>NC_092741.1:158357703-159073536 GCF_047496795.1 Chiloscyllium punctatum | reverse complement strand
CACCATGCAAACTGCCCTGTCTTCTGTTGTCCCTTCTTGTGCTACAGGGTTCAACAATTTAAACCCTGATCCCAGGCACGACTGCACAAAGCTACTGACTAGTGCACGCCTCCTTGAACCCAATGCAGACCAGGTGGCACCAAATTCTCATTCACCATTGCCTTTATCTTTCAGCAGAGGATAGATTGTACACAACAAGAGTTTCCACTTCCAACTGGCAGTGGGCTCTCCTGGCAAGTGTGGTTTTTGTATGTCAGCTGGGAAAAGATTTCGGCTCTGTTGCGAATACAATTCACCATTGAGTGTTGGCGTATCTAAATATATTCCAAGTTCAAACTTATCTCAGACAGCCTGACACACTACAACAGACCACTCCATCACAATGCACCATTGGGAAACTGAAGCCTAGGGTCGGGGAGTTCATGACAAGGAGGCAAAATTTTAAGGTGAGAGGAAAAAGATTTTAAAAAGATATGAGGGGCAATATTTTTACCTAGAATGGTTCGTATGTGGAATGAACTTCCAGAGGAAGTGATTGATCCAGGTACAGTTATAAAATTTAAAAGACATTTGGACAGGTACATGAATAGGAAAGGTTTCGAAGGATATGGAGAAAGTGAGGACTGCAGATGCTGGGGATCGGAGTCGAGAGTGGGGTGCTGGAAAAGCACAGAAGGTCAGCCAGCATCCGAGGGGCAGGAGAATTGATGTTTTGGGCAACAGCCCTTTATTTGGAAAGATGTAGAAGGATATGGGCCAAATGCAGGCAAGTGGGACTACTTTAGTTTGGGAATATGGTTTGTATGAACCAATTGGACTGAAGAGTCTGTTTCTATACTGTATGACTCAATGAAACCTTGTGTCCTTTTAAATTTATGAACCTCACACCATAAAATCCATTCACTTTGTAATGAGTCGACTCACGTTGTGGAAGCACTTTGTTCAAATGCAGAAGAGATCTTCTGTCTACTATTTGTCTTGTGTGTTACATGGTCTGACAACAATTTCGACGATATGGCAAGAAACCAAAAAGCACTTAGGGAACTCTTCTTCATCTCACAAATCAACAAAAATACATAAAGCCTGGGGAGCAGAAAAGTGGATTAGTTCAATACTGAGTGATTTCAGAGTACATCAAAATGACTGCTACCAGAATATGTTGTTGGAGTGTTTATAAAGAATAACAATAGCATAAAATCACATTTACCATTTTTCAGTTACAGAATTCTGACCAACACCCTTGTAAATTATGCACCTGCATTTTGGCAATTACTAAATCTCAACTCTGTGTTCTACTAGTGTTTTTGAGATCTTTATTCTGAAAAGTGCATTGATGAACCACACAAATAAACATGCTCTCTGTTTTATTTATTCACTCGTGGGACATGGGCTGTGCCAAACGTATCTCATTAGTAATGATACAAAAGATACCTTACCACCATTTGCAATCTCTGTGTCTTCTTTATCTCTTTGTTCTGTTTATTACTTCAAAGCGATCTTTTAAAGTCTCTGAAGGTTTTATGAATCTCTTGGGTCAATCTGTTACAATCTGACATATTGGAGTCTCAGATGGGGGAAATCAGCTGGTAGCTTTAAATGTTTTTTTTCTGTGTACTTGCTCCTATTAATAGGCTTTTCTCAATTGACTACAGAGAACATTTTTTCCAACCCACAGGCCCTGAAACAGCAGCAACAGAGAAAACAGTGTCGCCCTGGCCTACCAGTAACCTCCAACCCAAGGCTGTTACTGAAGTCTGTCAAAGCTACTGACCAGACCATTTCCAAGACTGGTATGCTTTAAGCAGTTATTTCCCAAAGCTGATTATTTGTTCTTGGCAACGTGAAAAATAATATTGTAGGTATTTTGCTTTTGAATATGTCAGTTTTCTCCCAGTTGTTTTAGGTGTATCTGTGAAAAGACGCTGCAGTGACATATATTACAATGATAGTTGGTTTAAACACAGTAGTCTCGGAAACAGTGATGTGTGAGGTGATGTGAATGCAGAATAATAGTGATGTTTTATGTGAATAGATGTGGTTACACTCTAAATTGTGTATGCACTGATGCAATTACAGTCTACAAGCAATGGTGTACAGTGTACAGGATGTAAGCAGTGTTTTAAACAGCAGAATATCATTGCAAAGGCTAAAATAATATTGCTAACCATTATTAGCAAGCCAAGACAAACTCTGATTTGTACAAACATCGCATCCAGTAGAAGGAAGCTATTCACACAGGATGTTTGAACAATATCTCTTTAAAGTTCATAATGGTAGAAAAATATAAACATTCCAAAGAGGAATAGTTAATCTTGGAATAATTAATTACCAAATTCATAGCTCCTTGAAAGTGGAGTTGCAGGTAGATAGGATAGTGAAGAAGGCGTTTGGTATGCTTTCCTTTATTGGTCAGAGTATTGAGTACAGGAGTTGGGAGGTCATGTTACAGCTGTACAGGACATTGGTTAGACCACTGTTGGAGTATTGCGTGCAATTCTGGTCTCCATCCTATCAGAAGGATGTTGTGAAACTTGAAATGGTTCAGAAAAGATTTACAAGGATGTTGCCAGGGTTGGAGGATTTGAGCTATAGGGAGAGGCTGAACAGGCTAGGGCTGTTTTCCGTGGAGCGTCGGAGGCTGAGAGGTGACCTTATAGAGGTTTATAAAATCATGAGGGGCATGGGTAGAGTAAATAGACAAGGTCTTTTCCCTGGAATGGGGGAGTCCAGAATTAGAGGGCATAGGTTTAGGGTGAGAGGAAAGTTCTAAAAGGCAAAGTTTTCATGGAGAGGGTGGTGCATGTGTGGAATGGGATGTCAGAGGAAGTGGTGGAGGCTGGTACAATTACAACATTTGAAAGGCATCTGGACGGTATATAAATAGGAAGGGTTTTGAGGGATGTGGGCTGGGTGCTGGCAGGTGGAACTAGATTAGGTTGGAAAATCTGGTCGGCATGGAAGAGTTGGATCGATGGGTCTGATTCCATGCTGTACATCTCCATGACTCTCAATCAGTTTTTAAAAGTCCTTGAATAAATAAATTGAAGTTTCCAAAACTTCACATAATTTGAGTAGTTTAATGTGTGAAGTTTGTGATTTGGAAAAGCTGCAAGTGGAATTGCTTCCAGAACATGTTTTTAGTGCACAGACTAAGAGGAGTATATATTCTGCTTCTGCTATTAGGGCACATGTTGTTAGTGAATTGTGAAGTTCCCAGCTAGTGACTTACAGCACATTAAAACTTATGAGCGGAAAGTTGTGAATTCAGGCTGAGATCCCAGAGCATGGCAACAGTTCTGATACAGAAAGTGTTCCTGTACAATGATCCTGTAAATGTTTCTCAGCTTAATCATATCATTATGTGATGTGGAAGGAAGGAAGGAAGTCACTTGGCCCATTTATACCTGTGCTGCTGCTTCAAGAAAGCTCTGGCCTTAATCTCACACTAGTGTTTTTTACACTTTAACTTACAAATGTTTCAATTTTAGGGATTTAATCAATTCTCTTTCAAAAAATTATTATTGAATCTCCTTCTACCATCCTTCTAGATGTTAAATTCCAGATGATAATAGCTCCACAAGAACTTGTATTGAGATAATACCATGAATGTTAACAAAATATCCCAAGGTTCTTCATGAGAGTGTTAATAAACAAGATTTGATAATGAGACACAGATGAGATTTTAGGGTGGAGAGCCAAAAAGGTAGGTTTTAAGAAATGTCCCAAAAAATGAAACAGAGATGGGGAGATTCAGGGGATTCATTTGATAACTTCGACAGCTGAGGATTTTGCTGTCAATGGTGAAGTAATTAAACTACAGGGAGAGAAGAAGCCGGAATTGGAAGGGCATGGAATCCTTAAATAGTTATAAGACTAAAAGGAAGATTATAGAAATAGGGAGAGGTAAGAATTTTAAAAACTGCTCATTGCTTGTTCTGGAGTACTGTGTCCAGTTCTGATTGCCCTGCTGTTGGAAGGATATTAAACTGGTGAAGGTTCAGAAAAGATTTACCAAGATGCTGCCAGAACTGGAAGGTTTGAGTTATAAAATTAGACTAGAATTACTGGGATGTTTTTCACTGGAGCATAGAAGGTTAAGGGGTGAGCTGTATGGAGGTTTATAACACCATGTGGGACATAGGTAAGGTGAACAAGGGTCTTTTCCTTTGGATAAGGAAGTTCAAAACTAGGGGCATAGTTTTCAGGTGAAAGGAGAAAGATTTTAAAAAGGACATGAGGGGCGATCTTTTTACATAGAGTGGTTTGTGTGTGGAATGAACTGTTAGAGGAAATGGTGGATGCAGGTACAGTTACAACATTTAAAAGACACTTAGATAAGTACAAGGATAGGAAAGGTTTGGAGGGATATGGGCCAACAGCAGGCAAATGGGACTAGTTTAGTTTGGGAACATGTTTGGCATGGACTGGTTGGACCAAAGGGTCTGTTTCCTTGCTGTATGACTCTAGGCTTAACCAGACGGAACTGGAATAATGGGTGAATAAGGTCCAGGTGCATTTTAAGACACAGAATGAGTGAGGGTTTCATCAGCATTTAGGTTGAAGTAAGGAGATAGGTGCTGACAGAGATGTAACTAGACAGTCTTAAAAGGTGTATTCAATATATTTCTCCACTTATTCAAATATGGAACACAAGTGGCAAACAGCTCAGTTTGCCTTCCAGGAAGAAGAATGGAGTCAATGCAAGAGAATGATGTTTGTGGTTGGAACCAAAGATACTGGCTTGGACCTTCCTAACATTGGAGCACCGTGGTGTTAATCCAGTAGCAGATATTAGCCAAGCAGTCTGAACACAGAGACGGGTTTTTGGATGGTTGCCAGAGGGACAGATTGAGATGAGAAATAGGACAAATCCAAGGATAGATTCTTATGAGATTCAACCATGCAGGAGCTGAAGGAGAAACCATTGCAGGTGATTCACTCGATAAATAAAAATGAAATAAAATGAAAATAATAGAAATATCATAGATTTGGCGATGTCACCTCAGAGTGTTTGTCTCAAATTATCACATTCGCCTTGTATGAAATCTTTGTATCCTCTTTAGAGAGGGCTGGAAAATAGCCAGCATTGTTCCTTTGTTTAAGAAGGGCAACGGGGATAATCTGGGAAATTACAGGTTGGTGAGCCTTACATCAGTGGTAGGGAAGCTGTTGGAAAAGATACTTAAGAAAGGGTTTATTCACATTTGGATAAGTATAGACTTATTAGTGATTGGCAGCATGGCTTTGTATGGGGAAGGTCATGCCTCACAAACTTGACATTTTTGAGGAAGTGACAAAAATGATTGAGGGCAGGGTGGTAGATGTGGACTGTTTATATGAATTTCAGCAATGCCTTTCACACGGTCTGTCATGGCAGGCTGATGCAGAAGTTGAAACCACATGGAATCCGTGGTGATCTGGTAAGGTGGATACAGAACAGACTTAATCCTAGAAGCTGGAGAGTAGAGATGGAAGCATATTTTTCTAACTGGAGATCTGTGATCAATGGTGTTTCTGTAGGGCTCAATGCTGGGACCCTTGTTGTTTATGGAAAAAATATGAAGTTTCTTGTACAGAGGGTGGTAAGTGCCAGCAATATGCTGCCAGAGGAGATGGTGTGGGCAGATCCAATAGCAATGTTTAGATTAGATTAGATTCCCCACAGTGTGGAAACAGGCCCTTCGGCCCAACAAGTCCACACCGAGCCTCCGTTGAGTAATCCACCCAGAGCCATTCCTATACATTTCCCCCTGAGCAATTCACCTAACACTCTGGGCAATTTAGCATGGCCAATTCACCTAACCTGCACATCTTTGGACTGTGGGAGGAAACCAGAGCACCCGGAGGAAACCCACACAGACACGGAGAGAATGTGCAAACTCCACACAGACAGTCGCCTGAGGCTGGTATTGAACCTGGCACCCTGGTGCTGTGAGGCAGCAGTGCTAACCACTGAGCCACCATGCCACCCCTAGGCATCTTGACAGATACATGAATAAGCTGGGAATAGAGGAATATGGACTGCTTAGAGGTAAAATGTGTTTAGTTTAGAAAAAGTATTAAGTGTTGGCGCAGGTTTGATGGGGAAGGGCCAGTTCCTGTTCTGTCCAGTTCTTTGTTCTTTGATTTAGAAGTGATGCTATAAATCCTGTTAAATGTTGAATAATACTGTACCAAAGGAACCATAAAAGAATCAGAAATGTATCTGCATTTGGAAAACTGCTTCAGCCATATTTAATAATTAGAGTTCAGTGATTGTACAACTACAAGGAAAGTATAGATGTTTTGCACTGTTATTTACATTAACGACTTGTTATGAAATATATGAAATGAATTGCTGTCCCATTTTGAATGTGGATTGTTTAGAACTCCTGAGAAACACAGGAAATAAAAACTCAACCCTCTGAGCCTGCTCCACCATTTAATGTGATCATGGCTGTTCATCCAACTCCATACCCTGTTCCCACTTTCTCCCCATACCCTTTGACCCCTTTAGTCCTAAGAACTACACCTAATTCTTTCTTGAAAATACTCACCATTTTGGCCTGAACTCCTTTTCTGTGATAGTGAGTTCCACAGGTTCCCCACTCTCTGACACTTTCTCCATATCTCAGTCCTGAATGATCTACCCCATATCCTTAGACTGTGACCCCAGGTTCTAAACACTCTGGGCATTGGGAACATTTCTTCTTGCATTTACCCTGTCTAATCTTGTTAGAATTTTTATAGATTTCTATGAAACTCACCCCTCATTCTTCTAAACACCAGTGAATATAATCCTAACTGATACAGTTTCTCTTCATACATCAATCCTGCCATCCCAGAATCCGTCTGGTAACCCCACTGAACTCCCTCCATTGCCAGAACATCCTTCCTCAGATAAGGAGACCAAAACTGCACACAGTACTTCAGGTGTGGTCTTACCAAGGTCTTATATAATTGCAGCAAGACATCGCTGCTCCTGTACTCGAATCCTTTCACTATGAATGCCAACATAGCATTTGATTTCTTCACTTGCTGCACCTACATGCTTACTTTCAGTGACTGGTGTATGAGGAATGCAGAGATGTTGTTGCACCTTCCCCTTTCCCAATCTATCACCATTCGGATAATGATCTCTTTTCCTGTTTTTGCTAGCAAAGGAGATAACCTCCTCTTGTTTTTCCACATTGTACTTTAACAGCATGTATTTGCCCACTCACTCAACTTGTCCAAATCACACTGACACATCTGACATCCTCTTCAGAGTTTACCCTCCCTCCCAGCTTTGTTTCCTCTGCAAACTTGGAGATATTTAATCTAATTCCCTCACCTAAATCATTAATAGATATTGGGAATAGCTGGGGTCTAGGCACTGATCCCTGCAGTACCCCAGTAGACCCAGTGCTGTGTGATTAGATCTTTTATAGTGAACGCTAGCATTTTCCCCATTTCAAATCTGGGGAGATGACTATTTTCAGTATTTCTGATTTTTTAAATATGAATTGAACTTGCACAAAGCCGTACAAATTGAGAATTCTCATTGATAACTACTGGGTTTAACGTTTCCTTCATATCACCTAACTTTCCTTATGTATCCCAGTCTGCCAACAAAATCCTCTAGCCAAACATAAAGTTGCAAGTAAAGCAAATATTAGAACATAGTATTACCCAGCCACATCTCAAAGCATTGTGGATCAGTTTAGTCTTGAAATAGTTTTATCCTGTAGAATTCTGGTGCATTGAGAATAAAGTTGAACCTTGGACATTCTTGTAGGTACACACCCCACAGTCTTGAATAGAAGTTTCTGTTCTGGAGCTTGACATAAGCTTTTTTATTTAAATAATATACCATGTACTTATTCTCTCCAGTTTTTGTCTGAATTAGGCATTATAGTTTAAAAACATCATGCCTCTCTGCAGGTTGGGAAATTAAACAGTCAGACGGCTGTTCAACAAGTCCTCAGAATTCAACCTCCAGCTCATCATCATCTGGGAAAATGGACCAAGCCCTGCAAGGACTGGGCAGGAAGCCATCTCAGAGGTCTGACAGACTCAATGCAAGTGAGTTTAAATATTTCAATTCTGTCAAAACAGGAAACACACAAGAACACCACACAGCTAAACATATTTTTAGTGAAATCGCCGGAATTAAAGTTACAACAAAGATTGCCAATCTCTGTTGTCTGTGTACTGTCATTCACCTCTTGGTGTGGTGGCTGGAGAAGGATGTTAGATTTATCCATCTGATTCACTCACAACTCCAGTACAGACCAATGGAACAGAATTTTTAATGTTTGAGCATTTAGTGATACTACTGGTAAAAGTAATTTAGCTGTCTGAGATGCTGCTTGTGAATGTGACAGAAGTGAATGTAAACTTGGGGAAAGAAATTGGTCACTGCAGAGTTACTGCTAGAGTACAGCTTCTAGTCACCTCTCAGGACAAAATGACATTGAGTTATGACAATAACAGAAGTCATAAATTCAATAGTTCTTATTAAAATAATTAAATTCTTGCATTGGAGAACTTGTGTCCTAACTTTCAAATATGCATTAAGTATGCAAAAATAATAAGTGTGCAGTTAGTAAAGTTCTAGAGGGGTCAGTGACAGTGCTGTCCAACAGCATTTGATTCATTATCTGCAGCCTCCTGACGCCCAGTTTGGGCTCTGCCAGTGTCACTCAGCTCCTGACCTCATTACAGCTTTTGTTCAAACATGTGGAAAGATACTGCATTTCAGAGGATGATGGGGGAGTGACAGTCCTCAACATCAAGGCCCATTTGATCAAATGTTGCAGCAAGGGGCCCTAGCAAAACTGGGGTCTGTGGGAATTGAGATAAAACTCCCAACTGATCAGAGTCACATGTGGCAGAGAGGAGGAGTTCTGGTGATGGAGGTTAGTCATCTCAGCTCCAGGACATCTCTGCTAGAGTTCCTCAGGGAAGTGACGTAGCCTGGCCATCTTCAGGTGCTTCATCAATGACCTTCCCTCAATCATAAGGCCAGAAGTGGGGATGTTCATTGATAATTCATCATGATTTACAACTCTGCAGATACTGAAACAGACCATGTCCAAATGCAGCAAGACCTAAACAATATTCAGCTTTGTGCTGACAAGTGGCAAGTAACATTCATTGCATATGAATACCAGGTAATGCCCAGTTTCAAGAAGAGAGAAACTATCAATCTTTGACATATCGGCCTATCACCATCACTGAACATCTGCCCCCCACCCCAAGCATTCTTGGGGTTACCATTGAAATCGAACTGGACTAGCCATGTAAATACTACGGCGACAAGAGCAGGTGCAGGCTAGGAATTTGGTAGTGAGTAACTCACATCCTGACAACCTAAAGTCAGTTAATCATCTAAAAGGCATAGATCTAAAAGGTATGATGAGCACTGCTCCAACACACACAATCCTGACACTATTCAGGACAAAGCATCCCAAGTTAATTGACAGCACAGACAGAAACATCCACTCCCTTCACCACTGACACCCAGTAGCAGCAGAGTGTACCATCTGAAAGACACAGTGCAAAAATGCACCTTTGGTCCTTACATAGCACTTTCCAACCCATAGCCATTACCATCGATAAGGGCAAGGGCAGCAGATACATGGTAACACTATCACCTGCACTTCCCCTCTAGACTTCTCACTATCCTGACTTGGAAATATATCGCTGTTCCTTCAGTTGTCACTGAGTCAAAATCCTGACTCTCCCTCCATAACAGTGCTGTGGTTGTCCCTACACCAAATGGACTGCAACATTTTAAGAAGACGACAACACCACCACCTTCTCCTAGTCAACTGGGGATGGGTAATAAATGCCTGCCCAGCCAATAATGCCCATGACCCTTCAATGAATAAGCAAAAGAAAGTGCTCCTGCAGAAATACTGAAATGGAATTAAGATGATCTAACAAACCATTAAGTTGTTTTTTGTAATTTTGATTGAGTGCTGATTTTTTTTTATTATTTATTTAAGCTTGGGATGTGAGTGTTATTGTATTAGTCAGGCCAGCATTTATCGTCTTTGCATAACTGCTTGTGAGAAGGCTCTGGTGAGTTACCTTTCTGAACCATCACAGTCTGTGGTGTTGGTTGACTCGCAGTGATGTTAGGAAGGGAGCTTTGGGATTTTAACCCTGTTATAGAAATGGAATGCTGATGTAGTTCCAATCACAACGGTGAATAACTTGGAGGAAACTTTTCAGGTTGTGGAGCTCTCATCCACCTATTACTCTCGTCCACCTTGTTGATAGAGGTTTTGGTTTTGGAAGTCAAAGGATAGCTACACCAAGGACTTGATGCAGGATAAACTATCACAAAAAAAGTTGTTCGAGCCCAAGCTTCAGGGCAGAGTACATCAGAAACATAACAAGCATATGTTCTGTGTTTGCTATTTCTAGCAAAATTATACAAGAGTTTTCAAAAAACCACAAGTAGAGACAATCTGCTTCCATGCTGTCTACTCTGAGAAATGGAAAATTCCTTAGTTGTGGGAGAGAGCTGATTTGGTGAGCCACATTTAAGACCCTCCATGAAACCCAATTATTTGATCAATCTTTTGGCGACCCTTCCTCATAATCCTGACTTGGCATTTATTTTTTCCTTATGTTTCTATGAAGTACTTTAGAATTTGTCATACGTTAGAAGTGCCATAAAATTCAAGTTGTTATTGTATAGAGAAATCAACTTTCTGTTTGTTCAGTATTTGGCCTGAAGTATCATGCACATTCCAATTCGAGTTGTTAGCAGCTTAAATCGACTAAAGGGCCTTTCTCGTTCAGCTCCAATTATGTGAAATGTTATATTTCTATAATGGCAGTTTGTGGACAAATCTCTTGTTTTATTCAGCTTGAGTTTGACTTATTCACTTGTAATGGACTAGACCAACTGCCTCAACACATTAAGAAGGTAGCCTAGACCCTAAACCTTTTCTTATTTTAAAGGTAAATATAAGATATTGCATTTTAGGTTTCCATTCGAACCACTTGATTTTAAGCAAAACACACCATATTTTTACACCACAGTTAAAATGCAGACGGAATAAAACTAAAAGAAAAGAATTGGCTTAACTGTAACAATATTGAAATGCTTACTAAAATGATGTATTATTAGCTACTACTAATGAACTGTTCCAATATAGTCAAGTCCTATAAACACACGGTTGGCAAAGGCAAATTCAGTAAAATGAATTGTTGCACATGCAATTCTAGCCCAGCTAGGGAATCCCAGCTTTTAGCTGTAACAGAGAAGAGAGAGAGCTTCCATATCCAGCTTCAAGACCCCAGCACCTGCAGAAAGCTAAAACTAAACATCCTGGTTCTGTAGGAGCTTGACCCTACTCATTCAGGTTGCTTTCATTGTTCTAACTTAAAAAAAACCCCAAGGACTTACAAACTGTTTACTTTATTGGCATTGAGCAAACCACAATGAACTGCTCTCTCAAATTTTCTTCCAAAAAAAAGGGACAAAAGGCACCTCTTAAAGCCATAGTACGGTCACACGATGTACTGACTTGGAAAGCTTCTGAACAGTAGAGTCAACTGGATTGTGTGACTTAGGTGAACAAGATTCCCTGGAGTGCTTCTGTACTTCCTAATTGTTGTCAGTGTAATTAGGCTATTTCCTGATTTTGTGATAATTTTCTAAAGTAAAGCTCCTGCTGAGATGTGTGAAAATTTGGACCTTCGAAACAAAACCTTGTTGTATTTCTGTATCAGAGCACGTGAACAGTCGTGAAAGCAGAAATGTTTAATTTTTGACAGTTTAGTACATTCAACAGAAAGCACCTAAATGGATATAATGCATGGTTCTGGGAATTATTTGAAAAACTGAGAAACATGCATTTTGGAATAAACCCTTATAACATTATTCAAAGCTCCTAATTGTATAAATTAAAATCAGATACAAGTTTTGGTCACGAACTGGACAATGACTTGAGCACAGACTGATACGCCCAGTCAGACCTGGAGAGTTCAGTCAGTAGAACATCAGATATTTAATCATAAGCCCATGAGTTGTCAGAGCTGAAGTCGGCATTCAGCCCATCCAGTCTGCTTGACCATTCAGTGAGATATGGCTGATCTGATCATTCTCAGCTTGACTTTCCATTTTTCCCTGTAACTCTTGATTCCCTTACTGATTAAAAATCTGACGCAACTTTGAATATACTTAATGACCCAGCCTGTACAGCTCTTTGCAGTAAGAATTCCACAAGAGCACTACCCTCAAAGGAAAAAAATCTTCCTGAACTTTATTTTAAATGGGTGACTGACTTATTCTGAGATTATACCCTTTGGTCCTAGATTCTCGGAGGGGAAGCAATCAGTATCTACCCATTCAAATCCCACAAGAAGCTTGTATGTTTGAATGAGGTCTCCTCTGATTTTTCTGAACCCCAATGAGCGCAAACTACTCAATCTCTCCTCATAAGAAAGTTCCTCGATTCCACGTATCAGCCCAGTGAACCTTTTCTGGACTACCTTTGATGCCAGTATATATTACCTTAAATAAGGCATCTGAAACTGTATGCAGGATTCCAGCTGTGATTAAACTAGTGCCTTGTATAGTTTTATCAGGACCTCCCTAATTTTGAATGTTATCCCCATGGAAATAAAGGCCAACTTTCCATCTGCGTTCCCTATTGTTGCTGAATGTGGATGCAAGCTTTTTTGTGACTCAGCTTTCTGCAATCTTTCTCCATTTATGCAGTATTGAATTCTTCTGTTCTTCCTGCCAAAGTGTATAACCTCACATTTTTCCATGTTATAGTCCATCTACCAAGTTTTTTGTTCATTCACTGACCTGCCTATATTCCTCTGTAGTCTCATTCTCACAACTTGCCTGCAGATCTATTTTTGTATCATCTCTAATCTTAGCTATAATAGATTCACTTCTGTCATTCAAATCATTAATGTATGTCATCAATTATGACCCAGCACTGGTTCTTGTGACACGTCATTAATTACAGTTTTCCATTCTGAAACCCCTTTATCCCAACTCCACATTTTCTATTGGTTACCAATTTGCTATCCATACTAATACCCAAAAAACACAGGCTCTTATTAAGTATCCTTGTGTTTAATACCTTAATGAACACCTTTTGAAAATCTAGATGTATCAGATTTATAGGTTTACCTCGATCTATCCTGATTGTTACCTCCTCGAGGAATTCTAACATAGTTGTTGGGCATGATTTCTCCTTCGTGAAACTATACTCACCCTGCTTCAGTTTCTAAATGTTCTGCTATTACAACTTTTTATAATGAATTCTAATACTTTCCCAACCCAGATGTTAAGCTAACTGGCCTTTAGTTACTGTTTCTTTCTCTCTCTTTGAATCAGAGTGTTACACTGGTGATTTTCCAATCTACTGGGACTTTTCTAGAATCTCTGGGTTTTTAGAAGATTGCTACCAGTGCATCCACTATCTCTGCAGCTATTTCATTCAAAATCTAAGGATGCATCCCGTCAGATCCAGGCATTTTGCCCCATTAATGTCTCATGTATTTTTTTCTCTAGCGGTAGTTGTTGTGATTATTTCCTATCCCCTTGATTATTTCGTGTTTTTGGAATGCTATTATTAACCTGAGGGTACAGGGTTCAAGTTGTTCATCAGATCCAAAGTCTGGTCTGTAGTCATGGCTGAGTGGTAAGGTGATGGATTAGGACCAAAGAAAGGAGAAATTCACCCTCACAAAGGGTTCTGTGACTTTGGGACTCTACCTTAGAAGACAGCAGAAATGGGGACACTGAATACATTGAAGGTGGATGATACTTGTTAAGCAAGGGGAATCCGAGGTTATTGAGCATAAATGGGAGTGTGGAATTTGAAACAAATGGATTAGCCATGGATTTATTGAATGGTGCATACTTGAGGAGTTGAATTGCCTATATCTGCTCATATTTTGTGGTAGAAATCTATTGGGGTCTCCTCATAGGCTTGGATCCTACCAACTGTTTCTGTATAAGGAGCTTGTGTGCAGTGAGAGTGTCCTCCATCAGTGTCAGGAGGCTAGGTTCAAGTCCCATCTCAGGATTTGATAGCTATGTCCAAGTTGAGTTTGAAAAAACACATACTTATTGACACTATTGGCGGGTTTCCAGAATTGGCAGCTGTTTATTTGTAATGCCGCACTTTGTAAGTAACATTGATACTCAGTAAATGTTTACCTCTGGTTTCCTCATTCACTGACTGCCATAAAAAGTTTAACAATAGCCACATTTCCAATTGGGCACTTCCCTTGGATTGATAACAACTACTTTGGCCTCTGAGTAAGAAGTTTAGATAATGTGTAAAGTGGCCTTACAGTATTGCATTGAAGAAGTTTCGGTTACATTTATAAAGTTGAAAGGGAGGTTGCAAAGCTGACAAGGCCAAGGGGCAGATTCTGAGCGGGAGATAAAGAAATGTAAAGGAAGTGAGAGATCATAAACACTATCAAAGATATTTGCTTTAGGAGGTTCCTGAAGTCCAAAAACAAGAATGCAATGATTAGTTGTTAGACTTTGCACAAGAATACGTGGAGCTGTCAGTAAAATCTATTCCATGCTTAGAATTATTTTTAAGCTTAATTATTTCCACCATTTTTTCGATATAGTTAAAGGGTAATTGTAGGTTGTGTGAAACATGAGCATGAAATGCCAACTTTCATGTTTTGAAAACACTGGAAAGTTTTGGATTCTAAATCATATTTGCCAAATAAAATCTTTGTGTGTGCCTCAAAGGCAAATAAACTCGCAGGGAAGGATCCTCAAACTAGCCTTTGTGGATAGGACTTAGGAATGTTTGGGGGCTGCTACTTCACTGCGATTGCGTTATAAACCCCCCCAAAGAGTCAGTGGGAAATAGAGGAGCAAATATGTAGACAGTTCACAGAAGTGTGTAAGAGTAATAATCGTGTGGTTATACTGGGGGACTTTGACTTTCCCAACATAAGTTGGGATTGTCTTAGTGTTAAGGGCTTAGAGGTGGTGGATTTCTTGAAATGCATCCAGGGGAGTTTTTTGTATCAATACATTGAAGGCCCAATAAAGGACAATGCAGTGCGGGATCTGGTTCTGGGGAAGAAACCGGGCAAGTGTTCAATGTGGCAGTGAGGGAACATTTTGTTGATAGTGACCACAACACGATACGTTCACATTTGTTCTGGGGAAGGTTAATGTCATGCTACTTTTCAAGAAGGGTGGTAGAGATGAACCAGGAAACTACAGACCAGTGAGTCTCACATCATTAGTAGGGAAACTATTGGACAAAATTCTGGACGAGTGAATTAATACCCACTTGGACATGGGTTAATTAGGGACAGTCAGCATGGCTTTGTCAGAGGGAGGTCATACCTAACACATTTGTTAAATTTTTGAAAATGTGATCAAGTGTGTGGATGAGGGATGTTCAGTTGATGTAGTTTATACAAATTTTAGCAAAGCTTTTAACAAGGTCCCACATGGGAGACTGCTTGAGAAGGTTAAACCAGATGGAATTGAAGGAAACTTGGCGAGGTGGATCAGAAAATGGCTGAGCAATAGGACACAAAGGGTCGTGGGAAAAGGCTGTTCAAGTGACTGGAGGCTGGTGTCCAACGGTGTGCCACAGGGATCAGCGCTGGGACTCTTATTGTTTGTCATATATTTAAATGATATAGATGAAAATGTAAGGGAATGTTAAGCAAATTTGCAGATGTCCCAAGATTGGTATTGTGGTTAATAGTAAAGACAGTGGTTAATAGTAAAGACAATGGTTGTAGGTTACAGGAAGACGGAGAGAGGTTGGTTGGCTGGGCAGACCAGTGGCAGATGGTATTTAATTCTGATAAGTGCAAGGTGGTGTGCTTTGGAAGAATAAATAGACCTAATTAGTACAATAGCTCCTCGTTATTTAACACCTCAAGTCCAAAGTTTGGGAGAAGATTTGTAGCTCGGGTGCTCATTGTTGTGGTTCTGTTCGCCGAGCTGGGAATTTGTTTTGCAAACGTTTCGTCCCCTGTCTAGGTGACATCCTCAGTGCTTAAGACCATAAGACATAGGAGTGGAAGTAAGGCCATTTGGCCCATCGAGTCCACTCCGCCATTCAATCATGGCTGATGCGCATTTCAGCTTCACTTACCAGCGTTCTCCCCGTATCCCTTAATTCCTCTAGACAACAAGAATCTATCAGTCTCGGCCTTGAAGACATTTAGCGTCCCGGCTTCCACTGCACTCCGTGGCAATGAATTCCACAGGCCCACCACTCTCTGGCTGAAGAAATGTCTCCGCATTTCCGTTCTGAAATGACCCCCTCTAATTCTAAGGCTGTGTCCACGGGTCCTAGTCTCCTCGTTTAACGGAAACAATTTCCTAGCCTTTTCCAAGCCATGTATTATTTTGGATGAGTCAACAAACACATCGACCTGGACCCAATATACCGGCCACTACAGCGGGCAGCTCGAACTGACAACCGGAAGCGGCAGAGACAGGCCACCATAAATGCCGGAGGAAACAGCACAGAAGCGCTTCACAGGAGGCTCCCAAGCACTGAGGATGTCACCTAGATAGGGGACGAAACGTTTGCAAGACAAATTCCCAGCTCGGCGAACAGAACCACAACAACCTCAAGTCCAAGTATCATTCTTGTAAACCTATGTTGTACTCCCTCCAAGACCAATATAACCTTCCTGAGGTGTGGTGCACAGATCTGCTCACAGTACTTCATGTGGGTTTTTTTGTAACTTATGCATCCTTGTACTTCAGTCCTCGAGATACAAAGGCCAGCATTTTGTTAGCCTTCTTGATTATTAGTATAGAGATGTGATTAATGCATACTTCCTTGCCTGTTTGAAAAGCCTAACGCATGGAGCTTTAATAGCTGTGAAATTGTGGTACATGAGGCTACCCATAGGTAGCAGGAATTCATAAAGTAGGGCCAGGACTAGTATTCTGAAATTCTAAAGTAGTACATTTCATTGATGGAAATGAATTGAGGATAGTCTGAGGATGTTATTGTAATAAATAAATGATCTTTTTTTGTTTACCTTTTAGGACAGCTGAAAAGGACAAAAGGCACTGACATCGATGTGGAGACACCAGACTCCATCCTGGTAAACACAAATCTACGGGCTCTGATAAATAAGCACACCTTTTCGGTTTTCCCTGGAGACTTCCAGCAACGATTGCTCCTCCTGCTCCCTGAGGTGGACAGACAGGTCTGTATGCAGTCCATCTTGTTTTTGTTTCTGCTAAATACTAGCACCCACATGAATAACTAGTTTGTTCTCTTCTCTCTTGTCATTGCACCTTCCTTCGCCACTGTTCTCCCCAGGCTCTCTGAGCTTCTCCACTGTATAGTTTTGGTGGTAGAGAGCATTCTTGGAGGCACTACACCATTTGGGATTTCTTTCTGCACTCTTAGACAACAGGATTTGTTTCCATGTAAACCTAATTCTGTACAAGGGATATTCAGAGCCTGACTGCAGACCTGAGATGACTGAGACCGTGTTTGGCTGGTGGGAGTGATTCCTGAGAGTAATTTCATGTGCTATCCAAGGGGTATGTAAGTGTGACAGGGCAATACGTTAGAAGTTTCCCTTTTAGTTGAGTCTCTTCGTTGTTGGTTCTTTGTGAAAGGGAGGACAGTGAGAGTCAAGTAGGCTTTATTGGTTCTGCTCTCTATGTACTGTGCCTCTTCAAGGCAAGTTGAGTAATGCAGGTTGAGGAAACAGGATTACATTGTCCACTTCAGTATGTTTCAGGCAGCAAATAATGGCTATGCAAAGATGCACTGACATCAAAATGTAAATATCCAATTCTGCTGAGCTTGTTGTTCTGCGCTTGGGCAACAGTGCTAACCCAGAGGCAACCCAGTAACCTTAGATCATCAAATTTCCTCTCTCCATTATTTGAGCAGCAAAAGGAAATATGCAAATGTGACCACCGGGTGTTGCTATTGGCCTTCCAGATCTGGGAACAAACGAGGCAAATGGAAACCGTTGGCACCATGCCATATTTCAGAATTTGTGCCACCTTAATTTGGACATGAGGCAAGATGTTACAGGCATCAGGCCAAAGAGAGAAAGAAACCTGGAAAATATTTTAAATACAAAGTGAGTCAATATCTACAAAGAGAAAGCTGATGCTTTGGGTGTGAACCTATCATCAGACTGACAATGAAGGAAGCTGCGGAAATCGCAAACGCGACATGGAGCACAAAAATCCAACAGATTGGTCCCCCCTGTGCATTTGTGTCAAATAAGTTCAATGTTGTAAAATGGAGCAACAATTTAATGATCCAAATGAAAATCGATGAAACATTGGAGGTATCTTCGAAACCCTGCGGTGTGGAAGCAGGCCATTCGGGCTAGCAAGTCCACACCGACTCTGAATAGCATCCCACCCAGACCCACCCAATCCCTGTAACTCTGTATTTCCCAGGGCTAATCCCTGAGCACTATGGGTAATTTAGCATGGCCAAACCACCTAACCTGCACATCTTTGGACTCTGGGAGGAAACTGGACTTTCAGGAGGAAACCCAGACATACGTGAGGAGAAACTGCAGATTCCACACAGTTGCTCACGGGTGGAATCGAATCCAGGGCCCACAATGAGGCAGCAGTACTAACAATGAGCCAAAGTGCTGCCCCTACAGGGATATAAAAAGTACAAGATTATATATAAATATTGGGGCACGAAAGGTCCTTGTTCATCCAAAACAAAAGAAACAAAGAAATAGAAAAGAAATTAAACATTGTTGTGGATGTAGCTAAGATAAAATAAATACTGAAAATAAAACATAAAACACATACTGGATCTGTTAGATCTGAGGAGGGAGAAAGGAACAATTCAAACCAAAGTCGCAGTCCACACCCCATTTGGTGGTTTGTCCAAGGACCCTTCATCCTTTTGTTAATTTTATTTTGTTATTTTATTTTATTTTCCCCTTTCCAGAGACGTATGGACCAGTCTCACAGCAGAAGCACCAACAGCTGTGAGGAAACTGTATGGGGCAGCTATGTTCTGAAGTTCTTCCCAGCCTGAAACAGTCAGGCTGAGTAGGGCTTTGAAATTTAGACACTGGCATATTCCACATTGTTCTGGTGAGCTGCAGCTTGGTATCCAGTTAGCTGGGTTCTCCTTGACCACGCTGGGCAGGCCATGATGCCTGTGAGTTCCAGGGGAATGCATGGTCAGAGCTGAGTACAGGTTAGCAGGAGTCTGCAGTTGGACTGTGGGGGCAATGAACAATCCTGCTTCGTCTGGCTCAATATTTAAAAGAAAATGATTGCATTTTATGTTGGTGCCCTCCAGCTGTCTCGATCGACACCATTATGGTCGTAGAACGAATAAGAAGAGGTGAGTAGAACATGGTCACCACCCAGTTTGTGTTTAACATGCAGAGAAATTCCATCATCAGTTTAAAATGGTCACCAGAAGTGCTCAATTGTTGCTTTGGGCCAGCTGTTGGTCTGTTTGGAAGAGCCTGTAAAATTGGACCACTGTTTTACAAAAGACTTTGTGGGTTTGATTCTGAAATGAGCCATTTGCCAAGAAACATGACAGGTCGATGTCGAAGGTGTCACTTCAAATCAGTAGGTTATATGTGGCATCATGTCAGATCTGGTGACACTGGAGGTCCCTCATGATTGAAAAACCCATTTGTGGTTGAAAATATAAATGAAAAGGAGACATTGTGGGGGTGAAACTTGACTTTCATAGCAGTGTAATAAAAGGAATGTTCAATTGACTCAATGTTTCAGATCCTGCCTGATTGTCTGCCTTTAAACTAAACAAAATAAAATTTGCAGGGTAAGGCATAGATGGACAATTTGCTATTGGCTGTTTTGTGTTGCCATCAAAGTCAACTTTCACCTGTTTGGTTTTTAATGTTATACCGTCCCGGATAAATGTAGCATTGGGTACACCAAGGTTGCTTCTCAAATGTTCATGTGGCTGTCTTCTGCAATGCTTTTGTCCCAATGGTGTGTTTGAATTTTTCTCACAGGTGGGTACAGATGGTTTGATGCGTTTGAGCTCCTCTGCACTCAATAACGAATTCTTTACTTCGGCAGCCCAGGGCTGGAAGGAACGCTTATCAGAAGGTAAGGAACCAATGCCAGTTCCTAAGGAAATGCAATATAATTTAAGTGTACAAGTAGAATTCCTCTGTCTAAAAAAAATGCAGTGGTTATTGATTAAAATTTCAAATTTGTTAGCAACTGTTTAATACATAAAGTAGTTTGCATCATAGCTAGGAGTGAGCTTTAAGGATCACCGTCGATCTAATCAATATGTTAACATAAAACAAAGAACTGTGGATGTTGGAGATCTGAAGCTAGCAATTTCTGTTTTTGTTTCTAATTATTGTGTAATGTACTTGTATTACTTTTAGGATAAAACTTTGAAATATTTGTGCAATCTCAAAGGTTTTGAGGGTAATGCCTGGCATGTGAACTCCTGCTTTGCAGAGAAACCTGTTACATGCTCCATCGCATGGTTACGGTGATGAATACACAATCCATTGTAATAACCACCTTCTGTAAAATCTTCTCAATCTCACATCCATGTATAATATGTCAAGCAGAATGAAAACTCAGTTTTATTTTTTTTAATCTGAGAGAGCTATATGAAAGCATTTTATTCGACATAAAATGTGCAATAAGTGGGAACATTGGAAATAAGACATAATATCACAAGACAGAGGCCTTCTATGTGAGATTTGGGATTTGCCTGCTTTTTGTTTTAAGAGAATGAGTTTGACAAGGTTCCAAAAGGAAATGAAACAATTCCCGTGTGGATTCAGTGGGTGACCGAGGCCCCTGCCCAGCTCAGACAGAATGGGACTGATAGCTGTTCTGTGAGGCTGCTATATGTTTAGAGAGTGTGGAAATGGGGAGAAGTAACATTTTCAAACACTAATGGAAGATAAAAGCAGCAATTCAGTTTGCAATAAACCCATAAATGTCCATGAGCTGTTCCTGAGGTTTTATGATAATGGATCACATCTTGTTTCTTCTGTATTTTAACCTTTTTGTATATTATGTATATACTTCATTGTGATATAATACTTTTGTGAAACCACTCAACGCTAAGATACTGCTGGAAGATACATTCTTCACTTTCCCAGTGTTCATTACAGTTCAGCTCAGCCAAGAAGATTAATGATATATTTTGAAGCTATAAAGTGTCAAAAATAAGATTCCATTTTATTTCACCTCAGCATTCAGTCCATATCTGACATCTGTTTAATTATTTGCTTGTCTGGTTGCTTATTGACATTCACTGACACTGCCATCCCATAATCCCCACTAACAACATGCTGGATGTCACCATTGACCAGAAACTGAACTGAATCCAGCCATACAAGTACTCTGGCTACAAAAGTAGGTCAGAGATTGAGTGGCTCACCTCTCAACTCCTCAAAGCCTGTCTACCAATGAAGGGCTTTTGCCCGAAACGTCGATTTCGAAGCTACTTGGATGCTGCCTGAACTGCTGTGCTCTTCCAGCACCACTAATCCAGAATCTGGTTTCCAGCATCTGCAGTCATTGTTTTTACACCATCTACAAGGCACAAGTCAGGAGTGTAATGGAATGCTCCCCACTTGCCTCCCCACTTGTTGCAGCTCCAACAACACTCAAGAAGCTCAACACCATCCAGGAAAGAACGGCTGCTTGATTTGCACCACATGCATTATCTTTAACTTTCATTCCTTCACCACCAACACAATTAGCAGCAGTGTGTGCCATCTACAGGAAATCAAAGAATTGTGAATGCTGAGCATCTGAAACGAAAATCCGAAATTGCTGGGGAAACTCAAAGTCTGACAGCAACTGGGAAATAAAGGTATTTATGCTGACGATGGTGGGGGACGGAGGATAGAGTGAAATTGACCCTGGGCTTCCAGTTGCCTGCCACTTCAACACACCAACATGTCAGCATCCCTGTCTCAGTCCTGCTTCAGTGTTCCAGCAAAGCTCAGTACAAGTGGGGATAATGACACCTTGTATTCTACCTAGGTATCTTGCAGTCTTTAGGATTCAACATGGAGTTGGAGTTTCAGAGCATGAACACCTTCCTCCATGTTTGTTATGTTTCCTCACTGCTCCAGCTCCTCTTTTGTATGAATTGCTGCCATGTTCATTACTCAGTTCCTGTTATCACCTCTTTAGTATTAACCTCTTCCCCAGCTGACTGTCAACAATCTGGACTTGGAACGATATTGCTGCTACTTTACTGTTGCTGGATCAGAATCCTGGAATCCCCATTCTAACAGCACTGCAGTGTTTCTAGAGACACCTGAATTCGAACATAGAACATTACAGCACAGTACAGGCTCTTTGACACATGATGTTGCACTGACCTGTGGAGCCAATCTGAAGCTCATCCAACCTTCACCATTCCATTTTCATCCATATGTTTATCCAATGACCATTTAAATGCCCTGAAAGTTGGCAAATCTACTCCTATTGCAGGCAGGGTATTCCACGCCCCTGCTACTCTCTGAGTAAAGAAACCACCTCCGACATCTGTCCTATATCTATCACCCCTCAATTTAAACTGTATCCCGTAGTGCTAGCCATTACCATCTGAGGAAAAAGGCTGTCACTGTCCACCCTATCTGACCCTCTGATTATCTTAGATGTCTCTATTAAGTCACCTCTCGACCTTCTTCTCTTGAATGAAAACAGCCTCAAGTCCCTCAGCCTTTCTTTGTAAGACCTTCATCCATACCAGGCAACATCCTGGTAAATCTCCTCTGAACCCTTTCCAAAGCTTCCAATTCGTTCCTATAATGCAGTGACTAGAATTGCATGCATTACTCCAAGTGCGGCCACACCAGAGTTTTGTACAGCTGCAGCATGACCTCATGGTTCTGAAACTCAGTCCTTCTGCCAATAAAAGTTAAGATACCATATGCCTTGTCAGCAACCCTATCAACCTGGGTGGCAACTTTCAGGGATCTACTTATGTGGACACCAAGATCTCTCTGTTCACCTACACAATCAAGAATCTTACCATTAGCCCAGTACTCTGCATTCCTGTTGCTCCTTCTGAAGTGAATTACTTCACATTTTTCCACATTAAACTCCATTTGCCGCCTCTCAGCCCAGTTCTGCAGGGACAGAGATGAAGAAAATTCTTTTGTTCTCTCAGAAGTGTGTGGGACAATGTAAAACACTATGCTGTCAGGTACTTCCTCGTTGAACTGAAATGAATTTGCCAACTATGATTTCCCTTTCATAAAACCACGCCTGATTGTTCATAAGATATAGGAACAAAATTAGCCATTTGGCCCATTGAGGCTGATCCACCATTCGATCGTGGCTGATACGTTCCTCACCCCCATTTTTCTGCCTTCTCCCCATAACTCTCAACTCATTACCAATTAAAAAATTAACTGAACTTATATGTGCCTAAGATTTTTTAAATACCTTGCCATCACCATTCTATATATTAAAAAGAAGGATATTGGGATAATGCAGGAAAATCAGCAAAGTGGTGATGTCACTGAATGAGTAATCCACATACCCACAATACAGGTTGGGCATACCCACATGGCTGACAGAGAAATGTGCATTCAATGAATCTGGATTTAAAAGTCAGTCTGATAATGACCTTGAAACCATTCTCAATTGGTGTAAAAACCCATCTGGTTCCCTAACATCTCTGAGGAAAAGCGTGCAACTCCAACAACAGTCAAGAAACGTGACACTATCCAAGACAAAGTAGCCCGCTCGATTGGCACTATGTCCACAAGCATCCACTTCCCCCACCACCAACACTCAGTATATACTGCTGCTACTATCTACAAGATGCACTGCAGAAACTCACTGAAGATCATCAGACAGTACCTTCCAAACACACAACCATTTTCATTTAGAAAAACAAGGGCAGCAAATACACCACCACTTTCAAGTTCACCTCAAAGTCACTCACTACCTTGACTTATAAATATATCGCCGTTCCTTTATTGTCATTTGGTCAAAATCCTGGAATTCCCTGCCTCATGGCATTGTGGATTAGTGGTGCTGGAAGAGCACAGCAGTTCAGGCAACATCCAAGGAGCTTCGAAATCAACGTTTCGGGCAAAAGCCCTTCCTGATGAAGGGCTTTTGCCCGAAATGTCAATTTCAAAGCTCCTCGGATGCTGCCTGAACTGCTGTGCTCTTCCAGCATCAGTAATCCAGAATCTGGTTTCCAGCATCTGCAGTCATTGTTTTTACCTCATGGCATTGTGGGACAACCCACATCTGGTGGACTGCAGCGATTCAAGAAGGCAGCTCAACACCACATTCTCAAGGGCAACAAGGAAGCGCAATAAATATTGGCCAGACAGCAACACCCATCTCCCACAAAAATTAATTTTGAAAGTCCTTACCTGGTCTAATCAACACATGGCTCCAGATCTACAGCATTTTTTTGGAATTTTGACAACCCTCTAAAGTTTGAGCAAATCATTCAGCAGTGCCTAACAACCACAAAGCCTGACAAAAGGAATTTAACTTTGTGATCATCTGGATACCCTAGGTCCAACCCAAGGTATGTCCTGTCCCATTAATTGTAAAAACCTACCAAGTATACTGTATACTTCAGAGCAAGTAGCCTTGGAAGTCCTCAATATTGATTGCAGACTGCATGAAGATTCATGGCATTAGCCCAAATTTTTTTCATTCTATCATGTGTCTTGTGCATCACTGGCTGGGCCAGCACTTATTGCCTTTGACGTAAGACATAGGAGCCGAATTAGCCTATTCGGCCCATCAAGTCTGCTTCATGATTCAATCACGGTGGATGTAATTCTCAACTCCTTTCTCCTGTCTTCAGCCTGTAACACTTGATCCCCTTACTAATCATGAACCTTTCAAAGAACTATCTTACCTTAAGTCCACTCAATGACATGACCTCCACAGCCCTCTGCAGCAATGAGTTCAACAGAGTCACCACCCTTTGGCTGAAGAAATTTCTCCTCATTTTAGTTCTAAAGGGCTGTCCCTTCACTCTTTGGCTGTTCCCTCAGGTCCTAGTCTCTCCTACTAATCTCAACATCCACTCTATTCAGGCCTTTAAGTATTCTGTAAGTTTCAATCAGATTCTCCCTCATCCCTCGAAACTCCATCAATTACATATCCAGAGTCCTCAACAAGCCCTCAAATGACAAGTCCTTCTTCTCCTAGATCATCCTTTGGACCCCCTCCAAGCACATCATTCCTTAAATATGGAGCTGAAACCTCCCACAGTATTCTAAATGGGGTCTGACCAGAACCTAATATAGCCTCAATGCTACATCCCTGCTCTTGTATGCTAGCCCTCTTAATATTACATTTGCCTTTCTGATTATCAATTGAACCTGCATGCCAACCTTAAGAGAATCATGAACGAGGACTCCCAAGTCCCTTTGTGCTTCAGATCTCCAAAATCTTTCCCCATTTAGACAATAGTCCACACCTCTATTCTTCCCAGGTACGTAACCTCATACTTTTCTACTTTGTATTCCATCTGCCTCTTCTTTGCCCACTTTGTTTAAAATTCAAATCCATACAGTGTGAAAGTAGACCATTCGACCCATCAAGTCCATATCAACCCTCTGAAGAGCGTCCCACACCCCCCATACCCTATGCCTGAAACCCTGTATTTTCCATGAACAATCCACCTAACCTACACATCCCTGGACACTATGGGGTAGTTTAGCATAGCCAATGTATCCAACCTGCACATCTTTGGACTGTGGGAGGAAACCGGAGCACCCAAAGGAAACCCATGCAGACACGGAAAGAATGTGCAAACTCCATACAAACACTCTTCCACCCAGTCCAGGTCCTTCTGCAGCCAACCCACTCCCTCAACACTATCTGTCCCTCTACCTATCTTTGTGTCATATGCAAACTTAGCAATAATGCCCTCAGCTTCTTCATCCAGACTGGTAATGTATATTGTGAATATTTGTGGTCCCCTACTGAACTCCACTCATCACTGCTGCCATTCTGAAACCGACCCCTTTAACCCGAATCTCTGCCTTCTGCCAGTCAGCTAATCCTCTATTCACTGGATTAGTGGTGCTGGAAGAGCACACCAGTTCAGGCAGCATCCAACGAGCAGCGAAATCGACGTTTCGGGCAAAAGCCCTTCATCAGGAATAAGGGCTTTTGCCCGAAATGTCGATTTCGCTGCACGTTGGATGCTGCCTGAACTGCTGTGTTCTTCCAGCACCACTAATCCAGTATTTGGTTTTCAGCATCTGCAGTCATTGTTTTTACCTTGTTGATTTTAATCCTCTATTCACCCCAGTACTTTGCCCCTAACACCATGAGCGCCTTCTGGAAATCCAGATATATCATGTCCACTGGCTCTCCTTTGTTTATCTTGCTTGTCACCTCCTCAAAGAATTCTAACAGGTTGGTCAGGCCTGATTTCCCCTTGATGAAGCTGTACTGATACTGCTCTACTTTACCTTGCACTTCCAAGGACTCCACAAAAAACCGTACCAACGACTGAGGTCAGGCTAACTGGCTAATAATTTCCTGTCTTCTGCCTCCCTCCCTTTTTTAAACAAGGGTGTTACATTTTCCATTTTCCAGTCCTCTGGCTCCATCCCTATCTCCAGTAATTCCTGAAAGATCATCACTAATGTCTCCACAATCTCCTCCATTGTCTCCTTCAGAACAATGGGATGCAGTCCATCTGTTCCCAGTGATTTAACTGCCTTCAGACCTTTCAGCTTCCTCAACACCACCTCCTTAGTGATGGCTACTCCACTCATCTCTGCCCCCTTGCTCTCTTGAAATTCTGATATGCTGCTACTTTCACTGTAAAGACCTATTCAGTTTCTCTATTTCTTTTTCCCCATTCCTACTTCTCTGTCTTAATTTTCCAGCAGTCCGAAGTCCACTCTTGCCTGTCTCTTATATTTTATGTGTCCAGAAAAAACATGCAAACTCCTTTTCAATACTAGCTGTCTTATCCTCATATTTCATCTTCTCCCCGATATTGCTTTCTCAGTCGACTTCTGCTTGTTTTTGAAGGCCTCCCAGTCCTCTGGTTTCTCTCTAATTTTCACCACTTGGTATGTTTTTTATTTAGCTTTTATGTTGTCTCTGACTTTCCATGTCAGCCATGGTTGTCTTGTCCTCTGTTTACTATGCTGCTTCTTCCTTAGAATTAATTTCTGCTACCTCCCAAGCTACCCCCAAAAACCCCTGCCATTGCTACTCCACCATCTTCCCTGCCAGCTCCTCCCTCATGTCTTTGCAAATACCTTTACTCCAGTGGAATACCATTACATCCAATTCCTGTCAAAGCATGGACAAAGGAGTTGAATTCCAGTGACGAGGCAAGGGTGTCTATCCTTAACATGAAGGCCATATATGACCAAGTGTGATAGCATGGAGCCTGAGTAAAACTGGAATAAATGGAAATCAGGGGGAAATCTCTGCTTGTTGAAATAATGCCAAGCACAAAGAAAGATAATTGTGGCTTTTGGAGGTCAACCTTACCAGCTCCAAGACATTTCAATGGGAGTTCCTCAGGGTAATGTCTCAGGCCCAACTATCTTCAGCTAATTTATCAAAGACCTTCCTTCCATCGTAAGGTGAGAAGTGAGATGTTTGCTGATAACTGCAAGGTCCAGTATCATTTGTGATTCCTCAGATTCTGAAGGAATATCTGTGCGATGATGACCTGGACAACATTCAAGCTTAGGCTGATAATTGGTAACTAACAGCTGTGACAAACAAGTGCCATACAAAGATCATCTTATACAAGAGATAATCCAATCATCATCTTCATGTTTAAAGGTGTTACCATCTCTGAATCTTTTACGATCAACATTCTGGGGATTACTGTTAACCAGAAACTGAGCTGGACCAACTGTGGCTATAAGAGCAGGTCAGAAGCTAGGAATAAACCGGTGAGCAGCACAACTCCTGACTCATTAAAACTTGATCACCATTTACAAGTCTGGAGTGTGATGGAATATTCTTCAATTGCCTGATGAGTAATACTTCCAACAAAATTTAAAGTGCTCAGCAATTTCAGGAACAAAGTACCTCCTTTGTCAGGCACTCCATTGAATAGCTTGAATATTCATTATTTCCTTTACTGATGGGCAGCGCCTACAATGTGTTTACCTACAAGATATGCATTAACGATTCATCAGGTTCTTTAAAACCTTCAGCACCTTTCAAAAATGCGAACTGAAACACCCAGACAAACAGGGCAGCACAAACATGAGAATACCACCACCTACAAGTTTCCTTCCAAGCCATGCAACATCCTGTGAACTACATTGCCATGACTTTACTATTCCTGGATCTGACTCCTGGAACTCCCAAACAGCATTACGGATATATTTATAACATATGGACAGCAAATGTTCAAAAAGGCACTATTCATGACCCCTCAGTTATCAAAGCAGTCCACGTCCAAATGCAGGTCTGGGCTGACAAGCTGCAAGCAATATGTCACACAAGGCAATGACCGTCTCCAGTAAAAGAATCGAAATGTCACCCCATCATATCACGCTTATTTATTTGAGTTACTGCTGCCAATTCATCAATCTTTTACACATGCTGTATGTATTCACATTAAGAACCTGTAATTCTATCTCGATGGCATGTTTACCAATCTGACCTTCTTTGCTCGCTCACTCTGATGCTTGTATGCTCCATTCCTATCACATTCTCATTACCATTAGCCACATCACTACCTTGCATTTATCCCAGTACCATTCTGAGCCCCTGCACAGGAGTCAGCATCTTCATACAAAATGGTTCTGATGCTATCAGTAAGGATCCTAGTGGAAATAGATAAACTATTGATATGTTGCAAGTGACCACAATTTTAAAATGGTATTTTGTTTTTTACGAGTTAGAGTCCAAAGATGTATTAACCAAAACAACACGTAACAAAAATATGCCAAAAAAGGCATGGTCAGGATCAGCCTAAGAAGACTGTTGCAGAAATATGCCCGTGATGGAAAGTCACTGCATAGATTTAAATGAGGAAAAGAGTTTTCTGTTCATGTATGCAAAACAGCTGTGTCAACACAAAAAGAAAAGTTTGGGTCACAATTTGGAACAAAAATAGATTGAAGTGAAAAATATCCCAGCAGCACCAAAGCATCATAACATGATCGTCATCAATTTCATTGTCCCACATATGTGTGATAACATACAGATTTGTTATCTGTATATGTTATCTGTATGCAAAAGGTGAAAGTACAAATCCAATAGTTTGCGTATTAGCCGATCCATCTGGAGTTCCTTTTTGATTGGATAAGGAATCTAATGAGCACTACGATTAACACAGCTTCCAAAAATAAAATCTGCAATCACAAATTTAATACAATTGATTAATTACCTTCTATTATGGAGGAAACTTCAGCATATGTAGTGTTGACAAGTCTGTGCTTTGAAATGATGGTTGGAAGTGCGACAAGAGTAAACGTTAATTGAAATATCACAAAATTCAACAAAAACCAGAAACCAAAGAAAGGAAAAGTAAGATTGGGTATCAGTGCCAAATTAGCAGCTTCACCCCAGTTTCTCAATGGCACTTCAGGTTGGACAATAGCTAATTGCTTATCCAGCCATGCCTATATCCCATGGAAAAAGAAATACAGGAACAAAAGTGGAGGCAAGACTCCACTTTGGTCCTTAACAGTGGTGGGCAGGTGGGGGAGGGGGAGGAGTGAGGGAGGGAGGGAGGCTGGTGGCTGAGGGAAGGGTCAGTTACGGAGCATGGGTGAGAGGAGCGTGGGTGGAGGAGTGGGCAAGGTTGGGGCAAATGAGGGAAGAGTGGGTGGGGGAGGGGTGAGGTGTGGGTTGTACAGAGGTCTGGGGTCACATTCCCTGCAGAGTTTGTTCAGCAGTCTGCTTTTCATGTTCCTTCTTTCTGTTCAACATTTTATTTGTGGTAATTCTTCAGCAACACATGTAACCTGTTAAGGACAGCACTTTTTAAAAATGTATTTTCCGTCATGTTTTAATTGAAATCGAGACAAAGGTGTAAGCTGCAGTCAGTGTAAAGGACCTGCAGTGAAAATACTTCTATTTCTATTAGTTATAAATCTTAATTGATCAACATTAATGTCACATTTTTCTTTTCGTTTACAACATACTTTCTAGTTTTACATGATTTGGATGTTGCTGAGAGAGCAGGAGGTGACGAAAGCTCACTAACCTCTCTGTAGCCAATCATCAAGTGTTTAAGGGAAGCATGGGTTATTTCCACATTTTAAGTTTCTCTGTCTCACTGTGAGAAATAGTTTGTTTTTCCGACCATCGGTGATTCAGGTTAAATTGAGAAATAAGAATGTGGACGAGATTGGCCAGAAAATTGTGAACTGCCACTTCTTTCTGCAGCTCCTTAATACAATGTCAAACAGGACTGCCTTGGGAACCCAGCTGGTAACAGCCTGTAACAACTTTAACTGACGGTCAGATCATAAAGTTCTCTTCATTTTGACCACTCCTTTCAATTTGTTTTTGATGTTCACTGTTTCCAGTAGACAATGGTTGGTCTGTACGCAACCAGGAAGCCAAACCATTTTCATATTATTACCACCAAGTCAGGCTGTTTGTGTTTTATTTCCTCTGGAATGCAGTGATTTAAATTGCTGAGTAGCCTACCCCAGTTAGAATCAAGAATGTTTATATTAATCAGGCTCAAGTTTCAATCTCACCACCGTCTGCTTTGTGTGGACATTGTGCTATAAATGTACACTGCCATTTATGTGTTGTTTCTCTGTTGTTAATGGTGTGATTATTCAGCAATGAATTGCCTAGTCTTTTCCTGTGGTTTACTGATAACGTTGCTATACATTTTACAGATTCATATAGTGGTATCCAGCATGTGTAATGCCCAATTCAAATAGAGATTATTCCCAGTATTGTTGAGTGAATATTGCTGAGTAGAATTTGTACAGTATTGAAAAGCTACTGGTTTTTATCAGTAATGATTTTAAAAATTGTTTTCTCTGGGGTGATTGCTAATGCTGACAAACAGTATTCATACTGTTTACTGCTTCAAAGGTAATGAGCAGTGCACATGCTCGCTTGTAAAAAAAACATGAACAAACGCATCAATTCCTGGATGGGTGAATGGCCTAATTCTGATGCTGTATCTAATGATCGAATCGGTAACACTGCAGTGTCTCCAGTCCATTGAAATCCAGAGTTAATACTGAAACAGGAATGTCTCTTATTCTTACTGGCTCCATATGTGGCTCTTCCATCAATCTCAAACAACACTGTAAGGATGTTTTTGTTTATTTGCCTCAGACTTGGCGTTGCACTGTCCTATTGGCAAAAGCAGAACTAAAGGACTTGCCTTGTCTGAATCTCAATCTGGGACATGATTGAATCATGAGGAATATATTCAGAGTCTTGCATGTACTGTTCACCTATTTTTGGTATGATATGTTGTGGTTCTATTTGCTGAGCTGGGAATTTGTGTTGCAGACGTTTCGTCCCCTGTCTAGGTGACATCCTCAGTGCTTGGGAGCCTCCTGTGAAGCACTTCTGTGATCTTTCCTCCGGCATTTATAGTGGTTTGTATCTGCCGCTTCCGGTTGTCAGTTTCAGCTGTCCACTGCAGTGGCCGGTATATTGGGTCCAGGTCGATGTGTTTATTGATTGAATCTGTGGATGAGTGCCATGCCTCTAGGAATTCCCTGGCTGTTCTCTGTCTGGCTTGTCCTATAATAGTAGTGTTATCCCAGTCGAACTCATGTTGCTTGTCATCTGAGTGTGTGGCTACTAAGGATAGCTGGTTTCGTGGCTAGTTGATGTTCATGGATGCGGATCGTTAACTGTCTTCCTGTTTGTCCTATGTAGTGTTTTGTGCAGTCCTTGCATGGGATTTTGTACACTACATTGGTTTTGCTCATGCTGGGTATCGGGTCCTTCGTTCTGGTGAGTTGTTGTCTGAGCGTGGCTGTTGGTTTGTGTGCTGTTATGAGTCCTAGTGGTCGCAGTAGTCTGGCTGTCAGTTCGGAAATGCTCTTGATTTATGGTAGTGTGTCTAGTCCTTTGGATTGTGGCATGTCCTCGTTCCGTTGTCTTTCCTTTAGGCATCTGTTGATGAAATTGTGAGGGTATCTATTTTTGGCGAATACCTTGTATAGGTGTTCTTCTTTCTCTTTTTGCAGTTCTGGTGTGCTGCAGTGTGTTGTGGCCCTTTTGAACAGTGTCTTGATGCAACTTCGTTTGCGTGTGTTGGGGTGGTTGCTTTCGTAGTTTAGGACTTGGTCTGTGTGTGTGTCTTTCCTGTGTCCCTTTGTGGTGAATTCTCCGTTCGGTGTTCTCTGTACCATCACGTCTAGGAATGGGAGTTGGTTGTCCTTTTCTTCCTCTCTAGTGAATCGGATTCCTGTGAGTGTGGTGTTGATGATCCAGTGTGTGTTCTCTATTTCTGTGTTTTTAATGATTACACCGATTCAATCAATAAGCACATTGACCTGGACCCAATATACCGACCACTGCAGCAGACAGCTGGAACTGACAACTGGAAGCGGCAGAGACAAGCCACTATAAATGCTGGAGGAAACAGCACAGAAGCACTTCACAGGAGGCTCCCAAGCACTGAGGATGTCACCTAGACAGGGGACGAAACGTCTGCAACACAAATTCCCAGCTCAGCAAACAGAACCACAACAACGAGCACCCGAGCTACAAATCTGCTCCCAAACTTTGGTATGATATTTCCAGCAGCAGTTTAGTCCATCATACTCTTCTCATCAATAACTTCTGTGACATTTCTGTTTGTTTGAGTTTTAATTCTTTTGATACGTCACTGATGATAGCTAAAAGCTATCCCTCCTAGCTGGATATCTCTACTCAATGGCACTACACTGCTACTCTGTTATCAACTGAGATGAACTTAATCAGGTCAAGTGGCAAGATTAGGCAACATGATGCTAATGGTTGTCACACCTGGTTCCTCTTGCAATTTTTCTTGAATTGCCCACTCCTCACTACCCTACCAGCTGTTGATTTCAACTTTGAAACCTTAAGCTGTTGACTTCCTAATTCCAAGATTTGTCCTCAACTGTGGTGTTAAACCGAAAACCTCTACTTCCCACGAAAAACAAAATAAAACATTACTAATGCTGGAAATCGAAAAACAAATTATTCAGGAAACAATCAGCAGGTTTGGCAGCATCTCAGAGGCCAACAAATTTAATATTTCATGTCGATGACCTTCCATTAGTTATGATGTAAGGTCATTGCATTAGAATGTGCAAATAAGATTCCCATCATCTTCCCACTCACCCCCCCCCCCAGTTAAATTCAGAATGGGGCAAGTCAAAGACATCTACAGCTAGACAGAACAAAACAAGGCCCTCAGGGAAATGAGGACTGCAAGTGGATGAAGACCTCCCCACCCTCACCTCACTGAGCAGGGTAAATCTGCTGCAGGCTCCAGGATCTAACGATAACCCCACAGCCTGGGTCTCCTGAAGTACCAGCAATGACCACCACTCTCAGTGGCGCAACCAGAATTGGCGAGCTGCTACCTCTGAAAGACTAGCAGCTGAAGGGAGTGAGGTACTTGCTCCAAACACAGTGGACACCAAGCAGATCAATGCTGAATTGGCTTTAAATCCAGTCGCAAGGGCCTGGAATGGCCAAGTGACCAGGCGAAAGTGAGGACTGCAGATGCTGGAGATTAGAATCGAGAATGTGGTGCTGGAAAAACACAGGAGGTCAGGCAGCATCCGTGGAGCAGGAAGACCAACGTTCCAGGCAAAAACCTTTCATCAGGAATGGCCAAGGGACCAGTCTAGTCATGTTTGCGTTAAAGCCCATCATTCATTCTGTTTCTACACAGATGCTGCAAGCAATATTCCCCCTCAGCTGTGCTGCATCCTACACTTTACTGCTCAGACTGGACTTTAAATTACTGCATATGACTGGCCACACAAGAAAATTTAGTACTTTGAACAAATCTGGGGCGGCACGGTGGCTCAGTGGTTAACACTGCTGCCTCACAGTGCCAGGGACCTGGGTTCGATTCCCGGCTCGGGCAACTATCTGTGTGGAGTTTGCACGCTCTGCCCGTGTCTGTGTGGGTTTCCTCCGGGTGCTCCGGTTTCCTCCCACAGTCCAAAGATGTGCAGTTCAGGTGCATTGGCCATGCTAAATTGTCCATAGTGTTAAGTGGATTAGTCATGGGTAAAAGTAGGGGAATGGGTGGGTTGCTCTTCGGAGGGTCGGTGTGAACTTGTTGGGCCGAAGGGCCTGTTACCACACACTGTAGGGAATCTAATCGAATCTAGAATATTATGAAAGTACATTGCTGGGTATTTCCAGCATTTTCTACTTTCCATTCACCCCATGCTCAAACCAGTCTGCTAGACCACCCCTCATCCCAGTGTTTGAGAAGTCTAATCTTGAGTCACCTTCTTCTGACACACCACATCACCTCAATACTGTGTCCAAGTCTCACTTCCCTCTCCCTCCTCCTCGAGTACTGCTTACCTAATCCATCCTGTCCTTGAACATAGAACATTACAACTCAGTAAAATGGCCTTGCTGCTGAAGATTAATGTGAATAAAATGTAAAACAAGAACAGGAATTGCTGGAGAAACTCAGCAGGTCTGGCATCATCTGTGGAGAGAAATTGGCGTGAATATTTCAGATCCAGTGACTCTTCTTCAGAACAGAAGAAAATCCGACATTGACGCTGAATCCTGGGACACCATCATCCTGGACTGAACCAGGTGGAATCACCTTCTGTCTTTTGTCAGCTCGCCAATTTCTAAATCACTCTTAATCCCATGCCTTCGTATTTTGTGCAATAGCCTACCATGGGGAATCTTGTTAAATGCCTTACTGAGATCCATATACACCACGTCAACCACTTTACCCTCATCCACCTGTTTGGTCACCATCTCAAAGAACTCAATAAGGTTTGTGAGGTGTGACCTACCCTTCACAAAACAGTGTTGACTATACCTAATCGATGGATTTCTATCGAGATGATTATGAATCCTATCTCTTATAATCCTTTCCAACACTTTGCCACAACCAAAGTAAGGTTCACAGGTCTATAATTTCCAGGGTTGTCTCTACTCTCCTTCTTGAACAAGGGAACCACATTTGCTATCTTCCAGTCTTCTGGCACTATTCCTGAAGACAATGACGACATAAAGATCAAAGCCAAAGGCTCGGCAATCTCTTCTCTGGCTTCCCTGAGAATCCTAGCATAAATCCCATCCAGTCCAGAGATTTATCTACATTTACCCTTTCCAGAATTGCTAATATCTCCTCCTTGTGAACCTCAGTCCCATCTAGTCTAGTAGCCTGTATCTCAGCATTCTCCTTGACCTGTTGGTGCTTTCCAAATCTGCCCCTAAAATACTGCCACTGACATCAATCTGAGAAACAAGCATTGTATTAGCTGTTTAAACACCTTACTGAAGTGAAGAGCTGGAAGATATTTCTAACAGAAACCCTCTGCCAACACTGATGGGTTAGCAGAGTGCACCCGCTCCAATTGGGGAACATTAAGACCGATTTTGGAAGGTGATTTTCCCATATCTTGTTGTTGTTGTTGTCCATATCTCTCATGTACTGGGATGATTATATTCCGTGTTCTGAATATAGCTTGTGATGCTGATTTGGGATTGGAAAACTTTATATCTCATATGGCGTTGTTGTCATGAGGAATATCTGGCTGTGCCTTAGTTTGGGCTGTAGCTTGCTCACTGCTAACAGAAGGCAGAGAGTTGGGATAAAAGGTTCCTTTTCAGAATGGCAGCCGGTGACGAGCGGTGTCCCGCAGGGTTCGGTGCTGGGGCCACAGCTGTTCGCATTATATATTAATGATTTGGATGAGGGAACCGGGGGCATTCTAGCGAAGTTTGCCGATGATACAAAGTTAGGTAGACAGGCAGGTAGTACTGAGGAAGTGGGGAGGCTACAGAAGGATCTAGACAGGTTGGGAGAGTGGTCCAGGAAATGGCTGATGGAATTTAACGTGAGCAAGTGCGAGGTCTTGCACTTTGGCAAAAAGAATATAGGAATGGACTACTTTCTAAATGGTGAGAAACTTAATAAAGCCAAAGCACAAAGGGATCTGGGAGTGCTAGTCGAGGATTCTCTAAAGGTAAACATGCAGGTTGAGTCTGTGATTAAGAAAGCGAATGCAATGTTGTCTCTTATCTCAAGAGGGTTGGAATATAAAAGCAGAGATGTACTACTAAGACTTTATAAAGCTCTGGTTAGGCCCCATTTGGAGTACTGTGTCCAGTTTTGGTCCCCACACCTCAGGAAGGACATACTGGCACTGGAACGTGTCCAGCGGAGATTCTCATGGATGATCCCTGGAATGACAGGTCTAGCATATGAGGAACGGCTGAGGATACTGGGATTGTATTCGTTGGAGTTTAGAAGATTAAGGGGAGATCTAATAGAGACGTACAAAATAATACATGGCTTTGAAAAGGTGGATGCTAGAAAATTGTTTCTGTTAGGCGAGGAGACTAGGACCCGTGGACACAGCCTTAGAATTAGAGGGGGTCATTTCAGAACGGAAATGCGGAGACATTTCTTCAGCCAGAGAGTGGTGGGCCTGTGGAATTCATTGCCACGGAGTGCAGTGGAAGCCGGGACGCTAAATGTCTTCAAGGCCGAGATTGATAGGTTCTTGTTGTCTAGAGGAATTAAGGGCTACGGGGAGAACGCTGGCAAGTGGAGCTGAAATGCGCATCAGCCATGATTGAATGGCGGAGTGGACTCGATGGGCCGAATGGCCTTACTTCCACTCCTATGTCTTATGGTCTTATGCTCTTGCTTTTCTTCATTTTGTCATTTTGTTGGGTCTCAAAATGCTAGGATCTTTCCCAGAGAGTCTGACTCCACCTGGTTCAGCCCAGGATGATGGTGTCCCAGGATTTAGTGTCAATGTCATATTTTCTACTGTTCTGAAGAGGAGATACTGGATCCGAAATATTAACTCTGCTTTCTCTCCACAGAGGATGCCAGACCTCCTGAGTTTCTTCAGCAATTCCTGTTTTTGTTTTATATTATCTTTGCATTGACCTTCAGCGGCATGTCCTTGTAACACTGCCTTTGGCCTTCTCTGGTGTACATGCCCAGGCTGAGCTGGCAGATGATACCTGCTTTGTGAACCTGACAGCTGGCAAATGACTGATACGATCAACCCAGATGAACTGAAGGCAGATGATCATAGTCCTGTGCTCATCATGGCTGTTTGTGAGAGGGCACAGTTTGAGTGCCTGCCCTCCCACTTAACATGTCTGATCTTAGGCAGGCGGAATCGTTGGTATCACCTCAGTGATTCTCCTGGCCATAGTTGTCTCTTTTTCAGCCCCGTTCCAGAAGTCAGGGTCACAACCACATGGTAGACAATGAGCTTGGTTTCAGTATTGATCTTCACAATGTGTTAACGCTCACTTCCTTAGCTGGCCAAAGGCTACACTGGCAGATCTCGGGTGATCCTGGATTTCTTTGTCTATATTGGCCCTTCCATGAGAGATAATGTCCATGGTACTGGGCGTGTTACACATTTCCAGCCACTTGTTATGAATTCAAATTGGGCTGAGGCAGATGCATTTGGAGGTTTGCTGATGAAGGGTGTTGTCTTTTGAATCTTCAAGCTAAGCCCCATTTTCTCCCTTACATTTCAGTAAAGATGATGGCTTTTGTGAGAAGATCCAATTCTGACACAGTTTGCTGAGTATTGCTAAGGTCCCTAACAGGCCTTCACAGCAACTAAAGTGGCCCATGACATGAGGAGTCTGACCACACAAAACCTTTCTTAATCATTGCCAAGGTTTTGCAGATGGACTGGTGGACCTAGGTGTTTTCTTGTTAGAATCCTTTCTTCTAAGCTTTTCCTGTGTTTTTGTTTTGTCTTTTCCCTCCCAACAGGAGAAGGGGATAGAGAGATGCTTTCAGTTTACTGGCTCTGGAGGGCCAGGCTGCCCTATACTTAACAGATTTGTACCAACCTGCAGCTCATCCAATTCAAGGGCTGTTGCTTAATTGTTGTCCTTAATTTTCAGGCTGTTGTTGCTATTCTGTCTCAAAGCATCCCCATTGCTTCAAAGCAATTTTGGGTGCACAGCTAAAAATGTTCATCACTCAATTTTTTTTCAAGTTGCAAAACTCTCCTGTTTCTCGGCTTTTAATCAGTGTCTCACTTCCATTTCAGTTTATAGTCTTCAAAAGAAAAACATGTGGTCACAACTTATGTACTATATTTAAGACATTACTTGAAAATGTTACAATTTTATTGATGAGCTACTGTGATAAAGACTTATAGTGTTATTACCATTTGCAAATTTGGATTTGAATGTGAGGACAAATGTGTCTTTGGGTTTAGTTCTGTGAAGGGGACTTCTTTTTAAAGAAGTCCAAAAGTGATTTAACAACAATGAGTTCAAATATAATTTCTAAGAAAGCATGTAACTTCAGTTCAATGACTAGCAAGCTGCCTGGACAGCTAACTGCTGGATATTTATAATGATGAGTTCTACGATCAACGCAGGAACAAATCATCAGGGACCACCAGCCGGTTATTTTCAGAAGAAAAAGATGTATCGGCAAAAGGGTGGGGTGTTTGTGGAGTTCTTTGTGAACTTGACATAAGTCTTTAATAATAAAAGCAGAAAGTGCTGGAGCAACCCAGCAGGTCTGATAGCATCGATGGAGAGAGAAACAGAGTTAACGTTTTGAATCCGGTATGGACTGAAAGGAGCTGGAAAATAGTGTTTTTTACACTGCTGACATAGGAGGAGGGACTGGAGGAGATAGTGAGGGTGCCCATTGAGAAAGACCGTGGGAGCGCTAGTGGTGGTAAAGGAAGTTGGGAGGCAAAATAGGAGTAAACTCTATCCATGTAAAGGAGAAAGTAGGTATGCTGTACTAAGTGTAAGGCCACAAAGGCACAAGCAGGGCATAGCTTAGACAAGGTTGTAATCAAATAAGAGGGCAGAGGTCATGTTCTGAAATTGTAAAACTCAATGTTGAATCCTAGAAGCTGTAAGGTGCTTCTGTGGAGAAATATGAAAAATCAAGTTATTCTCACAGACAGAGCAGAGGTGTTCAGACAGTTTGCCTTTGGTCTCATCAATGTAAAGGAGACCACGCTGTGAGCAGCAAATACAGTAGACCATGTTCCATAGGAATGACCCAAACTTCCCAGTTAACTGCCATCTCAATTAACCATCTTGCTCTGACACTAACATTCCCATCCTGGGCCTACCTCAGTGTTCCAATGAAGCTCAACACATGGAAAGAAGAACACCTTATTTTCCACAACTTCACTGGGATTTAGAGATGGATTTTGCTGGGAAAATGGGTTAGATTGCTTTATTTTTGCTGTCATATGAAAAGAGCTTTCAAAATTGTCTTAAAAGAATTTAAGAAAAGCTATTTCTGTTTAATAAAGTTGCATGTTCTTTCTTAAAAAGTGCATTGGCAGCCGGGAGTGAGTATGTTCAGGCACTGACCACAACTGTAACCATATTGCAAAAATAATGAGGAATTATTATTAGGAATAATTAGGAATGTTCAAACTGTGTTCTACCTCTGCATTCTCTTTTGTCCAGTATCACTGTCAGCAGGGATCGTAACACCAAAGACACTTAAACCATGGACGAAAGACCATCTTTCGTGTGAAATGTTTACAAGGTAGACTTGGTCGATTGCTGATGGTCACTTGTAGGTTGAGCGCAATCAGTTGTTAAACTCAGTAATACCTGCAGTTCCATTCCAAATCCTGCTGTTCAAAATTAAAGTGCATATGAGTAGAAGAAAAGATCTCTTTCTTTAAAAAGAGATTGTCAACTCCTGTTGGAGCCACAATGGTTGGAAAAAAATCCCCTTAATGAGGACCTCTATCAAAACTGAACAGAATGGGAATTGGGGAAAACTCTCCTGGAATCATGCCAGGCATAGGAAGATGGTTGTGGTTGTTGGGGGCCAGTCATCTCAGCTCCAGGACATCTCTGCAGGAGTTCCTCAGGGTAGTGTCCTAGGCCCAACCATCTTCAGCTGCTTCATCAATGACCTTCCCTCCATCATAAGGTCAAAAACACAAAGTTCAGCACTGTTTGCGACTCCTCAGATACTGAAGCAACCCATTTCCAAATGACCCCCAGTATCTTGCACTGGGTTGACAAGTGGCAAGTAACACCACTCAATTACCAGACAATAAATATCTCTGACAAGAAAGAATATAACCATCCCTCCTTTACATTAGATGCCAACACTGAATTCCCTCACTGTCAACTTCCTGGGGTTTACTAATTATCAAACACTGACTGGACCAGCAAGTACTGTAGCTATCAGAGCAGGTCAGAGGCTAGGAATCCTGTAGAGGGTTACTTACCTCCTAACACCTCAAAGCCTGCCTGCCATCTACGAGGCGTGAGTCAGGGGTGTGATGGAATACTCTTCACTTACCTGGATGAGTGCAGATTCACCAACACTCGAGAAGCTTAACACCATTTAGGACACGCAATCCAGTGGATTTGTATCAAATCCTCAAACATCCACTCCTTCCACCACCAATGCTCAGTAGCAGCAGTGTGTGCCATTTACAAGATGCACTACAGAAATTCACCAATGATCCTCAGACAGCACCTTCCAAACCAACAAGCACTTCTGCTGTAAGATATGGGTAGCAGTCATAAAAACACCACCACCTTCAAGTTACCTTCCAAGCCGCTCACCATTCTGACTTGGAAATATATCACTGTTCCTTCAGTGTCGCTGAGTCACAATCCTGGAATTCCCTCCCTAAGGCCATTGTGGGTCTACCCCCAGGAAATGTTTGGGTCTTCAGCTCATCCCTAAGTGACACAGGCAATGTATGGATTTCACTGACATCTTTCAAAGACTTAAAAGGAGGGATTTTTCAATAAGTTCACAAATTCTCCCAAACAATTCCTTGAAGTGGGAACAGGAACATCTGTCCATGCAGCCAGAATTTCAAGATCCAATCATGATGGGTAAAATTCCAGCAAAGTAAACTGGGCCTCTGCTCCAGATCCCTTCTGGCAGAAAAGTAATTAAATTCTTTCAAGCTACAGAATTTGTGGATTTAGTATTCCCCTTGATGTTTTTATTTACTAAACCTCTGTTGAAAATAGATTCTTCAAATCATAAGTTTTTGCAGGAAGAAACTATCCATTTCCTCCATGTCACATGACTATTGTGCAACTTGACAGTGAAATACCAACTGTCAGCTTCCAGTATTTGGAATCTAACTTAAGAGCTGTCTGCAAGATAGTTTACTTACATACTACCAAAGCTATTTATTTAAGTGATTATTTAATTTCAAGACTGGTTGTTTTTTACTTTTGATAAGCTACAGCTCCTCTTTGTTTCACAGAATAACTGGAATCAAATTGTTGATTTTCTTTTTAGCAATAGCACGGAAAGGAATTATTGTTTAGACTTCAAACTGCCAAATGCAATCAGAATTAACTACATTTTGAATTCTGTCACAATTTTTTGGCTTGACAGGATAATGAGGAGGTTACAGTTGTTTAATTCTCTTTCTGGCCGGATAGCTTCTTAGCAGTTGGTTATGTTACGCTGGTTGCATAGGAGAGTAATTTTATTGAAAACAATCTATTCTGCCTGTACTCAGACTACTAGAGATTGATTACATGGAGTATCCAGTACTTGGGTAGTCTGCCTGTATTTAAATGATTCGGAGGTGCCGATGTTGGACTGGAGTGGACAAAATTAAAAATCACACAACACCAGGTTATAGTCCAACAGGTTTATTTGGAAGCACTAGCTTTCGGAGCACTGGTCCTTGATCAGGTGGTTGTAGAACAAGACCAGCTGCACAACCACATGATGAAAAGGTAGCACCGCTGAAGCTAGTGCTTCCAAATCAACCTGTTGGACTATAACCTGGTGTTGTGTGATTTTTAACTATGCTTTTAAATGGACTGAAGTAATTTTTCATCATTGTAAAGTCAGTAAAACCTTTTTGGGATGCTTGTGCAGGCAATGTACTACAGCATTCCTGCATTAAGTACTCGGGGAACTATGATTATTCAGTCTTCAAATAATGTTCATTTAAGCTATCTTTATTCCATCTGTGCACTTTTGATAACCCTGAAATCAGATTATTGACATGAGCTCACTTAGTGACTTCTTAAATTTATTAAGGCTTTTTATACTGTCACTTCTGTAGGTAATCTATTCACATCCTCATGGCCTTTTATCAATAGTTCTTTGTTTTGTTGTAATTTTGACTCCTTGTTTGTTGGGATTCAAATATAATATAAAAACAAATGCTTATAGTACAATAACACATACTGATTATGAAAGCCCTTCAGTGATAATCATAATGACAGGGTGAGTAAAAGCTTAGATTTTGGGAAGGGTCTTAAACAGAGATAAGGTTCTGGAATGGTGCAGTATTTTGGGGAATGTATTGCATTACTGAAGCATTTGGCATTCCTGCAGGACAAAAGGGAATGGCAGAAATGTCGCTGCCAGAGAAACAGTTAATTAGACTGTTGGCCAATTTATTTCATGTATATAGCTTCATGCTGATGAATAATTTTATACTTCCCTAGGTCATTATGGTAGTCTCCTCCATTATCATTTAGATTCACCAACTTGAAGCATTTTATGGCAGTTTGGGATTGACTTTCTTTCACTTATCCTCATTGTGCAGAGAAATATCTGATTTATAACCTGTATTTCCCACAGCAGTATTATATTGAGTGATGCAGGAGGATCACACTTTTGTTATCTGAGGTTCTCATGGCTCAGTAGGTCTCCAGTGTTAGCTTTCATTCAGCAGGAGTGATTGCAGTGCAACTGGAGGCTGAGGTCAGCAAATTGCCAGTTCACGTATTCTAGCAACTGGCTCCAGTTAACTGTAAGCAGCATGAAGTGAGCTGGGATGAGGTCATTGTGAGCCAAGTTAGTTTTACCAGGTTGGTAAAGATGGTATTGTTGCAGGAGCAATCCTACTCAGTGAGAGAGAATTCATTGGTTCAGACCTTGGTGAATGTGATTGGCTAGCTAGTCAATGCTATGAAGCCATGTCTGTGGGATTATTACTGAATGCTTTTACATAAGAATGCCCCTGAATGATACATAGTGACAAACTTACTGAACCTTAAACTTGAATTTCTTATATTACTGGGGTCTTTATTTATTTACAGGCAGCACGGTGGCTCAGTGGTTAGCACTGCTGCCTCACAGCACCAGGGACCCAGGTTCAATTCCAGCCTTGGGCGATTGTCTGTCTGTGTGGAGTTTGCACATTCTCCCCGTGTCTGCGTGGGTTTCCTCCTGGTGCTCCGGTTTCCTCCCACAGTCCAAAGATGTGCAGGTCAGGTGAATTGGCCATGCTAAACTGCCCATAGAGTTAGGTGAACTAGGGAAATGAGTCCAGGTGGGTTACTCTTTGGAGGGTCAGTGCGGGCTTGTTGGGCCGAAGGGCCTATTTCTACAGTGTACGGAATCTAATCTAAACTAATCTTTCTTAACAAGCTTTTGCACAAAAACAAGCAGAATTCTGTTCATATGAAGCAATGCTTACTGTGACAATAAAAGTTAGCACTGCCAGCTTACACTGTAGTTTCCGAGCAAGTGTAGGTGGCAAATTGATGGTTACCAGAAGACTGCAGTAGATTTTTAAAATGTCAGTCAGTATATTTAATTAACAATGACTCTGTCTTTTAAACCCCAAAACACAGATACCTGGCCATTAAATAAAGATCAATGGAAGAAATAGAGGCCTTTGAAATGCTGAGCTTTGGCTCAAGATTGCATTTACAGATCACAAGACAAGTTGCAAGAGCAATTTCAGAAGAGAAATTCGGAAACAAAAATGTCAGTATTTTGGGCACTTGATCAGAGCTGAGAAGCTGCAGAGATCCTTTCGATTTCGAGGTGACAAGGCAGTGGGCAGCAGAAAGAGGGTCACCCCACGTATGATTGGATATCATATATGACAGAGCAGTTACCAGCAAGCTTCAGTCACGTGTCAGCAAAGTGCAGAACAGTCATGTGATCTGCAGCTAGTGATCACATGATAGTCATAGCTCCAAGCAGAACCAGGAGCTTTTCATACCATCGTATTTCACTGTGTCTGCCTTTTACTTCCTCAAATCAAAGTTACTTTTCTAACTTTCTCTAATTCTTAGCACAAAATATTGCTTAGTAGATGGGATGATTTTATAGTTGACAAATCAATCTGAGACTGGACGAGCACTGAAGGGTTTCTTCCAAGATAAGCTTTTGAATCATGTACAAATCCTGATCCAGTTAATGTGCTCATATATTTGCTTTAAAAGCCTCAAAAGTATCCATAACCTCGCTTAAAAATGTTTCAAATACATTTCATAGATATTATTAACAATGAGGTATTAGATGATGTTATAGGTTGAGATTATCTGTAAACCTTCTGACCCAAAATGGGACAATGCTCCATCAGGACCTGTTCATAAAAAGGCTGTGTCCCTGCTGACCTGCTCTCACCTGTGCCAAATTTAGCCACCTATATTCTTCAACCGTTTAGTTTCCACCACTCACCAGTTTAGATTAATGAGGCTGGACCCTAAACATTTTGAAATTATGCTCTTGAAATGAGTAACCAGCTAGGACCTTCTGCTAATCAGCTGCTCAACAGAGGAATTACTTTTTGGATTTTCTTAATTAACCAAATAAAGTTTTCATTTTGATTGCTTCACTACTTTAGTGTGACTACATACTTTTTCATGAATAATTTTCATATTACTTCAATTCTTAATTACTTCAATTCCCGCCTCAGGCAACTGTCTGTGTGGAGTTTGCACGTTCTCCCTGTGTCTGCGTGGGTTTCCTCCGGGTGCTCCGGTTTCCTCCCACAGTCCAAAGATGTGCAGGTCAGGTGAATTGGCCTTGCTAAATTGCCCGTAGTGTTAGGTGAAGGGGTAAATGTAGGAGAATGGGTCTGGGTGGGTTGCTCTTCGGAGGGTTGGTGTGGATTTGTTGGGCCGAAAGGCCTGTTTCCACACTGTGGGTAATCTAATCATTTTGTCAGCACTGTCTTCTAAATATGCAAAGATGCTAAAATAATGTTAGAGTTTTTTTGGTATTCATATTCCAAGGATACCATCTCAAAAGAGTACCAAAAAGACCCCACCACCAGGGATATATTTTCCCTCCCCAACCCTTTCCGCCTTCCGCAAAGACCGTTCCCTCCGTGACTACCTGGTCAGGTCCACACCCCCCTACAACCCACCCTCCCATCCTGGCACCTTCCCCTGCCACCGCAGGAACTGTAAAACCTGCACCCACACCTCCTCCCTCACCTCTATCCAAGGCCCTAAAGGAGCCTTCCACATCCATCAAAGTTTTACTTGCACATCCACTAATATCATTTATTGTATCCGTTGCTCCCGATGCGGTCTCCTCTACATTGGGGAGACTGGACGCCTCCTAGTAGAGCACTTTAGGGAACATCTCCGCGACACCCGCACTAATCAACCACACCGCCCCGTGGCCCAACATTTCAACTCCCCCTCCCACTCTGCCGAGGACATGGAGGTCCTGGGCCTCCTTCACCGCCGCTCCCTCACCACCAGCCGCCTGGAGGAAGAACGCCGCATCTTCTGCCTTGGAGCACTTCAACCCCAGGGCATCAATGTGGACTTCAACAGTTTCCTCATTTCCCCTTCCCCCACCTCACCCTAGTTCCAAACTTCCAGCTCAACACTGTCCCCATGACATGTCCGGACTTGTCCTACCTGCCTATCTCCTTTTCCGCCTATCTCCTTTTCCACCTATCCACTCCACCCTCTCCTCCCTGACCTATCACCTTCATCCCCTCCCTCACTCACCCATTGTACTCTATGCTACTTTCTCCCCACCCCCACCCTCCTCTAGCTTATCTCTCCACTCTTCAGGCTCTCTGCCTTTATTCCTGACGAAGGGCTTTTGCCTGAAATGTCGATTTCGAAGCTCCTTGGATGCTGCCTGAACTGCTGTGCTCTTCCAGCACCACTAATCCAGAATCTGGTTTCCAGCATCTGCAGCCATTGTTTTTACCACCTTAAAGAAGATTGATGTTTCTCCATTGGTTTCCCTCCACATGAACCAGAATCAAAGGAGGGAACCAATCCAAGATGCTCAGTAATCCAGACAAACAGCAGAAATTCAGCCACCATTAATTACATGCTCTCTCACTCACTGGCTAGTTGTAGCTACCTAGGAGGCTAGGGAATGATGCAGATAAGGCAGAAACATTGGGTGTTGCATGTTCTAAAGAAAGCAAGAGAAGTATAGTGGATATGGAGAAGAATGTTACTTACTAAAGGCTGGAAGCTTTCACTTTTGATAGAGTCAGAGAGTCACCCAGCATGGAAACAGACTCTTTGGTCCAACCAGTCCATACCGACCATGCTCCCTAACTAAGTTAGTCCCACCTGCCTGTGTTTGGCTCATATTCCTCCAAACCTTTCCTATTCATGTGTTTATCTTAATGCCTTTTATATGTCTTAACGTTGCCTGCATCCACCACTTCCTGTGGAAGTTCATTCCACACACAAACCACTCTCGACATAAACATGTTGCCCCTCACGTGTTAAATCTTTTTCCCTTTACTTTAGAATATTCCCCCTCATTTTGAACTCTCTCACTCAAGGGAAAAGACCATTCATCTTATCTATGCCCCTTTTATAAATTTCTATGAAGTCACCCCTCAACCTCCTGCATTCCAATGGAAAAGGTTCCAGCCTCTCCAACCTATTATTATAACTCAAACCCTCCATTCCCTGGTGAATCTATTCTGAATTCTTTTCAATAATATCCTTCCTATAGATCTCTCTGGGCTCATCTGAAAAGAGGGACAATGGTAGAGCAATCAAACTCATATGAAGGCATTGTGACAGATGATAGGAATTAGACAAGGTTTAACAGATGTCTCAACTGATGCAGTGTTTTTACTTGTGGCAAGAGCAGACAACACATCTCAAAGCAACCAGAACTATCTGGAGCTTCAAGGAACACTTAACATCCAATACAACATCGACAATTTCCAGCGAATCATCACTTGGAATGAGCTGGTTTGAACTTGCGGCACGCAGGCTTTTAGTAATGGAATGAATAAAACTGCGTGTTGATTCAAGGCACCAGTTAAGAGGGCTAGCATGGGATTTTCTCCAATTGCAGTTATGTTTGTCTGCAGGGTAGTGGTTGTCATTAATCTGACCCCATGCCACGCCGGAGAGAAAGAGAAGGGAGTGAAGATTCTGCCTTCATTCAGGATATGAGAGCAGAGGTGAAGGAAGACAGTTTGGTAATAACCGTGGGTTGTGGTTGGTGTCATGGATTAAAAGTGTTTACGACAGTTAGCAGGATTGGAGGTGCATTGGGTAGGTGACGCCAGGGAAGGATTTAGACACGTTTATTTCAAAGTGATGACATTAGGGACCAGGCTGCCAAAGAATTGTCAGCAATGTAATAAATGCGTTAATGCTAGCAACTACAGCACCAGATTTTACAGTTGTAATAATGGCCAAACTGTCAATGATTGCCAACATTACAACTGTGAAACTAACAGCAACTATAGATATGTGCACACAGAAATTCAAAGGTCACTGTCTATATTTTCCATGCTGTTCCATTGGATGTGTTACGGAAGTCCGAGCAGATGACGTAACCGTGAACTGATGTTTCAACTGATATGAACTTCCCTTTTTAGGATGCATTACCACAGTCAAATCATGTTGTTGAATTAAAGGCAATTTTTGACAATGTACCACATTGTATCTAAGTCTACTGCTGAACAACTGTCTGATGCTTTATGTTTTTGGAATGTTTCATTTGTATATCAAGAGGAGGATTTCATAGATTTTTAACTTGAACATATTTTTAAAGAGTGCCTTCTTCCTGTGTATATGTCTTAGTCTTTATTGTGCTCTCTTTAAAATCTATAAAACTTGAACTTTAAAAAATATGTTTTACTTCCTGCATTACTGCCAGTGAGAATTATTTAATATGATTAACTGCTGAACCTGCAAAATAGCTTCATTAATGCTGGATGTCTGAAGATTCCCTTGAAATGGCACCAGATTAAAGCTACTAGGAAAGGGAAATCCATCATGGAGATCACTCTATCCTTGTGGGCAGATTTAGAGAGTCAGAGAGTCATAGAGATGTACAGCATGTAAACAGACCCTTCGGTTCAACCCGTCCATGCTGACCAGATATCCCAACCCAATCTAATTCCACCTGCCAGCACTCGGCCCATATCCCTCCAAACCCTTCCTATTCATATACCCATCCAAATGCCTCTTAAATGTTTCAATTGTACCAGCCTCCACCACTTCCTCTAGTAGCTCATTCCATACACGTACCACCCTCTGTGTGAAAAAGTTGCCCCTTAGGTCTCTTTTATACCTTTCCCCTCTCACCCTAAACCTATGCCCTCTAATTCTGGACTCCCCAACACCGGGGAAAAGACTTTGTCGATTTATCCTATCTATGCCCCTCATAATTTTGTAAACCTCTATAAGGTCACCCCTCAGCCTCCGACGCTCCAGGGAAAACAGCCCCAGCCTGTTCAGCCTCTCCCTATAGCTCAAATCCTCCAACCCTGGCAACATCCTTGTAAATCTTTTCTGAACCCTTTCAAGTTTTACAACATCTTTCCAATAGGAAGGAGACCAGAACTGCACACAATATTCCAAAAGTAGCCGAACCAATGTCCTGTACAGCTGTAACATGACCTCCCAATTCCTGTACTCAATACTCTGACCAATAAAGGAAAGCATACCAAATGCCTTCTTCACTATCCTATCTACCTGCGACTCCACTTTCGAGAAGCTATGAACTTGCACTCCAAGGTCTCTTTGTTCAGCAACACTCCCTAGGACCTTACCATTAAGTGTATAAGTCCTGCTAAAATTTGCTTTCCCAAAATGCAACATCTCGCATTTATCTGAATTAAACTCCATCTGCCACTTCTCAGCCCATTGGCCCATCTAGTAACCATCCTGTTGTAATCTGAGGTTCTTTGAGATCAGCAATAAAGGTCATCACAGACTGTAGAAGCTGGACTGGTCTTACTCTAAATTGAGCGATTTGTAACTTTTGGGGTTCTGTGCCAATCACATAACCCCAGGTTATATTGCAACAGGTTTATTTGGAAGTACGAGCTTTCAGCACTGCTCCTTTGGCAGGTAGTTAGGACCATAAGACACGGAATTCATAGCAAAAGACCATAGTGTCATACAATCAAGCAATGTATTGAACAAACCTAGATTGCTAGATTGAAGATACCTTAAGTTATCTCAGGAATGTGACTTGAAAGAAGTTCTGGGACTTACATATTAATGAATTGAAATCTGCATCCCAATTTAAAAGATGAAAGACTTAACAACCATCTAGGTTTGTTCAAGATACAACATCAGTTGTATGACACTTTGATCTTCAGCTATAAATTCTGTGTCCTATGAGCCTGCTGTAATAGCTACCTGATGAAAGAGCAGTGCTCCGAAAGATAGTCCTTCCAGATAAACCTGTTGGGCTATAACCTGATGTTGTGTGACTTTTAACTGTGCTCTGATTGCCCTTTGGGAGATAGAGATGGTTGCTTGTGACACTTGGCATTTCCGTCACTTTGAAGGAGTATAAAATGCTGACAATATTTGGTAGTTAGTAATCTTTCCAGTGTAGAAGCTATAGTTGATAATTTGTTAGTTTATTTAGAGATACAGTGGAAGAAGCCATTGCCCATCATGATCACAGTCAAGGGTAATGGCTCCGCACAGCTCCTCATGTGAATATGAAACTGAAAACCGATATTAATGATGTCAGAAGTCAAGTACAGGTCAGGTACTGACAGCAAAAGATCTTCACCCAAACCCTGCAAAGGTAAGAGCTGCAGTGACCAACAGCTATAAAAACCGTGCAATGATTGGGTGCATTCACCAGCTATTTGGTAAAACTCCTGTCAAATTTGTCATTGGAATGTGAAGAATCACATTGGCTGGTTGCCAAAATAGTGCAGTGGTGGTGGGGCACAGACAAGCAGTGTTCATTAACACCAACAGCACATACAGAGGTACTCTGATGTAACCGACAACGTCATGCTGCAGTGGGGTACCATCAGAACAGGACTTCATTATCTTTGATTTTTAATTTGCATCTCTCGCAACTTCAGGTAATATTTGCATTTCTGGCAGCATCTGGTCTGAAGAAGAGTCAAAATATTAACGCTGTTTCTCCCATAGATGCTGCAAGACTTACTGAGTTTCTCCAGCACTATGTTTGTTTCTGATTTCCAGCATCAGCAGTATTTTACTTTTATCTCAGAACTAAAATGGTAAAGTCCATATATAACCTTTTCAGAAATCTCCACAATTTCACTTTGGAATGAAATAGATATTTAACAAAAAGGAAATGCAGATTTTTTTTCCCCAAAACACAAGGTTTCATCACCCAAAGCATTCAGGTATTAGGGTGATGTTCCCACCAAAGTATTGTCACTGCCCTCTTTAGTAAAGGGAAAATTTAACCTTACACCAGTTTCATTTACTTGCTCTTTACAACCACTGTAACTACCTCCATTACTAGCTCAACATTTTGAAATGTTAGGCCATTAGTAATTGAGGTATTCCAATTATTATTTTGCAAAATGTTAATTAATTTTGCATGCTTTGCAATTCAGACATTCCCTGAAAGTGTTATAATTTCACTGGTGAAGGCAGCATTGATTCGTGATGACTACATTGGGAAAATAATTGGGAGCGTCATTAGTTTTTGGAATTGGGATGGCACAGTGTCTCAGTGGTTAGCACTGCAGCCTCACAGCACCAAGGTCCCAGGTTCAATTCCAGCCTCAGGCAACTATCTGTGTGGAGTTTGCACATTCTCCATGTGTATGTGTGGGTTTCCTCCGGGTGCTCCAGTTTCCTCCCACAGTCCAAAGATGTGCAGGTCCAGTGAGTTGGCCATGCTAAATTGCCCGTAGTACTAGGTGAATTAGTCAGAGAGAAATGGGTCTGGGTGGCTTACTCTTTGGAGGGTCAGTTTGAACTGGTTGGGCTGGAAGGCCTGTTTCCACACTGTGGGGAATCTAATCTAGTCTAAACTCTCTTCGCAGTGAGCAGCAAGGATATGGTCATTGAAATATACTAAAGGCTGAGATGGATAGGTTCTGGTTAACATGTGAGTCAAGATTTATCACACAGAGGACAGGAAATTAAAGTTAAGGCCATATCAGGCCAGGCATGACGGAATTGACTTCTTATATTTGTGTATCTATCTGCATAATATTAAAGGAAATACTCCTGAAGTTCCATATACAGAGGAACCGTAGGTTTCAGTGTAATCATGTTCATTACAGGAACAGGAGTTGACCATTCAATATCTCGACCATTCAATATCTCAGCCATTCACTTATATCACATTCCTCTGAAGAGTAACCCACCCAGACCCACTCCCCTACATTTACCTCTGACTAACGCACCTAACACTTTCCGATTGTGGGAGAAAACCTACGCAGGCATGGGGAGAATGTGTAAACTCCACACAGACAGTCACCTAAAGTGGGAATCGAATCTGGGTCCCAGGCGCTGTGAGACTGTAGTGCTAACCACTGAGCCATCGTGACACCCTAGCTCTGTCACTCGTCCATTCATCTGCCTTTGTTCAATACCTTTTGATAACTTCATTTTGTAAAGGTTTTACTGATCACTATTTTGAAAATTGTAATTAACCCATCATCCTCAAGCTTTCCAGGAAGTGGGTTTGAGCTTTCTCCAATTGTTTGAATGAGGAAATGTTTTCCCATTTTCATTGGATTCCTTCAAAAGACCAAACAATTTCTATACCACTCCTAATGAATCCAGTAATTGTGTTACACAATTCAAATAGAGCATCTAGAGACTTAAGTTAATCTAATCTCCCATTAGGATGAGGAATTTTTGGAGTAGGGTTTTTTCCTTGCATATTGTGATAACATTAGACAGTTAGAAGATAATGTTGCACTGAATCACCTGTTGCTAGGTCAATGATGCACATCAGTCAAAGTCTCTAGAATCTATTCCTGGAATTACAATATAAGGTTTTTGTATTCCAACATTTGACACCCTCTTCTTAAATTCCTGCCTCAGCAGTTTTAGGAGCACCGTGTATTCATACAAAATTAATGCGTTTGCATTTAAAGTAAAGTAGTGGAGATGAATTTCAAACAAATCTGTAAAGCCTTTGTCTGTTGATATGTCACAGCCTACTTTCCAGGCCTCATGTTTCAGCTCTGGACTGCCGTGAATTTAAATGAGTGGTTGTAGTTTAAAATGATACAGGCACTGCTTTGTCTGAAGTAAGTGAATATAAGCTGTACTTTACGAATAAAACAATTCTACAAAGTTGTTTGAATGGTGAATTATTCATCTCCATGCTTACTATAATCAACTCAAAATGCATAGAGACAATTGGGAAGAGTAAAGAGAATCCATTTTTCATAATCGATGTGTTGTGAAAAGTGTGATTTATATTTGTATTAATATCACTTGAAGAGTTTGGATTTCTAACTAGTGACATATTGATGGTTACTTTTATGAACAGTTGAAAAAAACACCCAGTCAGCGAGTCCTTCTAGAAACAGTGACCTAATCCGGTATGTAACAGGAGGGCAGGTATCTGTGAGTTCCCCAGCACGTTAATGAATGATTTACAATAGGAAAAGTAAACATTGAAAGGCATCAGTTTGCTTTTAGACTAATCGGGGTTGATTTTAACTTGAAAAAGTCCAGAGTTTGAACGTTTGAAAGCTTCAAGCCAGTTTTGGAGGAAATCTAACTGTGGTCAGAACCAAATATGATATTTCTCTAAGAAAGATGTATAAGACAATTCAGGGAAAGCTCTGTTACTTTTGTGTAAATGTTTAGCTTGCGAAAGTTCTAGACCAGGAATGCTTGGTTAGAAGCCGTCAGATTATTAATCAACTTTGAAGAGCTAAGCTTTCTGTTTCACGAGTATTCATATAAGAAGTTTTAACTGTCTTTACCCAATTCTGCTCTTTGAACTGTAAAGCCAAACCTAAAGATTTGAAATAGAGTGGTAAATGATAGAGTCATACAGTTATACAGCACGGAAACAAAGCCTTCAGTCCAAATTGTCCACACAGACCAGATATCCCAATCTGACCTAGTTCCATTTGCCAGCACTTGGCCCATATCCCTCCAAACCCTTCCTATTCGTGTACCCATTCAGATGCCTTTTAAATGCTGTAATTGTACCAGCCTCCACCACTTCCTCTGGCAGCTCATTCCAGACATTTACCACCCTCTGTGTGAAAAAGATACCCTTCAGGTCCTTTTTAAATCTTTCCCCTCACACCCTAAATGTTTGCATCTCTATTGAACCAGGTTGGCCATGGTTTGATGGTGATCACAGAGTCTGGTAGGGACACAAATAACGCTGGTATGCTATTCTGTTGCTGTTGATGCCCCACAATGTTTTGGGCTGCTCAGTATGTCTTTATGTAGAGGTAAATATACTCCACTTAATATTGAGATAGTGCATCACTGCAAAGTAATCGTTACTTTCATGGTGAAGAATAAAGTTTTAGCATCACATTACTTTTGTGAGTATTATCATGGGCACATGTCTGCTACAGATTGGTTGTGGCAAATGAGGTCAAGAAGGTTCTTTCTGTGTGTTAACTCAACTTGACACTACTGGGTTTTGCTGTGCAGGTGAAATTCCTCTGTTCTTTGTCCATTATAGCTTCTGCCAATAATGTTCCACATGGTTCATCACCAGTTGATTATCTCCTTGGCTTTGTTTGACCTGAATCCTAAGAATTCACCACATCCTGAACTAATCTCGTAGACACCTGATCATTCCATCTCAGTTTGCTTCCCTCTAATGGCCTTATACTGAGGTGAACCAGGATCAATGTCCCCTTTAAAATGTAACCACTCAGCAAACACAGTTTATTTCAAATTGTTTTCCTTTAAAGTATTTTTCATGATTGTGCATGCAAATAATCCCTCACAGAACAAAGACTGCATACAAAAGTTCAAGACATGCAAAAACCTGGATACAGAATTAGCTGAGTAATAAAAAAGAGTAGTGGTCAATGGTATTTTTTTCTGGCTGGAGGAAGGTTTATCGTGGAGTTTCCCAGGATCAATAGTGGGACCCTTGTTTTTCTCTACATATATCGATGCTCTGGATCTTGGTGTCCAGGGACAATTTCAAAGTTTGTAAATGACAACAAACTTGAAAGAATTGTAAACTGTGAGGAAGATAGTGTCAAATGTGTAAGGGGATGAACTTCGAAGAACATTGAAAAACAATATAAAATAGAGGGGCAGAGAAACAGATCATTGCACAGACAGTGAAGGTGGCAGGACAAATGGAGAGAGAGTTAATAATGCATACAGTGCTCTCAGCGTTATTAATAGAGTATAGACTAAAGGGCTAGGGGTTGTGGGATGATGTTGAACTTGTACAAGACACTTGTTTGACCTCAGCTGGACAATTGTGTACCATTTACTGGATTAGTGGTGCTGGAAGAGCACAGCAGTTCAGGCAGCATCCAACGAGCAGCCATTGTTGACATCACATCATTAGTAAGGTGTGAGTGCATTGTAAAGGGTGCAGAAACAATTTTCCAGAATGTTTCCAGAAATGAGAAACTTCAGTGATGAGGATAGATTGAAGAAATTGAGACTGTTCTCTTTGGAGAGAGGAAGACTAAGAGAAGATTTGTTACGATGCAGCGGGGAACCCCTATGTGAACCAAACCAAACACCCTGAAAAGTTCACCTCACCTCATAATCTTTGAAAATGTGAGTTATAGAGAACTCCCAAATTCTACTAGTTTAAGAAAATAACATCAGTTTATTTTTTAACTCTAAAAGTGAGCATTAAACAAAAAAAACTATTCACAAATCTAAACCCACCTTTCTCTTAACTGCTTACTATCTGACTCCAACTCTATAATAATACACTGTTCCAATAAGACATTTATTAAAATTACATTAAGTTAATCTCAAAACCACATAGTCTCTGTCTTCTTCTGTGTCTTCACTCTTCTGGCTGATGATCTCCCTGGATCATTGTCTTTCTTTTTGCTGCAAGTATGTTTGGGTGGCACAGTGGCTAAGTGGTTAGCACTGCTGCTGCACAGCACCAGAGACCTGGGTTCGATTCCAGCCACGGGCGACTGTCTGTGTGGAGTTTGCACGTTCTCTACATGGGTTTCCTCCGGGTGCTCCGGTTTCCTCCCACAGTCCAAAGATGTACAGGTTAGGTGAATTGGCCAGGCTAAATTGCCCAGAGTGTTAGATGCATTAGTCAGGGGTAAATACAGGATTTGGGTGGGTTACTCTTCGGAGGGTCAGTGTGGACTTGCTGGGCTGGAGGGCATGTTTCCACACTGTAGGGAATCTAATCTCAAAAAAAAATGACAAGGTACCTTTGATAATGTGTGTTTTCTAATTTCTTTGAAAGCAAGATGTTAGATTGGCAGTTAGATCTCCAACAGTTTCTCTCTCTATGGCAGCTACTCTCTGTTGAAGAGTGTGGTGCTAGAAAAGCAGCATCCGAGGAGTAGGAAAGTCAACATTTCGAGCATAAGTTCTTCATCAGGAATGAGGGGGTGGCTCAAGGGGGCTGAGAGATAAATGGTAGAGGGGTGGAGGACATCATGGACCACATACATTCGGGACAACACCCACGTCCTCCACCTCCTCGATGACTATCATTTCCCCGGCCCCCAATACCTCATCTTCACCATGGACATCCAGTCCCTGGACACATCCATCCGCCATGATAAAGGCCTCCAAGACCTCCATTTCTTCCTCTCACACTGACCCAACCAGTACACTTCCACTGACACTCTCATTTGATTGGCTGAACTGGTCTTCACCCTCAACAATTTCTCCTTCGAATCCTCCCTCTTCCTCCAGCCAAAAGGGGTAACAATGGGTACCCGCATGTGCCCCAGCAATGCCAGCCTCTTTGTCGGGGACATGGAACAGTCCATCTTCCACAGCTACCATACCCTACCTCTTCCTCCACTATATCAATGACTGTATCAGCACCATTCTGTGCTCCCATGAGGAGATTGAACAATTCATCAACTTCATGAACACCTTCTACCCTGATCTCAAGTTCACCTAGACCATCTCGCACACCTTCCTCCATCGCCAAACCCTTACCACCCAACGCCCAGAGGAGGAACGCCTCAATTTCCACCTCAGGACCCTCCAACCATACGGGATCAATGTGAATTTCACCAATTTCCTCATTTCCCCGCCCCCCCCCCCCCAACTTATCCCAGATCCAACCTTCCAACTCGGCACCGGTCTCTTGAACTGCCCTACCTGTCCATCTTCCTTCCCACTTATCCACTCCACCCTTCTGTCTGACCAATCACCATCATCCCCACGTCCATCCACCTATCACACTCTCAGCTACCTTCCCCCCCAGCCCCACCCCTCTCCCATTTACCTCTCAGCCCCCTTGGGCCACCCCCTCATTCCTGATGAAGGGCTTTTGCCCGAAAAGTCGATTCTCCTGCTCCTCGGAGGCTGTCTGACCAGCTGTGCTTTTCCAGTACCACTCTCTCGACTCTGATCCCCAACATCTGCACTCCTCACTTTCTCCTCGGCAGTTACTCCTTGACCAATTTCAAAATGCTGGCATGTTTTTTACCTCCATGACACATTAAATTCTCATAATTTGATTGATTTCCAGATGTCAAAACAATAAATTCAAACTCGATTGGATTTTAGTAGTCTGGGCATAATTTAAATTGAATGGTTAAATTTGAATTGTTGTCAGAGCAACAACCAAACCTCAGGTCTCCATTTCAGATCCAAATGTTACATATGTTCAATTTTCCAGTAAAGTCTGGGGCTGCCATCTTGTCATATCACAGAGATGCTTCTAATCTCTCCGTGCAGAGCAGCATTGTCTCTCTCTTAAAGGTATAGTACATGCCTTCAACTTCATAACAGATTTAATAGAAAGTCTCAAAGTCGTGAGTAGCTGCCCAGAGTAGGTAGTTCACTAGATGGAAGCTGTTCCCACTTGTAAAAAGAAGAAAGAATGAGATGCTGTAGATTTAAAGTGGTATGCAAATGAGGGGAGAGTGATATGAGAGAAGCTTTGATCACACAGTGGGTTATTGAGGTACGGAATGCTCTGCCTGCGAATGTGGTGGAAGCAGGCTCAGTGAGCTATTCAGATGGTATTGGATAATTATTTGTTTGGAAATGGTGTGCAAGGATGTGGGAATAGGCAGGAGATTAGTGATTGGCGATAGAACCAATACAGGCACAATGGGCTAAATGACCTCTTTCTGCATTTGTAAGGATTCTGTGACATTAAAGAAGCAGTTTACTTTTTGTAATAAGCATGTAACCCAAATGGTTATTTTGCTATTGGCAGCACATAAATAATGAATTTATGAAACCCCTAGTGCATTTGGATTTGAATCACAGTAAGGGGATGGTGTTGGGGAACAGATGAGAATTTGATTTATGGTCTGTTTTAAGATCTTTCAAATTGTGTTCTACACTTAGGTAGCTTTGTTTTTTAATTACCTTGCTTGTGTAATAAACTTCTGTTTTATTGTTCATGAAAATCTGAGTGTATCATTGTTTGTAAGTGACCATCACTTTTAACACAAAAGAAGCATGACCTATCAACCCAGCTTTCAGTCTGGGATCTGAGGCAGTATTATGAGCTGGGATCACATCAGCTGAAGAAATATCTTGATTTTGTGGTGTTTTATTTTCTAACCATAAATTATGGTCCTTGTTCAGCAGCCAAACACTTGGCGAAATCATCTTTCAGTGACATAGAATGTTTTGCTTCACTTGACATGTGCTGGAACTGCACTGATTTCTGATATTAATATTTCCCCTCCGCTTTGAACTCCCAAATGAGAATATAAACACCTGTATTCTTTGGAAATCCAATTTTAGATTCTAGCCAACCAGCAATCATTATCGTCGATTGAATCAGTTTTGGCTGTTCTAAGTTCAAAGTTTGTTATTTGAAGAACATTTTGTCCAAAATGTATACCTATTTTGAAAGCATCTATTTGATAGGATAGATTTGAAATTGGTACATCCAAGGGAATTAGGCCATCTGAGGCTGTGTTTTATTAATATTCATACCATCTCACTTACAGCATAATTCATCAGCTGTAACTTCCTACATGTTTATCAACAGGAGAGTTCACTCCAGAAATGCAGCTGAGAATACGACAAGAGATAGAAAAAGAAAAGAAGGTGGAACAATGGAAGGAAAGCTTTTTCGAGAATTACTATGGCCAAAAGTAAGCAATCTCATCATATTTCAATCACTGTTTTGCCTCTTATTTTACTATCTCATTTTTTGGGGTGATATTTGAATGAAGGGTTATGGTGATAGGGCAGGTAAGTGGAGTTGAGGTCACAAAAGGATCAGTCATGATTCTATTGAATGGCAGAATAGGGTTAAGGGGCCAGATAGCCTACTCCTGGTCCTGGTTCTTACATTATTTAATTTAGAGCAAAAGATTCCTGTTCGGTCATTCATTGGTGGGATATTCAACAATGAAAATGTTATCTAAGATTACAAAGGGGTCTTGATTAATTGGGTCAGTGGGCTGAGGAGAGGCTGATGATGTTTAATTTGGATAAATGTGAGGTTTTGCATATTGGTAAAACAAACAAGGGCAAGGCATAATAGAGTTAATCGTAAAGCCTGGGTATTGTTGTTAACAGAGAGAGACCTAGGGCATGAGGTACATAGTTCTTTGAAAGTAGCATCACAGGTGGATAGGGTGGTTAAGAAGGTGTTTAGCATTAATCTGTCTATTGAGTATAGGAATTGGGATGTCATGTTGAAGTTGTACAGGACATTGGTGAAGCCACATTTGCAATACTGTGTACAGTTCTGGTTGCCCTGCTAATAGGAAGGATATTATTCATTTGGAGAGGGTTCATAAAGGATTCGCCAGGATTTTACAGGGACAGGAGGATTTGAGTTATAAGGTAGGAGAGGCTGTATAGGCTGGGAATTTTTTCACTGGAGTGTAGAAAGTTGAGGGGTTACCTTCAATAAGGTTTCTAAAATCAAGAGGGGTATAGGTAAGGTGAACAGCATGGGTCTTTTCTCTAGGTGGAGGAGTTGAAAACTAAGGGACCTATTTTTAAGGTGAGAGGGGAAAGATTTAAAAGGGACCTGAGGGACAACTTTTCACAGAGGGTCATTCATACGTGGAATGAACTTCCAGAGGAAGGGGTAGATGGAGGTACAGTTATGACATTTAAAAGACATTTGGATAAGGTGCATGAATAAAAAAGGTTTAGAGGGATATGGGCCAAATACAGGCAGGTCAGACTAGCTTATTTTGGGAATCTTGGTCAGCGTGGACTAGTTGGACTGAAGGGTCTGTTTCCATGCTGTATGTCTCTATGACTCTATTGATAGTGCTGTTGTACAGCAGATACCTGTTTGAGATAAGCAGTATAAGCCAGAGTTATAGCTAAAGTATCTTGTTTAATAAAGAAGAGACATTTGTAAGTAAAAAGGCAAAATAAAAGCTGTATTTAATATAGTCATGAGTAATTAACTAAACTTTTCTTTTGCATTATGTAGAACAATTGTAGCTGCCGTTTTCCCTCTTGCCAGCTATAAATATGTCCTGCAGCCAGCAAATTTTATAGGGATCTAATCTCCATGGAGAGTATGAAAGAAAAAATAGATTTTTTGAATGAATGAGGAAAGATAATTGATCAGTGTGCTAACACTTCTGCAGCTGTGGGCATGTAGGGACTATATTCTTTGAAAAATACATTTGATTGACAATGTATGCAAAAATATCAAATTAGTTATTTGACACTAATTATTGTTCCACAGTTGTCCACTTTACTGACAAGATTACTACTGGCATTAAATTGAGACAAGTCTAATCTAGAGGTGTTTATGATCAATTTTTATTTTTTGAATAATTGAAGTTTAGTTGTTTTATGCACAGGTATGAAATTATTGAAGACAAGTTTAAAAAGGTCCTTTAAAATTTTTAAATATTTCTGACACTATTTTGTAAATAACTTGAACATTTTGCAGTTCTGGCATAAGTCTGGAAGACTCCGAAAAGCTGACTTCATTGTCGAATAATGTTGAGGATCATCAACATCTTCCAACCAAACAACCCCCTCTCCAATCAGTCACAGACGAAAATTCAGTCAAGGCAGAGACACCAGCTGAACTAAAAGGAGAAGCTGACATCAAAGCACTAACCAAAGAAGAAGGCACGCTCATAGTGGAAGACAAGGGTGAAGCAATAGAGACATCTCCAATCTCTTCCAAACAGTCTGGCAGCAAATCATCTCCAGCTGTTAAAACCCATGAAGATGATAAACCTTTGGAGATTAGTACGCTGTCTGAGAAGAAGGCAGATCCTGACCTGACTCCTTCAATGCTGCAGCAAGATAATCAAACTCCAAAAGTCAACTCTGTTGTTTCCCAAGAGGGTAAAGCCTTGGTATCCACGGTGAAATTAGACCAAAACCAGTCCAAGTTGCAGAGTTCAGAAACATCTGAAAATAAAAAGCCTGAGGCTGTTGATTCATTGGAAAGCAAGATCCCTGAATCTTCCAAGAAAGAGCAAGTTCTCAAATCTACTGAAGAAATGGAAGCTATTGCAGAGGGTCTTAAAAGGAAGTCTACCAGTGAAGAAGAGTCTCTGCTCAGCCCTGAGAAAAGGCCCCGCATTGTGGACCACCAGTTATTTCGGACCCCACCTAAGGACTTTCCCAAAGACAAAGATGAGCCACGTGAACTCAAAGTCCCACCTCTTAAGGTACTTGATATCTTGCTGCTTACCTAATCCAGGTTTCATTCCAGGTGCGACCGACAATGGCTGGGATTCTGTTGGGTCAATGGGTACTATCAGTCATCAGTCAAAGAACCAATGAGGAACTATTCTGTGCACAGGCTTGATGTGGCCATCATCAGTCCTTCAGCACAATTGGGGTCTTTGGTGACTGACATCTGCTCAGATCCATTCAGAGCTGCCAGCTCCTTCAGGTATCAGGTCCCTGCTTCAGACACAGACTGCCTGACAGGAATAGACTGACATTCCTACCTTCCTCATCTGCAGGGGAATTGTTCATTTAACCCCTGAGCTGCTAGTAAATTGGAGTGGGTTCAGGGATAATAGCTGAAAAATTCCTTATTCAGGAATTATAACCGTCCGAAATGTTGATTCTCCTGCTCCTCGGATGCTGCCTGGCCTGCTGTGTTTTTCCAGCACCACATTTTTCAACTCTGATCTCCAGCATCTGCAGTCCTCACTTTCTCCTCAGGGATAATAGCTGTCAATAATGCAATTGGGGACAGCACGGTGGCTCAGTGGTTAGCACTGCTGCCTCACAGCGCCAGGAACCCCAGTTCAATTCCCTCATCAGGCAACTGTCTGTGTGGAGTTTGCACATTCTCCCCATGTCTGCGTGGGTTTCCTCCGGGTGCTCCGGTTTCCTCCCACAGTCCAAAGATGTGCAGGTTCGGTGAATTGGCCATGCTAAATTGCCCATAGTGTTAGGTGCGTTAATCAGGGGTAAATATAGGGTAGGGGAATGGGGCTAGGTGGCTTACTCTTTGGAGGGTCGGTGTGGACTTGTTGGGCTGAAGGGCCTGTTTCCACACTGGAGGTAATTTAACCTAATCTGATACCACCTCCCCAACCTACATCAGCAGCTGGAATGCCCACACTGGCCCTCCACTTAATGGAAGAGGATTGGCCATTGCCAGGCCTGGTGCAGTGGTCATCCCATGATTAGGTGGTGAGAGCAGCATGTTTCCTTGTTTCCCACTACATCAGGACTGCATTCAGTCCAGGCCACTGTTAGATAGAGAGAGAGAGAGAGAGAGAGACTCTTGGTCTGTGTAATGTCACTTAAACTGTGGTTTCATTTGGAAAAAATATATTTCTTGATGAGTCTGACATTGATGTTAGTACATAATGATTAAAAGGAGATGGTGAAACTGTAATATATGGAAATATTAATACTGGGAAAGAAAATTTGTGTGGAAAAATAGAATGATTGATTTATTGTCATGTGACTGAAGTGCAGTGCATAGCTTTGTTTACAAGCAGTACAGGCTGATCACAGTAAGCAGGGATGGATGGGTTACAATGAGTTAGACAGAGGCATGCAGATTACATTCCATGGGGCGTACGCTAGGCGAGATCAGTGTTAGATCGGTATTATTTCAGGCTAGAGAGTCCATTTATCAGTCTAATAACAGCAGGGAGAAAGTTATTCCTGAACCTGCAGGTGCGTGTGGTCAGGTTTCTGTGTCTTCTGCCTGATTGAGGAGGTTGTAGGAGATCATTACCGAGTTGGGAGGGGTCTTTGATGATGTTGGCAGCCTTTCTGCAGCAGTGAGCCATGTAAATGGAGTCCATGGATGGGAGGTTGGCCTCAGTGATGGTCTGGGCTGTGCACACAACCCTCTGTAGTCTCCTATGGTCCTGGGCAGAGCAGTTGCCGTACCAGGCTGTTATGCACCCGGAAAGTATGGTGCATCTGTAAAAGTTGATGAGAGACCTTACCAACATGCCACATTTCCTGAGGAAGAAGAGGTGTTGTTGTGCCTTCTTGACCATTGCATCCACATGGATGTCCAAGACAGATTGTCGGTTATCGTCACTCTGAGAAACTTGACAATCTCCTCCCTCTCAACCTCAGCTTCATTGATGTAGATCAGGGAGTGTTCTCCTTCTTTCTTCCTGAAGTCAATGATCAGTTCTTTAGTTTTGCTGACATTGAGAGAGAGGTTGTTCTCAGTGTACCACGTCACCAAGCCCTCGATCTCCTTTCTGTATTCTGACTTGTCGTTGTTAGATATCCCTCCTGCCATGGTGGTACCATCAGGAAACTTGTAGATGGTGTTCATTTGGAATTTGGCAACACAGTGGTGAGTGTACAGGGAGTACAGTGGGGGGATGAGGATGCATCCTTGGGGGGAGCTCCAGTGTTGAGCTTTATCGTGGAGGAGGTGCAGTTGACTATCTTCACTGATTGTGGAGTGTGGGTCAGGAAGCTGAGGATCAAGTTGCAGAGGGCAGAGCCGAGACTCAGGTCATGAAGTTTTGAGATTAGTCTGGAGGGGAGAATGGTATTGAAGGCGGAGCTGTAATTGATGAGCAGGAATCTGATATGGGTGTCCATGTTGTGCAGATGTTCCAGGGATGAGTGCAGGCCAAGAACATGGAGTCCACTGTGGAGCTGTTACAAATTGTAGGGGATCAAGGCAGGCCGGGAGACTGGAGCTGATGTGGGTCATGATCAGCCTCTCGAAGCACTTCATGATTATGGAAGTCAGAGTCACTGGGCGCGAGTCACTACGGCATATTACATGGGCTTTCTCTGGTCCTGGGACAATCGTGGTCCTCTTGAAGCAGGTGGTTTGTAGGAGGGAGAGATTGAAGTTATTGGCAGTTCGTCGGCACAGGATCTAAGTGGTTGGCCAGGGACACTGTCTGGGCCAGTTGCTTTCCTTGGGTTGTCTCTCAGAAAGATCGATCTGATGTCTGCAGCGGTGACCGAGGGAAGAGGTGCCCAGGGGCTCTCTGGGTAGGCATCACTGTGCCACTGGCATTCTGTTCGAACTGAGCATTGGGCGCATCAAGGAGGGATGTGGGTTTGTCTGCTATCTTGCTCTGCTTCATTTTAAATCCGATAATGTTGTTTAGACCTTGTACCAAGCAGTGGATGTCTGTTTGATGGGTTTGGACCTCTAACTTGGTCTGGTATTGCCTTTTGATATCCCTGATGGCTTTGGTGCAACTTAGAAATAGATCATTCTGTCTGTGTTACCTGTACTGGGTTTTCTGAAAATCTCATCCAATTTGCCCCACATACCTGTTGTTACACCAATGCACCGGTAAGCCTTCTTTTCCAATATGTATCCAGTTTTCTCTTGGAAGTTATTGTTAAACTTGCTGCCACAGCACGCTATAGATCTAAACAACTCACTGTGTGAAACTCCCTCAGATTTGGCTTCTCGACCTTGCTTTTCTACTCTGCATCTCTATTCATAAAGCCATGAATGCAAAGGTACTGCAATGTCACATTATAATTAGTTTCACAGAGACAAATAAACTCAGAGCCTCTCTAATTTCCTACTTTGCATGTTATGAGAGGTCAGTCAGGAACCATGTACTTTCACTTTGGTTCAGAGTTTCAGTGAAGGACTTTGGTTGAAGAGACCATGTATAAGTTTAACACCAGTTAAAATCCAGGCAGCAGAATTCTATGTTTGACTAGCCGGTGTGTGGTCACAGGAGGCCAGGCTGTGTGGGGTTCTCCCATTGGAAATGAGCCCCCCTATGAAGAAGGCAGCCTCCGTCACTTTTCCAGTCAAGGCCTGGTGCCACCCTGCCACACCGACCTCAAACATACGGCACGGCAGGAAGTGGCCACTTAAGAGCATCGATTGCTGTAAGGGCAGGTGGGCTGTCTTGGAGCTTGCCTGTTGCCTGGTAAATTAAAGAAGACAGCCATCAGGAAGGGCATCCACTGAGATTTACAAAGCCCTTGAAATACCCACTGGAGACTGTGGAATTCTGCTCATTGTTCCTGTCTGTATATTAGCATCAGGGTAGATAGGCAGGAGGCTGGAAGAACACAGCAAGCCAGGCAGCATCAGGAGGTAGAGAAGTGGACATTTCAGGTGTAACCCTTTTTCAGACTTGACCCCCACCCACCCCCTTTATCTGCAGCTCCCGTTACACCCACCCCCAGTCCTGAAGAAGGGTTACACCCAAAACATTGACTTCTCCACCTCCTGAAGCTGTGTAGCTTGCTGTGTTCCCCCAGCTTCTTGCTTGTCTATCTTAGATTCCAGCATCTACAGTTCTTTTGTCTGTAATTAGCATAAAGCTCAATATACATATGATCGTTGTTTTAATTCTCTTTCTTTTAAATTCCTTCTAGATTCCAGTCTCAAGAATCAGACCTGTGCCCACCCAATCTAGTCAGGTCTCTCCAAGGGCCACTTTCCCACAGCTCGTCATTAGTCCTGGGAGAACTGGAGCCAGGACTCTTGCGGACATCAAAGCTAAAGCTCAACTTGCCAAGGCACAGCGGGCACAGCGGGCAGCAGCTGCAGGTGGAACAGTTCCAGGTCCAGGTCCAGGGGGAGGGGGTGGAGGGGGTGGAGGGACTGCAGTCACTAGAACCTCAGGACAGGGGAACACATTGGATATGGACAGAACTGGAGGCAGGAGAGGTGTTGGAGGGTCCTTGTTTGATAATTCAGGACAACAATCTAGAACATGTCCAGAGGCTTCAAGCACGGTCCCAACCCGTATGGATCCGAGAACACAATTACAGCAAGCCCCCATGGCGCAGTCCTTACCTGCAATTAGCAGTGCAGACCCCAGCAAATCTTCAACCACAATGACAACACCAGCATTAACATTATCATCGAATGCACATATACTACCGTCTGTGACTTCACTGTCATCCTCACAGATCTGTCCAGTGACCACAAACAGTACGGCAACAAAAGCCACTCCCGCTCCATTGCATCCAGAAACTACAACTCAGAATCGCAGTACAGCCTTGACAGAGGTTTTGAAACCTGGACTTGTTTTCAGAGATTCTGCTTATGCAAAGGCAGAAACTCAAAGCTCAGGAAATTTTCCCGTGCACAATCTAGCCCGTGAAGTGAGTACTCAGCCTTTGACAGACTCTAATGTTAGAGCGCTGGATGTAGACAGAAAGCTGCCTGCTGAGACTCAGCTGCCCTCCCCTTCACAGAGGGGCCAGCAGGTTCCAGTTTCTGCCACTGTCTTGGTCACAGCAGCTAGTTCTGTTTCTGTGGCAGCTGGAGATAAAGCTGGCACTACCGAAGCAGCCTCACCAGTGTCTAAGGCAATGACATATGTAGAAAGTCCTGTAACTACACCTGCTATATCTACACCTTTACTTTGCACTTCACCTGATGTACCTAGCCTTAAAGCACCAGGACCTGTTTGTGGAACCATGCCAAAAATGAGTTCCTCCATCCCTGCAAATAATCCATTGGTTACTCAGTTACTGCAGGGGAAGGAAGTGCCGCTAGAGCAATTCCTGCCGAAGCCTCTAACCAAAGCAGAGATGAAGCAGGTGTATCAGTTTCCGAAAACTTCACTTGATGAGAAAATAAAGCCATCGCCTGATGGCACCCTGGTAGTATCAGTGACTATGGCAAGTGCCACCACTGTGATTCAGGACTCTGGTGAGGTACCGACTGACCTAATCAAAGGAAGACAATCTCAGGCAGTACCAGAGCAAGTTGTTGGATCGATTGATCAGCAGAGACAGCAGGAGCTGTTTGAACAGGCTGCAAAACAGAGTTCTACCAGTGACAAACAGCAGAGCAGAGCCATTGATCCAGGCTGCACTCAATCAGAAACACTCAGCAGCAGAACCTCAGAGAGGACACTGCCAGCTAGACTGAGCAATGTGCAGAGTCAAACTTTAGTTCCAGTGTCTTTACAGCATGATGGCAACCATTCAGCTTTTCCTTCCACAGGGGCTTCAGTTGGTCAAAGATCGAGGTTTGGTTTGATGGGGACAAAGTCTGCCCTTAAGCCAGCTGTATCTGGTCACTACCTTCTGAACACAGCGACATATGGAAGAGGTTCAGAGAGCTGGAAGAGAGCCCATGTTCAGAGTACTGACGCTCATGTTGGTATAAATGGCCTGGTGGAGACATCTGACGATATTAAGGAGGACAGAGCAAAACAAATGGATGGTAGTATTCAGGTAGCGTCAGAAGCAATAAACAGTTCCGTGTCCTGTCACCCCCCACCTGCATTAATTAAAGCAGATCAAGACTCCACCCAGATGGGTGACAGCATTGCCTGCCCACGAGTAGATCATTTGTCCAGTGGATATTTGAAAGTGGAAGCACCCACACATGAATATAAACACACTGGAAAGGAGAACACTCCTTTACTGACTCCTGCACAAATGGCTGGTATATCTGTGACTAAAGAATTCTATCAGGGACTCCAGTCAAATTTAGCCCATGTTGGCGCTAGCAAGTTAATGCAGAGCCACCAAGACCCTTACAGGATATCCAGCGTATCTGTAGGATTTCAACAGCCACCCCAGCACCACCAGAAGCTTCCCCCTTCAGGAAACCGGGCAAGTTCCCAGTTTGCATTTAAACCTGTTCAGAGTAGCAGTATCAATGTTCCTTCTGTTTCATCTGTAAACCATTGCTCTACGGTGACAGGAATGTCTGTGTACAGCCAAGTCTCAAATAACTCTGGAAATATGGTGTCATTCTCCGTTACTGTGACAACACTTCCTGCTGGTCAGTCAATAAGTACAAGCAGTCAATCTGCCCAAACGTTTCCTGAGGGTGGCAGCATGGAGGACTCACCTTCTCAATGTTATTGCAGGCTAAAGGCCATGATCATGTGTAAAGGATGCGGGGCATTTTGTCACGATGACTGCATTGGACCATCTAAATTATGTGTTTCTTGCCTGGTGGTACGATAAATAAACCTGGTTTCCTTCATTAGAAAGAAATTTATCTGGATTGGCGTATGCCATGCACAAGAGAAATATTCAATCAGGAAAAATGGTATCTCAAATTTATTAACAATGGCACCTTTCTCTCGGCTTCTTTGGCTGGTATGTGATAAATGAGACAGAGTTTGCACTAAAGATCATGCTTAGATTGTATTCTATTTTTATTCAAACAAAATTTTGAACAGAAGCAACCAGGGTAACAAATGAAAACTTGCTTGATATATTATTTAAATACCTGATCATATGAACAGGACCCTCTTGTATTTTAGCCTTTTCTCCCTCACCATCCCTGGGCCTTTAATACATTGACGTGAAAAAGCAAATGTGAAATTTGCACAGCTAGTGAACAATGCATTTACTGAGCTAATTTCTTCACCTCAAAACAACATTGATGAGTATAAGTTATCCAGGCTGGGCAGTGAACTTGCAGTTTTTCACAGTGAGTACCTATTTAGTTAGAATCAAAACTCTTAAATCCCAAAGCTGACACTTCTTGTTCATTACTACACTTGTGTTTGAATCGGAGAGATTGGCAAATATTAAGAGTACAGTAATGCAGTTGTAATATCAACAAACTAAATACAGTCAGGATAAGAGTCTGTAGACGTTGTGATGACCTATAGAGCATGTGCTGACATCAAGTTACTGCAGAAAGAACTGCACTGAATTTTAATAAAACTCCACCAATCTGCTGGATCAAGCAGTAATTGAATACAAAATATTAGTCATCAGATTGTATTTGAAGATCAGAAAACAAACTAATAGAGTATAACTAAGAAGAGGCAACTTTGCAAAAGGTTTATATCATTAAAATTGTCACAGTATGAACATATGAAAAACCCACCGTGATTGCATTGTATGTTTTCTGACAGTATTTCTGAACTGTTTTGATATCTCACGAGAAGGAACAGTGAGGAGACAATAATAGGATTTTAATCTGTTCCACTTCCAGGAATAATCATAGGATAAATGGCTGAGGAATTTCCATGTTATCAGTTTCATATTTCATGAATTTATTTTAAAAATGTATTAAAATAATTGTCCCAGCTGTCTGCTTTTGTCAGAGAAAAATCTTTCCTTAATGAAAATTTGTTGATCAAAACTGTAGAATAGCATTCTAGACCAGCTCGGTGTCTGTGAAATGATAAAGAAAAGCTTTTAGATCAACACTTAGTACTTAAAGATACCTCAGTTTTTTGATGAGGGCATCATGCTGACACACAAATCAGGAATAAACAGCGTTACTTAAATTCAAAGTTCTAATGTAATGATGTTCACTAATCTGTTGCTTACACCAGAAGTCAGCAATGTTCCTCTTACTGTAAGAGGTGAGCACAGTGCAGCCTAGTAACTGATTGTTACAATTGCCTATGACTTTCAGTAGATTTTAGGCAGTGTCTATGATTTTCGGAACATGCGACAGTAAGATTGAAAGGTTACAGACAGCTCTTGCAGTCGACAACTTTCTTGAAGGGGCCAACAAAATAACCTGATTTGTTGATAATGGCAGGATTTTTTTTCCTTATCTTCCTTTTAATATTGTTAAAAGCATCAAAGTCCAGCATACCATAATTGTCGTTTGACACATGACAATAGCTTTACCAAGTTTTGTTTAATTTATGTCAGTTTGGATTTTAACAGGGTTGTAAATCTTCCCACTGCTTCTAGTTGTCTTTGAAGACATTAATATTCTGCCTTTTGATGCAAATTTTGGAGAATTTATTGAGTAGAAAAATGTCAAAATTAATTAGGCCTGTGTATAGTTTTTAAAATAAAACTGTTTTTCACAAATACCAATATAGAAATCACTATTTTTAAAAATAAATAAAGGATTTTTAAAGAATTTAAAAGATAAAGAACATTTCTTTTACTTTATATTGGTTGCACGTCATGTTTCGTGTTCAAATCAAATGTGGCAAAATATTTAATATTTTCCTCCCAATAGTAATCTAAATAAAATAACCCAATGACAGTTATAATAAAGTTGCATGGTCAGTAAAATTGAAAATACTCAATACTTAAAACTGCATCAGTAAATGGTCCATGTTGTCATTAGAGGCAATTGGAATTATTACCACATTATGCCACTTGTAAAGAACATAGAATCTTTATTTCTGGTATCGTCTTTCTTGTTACAGATTATATTTTTATCTCAAAAAATTTTAAAAGGCTGTTCTTATAATGGAGAGTGTACATTTGAAATATAACTCCTGTATGAAATGTATTTTATCACCAGAACAACAGCAAATAAAGATAGCTGTTATATCCTTTGTGTTTGTAATCATGAGAATGTGGTTTGAAACACCATATTGATGAATTGTATCGGTCAGCCACTGGGCTATCAATGAGATCTTCCTTCAGCACTGGAGGTGAATTCTGGATCACTGATATTTATTCTTCTCCACAGACTAACCTATTATAAATATTAACGGGTTAAATTCATCTTGGGTGGAGGGTAGATAAGATGATAATTTCAAAAAGTCATTTGCATAAGGAGGTCATGTTTGATGGACAATATAACTATCTGCTGTTACACATGCACAATGCTTTCAATGACAAAATCTTGTACAGTTGTAAATAGTGGGTTCTACATATTAATTTTCCCGCTTACATCATAATTTCATTTGGTATCACATAAAATTCATTTGGCTGAGAACAACAAAATATAAATGGGACTTGTTAAAATTAAATTATATTCTTTAAAGTACAAATATTTCTTAGACTGTAATTATACATCTTTTAAAGTCCTATTTCCAAATCTAATTAGTCTCTTTTGTCACACACAAAGTCTAACAAATACTAATTCTGAAATCTACTGATAAATATTTTCCAAACTAGCCTTTCCAAAGTAAACAAATTAATTTGTTGCAGAGATTGTATTTGTTTGTCACTGACCACAGAGCACTTTAAATATTTTTCAGAAAGTCACTAAATGATTTCCAATAGTTTTTGAATGGCCTTCAGCCCCAGTGCTCCTTATGTAACTTGGGTCAGTGAGATTCACAACAGTTAAACTGCAGCATGCTGCTATTGTAAAATACATTAACTATATATGAATAGAAACACTCACAGTAACATATTCACACATACAATCACTTGGTCATAGGTACTCATGCAGGCTTTCTGACATGAAGAATACGATCTGGACAAATAGGAAACCTTTCCTTTCATTTGTGAGTGGATAGTCTATGACCAAAGGAACCAAACCATACAGGTGAAAAGGAGATCAGCTGGGATTTGCTAGAGGAGGCATGGATGACACAGATGCTACATACTCATCCAGGACAAGGACAGCAGCAGGTATAGTTTGACTCAAGCTGCAAGTTATTTGCAAAGTCACATATCAACTCATTTCTGAGACATTCACAAGATTGGATCACAAGTTTCCAGTAACTACACCCCAGAATTCAGAAGAGATGCTACAACTTTGAAGCTTTGCCAAGGGACCCACACACAGAGAGTCCATGGTGACCTTAGTGGAAGCTTGTCGATCTGTGTATCCATCTACAGCATGTGGTGATTTCAGATTTGGACTTCTCAACATTGACATGTTTACATATCCTTGCATGACTTGAAAAAGAGCTGCCAATCAGTGTTCTCCATTCCATAGCAAGTTGATATAGGCTAAACACCGACAAGATCTACAGCAAAAGGCAACATGAAATTGGGTAGTTACATAAACTTCCTCTCCCACCATCCTCTTCCTCAGTTTCCAGTGCGTAATCCTGACTCTCATTTGCTAAAGAGCCCCAGCTGCCTATCTTTTATATAAATCTCAGCACAAAATGGATTAATGGTTTCTGCTGCTATATTTCCATTGGGTTGCTTGTAACACTGGGACCCGGTTCCCCCTATTTTAGAAGGTCCCTATAGGAAGAAAAAGGGAATATATATCAACATTAGGTACACAACTAAAACACAGGAAAAATGCCACAGAGACAGTTTACTGTTCATCAGGATTGTATACTCATCCACAATTGTTCATTGTGAATTGCAAGTACCAAAGGTAAAATCTCCCTTTACACCTCCCTTTAAACAATTATGTAGTTTCATAGAACAGCAGAACATCTGTTGCACCTTTCCCTCATTGGCCTCTCTCCCTTTCAAGTTTTGGAGCAGTACACCTTTTTGTGTGATGAAGGGCTGGTGGATTTCCCTGTTTTCCTAGTTCTTCCCCAGTGACACTGAACACATTCTATAAGCACATGCCAAGTATTTTGAAATGCAGTGTTCTATCCAAGATGTTAGTGTTCGTTTTCCCTTTCATAAATGCATAAATCAGTTTGTTTCTGGAGATAGTTCTAGTGGGGGAATATCGCATGATATCTATGTCAGAGCTATATGAAGATGTGCAGACCAGTGGGTTCCTGTGCTATCCTCAATATACCTCAAAAAATATCAGTAAGTGGGAACAGATAAAAAACGCTGACCTCGCCAGTGAGCCCCACATTCCATGAAGGAGTAAAAAAAATTCTTACATTTCTGTCTACTCTCTGATTTTCTAGTGCTTACAGCCAAAACTGAATGCCGCCTTTAAAGTGGGTGAAAGGGAAGTGGTGCAATTACTTTATAACTCACCTTTGTAGGTACAATTACTTTATCACTCACCTTTGTAGGTACAATTACTTTATCACTCACATTTGTAGATACAATTACTTTATCACTCACCTTTGTAGATATAATTACTTTATCATTCACCTTTGTAGGTACAATTACTTTATCACTCACCTTTGTAGATACAATTACTTTATAACTCACTTTTGTAGGTACAGTTACTTTATCACTCACCTTTGTAGATACAATTACTTTATCACTCACCTTTGTAGGTACAATTACTTTATCATTCACCTTTGTAGATACAGTTACTTTATAACTCACCTTTGTAGGTACAGTTACTTTATCATTCACCTTTGTAGATACAATTACTTTATAACTCACCTTTGTAGGTACAGTTACTTTATCACTCACCTTTGTAGATACAATTACTTTATAACTCACCTTTGTAGGTACAGTTACTTTATCATTCACCTTTGTAGATACAATTACTTTATAACGCACCTTTGTAGGTACAGTTACTTTATCATTCACCTTTGTAGATACAATTACTTTATAACTCACCTTTGTAGGTACAGTTACTTTATAACTCACCTTTGTAGGTACAGTTACTTTATCACTCACCTTTGTAGATACAATTACTTTATCACTCACATTTGTAGGTACAATTACTTTATCATTCACCTTTGTAGATACAATTACTTTATCACTCACCTTTGTAGGTACAGTTACTTTATCATTCACCTTTCTAGGTACAATTACTTTATCACTCACCTTTGTAGATACAGTTACTTTATCATTCACCTTTGTAGATACAATTACTTTATCACTCACCTTTGTAGGTACAGTTACTTTATCATTCACCTTTTTAGGTACAATTACTTTATCACTCACCTTTGTAGATACAGTTACTTTATCATTCACCTTTGTAGATACAATTACTTTATCACTCACCTTTGTAGGTACAGTTACTTTATCATTCACCTTTTTAGGTACAATTACTTTATCACTCACCTTTGTAGATGCAATTACTTTATCACTCACCTTTGTAGGTACAGTTACTTTATCACTCACCTTTGTAGATACAATTACTTTATCATTCACATTTGTAGGTACAGTTACTTTATCATTTACCTTCGTAGATACAATTACTTTATCATTCACCTTTGTAGGTACAATTCCTTTATCACTCACCTTTGTAGGTACAATTACTTTATCATTCACCTTTGTAGATGCAATTACTTTATCACTCACATTTGTAGATACAATTACTTTATCATTCACATTTGTAGGTACAATTCCTTTATCATTCACCTTTGTAGATGCAATTACTTTATCACTCACCTTTGTAGGTACAATTACTTTATCGCTCACATTTGTAGGTACAATTACTTTATCATTCTCCTTTGTAGGTACAATTCCTTTATCATTCACCTTTGTAGATGCAATTACTTTATCACTCACCTTTGTAGGTACAATTACTTTATCACTCACCTTTGTAGGTACAATTACTTTATCATTCACCTTCGTAGATACAATTACTTTATCACTCACCTTTGTAGGTACAATTCCTTTATCATTCACCTTTGTAGATGCAATTACTTTATCACTCACCTTTGTAGGTACAATTACTTTATCACTCACATTTGTAGATACAATTCCTTTATCACTCACCTTTGTAGGTACAATTACTTTATCACTCACATTTGTAGATACAGTTACTTTATCACTCACCTTTGTAGATACAATTACTTTATCACTCACCTTTGTAGATACAATTACTTTATCACTCACATTTGTAGGTACAATTACTTTATCATTCACCTTTGTAGATACAGTTACTTTATCACTCACATTTGTAGATACAGTTACTTTATCATTCACCTTTGTAGATACAATTACTTTATCACTCACATTTGTAGATACAATTACTTTATCATTCACCTTTGTAGATACAGTTACTTTATCACTCACATTTGTAGATACAGTTACTTTATCATTCACCTTTGTAGATACAATTACTTTATCATTCACCTTTGTAGGTACAATTACTTTATCATTCACCTTTGTAGATACAGTTACTTTATCACTCACCTTTGTAGATACAATTCCTTTATCATTCACCTTTGTAGATACAATTACTTTATCACTCACTTTGTAGGTACAGTTACTTTATCATTTACCTTCGTAGATACAATTCCTTTATCATTCACCTTTGTAGGTACAGTTACTTTATCACTCACCTTTGTAGATACAATTACTTTATCACTCACATTTGTAGGTACAATTACTTTATCACTCACATTTGTAGGTACAGTTACTTTATCATTCACCTTTGTAGATGCAATTACTTTATCACTCACCTTTGTAGGTTCAGTTACTTTATCACTCACCTTTGTAGATACAATTACTTTATCATTCACATTTGTAGGTACAGTTACTTTATCATTTACCTTCGTAGATACAATTACTTTATCATTCACCTTTGTAGGTACAATTCCTTTATCACTCACCTTTGTAGGTACAATTACTTTATCATTCACCTTTGTAGATGCAATTACTTTATCACTCACATTTGTAGATACAATTACTTTATCATTCACATTTGTAGGTACAATTACTTTATCATTCACATTTGTAGGTACAATTCCTTTATCATTCACCTTTGTAGATGCAATTACTTTATCACTCACCTTTGTAGGTACAATTACTTTATCACTCACATTTGTAGGTACAATTACTTTATCATTCACCTTTGTAGATGCAATTACTTTATCACTCACATTTGTAGATACAATTACTTTATCATTCACCTTCGTAGATACAATTACTTTATCACTCACCTTTGTAGGTACAATTCCTTTATCATTCACCTTTGTAGATGCAATTACTTTATCACTCACCTTTGTAGGTACAATTACTTTATCACTCACATTTGTAGATACAATTCCTTTATCACTCACCTTTGTAGGTACAATTACTTTATCACTCACCTTTGTAGATGCAATTACTTTATCACTCACCTTTGTAGGTACAATTACTTTATCACTCACCTTTGTAGGTGCAATTACTTTATCACTCACCTTTGTAGGTACAATTACTTTATCACTCACCTTTGTAGGTGCAATTACTTTATCACTCACATTTGTAGGTACGGTTACTTTATCATTCACCTTTGTAGGTACAGTTACTTTATCACTCACATTTGTAGGTACAGTTACTTTATCATTCACCTTTGTAGGTACATTTCCTTTATCATTCACCTTTGTCGATACAATTACTTTATCACTCACCTTTGTAGGTACAATTACTTTATCACTTACCTTTGTAGATGCATTTAATTTATCATTCACCTTTGTAGGCACAGTTACTTTATCATTCATATTTTTGATATGGACTATAGTTCCAATGTTTTTGTTTATTTCAGATTTTAATCTTTTTTTTCTCAAAAAATGTGCAACTAATTTCATATATGACAACTACAATTTTACTATTTCTGTTTAATCTTGAAAGTTACCTTCAATACCGTGAGTACAGTATTCCACAGAAAGTGATCATGCTTGAGAGCATGAAACAATGTGACGCCTGTGGCTCTGCCCAATTGAAATAATTGATAGAATTTTAAAAATGATTGCTTTCAATTCATCTGGAATCTGGAAACAGTCTTCTGTGACTGTTTAGAATTACCTCTAGCGACCTCCAGCTTTTAATTTTATTTCGTTGTTCCATTCTGTTGTGTTCAATCTCTGTGTGTGGTTACTACATTTGAAAATGAACTGCGAGATTTCAGAGAAGTATTTCATTTGAAAATGTTATCCCTTAATGCTTTACTTAAGAAACAAGTAACCAGGATAATAAGTATTGGGCAAAACCCAAAAACACTAAGAATCATTGAGGAAAGAAATGGAGCAAATTGTTCAGCAACACTATTTCCAATGATAATAAAGAATGTAAAGAGGGTAGGAGGTATTATACAGGCAATCCATTCTTTCATAAGATAAATGTTCCTTCATCAGCATTTCCCAAGAAAAGGATCTTGTGTGGAAAAGAGTTATTCCAGAATGCAGTGAAGTGTCTTTTGTTAATTGGGAAACAGAAAATGCAAGCAGCATATTTCAATCCCTTGAGTGACATGGGCAATGTTGAGAAAGTTGGAATAAAATGGCAAAAATGGAAAAATCAGATTCCCAGTATTGAGGGAAAAAGTTTTGATATTCCCTTTAAGGTTCAAACAACAAGTTCTGAATCTTGGTAACTGAGCAGCAAATATCTAATTTCAATGTATTGACATCATATGATTAGCTAACCTAATGCAATTAGGCAAGAATTAGGATGCATAGAATGGGGTAGCAAAATGCAGGGGATGCAGACAATGGAAATGTAGAGCTGGTTTAAGGAACAGATATTGCATGTCCTTGATAGGTATATCCCTGTCAGACAGGGAGGAAGTGATAAGGTAAGGGAACCGTGATTTACGACAGAAATTGCATCCCTTGTTAAGCGGAAGAAGGAGGCTTATATGTTGATGAGGCAAGATGGTTCAGATGAGGCGATGGAGAGTTACAGATCAGCTAGGAAGGATTTAAAGAGAGAGTTAAGAAGAGCAAAGAGAGGACACGAGCAGTCTTTAGCAAATAGAATAAAGGAGAACCCTAAAGCTTTCTATAGGTATGTGAGGAATAAAAGAATGATTAGGGTAGGAATAGGGCCAGTCAAAGACAGAAGTGGGAAGTTGAGTGTGGACCCTGTAGAGATCGGAGAGGTGCTAAATGAATATTTCTGATCGGTTTTCACTCAGGAAAAGGAGAATGTTGCAGAAGAGAAGAATGAGGTACGAGATATTAGACTAGAAAGGACCGAGGTTAGTTATGAACAGGTGTTACCAATTCCAGAAGGAGCGAAAGTAGACAAGTCCCTTGGGCCGGATGGGATTTACCGAGAATTCTCTGGGAAGCTCGGGACGAGATAGCAGAGCCTTTAGCTTTGATATTTGAGTCATCATTGTCTCCAGGTTTAATACCTGAGGACTGGAGGATTGCAAATGTTGTGCCCTTGTTCAAGAAGCTAAAAGTCACACAACACCAGGTTATAGTCCAACAGGTTTAATTGGAAGCACACTAGCTTTTGGAACGATGCTCCTTCATCAGGTGATAGTGGAGGGCTCAATCCTAACACAGAATTTATAGCAAAAATTTACAGTGTGATGTCACTGAAATTATACATTGAAAAATTGATTGTCTGTTAAGCCTTTCATCTGTTAGAATACAATGATACTTTCACTTCTTTCATGTGTAAATCACAAAGTCCTTTTTTTAAAACGTTGCATTCTCGACTCAGCTGTTAACAATGGTGATAGCTAGACAATATGTTGAAGGTGTTGGCCCCCTGTGTTCTCTGTCTATGACCTGATGTTTAGATTGATTCTAATCTAAAAAGTGAGATAACGGAGTTTTACATAAATTCATGCAGTTTTTGAGCTCAGTTCTACATGAACGTGTGCAGTTTTTGAGCAAAGTACAATCTGCAAGTACAAATTCACCCCACAAAATATATGTGTGCATGTGGGTCTTTGTCTGTCTGTGTGTGTGTGTCTGTTTGGGGTGGGGGTTGTGAGTGTGAGAAAGTGTGTGTGTAGTGAGTGCAAAGTGTCTTAAGTCTGAGGGGGTGCATGTGTGGGAGTGTGTGTGTGTGTGTGTGTGTGTGTGTGTGTGTGTGTGTGTGTGTGTGTGTGTGTGGTAATGGTGATCACCTGTAATGTGACATGAACCCAAGGTCCTGGTTGAGGTCCTCCCTATGGGGACCGAACTTAGCTATCAGCCTCTGCTCGGCCACTTTCCTCTGCTCCCTGTCCCAAATTCCACTTTGGAGGATGGTCACCCGAAGGTCCGAGGCTGAATGTCCTCGACCATTGAAGTGTTCCCCAACTGGGAGGGAACCCTCCTGTCTGTTGATTGTTGTGCGGTGCCCATTTATCCGTTGTCATACCCTTTGCTCGGTTTCCCCAATGTACCATGCCTCCGGGCATCCTTGCCTGCAGCGTATAAGATAGACAACGTTGGCTGAGTCACATGAGTACTTGCCATGTACAAGGTGGGAGGTGTCCCCACGCGTAATGGTGGTATCTATGTCCACACTCTGACACGTCTTGCAGCGTCCACCGTGACAGGGTTGTATGGAGTTGTCCCGAGAGCATGGCAGTTTGCTACGAACAATGATCTGTTTGAGGTTTGGCGGTTGTTTAAAGGCAAGTAGTGGAGGTTTGGGGATGATCTTGGTGAGATGCTCATCATCATTGATAATGTGTTACAGGTCACGAAGAACGTGGCGTAATTTTTCAGCTCCTGGGAAGTACCGAACAATGAAGGGTACCCTGTCAGTTGCAGCACGTGTCTGTCTCCTGAGGAGGTCATTACGGTTCCTTGCTGTGGCACGTCGGAACTGGCGGTCGATGAGTTGAGCATCGTACCCCGTTCTTGTGAGGGCGTCCTTGAGTACTTCCAGGTGTCTGTCATGTTCCTCCTCATCTGAGCAGATCCGCTGTATGCGAAGGGCTTGTCCATAGGGAATGGCTGTTTTAATATGTTTTGGGTGGAAGCTGTGAAGTTGAGTGTGGACCCTGTGGAGATCGGAGAGGGGCTAAATGAACATTTCTCATCGGTTTTCACTCAGGAAAAGGAGAATGTTGCAGAGAAGAATGGAAAGCTAGAGACGAGATAGCAGAGCCTTTGGCTTTGATATTTGAGTCATCATTGTGTACAGTTTTAGTACCAGAGGATTGGAGGATTGCAGGAATGGAGGAATGCTCAGTATTTCTCAGGAGCTGAAAAATTACACCACGTTCTTCGTGACCTGCAACACGTTATCAATGAGGATGAGCACCTCACCAAGACCTTCCCCAAACCTCCACGACTTGCCTTTAAACAACCGCCAAACCTCAAACAGATCATTGTTCGTAGCAAACTGCCCGGCTCTTGGGACAACTCCATACAAACCTGTCACGGTGGACGCTACAAGACGTGTCAGAGTGTGGACATAGATACCACCATTACGCGTGGGGACACCTCCCACCTTGTACATGGCAGGTACTCATGTGACTCAGCCAACGTTGTCTATCTTATACGTTGCAGGCAAGGATGCCCGGAGACATGGTACATTGGGGAAACCGAGCAAAGGCTACGACAATGGATGAATGGGCACCGCACAACAATCAACAGACAGGAGGGTTCCCTCCCAGTTGGGGAACACTTCAGTGGTCCAGGACATTCAGCCTCGGACCTTCGGGTGACCATCCTCCAAGGTGGACTTCGGGCCAGGCAGCAGAGAAAAGTGTCCGAGCAGAGGCTGATAGCTAAGTTCGGTACCCATAGGGAGGGCCTCAACCGGGACCTTGGGTTCATGTCACATTACAGGTGATCACCATTGCACTACACACACACACAGATACTCCTACACACATACACTCTCACATACACACAGGCACTCCTATACACACAAACACACGGACACACATATACACAGACGTGCACACAGACACCCACACACCCCCTTACAGACACACACACTACCACACTCACACGCGCACCCCCTCACAGACTTAAATACTCTGCACTCACTACACACACATACACTTTCTCACACACCCAACCCCCAACCCAGACAGACACACACACACAGACAAAGACCCACATGCACACATATATTTTATGGGTGAATTTGTACTCGCAGAGTTACATTGTACTTTGCTCAAAAACTGCATGCGTTCATATAGAACTCCGTTATCTCACTTTTTAGATTAGAATCAATCGAAACATCATGGCATAGACAGAGAACACAGGGGGCTAACACCTTCAACATATTGTCTAGCTATCACCAGTGTTAACAGCTGACCCGAGAATGCACTTTTTAAAAAAAGGTTTTGTGATTTACACATGAAAGAAATGAAAGTATTCTAACAGATGAAAGGCTTAACAGACAATCAATTTTTCAATGTATAATTTCAGTGACATCACACTGTAAATTTTTGCTATAAATTCTGTGTTAGGATTGAGCCCTCCACGATCACCTGATGAAAGAGCATCGCTCCGAAAGCTAGTGCTTCCAATTAAACCTGTTGGACTATAACCTGGTGTTGTGAGACATTGAGCTTTGTACACCCTAGTCCAACACCGGCATCTCTAAATCTTGTTCAAGAAAGGCAGTATAGATGAACCAGGTAATTATAGACCAGTAAGCCTTACTTTTGTTGTAGGAAAGGTTTTGGAAAGGATTATAAGAGATGAGATTTATAATCATCTGGCATGCAACAATTTGATTTCAGATAGTCAACATGGTTTCGTGTCTCACAAACCTCATTGAGTTTTTTGAGAAGGTGACCAAGCATGTGGATGAGGGTAGGGCAGTTGACGTGGTATACATGGACTTCAGTAAAGCCTTTGATAAGGTTCCACATGGTAGGCTGTTAGAGAAAATGCAGAGGCATGGGATTGAGGGTGATTTAGCAGTTTGGATTAGAAACTGGCTTTCTCAAAGAAGGCAGCGAGTGGTGGTTGATGGAAAATATTCAGTCTGGAGTCCAGTTACTAGTGGTGTACCACAAGGATCTGTTTTGGGACCACTGCTGTTTGTCAGTTTTATAAATGACTTAGACGCAGGGATAGGTGGATGGATTAGTAAATTTGCAGACGACACTAAAGTCGGTGGAGTAGTGGACAGTTTGGAAGAATGTTACAGATTGCAGGGGGATTTGGATAAACTGCAGAATTGGGCTGAGAGGTGGCAAATGGAGTTCAATGCAGCTAAATATGAGGTAATTCACTTTGGGAAGAATAACAGGAAGGCAGAGTACTGGGTCAATGGAAAGATTCGTGGTAGTGTGGATGTGCAGAGGGATCTTGGAGTCCATGTACATGGATCCCTGAAAGTTGCCCCCCGGGTGGATAGTGCTGTTAAGAAGGCAAACGGTGTGTTAGGTTTCATTGGGAGAGGGATTGAGTTCCGGAGCCGCAATATGATGCGGCAACCACACAAAACACTGGAGCGGCCACATTTGGAATATTGTGTACAGTTCTGTTGCCATATTTCGGGAAGGATATGGAAGCATTGGAAAAGATGCAGAGGAGATTTACCAGGATGTTGCCTGGTCTAGAGGGAAGATCTTATGAGGAAAGGCTGAGAGACTTGCGTCTGTTCTCATTGGAAGGAAGAAGGCTAAGAGGGGATTTGATAGAGACATACAAGATGATCAGAGGATTAGATAGGGTGGACAGTGAAAGTCTTTTTCCTAGGATGATGATGTCAGCTTGTATGAGGGGAAATAACTACAAATTGAGGGGTGATAGATTTAAGGCAGATGTCAGAGGCAGGTTCTTTACTCAGAGAGTGATAAGGGCGTGGAATGCCCTGCCTGCCAATGTAGTCAACTCAGCCACATTAGGGAGATTTAAACAATCCTTGGATGAGCACATGGATGATGATGGGATAGTGTAGGGGGATGAGCTGAGAATAGTTCACAGGTCGGCGCAACATCGAGGGCCGAAGGGCCTGTTCTGCACTGGATTGTTCTATGTTCTATGTTCTAACTCACCTGATTTCTATGCAGCTGCCTATTCTCCAGTAAACCAGATGGCCTGTATGAAAGTTCGAGCAGTTACTTTGTGCTGCAGCTTGGCTGTTTGCTTCTCAAGACCTTCATCCAACTCTGTCACCATGATTTCTACCTACCTGCACAGACAGCTTCCTTTTCCAACCTTTCATACACAAAGTAGATTCTGCCAAACCACCAGCTGCATCACACCATCATGGCTGCTTTTGGACTGACGCCATGCATGCTTCTACCCAGACTGCTTTGCACTCAGGGACATACACAAATCTCATGCTTCTACACAGGATGTATCTTATGCCTCTCAGCCTATGTTTATAGTATTCACTCACACAGGCTACCAGCCTCACTAGTGCACATTGCATTTTCAGAAGAGGCAGGCAACTTGTCAACATCAGTGCACTGAACAGTCTTGGGCAAAATAATAATAAAAGCAAGGTCTCCAGGACCTGGAACTCTGAAACTCTGAGAGATCCAGCAAGTCAGGCAGCATCTGTGGAGAGAAGAATCAGAATGAATGTTCTGAGTCCAGTGACGTTTCTTCAGAGCTGAAGGGATGGCTATGTTGCTGTATGGCATCAGACTGTGCGAATATTCCCTCTACAGCATGTGTTGCAGTCAAAATGAAAGGGAGTGAGGTGGTCAGTCAGGGAATGCCCACAAGATCAAAGGGATTTTCTCATCTTAGCCCAAGATGTTGGTCATGGTCAGTGATATGCTTATTCCAATGGTTATATCTTATAGAACATAGAACAGTACAGCACAGTGCAGGCCCTTCAGCCCTCAATGTTGTGCTGACTTTTATCCTATTTATCTTATTCTAAAGATCAGACTAACCTACATTTTACTATCTTCCTTGTCCCTATTCAAGAGTTGTTTAAATTTCCTGAATGCCTCCAACTCTACCGCCACTGCTGGTAGTGCATTCCCCACACCCACCACTCTCTGACATCTCCCTTAAACCTTCCTCTAATCACCTTAAAATTATACCCCCTCATGATAGACATTTCTGCCATGGAAAAAGGCTCTGGCTATCCACTCTCTCTATGCCTCTCATCATTTTATACACCTCTATCTAAAACCATCTCTCATCCTTCTTCACTCTAATGAGAAAAGTCCTAGCTCCCTCAACCTTTCTTCATAAGACATACTGAAGAAGAATTCCTGAAGAAGGGTTTATGCCCGAAACGTTGATTCTCCTGCTCCTTGGATGCTGCCTGACCTGCTGCGCTTTTCCAGCAACTGATTTTCAGCTCTGATCTCCAGCATCTGCAGTCCTCACTTTCTCCTTCATAAGACATACTCTCCAATCCAGGCAGCATCCTGGTAAATCTCCTCTGCACCCTGTCTACAGCATTTACATCCTTCTTATAATGAGGCAACCAGAACTGAATACAATATTCCAAGTGTAGTCTAACCAAGGCTTTATAGAGCTGCAGCTTAACCTAGAGGCTCTTAAACTCAATCCCAATGCTAATGAAAGCCAACACACCATACACCTTAATAATCCTCGTAGTGCAAGAACTGGGGTATGGTCAGCCCAGTAGGTTGAGTGCAGTCTGTTCAGGGGTGACAGGTACATCAGCTGGGGAGCTGAAAGGGCATCCATTAGGCCTTAGGCTTTGTGCAATCAGGGACTGTCCTCAAAAGCAATCCTGGGAGTAGGTCCTGGCCACTACTAGAAGTTTGGGTATTAATAGGGAGGTGGATTATTAGGAACCTCCATGCAATCAAGTATAAAGTGGCATCTCAGTCTGGGATTAGGATTCGTTGAACAGTGACAGGGAAAATGGGCAATTCAAGATGGAAGGGAGGGCATCGGAGCATTGGAGCATCGGAGAAGAAGGGAAGCTGTGAAGAGGGTGTGGGTATGGTGACAGGAGAACCCCACAAGTCACACAGATCTTAATCTCAATATGAGGGAAGTGTATGGCTGTTATGACACGGTGGTGAACCCCTCTGTTAATTACACTAAACACCCAGAAAACATTACCTCACCCTGTAATCTGTTAAAATGTGAGTGACAGAGAACGCCCAAATTCCACTATTTAAAGAAAATAATATCAACTTATTCTTTAACTCTAAAAGTGAATATTAAACAACAACTATTCACAACCCTAAAGCCCCCTTTCTCATAACTGCTTATTACCTGCTTCCAGCTCGATAACAAGACACCTTTCCAATAAAACTCTCATTAAAATTACATCAACTCAATTTCAAAACCATACAGCAGCTATAGTCTTTGGTGTCTTTCTTCTTTTAGGTAAAGATCTCCCTGGGTTGTCTTCTTTCTTTTTACTGTGAAATATTTCACATGAAATGGTACCTTTGATAGAGAGTGTTTCTGATTTCTTGGGTCTGTCTCGATGGCAGTAACTCTGTCTGATTTTTGAAATGCCTGCCTTTTTTTATCTCCCCAACATCAGATTGGCTCATTGGTTCACTGTTAGTAAAACAAGAAATTCAAATTCGATTGGGTTTTACTATCCTTGGGTATAATTTAAACTGATTGGTTAAATTCGAATTGTTGTCAAAACAGCAACCAACTCAGGTATCTATTTCACAGCCAAATGTAACATTTTTTTCAATTTTCCAGTCCACTCTGAGACTGCTGTTGTAGGTTCTCAGTGCAGAACATCATTCACACTCTCTTAAAGGTACACACCTTCAACTTCATAACAATGGCCAACAACAGCAAGACATTTCTCAAGGCTAAGGAGTCAGGGGTAAAAGGTGAACATTAAATTTAAATAAAGGAGCTGAATGGAAGTTGAAGAGACGCTGAAAGGTCATCAGGGACAATAACATAAGAAAGCACATGAAGGATGGGACCATCATTCACTAAGCTGAAAGCTTGCTATGTTTGAACATAACTCAGCTGTACAATAAAATGGCTGCTATCTCATGCAGAGTGGGGTGGAGTAAGTCACTGTTTATTTCTTTGCATGAGAGGACTTGCTAGGGGCAATTGTATTAATCATGTATCCTCTAATTCTGTAATGCCACCCATCTGAAAGCAAATTGCAATCATTTGCAACTCATTCATTTTGCAAAAACGATCATTATAAATGATAGCCTCAAGCAATCATGTCTGTTATATAGTCTGCATCAAATGGTTCCATGTTATTTCAAATGCAGACTTAAACATTACACTTGGGTTTGCCATTTCTGTGACACTTGCATACCTGACACTGGAACAGAATGGTTAGGAGCTGCCTCATTCTGACACCAAACTGTAAGTATGCAATGACAGGGTCAAGGGTAGCTTTTTCTTTTGTGAGCATACAGTAACTGAATCACATTGTCCCAGTGCAGCTTTAGCATTTAGGGTCTGTAATGTAGTATCATGTTCCATGACATTGGCCTCACAGTGAAGGTGAGGTCTCCATTCCGCACTGTGTAAGGGTGTGGTCTGTTGCTTCCTTAGTGGTTGATGTGAAGTAATCTGGTACACTGTTCCAGTTCCCACAGATTAGCTGCTCACTAATCTGAGATGGAACCAATGCTATAAATATTCCTTGTGGCATTGCTGAACATGTAACAACAGTGTCAAAGAGGACATTGATCATCACCTCATGGAGCCCAATAACAATAGTAACCTCCAGCACCTCCACAGGGAGAAACAGCAGGTGAAGATCCTCTTGGGAGACAGAGCAGAGTGACCAGACTCTGAATCCATTGGCCTCATTACCATTGCCCACAGGTCTCAGAAACACACTGTGACCACCAGGCCCCAGGCCATCCCCACCATCAGCTGCAGCAGGAGTTACACTTGGACAGAATAGGTGACCATCACATCCCAGTGGATGTCAAGGTTACATCAGCCTGCTTTTTATGTCAGTGGGTTATACCAAAGAGCCATTAATGACTTGTGGGATCTATCCCAAATCCTTGCCCACAAATGCATCAGGGACATCACACACATCATTTGGTGTAGTTTACAATAGTTTATGTTCTGCCCCTGTGACCAGGAGAGTGAGGCAAGTCAGGCTATGGGATTCTCCTACATCACTGACTACCCTGGGCAGGGGGGCGGTGGGGGCATGGTGATATTGGGCACTGTTGACTGCACCCGTATTATATAACCAAGAAGTCACAGGTTTGTGCCTCTTTCCAACATCCTCAGGCCATTCAGAGCTGGCTGCAGAGAGTTGAGGACTATCCCCTCCAAACATAACACCTCAATTGAAAACCTCAGCCTGCAGCATACATTAAAGTTTCTAATTTGAAGAAACATGCTTCTCTTTCTGTCTCAATGCCCTTTGATAAATGTCATACATTGTTTGATTGCTCTACAAAAACATTTACTATAAATTGTGTCCCCTATGATCCTGCTCCACGAGCTACCTGATGAAGGAGGGGCTTTGGAAGCTTGTACTTCCAAGTAAACCTGTTGGACTGTAACCTGGGGTTATGACTTTTAATTGTCTACAAAAGGACAGTTATAGATGAGTAAAACAATTGTTGATGAGAAAGAAATCTCAAATCAAAATTCAACCTTCCCATTCTTTCCCAGATAAGCTGACTGTATTTCTCAGGGCTGAATCTGTGACCGTACTCATTCTCCTCAGGAATCAAACAAGTATCTCCCCTGGTTTATATTTATTGTTACAATTGGAAATAATGTGGTGCCTGAGTCATTCTTGGGGGTGATCTTAGAGGCAGCAAGGCTGCCCCCACCCTGCAGCAGCCAGGAGTGAATTCAAGGCCAATGGTCAGACATTGATCAGGATTGCCAGGCAGCTATGGGTCACCTGAAACATCCGAATGACAGACGAACTTTATGATTCTGTCTCGCTTCTGCAGAAGTCACGTAGGCCAGACTGGGGAAGGAGAACAAATTTCCTTCCCTAAAATCATTAGTGAACCAAATGCGTTTTTATGACAATCAGGTGTTTGATTATCATTCCTGATGACTCTCATTTATTAATTAAGTGAAATTAAAGTAAATTCATTTAAAGTAAATTCATTTTCAGCACCACTCTGATCTTCATTCTAATCTCCAGCATCTTAATCTTCATCGAATCTGATCTGCCATACCCACTTTTGCCATGTGATAACAAGGGCCTGGCGTGAGGGGGGGGTGTTGGGAAGAAGCTGCCTGAAACCCTAAAGTTGTTCAACTTGATCTTGAGTCCAGAAGCTGAAGAGTACCAAGGCAGAAAATGAGGTGCTGTTCTTCCAGCTTGCACTGAGCTTCCTTGGAGCACCGCAGTAAACCTGAGACAGAAGCTGGTTAGGGAACAGGGTGGGGTATTAAAGTGGTAGGCAACTGGAAGCTCAGGGTCTTTTTGGCAGGCAGAATGTAGGTGCTCTATGATTCATCCTACCCAAAATTTTATTTCAAAAATGTACTTTATTTGTAAATATATCTTTATATACATACATAGTGACTGAAACAGTTCAGTTCTGTACAGTAGTATATGAAGAAACAAACATTGGAGTTTGACTCTATCCATCAAACAAACCAAAGATTCCTATACAATACTAATATTTACACATATTCGAGGCACTGGGAGGGTTCAATAACTGAATGGACCCCATTTACCTTCAACAGGAAGACCTCGGACAGTGGTCTCTCCCCACTGTGCCTTGGCAGCAGCTGGCTTCAGTGTGTCCCTCAGCACATAGCCCTGGACCTTGGAATGTGCCAGTCTGCAACATTTAGGATCAGGGTCAACTCCTTGCACTGGAAGACCAGCAGGTTTCGGGAAGGCTAAAGAGTTTCTTTCACCAAGTTGATGGTCCTCCAGGCTCAGTCGACGTTTGCCTCAGTGTGTGTCCTGGGGCAGTAGAGCATAGAGTCCTGTGTCAGAGCTGCTCAGTTTGAAATTCGACATGAACCATCACCCCATTCTCTAGACCTCCTTTGCAAAGGCACACATCTTCCACACACATAAATGATCTTATTATGGATCGCCCATCATAATGCACAATCAGTCAATCTCCTTTCACATGTCATTTGTATTGTTTCATAATAGTCAGAAACTGTTCTGCACAATGAAAACTACATTGGAACTTAAACTGACCTTTTCTTTCTCTGGTAGGATTTGCATCAAGCAGAAGCATGAGAATAGAGCTTGAATAGAGAGGAGTGGTATCTGTTGCAGGTGAATGTAATTATTCAGGACTGATTTACCAACAAATAATTCAAATTTTAAGCCTAAGGTATGTTGTGTTTATTTGTAGCAAATATCAGGCTTTAGAAATTGCTGACTACAATATTTTCCAGAAGATTTTGAACAAGTTAATCATCACTTCAAAATTAGACCAGCATTTTTTAATTTAAATACAAATATCCCAGAACAGGGGAATAAGATTGCTCCTTACCATGATAAAAGTGATTGTGCTTATACAGAATAATGAGGATCTGCTGCAGCTGAAGCATTGATTTTGACCCCGAGGGAGGGGCATTCACGTTTTTTCTAAAATTTAAGATACTGGCAGAAAACACAATAGAATCCTGTTAGGTAGAGTAGTTACCGAACTGGATCAATAGTATGTAAAATAATCTCTATGTTGCTTTTATCATTTGGCAGTGACAACAGCAGGATCATATACTATTCAGACAGGTCACTTAATTTGTGCCTAATATTAATCCAATGAGCTGACATCATTGTATATCACTCAATCCAAATGGGAATGGTGCTGGATTGATTAATTAATTGAGGAGGACGTGAATTTCTTTCAAAATGCCCTAAAGTGTTGGGAATTCAGTATCATTTTTATGGAATGATGAAGGTCTAAGATGATGATCTAAACTCTGAAACAGTGACTGAATATTTAGAAAGTTCAGAGGGGAAGTGGAAAAAAAGGACCGAAGAGAGAATGGGATGAGACTGATAGAAAAAAGATAAAGGGAATCCAAATATTTTCTGAGTGGGACCAAAAAAATGAGTTCTGCACATGGAGAGAGAATCAGGGTTGAGATACTGCATATTCTGCAATTGTCTTTACCAAGGGAGACATTACAAAACCAAAAGAATGGGAGTAGGCCATGCAGTTCACCAATGGCACTACCATTCAGTGGGATCATGTCTAATCAATATTTCAAAGCCTTTTACTAGCCACCCCATTCCCATAATCCTGTACATAATTTGTAATCTGAGCTGTCTCAATCTCTGGTGAAAAAGGGAGGAGTTGAAATACAAAATGGATTAAAATTGATATTGGAAGGATATTAAAAGCTGGTGGTATTTAAATTTGATAAATCACCCAAGGGAGATGAAATACATCTGAAATTCTGCTCACCTTAGATAGGAGTACAGTGCAGACGACAGCAGAGTTGGAAATGTTATACCCTTGTTTCAAAAAGGATGTCAGGTTAAATCCATCAACTACAAGCAGGTCAGTTTAATCTCAGTTCGGAAAGCAGTTAGAATTATAAATCAGGGCAAAATTAACTATCACTTGGAGAAATATGGATTGATTGATGAAAGCTGAAAATGTGTTGCTGGAAAAGCGCAGCAGGTCAGGCAGCATCCAAGGAGCAGGAGAATCGATGTTTCGGGCATAAGCCCTTCTTCAGGAATGAAGAAAGTGTGTCCAGCAGGCTAAGATAAAAGGTAGGGAGGAGGGACTTGGGGGAGGGGCGTTGGAAATACGATAGGTGGAAGGAGGTTAAGGTAACGGAGATAGGCCGGAGTGGGGGTCGGGGTGGAGAGGTCAGGAAGAAGATTGCACGTTAGGAAGGCAGTGCTGAGTTCGAGGGATTTGACCGGGACAATGTGGGGGGAGGGGAAATGAGGAAACTGGAGAAATCTGAGTTCATCCCTTGTGGTTGGAGGGTTCCTAGGCGGAAGATAAGGCGCTCTTCCTCCAATCGTCGTGTTGCCATGGTCTGGCGATGGAGGAGTCCAAGGACCTGCATGTCCTTGGTGGAGTGGGAGGGGGAGTTGAAGTGTTGGGCTACAGGGTGGTTGGGTTGGTTGATCCGGGTGTCCCAGAGGTGTTCTCTGAAACGTTCCACAAGTAGGCGGCCTGTCTCCCCAATATAGAGGAGGCCACATCGGGTGCAGCGGATGCAGTAAATGATGTGTGTGGAGGTGCAGGTGAATTTGTGGCAGATATGGAAGGATCCCTTGGGGCCTCGGAGGGAAGTAAGGGGGGAGGTGTGGGCGCAAGTTCTCATTGATTGTTGAAAGCCAGCATAGACTTGTTAATAGTAAATTGTTTAGGCAACTTGATTGTATGTCTGAGGTAACAGGGAGGGTACATGATGGTAAAAACAACTTCCAAAAGATATCTGATAAACTGCCACTGAATAGGTTTGAAACCTATGGAATCGAACAGATACTTGAAGTAAGGGCACAACATTGGCTCAGTTTAAGGATAGAGAGTAATTATCATTTTTCAGACAGGAGGACAGAGATAAGCTAGTAGAATGGATGGCCAGAAGTGATCAATTTTGGTAGAATAAACAAGAAGAGGCAATCAAAAAGTAAGGGTAGAATTCTGAAGGGGGTGCAGGACTTAGTCAGATGGGGGTGGTTTGTGAACAAATTGTTGAAGCAACATCAAAGATTCCTCCAACCCTGGTTATAATCTCTCCCAGACTCTTCTGTCGGGATATAAAAGCTTAAACACATATAACAGGTTCAAGGACAGCATCTTCCTGCTGTCATTAGACTTCTGAATGGACTTTTCAAATTTCAAATCTAGTGTTGATCTTGCTTTTGTGAACCAGCTTTGCAGCTGTAACTTTGTGTTCCTCACTCTGTTCTAATTAGGCCATTCAGCCCGTTGGGTCTGCTGTACCATTTGATCGTGGCTGGTATGTTTCTCAACCCCATTCTCCTGCCTCTCCCCATAACCCTTGATCCCCTTACTAATGAAGACTCTATCTCTCTGTCTTATATACATTCTGACTTGGCATTCACAGCCCTCTGCATCAGTGAGTTCCAAAGATTAACCATCCTCTGGCTGAAAGAATCTCAGTTCTGAAGGGTTGCCCTTCACTCCGAAGTTGTGCCCTTGGGTCCTCGTGTCTCCTGCTAGTGGGAACATTGTCTCCATGTATATTCTATCTAGGTATCTTTAATATTCTGTAAATTTCAATCAGATACCCACCCCGCACCCCCCATCCTTCTAAACTCCAAGTACAGACCCAGAGTCCTCAATCGCTCCTCAGATGACATGCCCTTCAACGCCAGGATCATTTTTGTGAGCCCCCTCTGGAGCCCCTCCAGCACCAGCACATCCTTCCTTAGATATGGGGCCCAAACTGCTCACAATATTCCAAACATGGTCTGGAAAGGCTCAACAGGAAGAAGCTTTGGTTGGTTTGGCCTTAACTGCAGTATTGTGTCTGCTTCTGGAAACCATACTTTAGGAAAGGGATAAAGACTTTAGTGAGGATACGGGAAAGATTTACAAGAATTGGTCCAATATGGGGAACTCTAGTGAGATGGAGAAGCTGGGATTCTCTTTAGATAAAAGAAGGAGAAAGTGACGACTTCAGATGCTGGAGATCAGAGTCAAAACATGTGGTGCTGGAAAAGCACAGCAAGTCAGGCAGCATCCGAGGAGCTGGAGAATCAATGTTTCGAGCAAAAACTCTTGATGAAGAGCTTATGCTCAAATTGCCAGCTCTCCTGCTCCTTGGATGCTGCCTGACCAGGTGTGCTTTTCCAGCACCACCCCTTTTGATTTTGGATCAAAGAAGCTTGAAGAGATTTATTAGTGCCTTTCAAAATAAGCAGTAAGTAGATTTAGAGAAACTCAGTCACAATTGGTGGACAGGTCAAAAACCAGAGGACACCATTTTAAGGTGAATGTTAAAAAACCCAATAACTACATGAAAACAAATATTATTATGGAACAAACATTTAGGATTTGGAATGCAGCACCCAAGAGGGTGATAGACAAAGATTCATAGAACATAGAACATAGAACATAGAAGAATACAGCGCAGTACAGGCCCTTCGGCCCTTGATGTTGCGCCGATCAAAGCCCACCTAACCTACACTAGCCCACTATCCTCCATATACCTATCCAATGCCCGCTTAAATACCCATAAAGAGGGAGAGTCCACTACTGCTACTGGCAGGATATTCCATGAGCTTACGACTCGCTGAGTGAAGAACCTACCCCTAACATCAGTCCTATATCTACCCCCCCTTAATTTAAAGCTATGCCCCCTTGTAATAGCTGACTCCATACGTGGAAAAAGGTTCTCACTGTCAACCCTATCTAACCCCCTAATCATCTTGTACACCTCTATCAAGTCACCCCTAAACCTTCTTTTCTCCAATGAAAACAACCCCAAGTGCCTCAGCCTTTCCTCATAGGATCTTCCTACCATACCAGGCAACATCCTGGTAAACTTCCTCTGCACCCGTTCCAGTGCCTCCACATCCTTCCTATAGTATGGCGACCAAAACTGCACACAATATTCCAGATGCGGCCGCACCAGAGTCTTATACAACTGCAGCATGACCTCAGGACTCCGGAACTCAATTCCTCTACCAATAAAAGCCAGTACGCCATATGCCTTCTTCACTGCACTATTTACCTGGGTGGCAACTTTCAGAGATCTGTGTACATGGACACCAAGATCCCTCTGCTCTTCCACACTACCAAGTAGTCTACCATTAGCCCAGTAATCCATCTTTTTATTACTCTTACCAAAGTGAATCACCTCACACTTAGCTACATTGAACTCCATTTGCCACCTTTCTGCCCAGCTCTGCAGCTTCTCTATATCCCGCTGTAACCTGCCACATCCTTCCTCACTGTCTACAACTCCTCCGACTTTCGTATCATCCGCAAACTTGCTCACCCAACCTTCTAACCCTTCCTCCAGGTCATTTATAAAAATGACAAACAGCAATGGTCCCAAAACAGATCCTTGCGGAACACCGCTAGTGACGGCACTCCAAGATGAACCTTTGCCATCAACTACTACCCTCTGTCTTCTTCCAGCCAGCCAATTCCTAATCCAAACCTCCAACTCACCCTCAATGCCATATCTCTGTATTTTCTGCAGTAGCCTACCATGGGGGACCTTATCAAACGCCTTACTAAAATCCATATATACCACATCTACCGCTTTCCCCTCATCTACCTCCTTAGTCACCTTCTCAAAGAATTCAATAAGGTTTGTGAGGCACGACCTACCCTTCACAAAACCATGCTGACTATCCTTGATCACATCATTCTTATCCAGATGTGCATAAATCCTATCCCTTACAATTCTCTCTAAGACTTTGCCCACAACAGAAGTGAGACTCACTGGCCTATAGTTACTAGGATTATCCCTACTCCCCTTCTTGAACAAGGGAACCACGTTTGCTAGCCTCCAGTCCTCTGGCACTACTCCTGTAGACAAAGAGGACACAAAAATCAAGGCCAATGGCTCTGCAATCTCCTCCCTTGCTTCTCAGAGAATCCTAGGATAAATGCCATCAGGCCCAGGGGACTTATCTATTTTCACCCTTGCCAGAATTTCCAACACCTCTTCTCTACATATCTCAAAGCCATCCATTCTACTTATTCGTGCCTCAGTATTCATATCGACAACAATGTCCTGTTCCTGAGTGAATACTGACGAAAAGTATTCATTCAGTGCCTCCCCAATCTCTTCAGCCTCCATACGCAACTTCCCATTACTATCCTTGATTGGACCTATTCCTTCCCTAGTCATTCTTTTATTCCTAACATACCTATAGAAAGCCTTAGGGTTTTCCCTAATCCTACCAACTAAGGACCTTTCATGTCCCCTCCTTGCTGCTCTTAGCTCTCTCTTCAGGTCCTTCCGGGCTACCTTATAACTCTCAATCGCCCCTATTGAACCTTCACGCCTCATCTTTACAAAGGCCGCCCTCTTCCATTTAACAAGGGATTCCAATTCCTTATTAAACCACGGCTCCCTCACACGACCCTTTCCTCCCTGCCTGATAGGTACGTACTTATCAAGGACACTCAATAGTCGCTCCTTGAACAAGTTCCACATATCAATTACGCTCTTGCCTTGGAATCTACTTTTCCAATCCACACATCCTAAGTCATTCCTCAACGCATCATAATTTCCCTGCCCCCAGCTATAACTCTTGCCCTGCAGTACACACTTATCCCTCTCCATCACTAGAGTAAAAATCACCGAATTGTGGTCACTGTCCCCAAAGTGCTCACCTACCTCTAGTTCTAATACCTGGCCTGGTTCGTTACCCAGAACCAAATCCAGTATGGCCTCACCTCTTGTTGGCTTATCTACATATTGTGTCAGGAAACTCTCCTGCACACATTGCACAATTGCACAATTGATTCAATTGCGGCCTTAATCCAACTGAAATGATAAAGAATTAAGGCTCAGGGAAACATTAGGCAGTGGGACTAGCAGGTTTGGCTCAGACACAATGGACCCAATCACCTCCCCTCTGCTCTAACCATTCTTATATATACAGGTAGCTAGATATAATGTATGTAATATATCAAACAGGATCTCCCACAGCAGTGAGGAAGGGCACTGGGCAGAAGGACCAGAATAGCTTCGCAGGATCTCCAACAGCAAGTAGAGATAGTGAGGTCGAGCTGGTCAGGGTGGGAGATGGTGCAGTCAAACAGACCCACTCTGTTTTTTTAAAACAAGGGGCTAACATAGAACATTACAGCACAGTACAGGCCCTTCAGACCTCTATGTTGCACCAACCTGTCATACCAATGTGAAGCCCATCTAACCTACACGATTCCATATGCTTGTCCAATGACAACTTAAATGTACTTAAATTGGCGAATCTACTACCGTTGCAGGCAAAGCATTCCATGCCCCTACTACTCTCTGAGTAAAGAAACTATCTCTGACATCTGTCCTATATCTATCACCCCTCAATTTAAAGCTGTGCCCCCTCGTGCTCGCTGTCACCATACTTGGAAAAAGGTTCTCCCTGTCTACCCTATCTAACCCTCTGATTATCTTATATGTCTCTATTAAGTCACCTCTCAATCTAACTTTGATGGAAGGAAGGCTTATGGGAAGAAAGAGCAGACAGATAAAGGGTTTTTTAACAGTGTGAACCTCAGGCTTCATTCCAATATATATATATATATTTTCCGTGTTGAACCTTTATTTCCCTTCCTAATGATGTGATGTCAGCAGGGAGTAAAGAATTCCTGCTTCATGACCTTTGAGTTGTGTGTTCAAATATCATGTTACATTTCAGGTGACTTGTATGCATTTCTTCCTGAACAGAATCCAAAATAGGATTCCATAGTGCAGGCACCAAGTCACGACAGATGAGGTTGAAAGGCCCCTAGCCAAGATGAAGTGCCTGGTGGAGGATTTGAAACTGGTAATGTCCATGAAGCTGCTCTGGGAATATTGGAGGCTCAGGTACCGGCAGCAGAAATTGGACGTTTTAGGCTAAACCCAGTCAGAGGGTCCCCATGGAGAAAGGAGGCAGAATTCTTGGTCAGATATCCTGCTTGTCAATGAGTGGGAAGTTGGACAGATTCAGGAAGCAGTTGGAAACACCCAATGATCTGGAAGTTGAAGACTGGAATGAGGACACTCCATTATGAAATGAACTCAGCTCAGTTCTGGCACCAGGAACTTTAAGGCAAATGAGCAGGCAGCGTTGGTGATGGAACTTCTGTGCAGGAATGTCTGTCGGAAAATATTAGGAAGAGGTAGCCTCACACTAGAGCAGAGAACAAACAAGGACCTGGTTTCTGATTCCCTGTGGAACTGATGAAGTTGATTATCACATCGTTCTCCTGAATTTCAGCTTCAGATGACCATTGAGAGGCTGCTGAAGACAATCTAAGAGTAGCAGTGAGGAATGGGAAAGTCCAGATGCAGAGGAGGAGGTTTAATAATGATAAAACTCAATGACCTTTCTTCAATTCATGGGATCACATTATTTGGACAATGGGTAAGGAATGGAAGGAGATTACCATCAAGAAGGTGACTGATGGTGCAGACAGGAAGAAAGTGAGGACTGCAGATGCTGGAGTTCAGAGTCGAGAGTGTGGTGCTGGAAAAGCACAGCCGGCCAGGCAGCATCCAAGGAGCAGGAGAATCGACATTTCGGGCATTAGCCCTTCATCAGGAATGGTCCAGACAGGAATATGGAGCTCAAGCTGAAGGAGCAGGTAGAACAGACTGCTGCACAGACCCACCTCATGCTGTTCTATGTCCACTATCAGCCACAAGGTCAATCCCATCCAAGGGATGCTCCAATGAGGTGCTGGAATTGTGAACAGGCTGGACTGCCCTCTACAACTATGGACACCATTGCCATCTGGTGTAGAGATCACATCCAATTAAATGGCCTTTCCTTCTCACTAGACGTCTCTGCTTTGCAGGGGCAGGCACTCCCTATCACAGTAACATCAGGCTCTGTCCTCAATCACAGGTTTCATAGCTTGAGGTTTCAGGTAGTTTGTGACCCGACTAACATTCAATAGAAGTAAGGAAGTTACAAGTCCCTATGGTGCTGGAGTTGAATGCATGACTAGATATTGGGGATTCTTGGAAAATCTGTACAGTGACTGACTTGAGCAGCATATTATGAGGTTAGCAGTTAGGGTACAGGAGTTTTTGACTTTACTGTGGACACTCCCACATGTGTCAACCTGTATGGGGCCCCAGGACCAGGAGGAGCAGTGAATTGGGCTGTTCTTCCACCTGCCTTCACCCATCATTGTTCTTGAAGGTTCATGCCAGCCATCTCTCACTGATCAACATCATGTGTAGAACAGATTCCACTCACAGACTCATGGGAAGAAGGTGCAGACTGAAAAAGAATTCCTCTGTCCACTACAAACTAAGGGCTTCATTCCATGTAAATACTCTAAATCCTTCCTTAGTTAACCTTCATTTCCCTTCATAGGGACATAGGAACAAGAGTAGGCCATTCAGCCCCTCGAGTCAGTCCCACGATTCAACAAGATCATGACTGATCTGTGCCATAACTCCACATGTTTGCTTTTGACCCATATTCCTTCATACCTTTGCTTAACAAAAAACTATTTACCTCAGATTTAAAATTAACATCCACTGCTTGTTCCAAACATTTACCACCTTTTGTGTGTAGAAGTGCTTTCTAACATCTCTCCTGAATGGTCTGTCCCTTATTATCAGACTATGCCCCTAGTTCTAGAATCTACACCAGTGGGAATAGTTTATCTTTATCTGCGCTGTCTTTTCGTGTTAATATTTTGTTTGCAATGACCTGATACCAATGAAATAAAAAATCCTACTCACGATCTTTGTCTGTATGTGTATTGAAATCTCATGCTATATATTCATGAATATAAGTTCATCTTTCAGATTTTGGTTGCTGTAGCTCTGAGTATAGTCTTATTTAAAATTAAGCAGCCTATATGTTTGTCTTAATCACCACATAGAACATTAATTTACCTTCTTTCATTGTTATCATCTTTCACTTGAATAGGTATTTATTTAGTATCTCATTGACTGCATTCATTTATGTTGCTGTTTGAGTATTCATGTAATTTGTAGACACCATAAAACTTGATACCTGTGAAGCATTCTGAGCATATTAAAGAAATGCACTTCTATGGCAATTTGAAATGAATTATTAGTCAAATAACAAAGGAAGCACCATTGGAGTATTTCAGTAAGACTCCAAATTGCTCATCATGTAATTATCTCTCTGTATTATTCAAAAACAGTTTTAAATTCCCAGCAAATCTAAGGCCAACACTTAGATTGCTCCTGATAAGACCACAACTCTATTGTATTCCCTGGGTTGTTGATTAATTATTTCATTTTATTCGAGCTTAAAGCTCATTAAAGCTCCAACCTAATTACTTCACGGTAGCAAGGCTAGTCTTTCAAGTATTGTATTGGTTGGAAAGCTTTGGTTTACTTATCTGTAAATCAGAACAGCATTGTTGGAATGTATACTTCTAACCTCAACAATAGATAATACAGCTCTTTATCCATAAAAAAATGTTTTATTTAATACCTAAATTTGGCCAAGATGGCAGCGGAATAGATTACCCCAGCCAAGGCTCATCTGCTCCACCTATTCTTCTTTACTCTTCCACTTAGTGCTTTTCTTTTCTTCTTTTCTTATCTCATGGCCTCTGACAACTCCCGGTCTCCAGAGTTGATTCCCAGCCTCTGGCAGGCAATAATTCTTGTCCGAGGAGAAAGTGAGGACTGCAGATGCTGGAGATCAGAGCTGAAAATGTGTTGCTGGAAAAGCGCAGCAGGTCAGGCAGCATCCAAGGAACAGGAGAATCGACATTTCGGGCATAAGCCCTTCTTCAGAATGCCCGAAACGTCGATTCTCCTGTTCCTTGGATGCTGCCTGACCTGCTGCGCTTTTCCATCAACACATTTTTAGCAATAATTCTTGTCCCTCCAGTGATGGCGCCCGGCCTGGTGTCCTTGGCCCAGCCTGGTGGTCTGAAGTGGTCTCCCAGCCTTTTGGTCCTCACGGTGAAACTCAATGTGGTCTGGATCTGGGGCATGGTGCAGACTGGAAACTAAGTGTCAGAGTGCTGTTGTTCTGACACTTTTATTCCTGCAATATTGGACATTTCGTTTCTGTATTGTCCGCAATCCTGTAAGTAAAGAAACTGTAGCTTTGTACATTTGTACCTAAGGTGGCACTGTAAGTGTCACTGTATAAACTTTTCACTGTACTCATTGAGTATATATGACCATAAAAGCTAATTCTAATTCTATTTATGTACCTTATATTTTATAAGGCACACTTTTACTGCATCAGAGTTGTGGAAGTAGTTATTTACTGTAAAAGAAATTCCCCAGACTCAGACCTTAGGCATTGACAAAATTTATTGCATGATATTGTGGGGAGCACACCGTTCCTTATTACAGTCAGGTGCATCTCCACAGCACTTCAGACTGCCTTGGATCAATACAGTACAGCAGATGCTTAGCTGACCGCTGCTCAATCAGACACAGAACCAGAAGATAGTCACTAGATAGCCTACATGAATACATTAGGCAGGGTCCAGGGCCTTGCCAAGACTATACGTAATGATCTACTGTTCTCAGACCTTGAGTCAATACACACTCCAGATAATACATTCGCCCATTGATAACATTTGGCTGAATTGCACTTTCTGCACATTAACAGTTGATGAGTTATGTGATAAAAGCCGAAGTTATATGGCTGTTACAGAATGTTCTTGCAGGCTAGGGCCACCCAGGGAAAGGGGCCAAGCCAGGCCAGAGCAACACCATGACTGACCAGTAAAAACAGCTTCCACAATTTACCTGAGCTTCGTTGAATCCACCTCTGAATTAGTGTTATATCTTTTCATGGTATTAAAATGAAATGAACAGTTGTCCCCCTCCTTATAAAAATCATTCTCAGGGCATGATTGGCAAAGCAAGCATTTATTTCCCACCCCTGGTTGCCTTTGTCAAGTTGATGTTGGAAGACACTTCAGAGACAGTTGAGAAACAAAAGCAGAAATTGCTGGAAAAACTCAGTAGATCTGACAGCATCTGTGGAGAAAAAGAAGAGTTAACGTTCAGGTCACAGAACTGATATTCGAGAATGTAGATCTGAGACACAAAATGAGGTAAAAATGAAAAATGTCCATTCCGAAAGGACATTAGTCAACCTTCATGATTTTTACAACAATCTTCCTGAGTAGTTTTACTGTTATTCTCTGTATTATTAATTCAATTCTTTGAATTCCCAGTCCAGTCAAATGAGCACTTGTTAAGAATTTGTATCTATAGGTCCATAAATGGAAAACTGAGATGTATAGGGGGAGGCAATGCTCTAGTGGTATTACCAATGGACTGTTAATCAAGAGACCAAGTCAATATCCTAGGGATCCAGGTTCGACTTCCACTACGGACCTGGGTAATGTCCTGGGGATCCAGGTTCGAATCCCACCACAGCAGATGATGGGATTTGAATGTGGTTCAAAAAAAAGAAATCTTGAATTAAGAGTCTAACAATGACCGTGAATTGTCAGGAAAAACCAATCTGATTCATTAATGTCCTTGAGTGAAGGAAACTCCCATTCTGACCTACAGGTGACTCCAGACCCACAGCAATGCCAACAAATGCTGGCTCAGGCAGTGACCCCCTCATACTGTGAATGGATAAAAGAAATAAATGTGGCACTCAATGCTTTTCTAGTATTGCATTAAAAATGAGTTTAAATCATCATGCAAAATGTCAAATGGCATTATCTATACCAAGAGCAGCACAACTCCAAAAACAATGGCCTATGCAAGGATCAAAAATAAAAATGGTTTTCAATGATAGAATTCCAAAATGTAAAGAGATATAGAAAAGTTTACATTTAATTAAATATATCAAACATTTGGTTATATATCAAGAATTTCCACGCTGTCCAGGATAACTTGATAGGCACCACATCCCCTCCCTCCACCACCAACACTCAGTAGCAGCAGTGTGTACCATCTACAAGATGCACTGCAGAAATTCACCAAAGTTCCTTTGACAACACCTTCCAAATACACAGCAATTTCACGTAGAAAGACAAGGGTAGCAGACACATGGGAAGACCAACACTTGCAAGTTCCCCTCCAAGCCACTCACCATTCTGACTTGGAAATATATCGCTGTTCCTTCACTGGGTCAAGATCCTTGGAATTCCCTTCTTGACAGCATTCTGGGGGTCCCAACACCAAATAGACCAATTCAAGAATGTAGCCCACTGTCACTTTCTCCAAGGCAAATAGGGAGGAACGCAAGAGCTGGCCCAGAGTGAAGCCAGCATCCCCTGAATTAATAATAAAAAGGGCTAGCATAGTTTAAACTGCTTAATTTTGGTCACTCCAAAATCCTGTCGTGGGGTAAAGATTTTGCCAGTTAGAATGAGTATACTTTGATATTTTTAGCATCGATATCCCTAACCAATTTTGTCCACAGAATTAAATTAATACATGATTAATAAACTGTGCATGATCATCCAAAGGTAGAGTGGGGAAAGATAGTCTATTTTTACAATAAAATGGTACTGAATTCATTTTTTGAATTTGAAGACAATACAGTTTGTCCCTCAAGGTTTTTCCATGGCTGCATTTGAAAATAAAGTGAGGTCTTAGCAATCTGTCTTTGTGAAGCCACATTCATCTTTTAAGAAGAGATTGTATGCAGCTATGTGCAATTCCTAGTGGATTTATATATACCCACTGTGCAGAGCTCAGTACTTGAAAAATATCCAACACAAATTCACTCAACCTGGCATTCCTGATAAGCAGCTGGATTCTGGAGGATGCAGATTCCTAATTGGCTTTTTGCAGCAAAGGGTTGAAATTGACCAAATATAAAAATATTCTCAATAATAATTAACAGGAAAACTGTTCATTCATTTCCTGGAGGTAGGTGTCACTGGCATGACCAGCATTTCGTGATAACTTCACTCCAGTCAAGGCTGTAATGCTGATTTGGCCCACATGATGCCAGGCTGTCTCAACTTCATCAGAACCTAATGACTGAGTTGTCATTTGGAAGTGACTTTGTTTTCTGCCGAGTGGGTTGGAGACACTGTCACTAAATTTAAAGCTAATTGACAAAGACAAAAAGACTTTGCTCCCATGACGAAGCCATCTCAGGCAGAGTTATTTGTGGTTTCAGAACAAAGATCTTTTGGAATGAAACTATTCCCTGTGGATTGAGGGTGCTGTTTACATCATTGAACTCCCAACTATTCTGCCATGTCAATTTAATTATCTTTAACACCACCATTTTTCTACCTTCTTTCTCAAAGATGTAAATATATACATCTATATGTGTACACATATAGGGTCTGTGGTTGGTTATTCTACAATATTTTCACTTAAGTGACCTTTCCTCATGCATGAACTTGAAAATAAAGGGATAACCACAGTATCCTGATTACACCTGCCAACAAAACACATGACTTACCTACTAATCACAAGATTTCAATGTTTAAAAATCTTGACAAGGAATGAATGTACTTACCAAATATAAAATTCTGCAGCTCAGTAATGATCTGGCTGGAGTTTTCCTTTCAGTTTGTTCTTTATCTAATTGTTTTCTGTTCAAGACAAATCTTTGTATTGGGATGGACCCCTTGACGAACACAATGTCTCAATGCCAGCCAATATAATAAGGTCATAAGCACCAAGGGACTTGGTAGCAGCCAGGCCTGGGAGAAAAGATGTTGGTTATATCACCCTGTGAAAAGCTGAGGGCCCAGATCATTTCAGATTCACATGCTTCAGCTGAAGCCAATCAGCATGGCGGGCTCCAGCTCCACCTATTACAAGGCTTTACTTAGGCAAAAGTGAGGACTGCAGATGCTGGAAACCAGAGTCTAGATTAGAGTGGTGCTGGAAAAGCACAGCAGGTCAGGCAGCATCTGAGGAGCAGGAAAATCAACATTTTGGGCAAAAGCGCTTCATCAGGAGTGGAGGCAGGGAGCCTCCCGGGTGGAGAGATAAATGGGATACAAAGCTTTATCTCGCCTTGCCAGCACAAAAGGGTGTTAACTCTCTGAGAACACTTGCAAAGGAACCACAATATCTTGTTTTTAATTCATTCACAGGCTGAGGGCATTGTTGGCTAGACCAGCATTTATTACCCATCCCTAATTCGGAGTCAGGCACATTGCTGTGGGTCTGGAGTCACATGTAGGCCAGACTACATGAAGTTGGCAGTTTTTTTCCCTGAGAACATTCATGAACCAGATGGGTTTTTCCTGACAATTGTTTCATGGTCATCATTACATTCTTAATTCCAGATTTTTATTAAATTCAAATTCCATTACCTGCCATGGTGGGATCCAAACCTGGGTCTCTGGATTAACAGTCAAGTGATAAAGTCAATGGACCATTCCCTCCCCATATAGTATCTGGTGACTGGTTCCTCAGCTTCCACTTTGTGAGTGTCTCGATCTGAGATCATGAGGTCTCTGCTTGTTGCCATGATGGTGGCAATGCTCAAAGGAGCAGGCAAGTTCTGACAATAGTCTGGGCTGCAGCAGACTATTTGGATTTCTGAAGCATACCCAGGGGTGGCAGGAGCTGCTTGGTACACAAACCTCTTACTCTCTCTCAGTGTCCTTTGCCATTCTGCCAATCACTTGACTTTTGACTCTGAACCAGCTAGCTCAGACATGCCAATCCCTTGCAGTCTGCAGCAGCCCAACCTTCTCAATGGGGTCCCCTAAGAAACTCTTTCACCGAACTTGCTGCAGCCACTGCAAGGGGGCCCTGTGACAAAGGCATCCCTAGGCACTATGGTAATGCAAAATATAAATAGCTACATGTGGGTATGTGTTGAGCAACATTGTTCAGTAAACTTACTCAGGGTAGGTAGAGATTGATGAGCTGTTGATAGACACATGTCCAAGCAGTAGGTGTGATGGATGCCACCTCCTTTATTCCTCTTCCTGAGGTCAGCACCAAAACCTTACCATTGTAATGGCCACGTTGTTGAGATTCCAGATGATTGCCATGAATCAGTCAATACCATCGCATAACCCAGGGTGGTCCAGGCAATGGGACCATTTTTTCAGAACCTAGATTCTCTGGCCCATGACATCTCTTGTTTAAAGTTAGCTCTTCTTGTGGGATTGCTGACTCCTTGTGATGGAATACAGAGTCTCTAAGAGCAACAGAAGCAACAATGGATGGCAAATTGAGCTACGTGGTGATGTCACCAGTTCCAATCCAGAAGGATGTACTGGTATAGAAATCCAAAGATATGGTCAACTTGAGAATCTGATAACAGTGTTGACCATGTCCTGTTCTGAACCTCAAAGACCAGTTGATGGTAGAGTTCTCAGACCACATTTTTAATGAAACCCAGCTGCCAAACCAACTGCTTCTGACTAGGTGATGGTAGGAGAGGTATACCTAAAGATTCATACAATTCTTACAGTATGGAAGCAGGCTATTCAGCCCACCAAGTTCACACTGATCCTCTGAAGAGTAGTCCACCTCTCCTACCCCATCCCTGTAACCCTGCATTTCTCATGGCCAATCCACCTAACCTGCATATCTTTTAACCGTGGGAGAAAACTGGAGCACTCACAGGAAATCCACGCAGACACAGGGAGGATGTGCAAACTCCACACAGACAGCCACCTGAGGCTGGAATTGATCCCAGATCCCTGGCGCTGTGAGGCAGTAGTGCTAAACGCTGAGCCATTGTTCTGCCCACAGCACCCCAAAAGAATTCTAAATCCCTTCTCTTCCTTCCTCTCTCAGCAGCCTACCTTCCTTACCATCTCTGCCTCATTTCCCTGTGTTTCTGCATCCGAAGGGAAATTGCAAAAATAGTGCCCATGGCAAGTAATAAGTCATCTCTTAGATTCCTGTTAAAGTATCCTGTACACTGACAGGAATTGACCAATTTACACCTCAATACAGACCTCAATGTAAGCTCCACCCACCCCCACACAAATTGACAGACAGGTCGGGGCAAGCTTACAGACCACTGGGGAATTTTACAAAATCTCCTGCCTGCAAACCTGCCAGCAAGGAATTGTCATAATCTGCCCAGCATTTCTGCTAACTCTGGAATTGCAATTAAACATATAGAAGCACCACCTCTGTAACTTGGCTTCTGCATTTACACTTAACAGTGGGTGGAATGTCTTTCAGGCAGCATCTTTCCTTTTGAAACAGAACGGCTGAGATCCTGGACTTGAAACTCCTAGAGTTGAAACTCCTCGAGTGAGGAGGTGAAACTCCCGAGCCTTTAGCCAGCACTGTCTTTCTGCCCACCTTCACATTCACACAGTGTGCGTTACTCTCCTCTCATTTGCTCCCTATCCTTCCGCAGAAGATTTCTACTTCACAAAACCTGACAATTGGCCAGAAGTGAGTGATTGATTAGATGAGAGATGATAGGCTGACGAGTCTGTCAGCAGAAAGATTGAGTATATTTTCTTCCTCTATGTTTCATCTAAATGAAGCACAGTTAAAGGGAAACTAGAGGTTAGAATGGAGTGATGAGGAGCAGTGTTCACAATTACAATTGGATCACAAAGAATAGAATAAGAAGCCTGTTGTACTAAACTCATAGCTGACAGCTGTCCTCACTGGATTCTCTCTGCAGGCTGCGGTTCCAGTAACATTAATGAGTGTACCTTTGTCAGTTTGAGAAAATGGGGGCTGAATGCAATGATGGGGAGGTGTGTGTGTCAATAACTCTCTGGTTGTGTGGGTGGTTTTCTCCTTTGAGAAGAATTAAAAATGTGAGCCTGGACTCATGTTGCCATGAAATGTGGTTGAATCGTGAATCATCAGGGAGACCAGAATGCAGTTGTTGACAGAAAAGGAACAAAGCAATTACGTAATCTCAGAACAGTATCCATCAATGCTATGTGCTTGCCCAGACAATATATTCTTGTTTTCCCTTATCCACATGTAGTTTAAATGTTTACAAAGTCTGTTTGGAGGTTAGTCCATTCTCAAGATATCCCATGTGAACCTGTTCAGGTATAATTTTGTATGCTATTGGAGAGGTACAAACCTGTTGTTTTCCCAGCTCTTTAATAAATACTGGGATATCAATAACAACTCCATGGTGAACATCTCCTTCAAACAATGTAAGACTACTCAAACTGTGTTTGTTATTGCTGTGCAGGTCCCCCCAGGGAGTTCAACAGAGACAGAATGCTGGGTGTTCCAGCATAGTCATTTTAAACCATTTCCAATTTGTTTCCAAGGTAGGCGTGAGGACCATTGAACTGGAACGTTTAGTCTGCTTCTCTCTCTCCAGATTCCGCCAGGTCACTAAAGCATTTCCAGCCTTTTGTAAGATTTCCAGCATTTGCAGGACTTTGCTCTTCTCTTGTGGTGAATGTTTGCTCATTGGCTCTTTATCCAAGACATATAAATCAGGTCAAACTGTGAGTTTTGAGCAGATTCATTCCAGCAGTAGTGAGGTGAAGGAAGGTGCATCCTGCCAGGAAGGATCACACTGCTGGGAAAAATCTGAACCTGTGTGTCAGAAAACACTTTGTAAACTTATAAAGGGTCTGCACGTCAAGTTGCAGAGATGTAATTCTTCCTGTCTGGATACGTTAATACACATACCACATTCTAATTTAATAGTGTGAAGGGTCCAGTTTGAATCTGTGGCAATTTCAATTCAGTTTCTCCTTGGCCTGGTCTAGAACAGAAAGCTATCGTTATTTAACTCTGCAAGGGAGGAGATTGCAGAGCCATTGGCCTTGATTTTTGTGTCCTCTTTGTCGACAGGAGTAGTGCCAGAGGACTGGAGGCTAGCAAACGTGGTTCCCTTGTTCAAGAAGGGGAGTAGGGATAATCCTAGTAACTATAGGCCAGTGAGTCTCACTTCTGTTGTGGGCAAAGTCTTAGAGAGAATTGTAAGGGATAGGATTTGTGCACATCTGGATAAGAATGATGTGATCAAGGATAGTCAGCATGGTTTTGTGAAGGGCAGGTCGTGCCTCACAAACCTTATTGAATTCTTTGAGAAGGTGACTAAGGAGGTAGATGAGGGGAAAGCGGTAGATGTGGTATATATGGATTTTAGTAAGGCGTTTGATAAGGTCCCCCATGGTAGGCTACTGCAGAAAATACAGAGATATGGCATTGAGGGTGAGTTGGAGGTTTGGATTAGGAATTGGCTCTCTGGAAGAAGACAGAGGGTAGTAGTTGATGGCAAAGGTTCATCTTGGAGTGCCGTCACTAGCGGTGTTCCGCAAGGATCTGTTTTGGGACCATTGCTGTTTGTCATTTTTATAAATGACCTGGAGGAAGGGTTAGAAGGTTGGGTGAGCAAGTTTGCGGATGATACGAAAGTCGGAGGAGTTGTAGACAGTGAGGAAGGATGTGGCAGGTTACAGCGGGATATAGAGAAGCTGCAGAGCTGGGCAGAAAGGTGGCAAATGGAGTTCAATGTAGCTAAGTGTGAGGTGATTCACTTTGGTAAGAGTAATAAAAAGATGGATTACTGGGCTAATGGTAGACTACTTGGTAGTGTGGAAGAGCAGAGGGATCTTGGTGTCCATGTACACAGATCTCTGAAAGTTGCCACCCAGGTAAATAGTGCAGTGAAGAAGGCATATGGCGTACTGGCTTTTATTGGTAGAGGAATTGAGTTCCGGAGTCCTGAGGTCATGCTGCAGTTGTATAAGACTCTGGTGCGGCCGCATCTGGAGTATTGTGAGCAGTTTTGGTCGCCATACTATAGGAAGGATGTGGAGGCACTGGAACGGGTGCAGAGGAAGTTTACCAGGATGTTGCCTGGTATGGTAGGAAGATCCTATGAGGAAAGGCTGAGGCACTTGGGGTTGTTTTCATTGGAGAAAAGAAGGTTTTGGGGTGATTTGATAGAGGTGTACAAGATGATTAGGGGGTTAGATAGGGTTGACAGTGAGAACCTTTTTCCACGTATGGAGTCAGCTATTACAAGGGGGCATAGCTTTAAATTAAGGGGGGGTAGATATAGGACTGATGTTAGGGGTAGGTTCTTCACTCAGCGAGTCGTAAGTTCATGGAATGCCCTGCCAGTAGCAGTAGTGGACTCTCCCTCTTTATGGGTATTTAAGCGGGCATTGGATAGGTATATGGAGGCTAGTGGGTTAGTGTAGGTTAGGTGGGGTTTGATCGGCGCAACATCGAGGGCTGAAGGGCCTGTACTGCGCTGTATTCTTCTATGTTCTATGTTCTAATTTCATTTGCTGAGTAGTTTGTATTTCTCATTATTTGCTAGTTTAAAGGAATACACCAGCTTTGCTGTTGAAAGCCAGTGGTTCTTTCAGAGCAAAAACTAATTGGAATAGTAGATATGAAAGATACAAGTTAGTTGCTAATTAACATTTTACATTCAATGAACCATTGCACATCATCTATTAATACCAGTTCCTCATTAGCTTTCATTGCTTCACTCTTCCTTAAATCACATCAGAATCACAACTGCAACTGTCATCAACGAGAGACATTTATGCCCAGGTTCACACTGTAACTAGTGCCTCTGTTTCTGAATTGTAATGCGTTGAATGCAGATTATTACTCTGCAGACAAGAAAATCTCAATTCTGCTCAGCATGCATCAATGATTGCCTGTGCCCAATAAAGGTGAAAGTGCTTACATTCCTAATGCAATTACTAATACTTTAATAAGCTTTGTTTCAACCAGTAGAACAAAGGGATTCTTTTACTCCCTCATTGAATTATAATCATTTAAAGCTTGGTTTTTCCTCACAAAGTTTACTTTTTCAATAGAATATCTTGCTTTTACTTAAAAGTGTCTTTAATCTCCTGACACATTGAATTTTCCACATCCAAGTTGTTTCATATTTGGGTTTTTATTTGCTGGAGTTTAGATGGATGAGATGTGTTCTCATCGAACAGTTTAAGATTCTGGCCAGGCTTGCCAGGCCTGACACTAAGTGATTGTTTAGAACATTGCACACAGTTTCAGTACAAGGGGCTATCAAATTGGCACTGATATAAAGAAAAGTATTTTAGCTCAAAGGATTGTGAATCTTTGGAATTGTCTACCTCAATGGCTTGTGGATGTTCCATCGTTGAGTATATTTTAAGCTGGATATAGAGACTGTTGATGTCTCAGGGAATGGAAGAACACGGGGTGTGAGCAGAGAAGTGGAGTTAAGGCCGAAAGTCAGCCATGATTGTATTGAGTGAAGCATGAAGGATCCACTGACTGTGTAGTTCCATTCCTACTCCTATTTCTCAGTCTGGGATGTAATTAGCAAAGTCAGTTTTGAGAAGATTTGTAGCTCAGGTTGAGGTTCTGGATGTATGTTTGCTCACTGAGCTGAAAGGCTAGTTTTCAGATGTTTTGTCACCATACTAGGTAACATCTTCAGTGACCATCTGAATGAAGCACTGGTTATGTAGCCCACTTTCTATTTATATGTTTGTGTTTCCTTGGGTTGTTGATACATGAACATCAATTAGCCACAAAATAACATGACCCACTCTCATTAGTATCCTTACATACAGATGAGGAAGGACATCACTTTGGCTGGGGCAGCACATCCATCCTAGGACAGGCTAAACAGAGTCACGCAGGAGGATGGCATTCCAACCAGAACTCTACCAACAAACACATTGACTTGGATCCAATTTACCACCTCCTGAGAAAAAGAATACACCATCAGTGCTTCATTCAGAGGCTCACTGAAAATGTTACTTAGTATGGTGACACAACATCTGCAAATGAATCTTCCAGCTCAGCAAGCAAACCTACATCCAAAACAAAGCCAATTTTAATGATTGCAGAAAAATGTAAAGCAGGGGGGCATTTTGGTTATCTCAGTCTTGACTGATGACAAAGTGGCTTGAACTGATTATGTTTAATTCTTTTCTTGCATCAGGCATATCACTCTGCTATTTGCTAAACAGAAGGTAATCCAATTCATTTGAGGACATTCAATAACTGTTTTTTATGAATTAGCTGGTTGGTTGTTCATGTAATGATAGTTTCAGACATCAGTTTAAGTATTTGTAGCAAACTATAACTTTTAATGTCTTCAATACTGTTGTCCAATTGTCTCTCTGCTTCACCTCCTGCAGAAACGTCAGCTATGTCTTGATTTTTTTAAAAATGTAGATACTTATGCAGCATCTTTAACATAATGAAACATCACAAGATGCTGCATAGGATAATTATCAAACAAAGTATGGCACCAAGGTGCATAAGAGTTCCTTGTTCCAAGTAACAAAAAGCTTGAACAAAGTGATAAGTTTTAATGAGTTCAAGGACAGTGAGGAATGGGGATATAGGGACGCTGGGATGGTATTCCAAAACAGATGCGGGCTCAGCCACCAAAACTGACAGAATTAAAAATAGGATACCCAGGTCTCAGTTAAAGCAGCACAGATATCTCAGTGGGTTGTGGTGTTAGAGAAAATTACAGACATCTTGGAAGTATTTCAAAGTTGGAAGAGACTTCTAAAACCAAGACATTCCTTGACCAGGAGTCACTGCAAGTCAGTAAGCACAGGGAGGATAAGGAACAGGGTTTGTTGTGATCTGGCAGTGCAATATGAGATGACCCATTTCCAACCTGACTGATATCCAATCAGGCAGCCTTACATAATGTCATTCTATATATTCAACTCCTGAGTTATTATTGTTAAACAAAGTTGATTTTAAAGAACTAAACTCATTCAAATGAACTGATCGAATACTGTGTTGATATAGAGTCCTTGTAGGAATACTGTATTTCATATAATCCTAGAATCCCTACAATGTGGATGCAGGCCATTCAGCCCATTGAGTCTACAGAACCCTGCCAAAGAGCATCCCACCCAGATCCACACTCTCACCCTATCCCTGTATCCCTGCATTTTCCATAGTTAATCCACCTAGCCTGCACATCCCCGGACACGAGGGATAATTTAGCATGACCAATCCACCCAATCTGCACATCTTTGGACTTTGGGAGGAAACCCACACATAAACAGGGAGAACATACAAGCTTCACACAGACCGTTGCCCAAGGGTGGAATTGAATACAGATTCCTGGCACTGTGAGGCAGCAGTGCTAACCACTGAGCCACTGTGCTACTGTAATTCGATTCAGTTCACCTCCACTCAGGACAAGAACAACAAATCAGAATCTTGATTGTAATGCCTCAACAATAATATGGCTGACACCAAGGTATTGTCAATATACACACTTGTATAATGCCTATTGGACAAGATACTAAAGTGTGACTCATGCAGGGGAACTGTATTTGAGTAAAGAGGAATTACCTTCAGCTGATGAAAAGATAGGACAAAATTATTAGCATTCAATTATTTTCCCCCCAACCTCAGGTACAATTCCATGTTGGAACTCTGTTTAATCGGAGAATTGCAAATGAAGACTCCTGATCAGTTGTGGTCTGTGGTGAAGCAAGGTTCGAGGCTGAAGAAAATTGGAAAAGCATTTTGTGAAACAAGAATAAAATTGGCCATAGCATGGCAATCTCTGAGCAGGTGGTCTCACCCTCAACACTGACTATTATAAATACAGACTAACACATTTCTATAAGGTTGTGATGACATCTAATATGACAACTGGATAAGTCAAATCCCCAAATTGAACCTTTGCCTGACCACCCATTTTTACAAATTATTTTACTTCTGAGGCTGCAATTTTTTTTTTCACAATAAAACAGAAGCTTACTACAGAGGAAAAGTGATAAAATAAGACAAATCAAGTTATCTAAGTGTAGAACAAAGTTTGAAGGATCTTAAAACAACAGCAAAATAATGTTTTTTTGTAAATTCCCCAACAATATCATATCCAGAGAGATTGCTTTCCTTTCTCAAATATTTAAGTTAGATTCAACTGATTCTTCCCAGTTCTTTCCTGTGAACAGTGAAGTCTTTTTACATGAACACTCAAAAAACTAACACCTTAGGCTTTCCCAGTCTTTTAATACTCTGCAATTTTCCAGTAAACTAGTCCTGGTCGAGAAGTTATCTAAACTAACTCCCTACTGTTCCAAACTCCTTTTGAGGGGAATCAATATTGTGTTCTGTCCCAGTTAGGTCTCATAACGCTTCAAAATGTCCAGGCCCTGGGCTTCCTAAACCAAAAACAATCCTTGAATACCCTAAAGTAAAAACAAGCAAATGACACTCAATGTTTACACTCAGTCATAAACTCAGTACAGTACAAAGCATTTTCCATTAACTCTTCAGAGATTTCCTCCTTGGTGACATGTAATGGAGTAGGTTATAATTACAGAAAGGCTGACTGACCTTGTTATTTTTAAAGCACCTTTTAACACAACAGTTTTCAATGTGGACATGGATGTGGTGATAATAGACGATCAATAGACGATCAATTTTTTGACTTCCATCATCTCATTTCAATCTCATCTCGTGCATCTTCATGGACTCAAATTGATTTAAATTAAAAAAAGACACAGATTTAAGATGGTCACAGCAGGTCACCTGACCAGGTGAGTCATGTTCCATTAAACCTTCATAGAACATAGAACATAGAAAAATACAGCGCAGTACAGGCCCTTCGGCCCTCGATGTTGCGCCGACCGAAGCCTACCTAACCTACACTAGCCCAATAACCTCCATATGCTTGTCCAATGCCCGCTTAAATGACCATAAAGAGGGAGAGTCCACCACTGCTACTGGCAGGGCATTCCATGAACTCACCAACCCGCTGAGTAAAGAATCTACCCCTAACATCTGTCCTATACCTACCACCCCTTAATTTAAAGCTGTGTCCCCTAGTAACAGCTGACTTCATACGCGGAAAAAGGTTCTCACTGTCAACCCTATCTAACCCCCTAATCATCTTGTACACCTCTATCAAATCTCCCCTAAACCTTCTTTTCTCCAATGAAAACAACCCCAAGTGCCTCAGCCTTTCCTACCTTCCTACCATACCAGGCAACATCCTGGTAAACCTCCTCTGCACCCGTTCCAGTGCCTCCACATCCTTCCTATAGTATGGCGACCAAAACTGCACACAATACTCCAGATGAGGCCGCACCAGAGTCTTATACAACTGCAACATGACCTCAGGACTCCGGAACTCAATTCCTCTACCAATAAAGCCCAGTACACCATATGCCTTCTTCACAGCACTATTTACCTGGGTGGCAACTTTCAGAGATCTGTGTACATGGACACCAAGATCCCTCTGCTCATCCACACTGCCAAGTAGCCTACCATTAGCCCAGTAATCCATCTTCTTGTTCCTCCTACCAAAGTGAATGACTTCACACTTAGCTACATTGAACTCCATTTGCCACCTTACTGCCCAGCTCTGCAACTTATCTGTATCCCGCTGTAACCTGCCACATCCTTCTTTGCTGTCCACAACTCCACCGACTTTCGTGTCATCTGCAAACTTGCTCACCCAGCCTTCAAGCCCCTCCTCCAGGTCATTTATAAAAATGACAAACAGCAATGGTCCCAAAACAGATCCTTGTGGAACACCACTAGTAACTGCACTCCAAGACGAACCTATACCATCAACTACTACCCTCTGTCTCTTTCCAGCCAGCCAATTCCTAATCCAAACCTCTAATGCACCCTTAATGCCATACCTCCGTAGTTTTTGCATTAGCCTGCCATGGGGTTATCGAACACCTTCCTAAAATCCATATACACCACATCTACTACTTTACCCTCGTCCACTTTCTTAGTCACCTTCTCAAAGAACTCAATAAGGTTCGTGAGGCACGACCTGCCCTTCACAAGACCATGCTGACTATCCTTGATCACATTATTCCTATCCAGATGTTCATAAATCCTATCCCTTACAATTCTCTATAAGACCTTGCCCACAACAGACATGAGGTTCACCAGCCTATAGTTACTAGGGTTATCCCTACTCCCCTTCTTGAACAAGGGAACACCATTTGCTATCCCCCAGTCTTCTGGCACTATTCCCGTAGACAACGACAACATAAAAATCAAGGCCAATGGCTCCGCTATCTCCTCCCTAGCTTCCCAGAGGATCCTAGGATAAACGCCATCAGGCCCAGGGGACTTATCTATTTTCATCCTTTCCAGTATTCCCCGGACCTCTTCCCTACATACCTCAAAGCCATCCATTCTAATCACTAGTGACTCAATATTCACATCAGCAACAGTGTCCTGTTCCTGAGTGAATACTGACAAAAAGTATTGATTTAGTGTCTCACCAATCTCCTCCACCTCCACACACAACTTCCCACTACTATCCTTGACTGGACCTATTCCTACCCTAGTCATTCTTTTATTCCTGACATACCTATAGAAAGCCTTTGGGTTTTCCCTAATGCTACCAACTAAGGTCTTTTCATGTCCCCTTCTCGCTGCTCTTAACTCTCTCTTTAGATCCTTCCTGGCTATCTTATAACTCTCAATCGCCCCAACTGAACCTTCACGCCTCATCTTTACATAGGCCGCCCTCTTCCCTTTCACAAGGGATTCCAATTCCTTATTAAACCATGGCTCCCTCACAAGACCCTTTACTCCCTGCCTGACTGGTACATACTTATCAAGAACACCCAGAAAGAACCCCAGTTGCCCAGAAACCGGAATCCCTCCCTCCTGCACCATCCCTGTAGCCACGCATTTAACTCCTCTCTCTCCCTATTCCTTGACTCTTTATCACGTGGCATGGGTAACAAACCAGAGAAAACAACTCTGTTCGTTCTAGCTCTGAGCTTCCAACCTAGCTCCCTGAAAGCCTGCCTAACATCCTCACCCCTCTTCCTACCTATGTCGTTGCTGCCAACATGGACCACGATCTGGGGCTGCTCCCCCTCCCCCTTAAGGACCCGGAAAACACGATCAGAGACATCACGTACTCTTGCACCTGGGAGGCAACATACCAATCGTGAGTCTCTGTCGCCCCCGCAAAACCACCTATCTGTGCCCCTCACTATTGAGTCCCCAATAACTATCGCTCTACCTTTCTCCACCCTTCCCTTCTGAGCAACGGGGACAGGCTCCGTGCCAGAGGCCTGAACCTCGTTGCTTACCCCTGGTCAGTCATCCCCCCCACAAGTATCCAAAACGGTATACTTGTTCTTGAGGGGAACTGCCGCAGGGAGTCCCTGCACTGGCTGCTTCCTCCCAGTCCCCCTCACTGTCACCCATCTCTCTATAACTTTCGGAGTAACTACTTCCCTAAAGTTCCGATCTATGACCCCCTCTGCCTCCTGAATGATCCTAAGTTCATCCAACTCCAGCTCCAGTTCCCTAACACGGTCTTGGAGGAACTGGAGATGGGTGCACTTCCTGCAAGTGTAATCAGCAGGGACGACCATGGCATCCCTCACCTCAAACATGTTGCAGGAGGAACATTGCACTGCCTTCGCTGCCATCCCTCTAAAAGAGAAACTTTAAAAACTAGATCTAAAGAAACAAACAAGCAAAATGCCGCACTTACCTGCTTGTCACAACGGGTCTTATTATTAGGTTAGAGGAGGAGGGCGGGTGGGAGGCTCTACCCCTGTAGTGCCTCGGGTTCCTCGCCTGCGCGCTTTTATAAGATAAAAACCTTCCCAGGTAAGCTAGCGCGACACCAGCTTCCGGGTCCGCTAGGCGCTTAAAGAAAAAACTTTAAATTTTAGCCGTTAAAAAAAACAATAACTGGACTATACCGCGACTTAAAAAAAACTTCAATAAGGAAGCAGTCTGAACTGAATGTCATATACCATCAAAATGACTGAAAACAGTCACTCAAATATGTAACTGCTGCTTGACTTACAGCTTTCTAGAAGTTTAGCATTTTCAGAAAAAAGCTGCCTTCAGATTATCTATCTTAGAGTAAAATAATGAAATCAGACATAGAGATGCACAAATGAACAATTAAGTGCACAGGAGAGCATGACAGGAGTAACACCAGGCATACCTAAAAATGAGGTGACAATCTGGTGAAGCTTTGGGGTGGCATGGTGGCTCAGTGGTTAGCACTGCTGCCTCCCAGCACCAGGGTCCCAGGTTCGGTTCCAGCCTCGGGCGACTGTCTGTGTGGTGTTTGCACATTCTCCCCGTGTCTGCGTGGGTTTCCTCTGGGTGCTCCAGTTTCCTCCCACAGTCCAAGGATGTGCAGGCCAGGTGAATTGACCATGCTAAATTGCCCATAGTGCTAGGTGCATTAGACAGAGGGAAATGGGTCTGGGTGGGTTACTCTTCGGAGGGTCAGTGTGGACTGGTTGGGTTGAAAGGGCCTGTTTCCACACTGTGGGGAATCTAATCGAATCTAATCTACTAAAACTGATGTTACTATCCTGTATGCCAAGCAGCATAAGAAGCAAGTGATTGAGCTATGTGTTCCTACAACCAACAGATCAGATCTAAGCTCGGTAGTCCTTCCACAACCAGTTGAGAATGGTACTGGACAATTACACAGCTCACTAGAGGAGAGGCTCCACAAGTATCCCCATCCTCAATGATGAAAAAGCCCAACATATCAGTGCAAAAGATAAGGCTGAAGCGTTCACAGCAATCTTTAGCCAGAAATGCCGAGTGGATGATCCATCCTGGCCTCCTCCAGTGATCCCCAGCGTCACAGATACCAGTCTTCAGCTATTTTGATTCACTCCTTGTGTTATGAAGGATCCTTTCTAAGAATAACAAGTTAATCTATATTATTGATTAAAAAGGAAATGAGGGTCAACTCTGTTACACAGAGAGTGGTTAGTATGTGGAATGAACTGCCAGAGGAAGTGGTAGATATGGGTACTGTTGCGATGCTTAAAAGACATTTAGATAAGTACATGAATAGAAAAGGTTTGGAGGGGTATGGGCTAAACCCAGGCAAATGGGACAAGTTTAATTTGGAAACATGGTTATCATGGACTAGTTGGACTGAATGGTCTGTTTCCTTGCTGTAAGATTCTATGACTCTGTAACTGAGAGATGAATGTTGTTCAGGATACTGGGATAGTTTACTTTGGATCTTTAATAGATATCTGAATAGGCCCTTTGTAAATGACGTCTTAAGAACAGGTCATCACTGATGACTAAGCAAGCATCTTCTTTTGAATTTTTGAAACTCTGTTTTCGAAGTAAATTATGTTATCCAAAACTTCAGAATTCAATAAGATCCCCTTTCCAGAAGAATCATGCTGTATTTATATTTTAGAGAGCAAACTGAATTCTGGACTGGTTCTGCCATGCTCTGTTGCTGTGGAGACTTCTCCACAATATGTAGGGTGATTTTATTTGGAGCTGATTCTGCTTATAAATAACTAAATAAACAACAACAGAAGCCAGTGCCCTCCCCCCAGTAACTGGAGAATATTGCTTTAACCATTATAGAGACATGCAATGAGCTGCTTAGCCTTATAAAAGCAAAGTATATCACCTTCTCCCTTTCAAACAGCAACCTGCTTGGAGTTATATTATTCATACAGAATATAGTGATATTGATGTGCTCACCTATGTCTAGAAAGCTATATAATTTGTTCCGCACTACACTCAGGCAACCATAGCAACATTCGATCATTCTATACCCCACTTATTGAAATCTGAGAAATATATTGCGTGTTAGCTCAGCATTTGTGTCCAGAAATATTATTATTTCAGATTTCTGGGAAACACAAGACATAACACTTTAGAATTGTGCTGATCTCAAATACATTTGCCCGATTTTGGTGGTGTTTGTTATTTCAGAGGTCTTGTGTTAATGGATGGGTTTTAGGTAGCTATTTTGGAATAATTATGCATCTCCAAGTTTTACATTTCTTTCACTAAGTTAGTTGTGTAAACTCCGCTGTTAAATACACATAAAACTGTTTTGAACGTTATATATTCCTCTTTCCTAACACCCAATTTCTTTAAACCAGGAAATGGCTGATTTTATTTCTTGACTTCAAAAATGGCACTTCATTGTAAGAAAATGTATCCAAGCATAAAAAGAATATGCACGTGAATTAACTGCCCAGAGACCAGTATCCCCTTCACCAAGTCACCCTTTATATAAGAGAGCAGAGTAAACTGGCTGGGGCCAGCCAGCTCAGAGTCAATCCCTGTTTTTTTTTCTTTTTTTAAAGACTCGAAATCTCCTGGTTAACTACTTTCTTTCTTTTTTCTCTCCCTCTCACACAACCACCTAGCAGTGGTAGTGATTATATTTCCCCCAGCTCCTATGTTGTGTGTGTGCAGGAGTGAGACACAGTGAGAGACACAAGGTGTACAAAGCTTTATTCAGTTTTCACCACCAGGAAGATAGGAAACACCCGAGTGCCCAGTGACAAGCACTGCCCTTCACATCAAAGGCCAATACTGTGTGATCAAACAGTGAAGGGGAGGGCAGGGATTAAATCAAAATACAGTGGGGGGGGGGGAGGGGGGAAGCAGAGGGAATTACTGAGAGGAGTTACAGGGAGGTAGTCACACCTCAGGTGAAGGAAAAAGGTAGATGGGTTACAGTCAGGGGATGGAAAGGGAACCCCTGTGGCCATTCCCCTCAATAACTAGTATACCGTTTTGGGTACTGTTGTGGGGGACGACTTACCAGTGGTAAGCCATGGGGTACAGGTCTCTGGCACAGACTCTGTCCCTGTTGCTCAGAAGGGAAGGGGGAAGAGGAGCAGAGCATTATTCACTGGGGACTCCATTGTTAGGGGGACAGATAGGAGGTTCTGTGGGAATGAGAGAGACTCACGGTTGATGTTTTGCCTCCCAGGTGCCGGGGATTGTGAGGTCTAGGATCGTGCTTTCAGGATCCTTGAGGGGGAGGGGGAGCAACCCCAAGTTGTGGCCCACATAGCTATTAACGACATAAGTAGGAAGAGAGATGGGGATTTAAAGCAGAAATTCAGGGAGGTAGGGTGGAACCTTAGAGCTAGAACAAACAGAGTTGTTACATAGATAGAACATAGAAAAGTACAGCACAGAACAGGCCCTTCAGCCCACGATGTTGTGCCGAGGATTAATCCTAATCCAAACTAAAATAACCTAACCTACACACCCCTCAACTCACTGCTATCCATGTGCATGTCCAGCAGTCGCTTAAATGTCCCCAATGACTCTGCTTCCACCACCACAGCTGGCAACACATTCCATGCATTCACAACTCTTGGCATAAAAACCTACCTCTGACGCTTCCTTTATAGCTTCCTCCTAATATCTTAAAACTATGACCCCTTATGCTAGTTAATCCCACCCTGGGGAAAAGTCTCTGGTTATCCATGTCTCTCATTACCTTGTATACCTCGATCAGGTCACCTCTCCTCCTCCTCCTCTCCAGAGAGAAATGTCTGAGCTTAGTCAACCTCTCTTCATAAGGCAAGCCCTCCAGTCCAAGCAGCATCCTGGTAAACCTTCTTTGCACTCTCCCCAAAGACTCTGCATCTTTCCTATAAAGAATGAGACACAATATTCCAAGTGTGGTCTCACCAGAGTTTTGTAGAGCTGCAACAAAACTTCGCAGCTCTTAAACTTGATCCTCCTGTTAATGAAACCCAAAACACGATACCCTATCCACTTGGGTGGCAACTTTGAGGGATCCCTCCGTTCTTCCACACTGCCAAGAATCCTGTCTTTAATCCTATATTCAGCATTCAAATTCAATTTTCCAAAATGCATCACTTCACATTTATCCAGGTTGAACTCCATCTGCCATTTCTCAGCCCAGCTCTGCATCCTGTCTATGTCACGCTGCAGCCTGCAGTAGCCCTCTATACTATCAATGACACCTCCAACCTTTGTGTCATCTGCAAATTTACTAACCCACCCCTCAACCTCCTCATCCAAGTCATTTATAAAAACTACAAAGAGTAGAGGCCCAAGAACAGAGCCCTGTGGGACCCCACTCAACACTGACCTCTAGGCAGAATACTTCCCATCTACAACAACTCTCTGCCTTCTGTTAGCCACCCAATTCTGAATCCAGATAGCCAAATTTCCCTGTATCCCATACTTCCTGACTTTATGAATGAACCTACCATGGGGAACCTTATCAAATGCCTTGCTGAAGTCCATATACACCACATCCACTGCTCGACCTTTGTCACCTTGTTTTGTCACTTGGTTGTTGTCCATGCCACGTCCTAGTGAAGCAAGGAATAGGGAAAGGGAGGAGTTGAATACATGGCTACAGGGAGGGTGCAGGAGGGAGGGTTTCAGGTTCCTGGATAATTGGGGCTCTTTCTGGGGTAGGTGGGAGCTCTACAAACAGGATGGTCTACACCTGAACCAGAGGGGTACCAATATCCTGGGGGGAAATTTGTTAATGCTCTTTGGCTGGGTTTAAACTAATTCAATAGGGGGATGGAAACTGAAATTGTAGTTTGAGTATATGGGAGGAGGAGAATAGTGAAGTCAGAACTAAGATTTCAAGATCGCAAGAAGGCGCCAGCAGACAAGAAGTTGGTTTGAAGTGTGTCTACTTCAATGCCAGGAGCATTTGGAATAAGATGGGTGAACATGCAGCATGGGTTGGTACCTGAGATTTTGATATTGTGGCCATTTCAGAGACATGGATCAAACAGGGACAGGAATGTTGTTGTAGGTTCCAGGATTTAGATGTTTTAGTAAGAACAGAGAAAATGGCAAAAGACGCGGAGGTGTGGCATTGCAAGTCAAGGACAGTATTACAGTTGCAGAAAGGACGTTTGAGGACTCCTCTACTGAGTTAGTATGTGCTGAGGTTAGAAACAGAAAAGGAGAGGTCCCTCTGTTGGGAGTCTTCCACAGACCTCCACATAGTTCCAGAGATGGAGAGGATAGGACAGTAAAGATGATCCTTGATAGGAGACAGGGTGACAGGATAGCTCTTATGGGGGACTTTAACTTTACAAATCTAACTGGAAATATCATGGCTCAAGTATTTTAAATGGGTCAGTTTTTGTCTGGTGTGTGCAGGGGGGTTTCCTGACACAGTATGTAGACAGGCCAACAAGGGACGAGGTCACATTAGATTTAGTACTGGGTAATGAACCCGGCCAGGTGTTAGATTTGGAAGTAGGTGAGCACTTTGGTGATAGTGACCACAATTCAGTTATGTTTAATTTAGTGATGGAAAGGGATAGGTATAAACCACAAGGAAAGAGTTATAGCTGGAGAAAAGGCAATTACAATAGGCAAGATTTAGGATACATAGGATGAAGAAGGAAACTGCAGGAGATGAGCACAATTGAAATCTGGAGCTTATTCAAGGACCAGCTACAGCGTGTCCTTGATAAGTATGTACAGGGCGGGAGTTGTTGAGCATGGGAGCCATGGTTCACTAAGGAAGTTGAATCTCTCTTCAAGAGGAAGAAGAAGGCTTATGTTAGGATGAGATATGAAGGCTCAGTTAGGGACCTTGAGGGTTACAAGTTAGCCAGGGAAGGCCTAAAGATAGAACTAAAAAGAATAGGAGGAGACATGAGAAGTTGTTGGCAGATAGGATCAGGGTAAACCCTAAGGCTTTCTATAGCTATATCAGGAATAAAAGAATGACTAGAGTCAGATTAGGGCTAATCAAGCATAGTAGTGGGAAGTTGAGCATGGAGTCAGAGGAGATAGGGGAAACACTAGATGAATATGCTCTGTCAATATTCGCACTAAAAAAAGACAATGTTGTTGAGAAGAATACTGAGATACAGGCTCCGAGACGAGACAGGATTGAGGTTCACAAGGAGGAGGTGTTAGCAATTCTGGAAAGTGTAAAGATAGATAAGTCCCCTGGGCCAGATGGGATTTATCTTCAGATTCTCTGGGAAGCCAGGGAGGAGATTGCAGAGTCTTTGGCTTTGATCTTTATGTCGTCATTGTCTACAGGAATAGTGCCAGAAGGCTGGAGGATAGCAAATGTTGTTCTCCTGTTCAAGAAGGGGACTAGAGACAACTCTGGTAATTATAGACTAGTGAGCCTTATTTCAGTTGTGGGTAAAGTGTTGGAAAGGATTATAAGAGATAGGATTTATAATCATCTAGAGGGGACTAAGTTGATTAAGGGTAGTCAACATAGTTTTGTGAAGGGTAGGTTGTGCCTCTCAAACCTTACTGAGTTCTTTGAAAAGGTGACCAAACGGGTGGATGAGTGTAAAATAGTTAATGTGGTGTATTTGAATTTCAGTAAGGTGTTTGATAAGGTTCCCCACGGTCGGCTATTGCACAAAATACAGAGGCATGGGATTGAGGGTGATTTAGTGGTTTGGATCAGAAATTGGCTAGCTGAAAGAAGACAGAGGGTGGTGGTTGATGGGAAATATTCATCCTGAACTTCAGTTACTAGTACCACAAGGATCTGTTTTGGGACCACTGCTGTTTGTCATTTTTATAAATGACCTGGATGAGGGCGTAGAAGGATGGGTTAGTAAATTTGCAGATGACACTAAGGTCGGTGGAGTTGTGGATTGTGCTGAAGGATGTTGCAGGTTACAGCAGGACATAGATAAGCTGCAGAGCTGGGCTGAGAGGTGGCAAATGGAGTTTAATGTGGAAAAGTGTGAGGTGATTCACTTTGGAAGGAGTAACAGGAATACAGTGTATTGGGCTAATTCTTGGTGGTGTAGATGAGCAGATACATCTCAGTGTCCATGTACGTAGATCCCTGAAAGTTGTCACCCAGGTTGATAGGGTTATTGAGAAAGCATATGGTGTATTAGCTTTTATTGGTAGAGGGATTGAGTTTCGGAGCCACGAGGTCATGCTGCAGCTGTACAAAACTCTAGTGCAGCTACATTTGGATTATTGCATACAGTTCTGGTCACTGCATTATAGGAAGGATGTGGAAGCTTTGGAAAGGGTGCAGAGGAGATTTATTAGGATGTTGCCTGGTATGTTGGGAATGTCTTATGAGGAAACGATGAGGGACTTGAGGCTGTTTTCATTAGAAAGAAGAAGGTTAAGAGGTGACTTAATAGAGACATACAAGATAATCAGAGGGTTAGATAGGGTGGACAGTGAGAGTCTTTTTCAATGGATGGTGATGGCTAGCATGAGGAGACATAGTTTTAAGTTGAGGGCTGATAGATATAGGACAGATGTCAGAGGTAGTTTCTTTACTCAGAGATTAGTAAGGGCATGGAATGTCCTGCCTGCAACAATAGTAGACTTGCTAACTTTAAGGGCATTTAAATGGTCATTGGATAGGTATATGGACGAGAATGGAATAGTATAGGTTAGATGGGCTTCAGATTGGTTCCACAGGTCGGCACAACAGCGAGGGCTGAAGGGCCTGTATGGCACTGTAATGTTGTATGTTCTATTTTCTTTGAAAACTGCTAAATACTCTTAAAACATACATCTGAATCACCAGAATTGCCAAATTGTCAATTTAATATCCCATCCAAAGAACATCAGAGAAGCAGAACAGAGAGTGCTTGAAAATACAAACTATTTAACAATACTTTCATAGCTCTGTCTATTACAGAGCAAGAAAACACAATTTTAATTCATTCAGCGAAATATGTGTGTCTATCTGTGTATATCTGTCTGTCTGCATGTTGTGTATCTGTCTGTGTGTAGCTGTCTGAGGCTGCAATGGTGTGTATCTGTCTGTGTGTTGGTGTGTGTGTATATGTCTGTCTGTGTGTTGGTTCGCTGGTCTGTGTGTATCTGTCTGTGTGTTGGTGCATGTCTGTCTGTGTGTATCTGTCCAAGTGTGTGTTGGTATACGTCTGTCTGTATGTATCTGTCTGTGTGTTGGTGTGTGTCTGCCTGTGTGTATTTGTCTGTCTGTGCGTTGATCTGTATATCTGTCTGACTGTGTGTGTTGGTGTTTGCCTGTCTGTATGTATCTACGTGTGTCTTAGTGTGCTTCTGTCTGTGTGTATCTGTCTGTCTGTGTGTGCCTGTCTAAGTGTATGTTGGTGTGTCTGTCTGTGTGTATCTATCTGTGTGTGTTGGTGTGTGTCTGTGTGTATCTGTCTGACTTTGTGTGTTGGTGTCTGTCTGTGTGTATCTGTCTGTCTGTGTGTTGGTGTGTGTCTGTGCCTATCTGCCTGATTGTGTGTTGGTGTGTGTCTGCTTATGTGTATCTGTCTGTCAATGTGTTGGTGTGTGTCTGTCTGTGTGTATCTGTCTGTGTGTTGGTGTGTGTCTGTCTGCATGTATCTTTGTGAGTGTGTGTGTTGATGTATTTCTGTCTATGTGTGTGTGTCTGTCTGCGCGTATCTGTGTGAGTGTGAGTGTCAGTATGTGTCTGCCTGTGTGTATTTGTCTGAGAATGTGTGTTGGCATGTGCCTGAATGTGTGTATCTGTCTGACTGTGTATTGGCATGTGTCTGTGTGTATCTGTGTGTATCCAGCTGAGTTTGTGAGTTGGTGTTTGTCCATCTATGAGTATCTGTCTCCCTGTGTCTATCAGTCTGAGTCTGTGTGTTGGTGTGTGTCTCTCCGTATGTATCTGTCTGAGTGTGTAATGGTGTGTGTCTGTGTGTATCTGCTGAGTGTGTGTTGGTGTGTGTCTCCCTGTGTGTATCTGTCTGAGTGTGTGTTGGTGTGTGTCTCCCTGTGTGTATCTGTCTGAATGTGGTTGGTGTGTTTATAGCAAAATGTGTGATGTAACTGAAATTATACATTGAAAAATTGATTACAGTTACTGTATAATTTCAGTTACATCACACATTTTCCTATAAATTCTGTGTTACGATCGAGCCCTCCACAATTACCTGATGAAGGAGCGTCGCTCCGAAAGCTCGTGTGCTTCCAATTAAACCTGTTGGACTATAACCTGGTGTTGTGTGATTTTTAACTTTGCACACCCCAGTCCAACCCCGGCATCTCCAAATCATGTTCCATGATATACTTCAAAGGTCGACGTCACAGCAGCAACAGTCAACTTGAAATGAAGAGTAGCCCTTTCAGCAGCACTTGAAATTGACGACACTGATTTTGCCCCAGTCAGCTATTCACTGTTCAGGGAGAATGGCAGAACGAGCATTAGGTGGGCCCTCGGGACACAGTGGTATTGTCACTATCTTTGATTTCAAGTCACACCTGCCTCATAAGTGTATCATAGAAACTATCTTTCTCTATTAAGGGTTTATATGGTACAGTGGTAATGTCTGTACCTCTGACCTAAAAAACCCAGGTTCATAGCCTATCTGCTCTGGAGTTATGCAATAACAGCTTTGAACTAGTTGATTAAAAAGTACTGAGAATAATCACGAGCAACAAAATGCTTGAAGCCACTTTAGTGAGGATTAACAGACACTGAAAGTGGCAGTCAGGCTGTGAGCTCTCGTTCAAGCAGCTATCACCACACAAGCTTCTTTAGGAAGATGGCACCTCAGGGCAAACAATTTAAGCTTTCACCTCAGCTGAGTGGTGGAACTCTCCCCTCGCTGGTGTGACAAGAGTAATGGCAAGTATAGTGACAAAATAAGGTAAAAATTAATCTCTATTGGAATATCCCAGGGTACCATATTATCACAAGGACAGAATGCAGATTTTTTAATAAAATTATTTTGTGTTTGGCTGTGTGATTTCTCACAAAAATAGGCAGCTGTAGCATGGCAAACAGCTTTGAGAGAAGCAGAGAAAGAGAGAATTTGCCAGTAGCTGCAGCTGACAGTTTGGGATTTGGAGTTAATGAGTAAGAAAGCAGCAGCAAAACCCAGGCTTGATCTGGGGCATCTACAGCTGTGAGATACTTGAGAGTTAGAGGGTGACCTTGTTGGATGCTGTCAGAAGGACCAGAAGAGACCGTGGAGAATAGCGTTGAGGAGAATTGAACTGTATTCCTGAGAATTGTGGCAGATTTTGTTTTGAATCCAGGAGAAGTGAAGGAACTCTCAACATCCTGTGAAGAGGAACTCTTTGTAGAAAAAGAAGATCAAAGAGTGTGCTGTTGAGATTATTAAGGTTTAACGTGTGTATTTACAAATAATAGTGCTGTTAATCATACTGGTCTTCTCCAATGAAAACATTTGTTTGAAATTTAAAATCTTGTGACAATATCCTTCAGTTAATGCTTTGGACTTAGAATTCCTTTTGAAAAGATTGCTGGTCTCCACCAAGTTGATGAAATATGTAATTTTACTGGTTCAGTCTGCAGCCGTCACTCGTGATAAATACAATCAGAATTACAACTTGGCAAAGATAATGCACATTTAGAAGCTTCTTAAAATTTATATAAAGTTCCTAAATAACATGCTCATAAAATATTCATCTTAATATAGGGAGAGGTTGAATAGGCTGGTGCTGTTTTCCCTGGAGTGTCGGAGGCTGAGGGGTGGGCTGGTATCCAACAGGCATGAGATTTCTGCTCCCTGTATGGCTGAGGGAAAGGGCTGGAGAAAAGATAAGCCAGCTGACTACGGCACCATGGTGCAAAAGGCCATTCAACAGGGGGGAGCAAAAAGACAAGTAGTCGTTATCGGGGATTCTATAATTAGGGGGACAGATAGTATCATTTGTGAGTTGGATCGGGAATCCCGCATGGGATGTTGCCAGCCCGGTGCCAGTGTGCAGGACATCTCCAACCGGCTTGAAAGGCTATTGGTGCAGGAGGAAGAAGATCCAGTTGTTGTGGTCCACGTTGGCACTAACACCATAGGCAAGGCTAGGAAGGAGGACCTGTTTGGGGAGTATCAAGGACTAGGAAGGAAATTGAAGAACAGGTCCTCGAGGGTCATATTCTCTGGATTATTGCCCGAGGCACGTGCTAATTGGCATCGGGATAAGAGAATTACAGAAATAAACACGTGGCTAAGAGATTGGTGTGGAAAAGAGGAATTCCGTTTCATGGCATCAGTTTTGGAACCGGGGCGATCTGTACCAATGGGACAGTCTCCACCTGAACCGATCTGGAACCTGTGTTCTGGCAAAAAGAATAAATAGGGTGGTCAGTAGGACTTTAAACTTGTGAGTTGGGGGGAAGGGAAAGGGAATGCTACAGGCAGTTTGGAGTCAAGTAGAAAGATAAGCAGCAGGTTAGCACATGTACAAGATTTAAGAGGAATGAAGCAAAAAGGAAGGATAACTTTGGACATATTACTAAAGGTGTTGGAAATCATGAGGATAAGAAAATTAGCATTAAGGCTCTTTACCTGAATATTTTCGTAATATTTGTAACAAAGTAGATGAATTAATGGCACAAATCATTGTGAATGATTATGATGTGGTAATCACCACAGAGACATGGTTACAGGGGGTTCAGGACTGGCAGTTAAACATCCAAGGATTTACAACTTATCGAAAAGACAGGGAGGCGGGCAGAGGGGGTGGGGTTGCCCTGTTAGTTAAGAATGAAATTAAATCTATGGCACTGAATGACATAGAGTCAGATGAGGTGGAGTCTTTGTGGGTGGAATTGAGGAACCACAAAGGCAAAAAAACCATAATAGGAGTTATGTACAGACCTCCCACAGTAGTCAGGACCAGGGGTGCAAGATGCACCAAGAAATAGATAGGGCACATCAGAAAGGCAAGGTCACGGTGATCATGGGGGACTTCAATATGCAGGTGGACTGAGTGAATAATGTTGCCAGTGGATCCAAAGAAAGGGAATTCATGGAATGCTTACAGGATGGCTTTTTGTAACAACTTGTGATGGAGCCCACAAGGGAGCAGGCTATTCTGGACTTAATACTATGTAACGAACCAGACTTTATAAAAGACCTAGAATGAGGGAACATTTAGGAGGCAGCTATCATAATATGGTAGAGTCCAGTCTGCAGCTGTGGGGAATACAGTAGAGCAACAATGGCAGGAGTTTCTGGGTGTAATTGAGGACACAGTACAGAGGTTCATCCCAAAGAAAAGAAAGATTATCCGGGGGTTGGTTGTGGGGAGGAGGGGGGGTGGGTGGGGGAGGGGTGGGGGCGAAAGGATATGGTGTTGATTAGATAACTATAGCTGAAAAAGGAAGTCAGGAAATGTATCAAAGAAAAAGAGAGAGCTTATAAAATGGCCAAGAGCACTGGGAAATTAGAAGATTGGGAAAAGTACAAAAACAAACAGAGGATAACAAAGAGAGAAATAAGGAAGGAGAGGATCAAATATGAAGGTAGGCTAGCCAGTAATATTAGAAATGATAGTAAAAGTTTCTTTCAATACATATGAAACAAACGAGAGGCAAAAGTAGAAATTGGGCTGCTCCAAATTGATGCAGGAAGGCTTGTGCTGGGAGATAAGGAAATCACTGAAGAACTTAATAAATTCTTTGTGTCAGTCTTCACAGTGGAAGACAGGAATAATATCCCAACAATTAAGGAAAGTCAGGGGCAGAGTTGAGTATGGTTGCCATTTCAAAACAGAAAGTGCTAGAAAAGCTAAAGGTCTAAAATTGATAAACCTCCTGGTCCTAATGGGCTACATCTGAGGGAGGTGGCTGAGGAAATAGCGGAGGCATTGGTTGTGAACTTTGAAAAGTCACTGGAGTCAGGGAAAGTCACAGAAGATTGGGAATTTGATGTTGTAACTCCCTTGTTCAAGAAAGGATCAAGACAAAAGATGGAAAATTATAGGCTGATTAGCCTAACCTCGGTTGGAGGTAAAATTCTAGAATCCATCGTTAAGGATGAGGTTTCTTCATTCTTGGAAGTGCAGGGTGAATGCAAACAAGTCAGCATGGATTTAGTAAGGGGAGGTCGTGCCTGACAAACCTGTTAGAATTCTTTGAAGTGGTAACAAGTAGGTTAGACCAGGGAAACACATTGGATGTTATCTCTATAGATTCCAAAAGGCCTTTGATACGGTGCCTCATGGGAGGCTGCTGAGTAAGGTGAGGGCCCATGGTGTTTGAGGTGAGCTACTGGTTTGGATTGAGGATTGGCTGTCTGACAGAAGGCAGAGAGTTGGGATAAAAGGTTCTTTTTCGGAATGGCAGCCGGTGACAAGCGGTGTCCACAGAGTTCAGTGTTGGGGCTGCAGCTGTTCACGTTATATATTAATGATCTGGATGAAGGGACTGGGGGCATTCTGGTGAAGGTCACCGATGATACAAAGTTAGGTGGACAGGCAGGTAGTACTGGGGGGGTGAAGGCTGCAGAAAGGTTTAAACAGTTTAGGAGAGTGGTCCAGGAAATGGCTGATGAAATTCAATGTGAGCAAATGTGAGGTCTTGCACTTTGGAAAAAGGAACACAGGCATGGACTATTTTCTAAACGGTGAGAAAATTCATAAAGCCAAAGTACAAAGCGATCTGGGAGTACTAGTCCAGGATTCTCTAAAGGTTGATTTGCAGGTTGAGTCTGTGGTTAAGAAAGCAAATGTAATGCTGTCATTTAAAAGCAGTGATGTACAACTGAGACTTTATAAAGCTCTAGTTAGGCCCCTTTTAGAACACTGTGTTCAGTTTTGGGCACCACACCTCAGGAAGGACACACTGGCACTGAAGTATGTCCAGCGGAGCTTCACGCAGATGATCCCTGGAATGGTAGACCGAACATACGATGAATAAATGAGTATCCTAGGATTGTAATCCTTAGAGTTTAGAAGGTTGAGGGGAGATCTAATAGAAACTTATAAGATAATGCATGGCTTAGAAAGGTTGGCGCTGGGAAGTTGTTTCCGTTAGGTGGGGAGACTAGGACCTAAGGGGCAACTTTTTCACACAGAGGATGGTGCGTGTATGGAATGAGCTGCCAGAGGAAGTGGTGGAGGCTGGTACAATTGCAACATTTAAAAATCATCTGGATGGGTTTATGAATAGGAAGGGTTTGGAGGGATATGTGCCAGGTGCTGGCAGGTGGGACTAGATTGGGTTGGGATATCTGGTCGGCATGGACGGGTTGGACCGAAGGGTCTGTTTCCTTGCTGTACATCTCTATGACTCTGTCTTTCTCTCCAGTAAAATACATCAAACTTAAAAGAAAACCAATGTATTTTTCATCATCAATTGCTGTAACCTGTTAAATCATTAAATAAATGATTTTGCAGTTAGTATTCTAATCACCAACACCCCCTGTGAAGAAATGAAGAGAACACAAAGAAGAGAAAATTGTAGCAAGTACGAGGATTATCTCAAATGTGGACTGGGCCTGTGAACATCTGCCCCAGTTTCTGTTTTCCCCTTCATCCTTAACTTTTTTTTCTGTTAGTTTATGCAAATTTAGGAAGGGAGATTAGAGATTTAACTAGTCTAGTTTTATGTCGACACTTCATAATTATCTACATGTGCTAAGAGACCATTTGTTTACAACAAACAATTGTTAGGATATCTGGTGGGCATGGACGGGTTGGACTAAAGGGTCTGACTCTATGACAGAAACTTGGTCCATGTTTTTTGTTGGCCTGGGTCTTCGATAATGTTTTAAACAATTGAAATGACTCTGGAATTAGTGCGGCTTGGTTTCCGCTCAGCTACCCCAGTGAGGGCTAACAATGTTATTTCTAAGCAAGGAAAGATTTCCTTGCTCTTTCTTTTCAGCTTAGTATTCCTGATTTTTCTCCAGTGGTTTGTGTTGACAAAATGTCATTGCACAAATATTTATGAATGTTATTAGTTATTTTACCGCATTGTGACCCTTGTTTAATCATTAATCCTAAAGAATGAATTATGCAAAATATGGTGACATGTTCTGGCCTTCATTATAATGAAGGTATGACAAATAATTTTAAGGTTGTAAAAGCATTACAAAGTAAATTTTTAAAAAATGAAAGAACTGCAAATGCTAGAAATCTGAAACAAGGGTCACTGGGTTTCCAACAATTCAAACCCATACTGTGATTATATATTTTGCTTTTAAAGACTTTCAGATTCAACAAGAAAAAACTGAACCAAAAACAGAAACTGCTTGAAATGTCAGCAGGTCTGGCAGCATCAGTGGAGGGAAAACAGAGTTAACATTTTGGGTCCAGTGACCTTTGTTTCAGATTTTCAGCATCTGCAGTTCTTACTAAGAAGAAACAGGATGTGACTAAATATTTTACTATTCTTCCATGTTGTGGCCCACTGCCAGCTGAAGACAAGCAGATCCTCACCTCGTAAATGTCTGTTTGTCACAGGGGTGACACCATTGTCAGTCAGAAATGCACAAAGATGCGATCACGGATCTTTCGTAGACATCACTAATTATGTTGAACATAACTGAAGTGTATAATTATGAGGTAAATGATGTGAACACATTACAACCATTACAGGTTACAGTTCACACTACCCATTCATTTCCTTTCTGTGGTTCCAGCATCTGTTGATCGACACCCTTCCTTCAATGTGCTTTACGTGTTTACTTGTCCTCAGGTTTTGGTGCCGATACATAGTTAGTGCTGAAATGTCAACTTGGATTTCCTCTTTTCTTGTGCTGATTAATCTGCTGTGTGTTTTAGCACCTTTATTTCAGATACTTAACTTGTTTGTATTATTTTGGGTATATTGAACACAAGAAGGCCATTTGGCCCCTTGATTTTGCTCCACCATTCAATAGGATCATGGCTGATCTGACACTCCTTACATTCACTTAGAGTCATAAAGATGTACAGCATGGAAACAGACCCTTCAGTCCAACTCATCCATGCTGACCAGATATCCCATCCTAATCTAGTCCCACCTGCCAGCACCCAGCCCGTATCCCTCCAAACCCTTCCTATTCATATACCCATCCAGATCCCTTTTAAATGTTTTAATTCTACTAGCCTCCACCACTTCCTCTGACAGCTGATTCCATATGTGACCACCCTCTGTGTGAAAAAGTTGCCCCTTAGATCTCTTTTCTATCTTTCCCCTTTCACCTTAAACCTATGCCCACTAGTTCTGGACTGTCCAACTCCAGGGAAAATACTTTGTCTATTTATCCTATCCGTGTCCCTCATGATTTTATAAACCTTTATAAGGTCACCTCTCAGCCGCTGATGCTCCAGGGAAAACAGCCATACCCTATTAAGCCTCTCCCAAAGCTCAAATCCTCCAACCCTGGCAACATCCTTGTAAATCTTTTCTGAACCCTTTCGAGTTTCACAACATCCTTACAATAGGAAGGAGACCAGAATTCATAGGAACATAGGAATTAGCAGGGGGAATAGACAATTCAGCCTTCGAGCCCACTCCGCCATTTAACATGACCATGGCTCAACTTATCATGTCTCAACTCCACTCTACTGCCTGCTCACCATAGCCCTTTATCCTGTATTTCATCAGAAATATATCTATTTCTTTCTTAAATCTGTGGATTGATTCTGCTCCCAGCCACTCTGGGGCAGTGAGTTCCACAGATTCACAACTCTCTGGGAGAAGGAGTTTCTCCTCATCTCAGTTTTGAACTTACCTCCAGTCACCCTATATCTATGATCTCTTGTTCTAGACTGTCAATAAGGAGAAACATCGGTTTAATGTCCTCCTTATCAATCCCTTTTTTAACATTTTATAGATCTCAATCAGATACCACCATCCACCCCCCAAATTCTTCTAAACTCCAGTGAGCATAAACCAAAGGTATTCAACCGCTCCTCATCCAACAGCCTTTCATCTCTGGAATCAACCTGGTGACCCTGCTCTGAATTGCCTCCGGTGCCACTACATCCTTCCTCAAATAAGGAAACCAAAACTGGGCACAATACTCCAACACCTTATATAATTGGAACAATTCTTCTTTACTTTTGTAATGCAGTCCTTTCACAATAATTACCAGGACTCCATTTGCCTTTCTGCACATGCATACCCACTTTCTGTGATTCATGCACAAAGACACCCAGATCCTCCTGCACTGATATACTTTGAATCTGCTTCCCATTTAACTAATAATTTCTCCTTTAATGTTTTTGGCCAAAATTGACAACCTCACACTTATCCACATTGAACTACATTTGTCAGATTGTGGTCCATGCTTGTAGTCCATCAGTATCCATCCATCAACTCTGGTCCTAGATCCTTCCACTAGGGGAAACCTTCTCTCAGCATTGACCCTGGCAAGCCCCGAAGGAATCCTACATGATTGAATGAGATCATCTCTCCTCTTTCTGGACTCCAGTTTGAGTTATTGTGATTTTTATTTGACTGCTTCAACCTGTCCATTACATTTTTATTTCTGTTTCTGTTTTTACTGCTAACTGTACTCTTAACCAGATCCAATTTTAGATATTCTCTAATTAACCTGTTCAGCAATGATCTTACACCGCCCTGGATCAGATCGTTTCCATGGGCTTTTGTGGATCCTCTGCTGTCATTTGGATGGAAGATGTAGTTTTTCTTCTAGATCAGGGAGGTTTTGTGAAATTCTCAGCATCTACCTCTATTCTGAATCATTCCACATGGATTTCAGTGGATTTTTCAACCTTCTCTCTTTGTGAGTGGCATCTCTTTGTGACATTCAATGGGTTTTTGATGGTGCTTGACATTTCTGGAATTCACTTCCTCCACAGTGCCTTGTCATGCCCCTGTCTCAGCATTTATATTAGCTGTTCTGGATCTGTCTTCATCATCCGTCCTGTCACCTGGCACATAAGCAAAATTACTTTTCTCTTTTAAGAAAGCCTGGGAGAACGGTGACCTCAGTCACCTTCCAGGTGCCAGCCCAGTCTTGGTTGCCCTTACCCTTCACTTACTCCCTGTCTCTGTCTCTGCCTCATTGCAATCCTTGCTATATTCGTCCTCTCCTTCCTAATCTTTAGTAATCTGCCCTCAGCAATCACCTTCCTTTTGCTCACTTCAACAAATCCTGAGTTGATAAGATGCAGCTGCAATCCCATTCTCTGTTTCCTTGTTCCGTTTCTCAGCAGGTGAATCTTCTTTCTAAGGACCTGAGCCACTGTTTCTGAACTTAGCCCCTATTGGATCTCTTGATACCTTATCATTTCTTGATTTGCTGAAAGATCATTTCCCAAATGTTCCCACTGACAGTAAACAGTTTCAAAAAACAAAGCTCCCCATTCTCTCCTTTGCAATCCTAGTGACATGAAACATTCTAACAAAAGGTGCTGTTAACATATAACAACCGACCTCCTATCAGGCTGAGGTTCTATGATAATGACTCCACCAGGTCACAACTTTACCACAGAACAGCAAACCATGCTTTCAGAAACTGTCACCAACCTCACCTTTTCCAGAGATCTTCCACCCACTTTTGCCAATCTTGTTTTCCAAACTCTCACAGCTAGGTTTTATCACATCGCCAAGGTATATATACTGAGGATTGTCCCAGAAGATTATTTCAGCTTACTCCTGTTATTATCCTTGCATTTGTTCAATTCATTAATTCATTCCTCTCTTGGCCAGTTTCCAACTTTGATGAAGAGACGTCTAAATGTGAACCGTTAGCTTGCTCTCTCTCCAAAGTTGATATCTGAACCACTGTGATCTCCAGAATTTATTGTTTGAAGTTTAATCCACTCAGATTTGTCCATTTCCTGGTGCTTTAATAGTGATCTCCTTTATCCCAGACATTTTATTTTCACTCTGTAAGTACAGGCCCTATATCACAGTGGTTATTTTTTTTTGTTGAAGGACCCTTTTTCAAATACATTGATAAGTCATGGAGTAATACAGCACTGAAACAGTCCAACTCATCTGTATTGATCAAATTTCCCAAAACAAAACTGGTCTCATTTGCCTGTGTTTGTCACTTTTCCCTCTAAACCTTTCTGATCCATGTGTCTGTCCAAGTGTCTTTTAAACGTTTAACTCCGGCTGCATTTATCACTTCCTGCAGCAGTTCATTCTACATATGAACCACCCTCTGTGTGAAAAGGCTGCCTCTCTGGTCCATTTTAAATGTTTCTTCTCTCACCTCAAAAATGTGCCCCCTTGTTTTAAACTCCCCACTTTGGGAAAACACTCTTGTTATTCACCTTATCTATGTCCCCCATGATTTTATAAACCTCGAGAAGGTAACCGCTCAACTTGCTACGCTCCAGTGAACAAATTCCCAGCCTCTCCTTGTAGCTGAAACCCTCTGATCCTAGTAACATTCTGGTAAATCTTTTCTGGACCCTCTCCAGTTTAACAATATCCTTCCTCCACAGGGCAACCAGAATTATACAAAGCACTCCAAAAGTGTCTCACCAACATCCCATACAACTGCAACATGACGTCTCAACTCCAGTACTCAAAGGTCTGAGCAATGAACACGTGTGCTTAACACCTTCTTCATCACTCTGTCTACCTGCAACACCACTTTCAGAGAATTATGTACCTGAACCCTATCTCTCCCTCTTCAACAAAATGACTCAGGGCCCTACCATTAATGGTATAAGTCCTGTCCTTGTTCATCTTACTGAAATGCAACACCTTGCATGTACCCAGATTAAACTCCATCTGCCACTCTTTAGCCCATTGGCCCAATTGATCAAGATCTCTTTGTAATCTTAAGTGATCTTCCTCACTGCCACTGATTTTGGTATCACCCGCAAACTTACTAACCGTACTTCCTACATTCACTTCCAAATCATTTATATAAATGTCAAACAACAGTGGGTCTGTTTCTGTGCTGTGTGACTCAATAATAATAATACTGATAATATGGAAGTGCTGCATGTAAAATGTATTCCAATAACGTTATGAAGTAAATCAGGTATTTACTGATTGAGATGAGCAACCTGCTTCCTATCGCAGGCCCAATCAATCCTGAGCAGAAATGTGTGAAGAGCAGGACCAGGTGTGATGAAATCAGCAGAACTTGGCTCCAGTGGGAAATATGTGAGTGATGGCTTGTCAAATACTCCAGTGGTTCAATGCTGGTGTATTTCACTTAGAAATAGCCCTTAACTGAAAAAGAAACTAAAATCTCAAGGTTTCTGGGAAATCTGGAAAGGGGGTTGCGACTTTGGGTTTCTCGCTACATTGTCAGATTTTTGGAAAATCAGGTTTTGACCAAAGTTATTGAATATGATTCAAACCGAAAGGGGAAAAAGAGCTCAGATATCAGGCAAGGAAGATGTACAGGTGAACAAAGCCAAAGGTATGTCTGGGACAGCTGAAGGGAAGCTGAGGGAGGGCTGGGTTTCACAGCAGGAAATGAAATGAAGTTATTGCAGCTGCTGCATGGCAAACGATGGAAAGGGTTTAGTGGGTCAAGAGGTAGTGCCCTAACTTTGGACCAGAGGTCTGGGTTCAAGTCCCACCTATCCCAGAAATGTATTATAAAATGTTGAAACAAGTCATAGAGTCAAACAGCACAAAAACAGATCCTTTGGCCCAACTCATCCATGTGATCAGGTTTCCTAAACTGAACTAGTCCTATTTGCCTGCATTTGGCTTTATCCCTTTAAACCTTTCCTATCCATGTACCTGTCCAAATGTCTTTGAAATGTTGTAACTGTACCTACATCTACCTCTTCCTCAGGCAGCTCATTCCATACACATTCCACCCTCTGTGGGAAAAAGTTGCCCCTTAGGTCTCTTTTAAATCTTCCCCCTCTCACCTTAATCCCATGCCCTCTCGTTTTGGACTCCCCTACCCTTCAGTAAAATTCCTTGTCTCTTTGCCCTATTCGTGCCCCTCATGATTTTATAAACCTCTATCAGGTCACCCCTCAGCTGTTTATCACAGCAGCCAAAATTTCTTGCATACACCTTGCAATATTGTGGTTATGGTTTGGGGCCTGTAGATCGCTCCCATATGACAATGTGATAACAATGTTATGTGTGAAAAAGATTTTTTAAAATGTCATACATACATAACCTTCTTTTATAAACAGACAGTGTTTACCACAGCCTTATGCAAGTATCAATCAATCAGACCTTTCAATTATGAATAGCAGAAACTGCAAGCAATTGATGTAATTTTTTTGTAATTTGGCACTTAGCAATTGAGATCTAAGACAAGAAGTTGTCAATGAAGCAACATTTTCTCTTGAGCACAGCTGCTTCAACAACCTAATGAATGTATAGAACCTCAGCCAAGTCTCGTCATGAAATCTTGCCAGGCAAAAGATTAACGTTGCTTACAAGTAAACCACCAGGTGCAGTGTTATTGAGGATGGAACCCCTTTTTAATGAAAGGAGGATTGTGAAGAATCAAATATCACAAAACAATGAGAGAATCTCGTAATGGGAAACTTGTAGTTCATATGTCCAATTTATTATGCTCATGGTCTTGAATGAAGGAGCCTTTTTTTAAAAAAAGGACACTAGAAGTAGGGAGAAGAGATTTAGTTGGAGCTGGAGGAAAGCTTTGGATTTTAAACTAAAGAGTGAATGTCGAAGGAGAATGTGGCGTAATGTCTAAATCCTGGTGGGGTTTTCAGTTGTGTTGAGAAAATCGCTGGAGTATATCTTCTATAGTTTAATGTATCAGTCAATGAAGTAATGTTTAGTCAATCTTGAGGATTTTTTGTGTTTGTGGAATTTTAGATTAGATTACTTACAGTGTAGAAACAGGCCCTTCAGCCCAACAAGTCCACACCAACCCGCCAAAGCGCAACCCACCCAGACCCATTCCCCTACATTTACCCCTTCACCTAACACTATGGGCAATTTAGCATGGCCAATTCACCTAACCTGCACCTCTTTAGACTGTGGGAGGAAACCGGAGCACCCGGAGGAAACCCACACAGACACGGGGAGAATGTGCTAACTCCACACAGACAGTTACCTGAGGCATATGATCTTTTCAATGAGCCACTGAGACATGCATCTCACTCTCTAAATGTTATCAGTTGCTAAGGAGATTGTGACATTGTGCTGAAAGTACCCTGTGAATCACCATCAGTCTCTCCATTGACTGGCATGGGATTGGCCATAGAGCTTCTGCTAGTTTGTAAGCACACCTTCTTTGAAAGGACAAAGTACCAGCTCGATGCTTTGATCATTTTAGTCTGGGTTCTGTGACTAGCCAGGGCAAAAAGTCCATAAATGAATGTAAATGTCACAAACCTTATACAGTATTGATTTTAAAATCTTGCCATGGTAACGTTTTGCAATAACAGAAAATTACTGTCAGCTGGTGAGAATCTATTAAGCCAGTAATTATACAGTTATATTGTTACATTGTGATACCTTTCCCCTGAAATGCTACATAATTAAAACCATTGCTGTTCTCAGGTGGAAGTAGTAATTTTATTCAGGAGCATAGAGTCTGTCAGATAACCTTTGTGCGGGAAATGGTACAAGGAAACACAGGCCTATAACAAATCCAGATGGATTTGTGATCCTCGGTAGAATGTCAGGTATAACTGTGGATCTGTAGAAGCTGACTGTTAACTTAGAAAAGTAGGATAGAAAACAACACAACAGATTGAAATTTATAACATGCTGAGACCAGTGTACTCTGTTCATCAAAACTGGGGCAAATAATTCAATTAAAGGTATTATATTAAAAAAGTTGCTGTGATCTTATGACTGAAACCAAAAGATTCTATCTTTACAGACTCAATATTATCCCACATTGCAGATGCTCATGTGGACAGTCGACCCATGCTGTTCATGAGGCTTTGTTATTGTGTCCTTTCCCTTCAAAGGAAACCTGACTTGAAGCAATTGTATGAATAGTGTAATTGAGGAGATATACCGGCACTCAAAGCTCTAGCTTTTTGACAAAAGGAATCTAATAGACTTAGGCGAAGAGGAGACAGAGAGAAGTGACAGGCTTGAAGGCAAGGAGGGAGTAGCAACTTGATGAAAGCAGGACAAAGTTTTCTACATAATCTCAGTCTTGTGTAGTTTCACAAATATTGCAATGTGGTCATTACGCAGTGCAACTATTTGTTCAGAAGAAAACATTGTTATCTCCATAGCTAACCAAAATGTGCATTGCAGAAAGAGGTCAGCTCCTCAGATACTTGGTGATACAGATTGACCATAATTACATTCTCTGTTAAAACCTCTTACATTCCTCACAATGAACCCAGAGGTTCCCTCTCGGCAGGGGACAATAGCTTATTACATCAATCATTTAATCAATCAATTAGACTTGTCTCAACATGAACGTTAGCTGAGTACTGTTACAGTTCTGTGCGTTGGCAAGTAAAAAACTATCAGCTGACCTCTTAGTCCATTTTAGCTGGGAAGTATCTGTGCTTGCATTTATAGTTCATAAGTTCATATTTATAGTTCAGAAGTTTGTAGTGTGAGTGAGATTATATGTATGAATCCCGTGAGGCAGGTTTTAAAGATATATTAGATTAGATTACTTACAGTGTGGAAACAGGCCCTTCGGCCCAACAAGTCCACACCGACCCGCGAAAGCACATCCACCCAGACCCATTCCCCTACATTTACCCCTGCACCTAACATTACGGGCAATTTAGCATGGCCAATTCACCTAACCTGCACATCTTTGGACTGTGGGAGGAAACCGGAGCACCCGGAGGAAACCCATGCAGACATGGGGAGAATGTGCAAACTCCACACAGACAGTCGGCTGAGGCTGGAATTGAACCCGGGTCGCTGGCACTGTGAGGCAGCAGTGCTAACCACTGTGCCACCCACATATGTTTTTTTTAGTTTATCAGTGAGTGTCCTAATGATCTCATTGAGGAACAAAGTTGAAAGATTGAATTGGATTGACTTGAATTGAATTTATTGTCACGTGTACTTAGGTACAGTGAAAAGCTTTGTCTTGCAAGCACTACAGGCAGATCACAGAGTTAAATAATAGAGATAAGTAAATATTAGATAAACAGCGGCAAAAACAAAAACACAGGTACAGGCAAATGCTAAGAGTTTGTGAGTCCATTCAATATTCTAACAATAGTTGGGTAGATGGCATTTCAAAACCAGCTGGTGCGTGTGTTCAGGCTTCTGTACCTTCTCCCTGATGGTGGAGGTTGTAGAAAAACATTGCCAGGGAGAGATGGATCTTTGACAGCGGGCCTGGTAGATGGATTCTATGGATGGGAGGTTGGCCTTTATGATTGTCCAGGCCGAGTTCACCACTCTCTGTAACTATCTCCTATCTTGAATGGTACACTGATACATCCAGACAGAAAGCTCTCAATGGTGCACCTACAAATGTTTGTAAGGGTATTTGCAGTCATGTCAAATCTCCTCAGCTGCCTGAGGAAGAAGAGATGTCGTTGGACCTTGGTAACCAGTGCATCCACACGAAGAGTCCTTGTTGTGGATGACCACTCCCAGGAGCTTGACACTCTCCACTCGTTCCACCTCTGTGCTGTTAATGTGTAGGGGGGCATGAGTAACATCCCGCTGAAAGTCCTCGGTTTTGCCGGTATTGAGAGCTGGGTTGTTCTCAGTGCACCATTTTTCCATGTCTTCCACCTCCCATCTGTCGTCTGTTTCGTTATCATCTGAGATTCGACCCAACTATAGCATTATAAATTTCATTAGTCTGGTATTTGGCGACACAGTCATGGTGTACAGTGAGTACAGTCGGGGGCTGAGTACACACCCCTGGGGGGGCTCCAGTGTTGAGTGTTAGTGAGGATGAAATATTGTCCCAATCTTCACTGATTATTGACCTGTGGGTCAGGAAACTGAGATCCAGTTGCAGAGAGTGGGGCTTAGTCCAAGATCACTAAGTTTAGTAATCAGTCTCGAGGGGACAATAGTGTTGAAGGCTGAACTGTAGTCAATGAGTAGGATTCTTATGTAGCTGTTCTTGGTGTCAAGATGTTCTAGGGAGGAGTGAAGGGTAAGTGATATGACATCTGACGTGGATCTGTTGGTCCAATATGCAAATTGGAGTGGGTTCAAGAGTAGGCTGGAGCTGATTAATGCCATGACCAGCCTTTCAAAGCACTTCATGACCATCGAAGTTAGGGTCACTGGGCGGTAGTCATTGAGACATGCTGCATGAGCCTTCTTAGACACAGAGATGATGTTGGCCCTCTTGAAACAGGCAGGGACAGTGACCTGCTGCAGGGAGAGGTTGGAGATGTCTGGGAAGACCTCTGCCAGTTGATCTGCACATGCTCTGAGTACACGGCCTGGTCCTCCGTCTGATCCCATCGCTTTCCTTGGATTCACACGAAGGAAAACTGATCTGACCTCTGGTGCAGTGTAGTTCATAATACTATAATTTATTAACATCAGAGATACAATAATCAAGATTGTTCAACAGTACATGATAATTTAGATCTTGCTGTGCCAGGTTAAACGATTTTTAAACCTTGGACAAATGAGTGTTTCCACTGATGTCATCAGCACTGTTTGTTTAATCTTTCTGAATAATTGGCAACTTGTGGTAAACTAGGGGGAAGGTTATTTCTGCACCTTTTTTCTGAATTTTGTTCTCCCTATACCTGTTATTTGGCATTTTTTTACAAGCTCAAATTTTGCCTGTATCTTTTTATCTCGCCTACCAGTTTGCAATATTCATTTTTTAGCTGCAAACTACTGACTGGATGGTCAGTAAAAGTCTGTGAAGGTCTATCCATTTAAAGGTAATCACAGATTTAAAATGATCACAGATGTACCCTTTATCAATCCCCCTCTCCCCATCACCACCATACCACCAATCATATTATCTCACATAATGCTTTAAAAAAAGGGCATGTTAACTTTCTTCCTATGTACAAGTGATTATTTCAAAGCCTTTGTTTATTGTGGGATTCTATAATTGTTAAGTTTGCATTTATGATGTGGAAAGGCAGTCATATCCCTATGTACTAAACTCAGAAAGATTTATTAAACTTCTGTGTTTTGGCTTATTCTTTTATGTATATAATTTCCTGTTTATGCACATTTTATTGCTTCAGTTCTGTTATATAGATACTTATTAAATGTAAGTGCACATGGACGAGGGATCACTGCATCCAATATTGTAGATTCCAACCATATCATAATATTTAAAATGAACAGTGCTATTAAACATCTAAATTACACTTCTTAATTTTCAGTTGGCTAAATTGAATCAGTCTTGGATACTGTAAAATAAATTGAATTTTGTAATATTTGTGTTTTTAAAAATGTATTTTAACTTTTATTTTTCTCGTTCCCGTTTATTGTTTCTTCTCCATTCCAATTGTCTTTGTACTTCCATACAATTCTTCAAGAAAGTAATGGGCCAACTCTTCAGAAGAGTCATTCAGAGCAATTTGTCTCCCTCCTGCTGTATCTTTGCATTTATTTCCTCCATCAAGTCTTGCCTTGAGGCTGCTGTTGAGTCTGTGTGTACCACTGTATAAGGGCGAGTATTTCAAGTTCTAACTGCACACTGTACAGATAAGTTTCTCTCCTTGTTGTTTGTTTTTTGTCCATTCACCTTAAATCTGTCCTCATCGATCATTTCTGCAACCCTTGGAAACAGCTTCTCTTTAATTATTCAATCAGTTGGCAAGTGAGTTGGGGGGAAGACACAAGGAGGTTACAAAGGGATAGTGATAGGTTAAGTGAGTGGGCAAGGATCTGGCAAATGGAGTACAAGTTGGGAAAGTGTGGAATTGCCAATATCTGACCTTGGCTCCATTAAGTATGAGTGTGTCTCCACTTTAAACATTAATGAAATATACATGAGGGCATGTAAGGTAACCACTTCCTTAACTCTGCCTTACATTGTTAGATCTCTGGAGTCCTCCTATTGTAAAGTAACATATTGATTAACAGAAGTAATCTCTTTAATGTGAGAAAGATAGATTCATATCCAGAGCAGAAAATGAAACCTATGTGAGGGAATATCTCAGGTAGATCCAGGCATCGTGTTGCAATTAGGAACATAGGAACAGCCCCTGGAGCCTGTTCCATCATTCAATGCGACCATATATTGTTCAATTTTCAGTAAAATGTTGGGTGTCAAAAATAAGAGAGTAAGCTGACTCATCATAAAGTACTGAAAAAGGTCACTGGACCCAAAACATTAACACCGCTTTCCTTCTACAGAGATTGCCAGACCTGCTGAGATTTTCCAGCAACTTCTGTTTGTGTTTCACGATAAAATACTAAACAATTCTTCAGATGATCAAGAAAATGCTAAAAACGGGTATTCACCAAAACATGAATTATTGTTCAAATGCCACTACTCAAGACCACCAGATGCCTCTAAGTACTTTAGAGGCAATAGAGTATATCAAAGAAATGTAGTTATTATTGTGATGTAGGAAACATGTACTCATCAAACATGTACTCATCAAACTCCCAAAAACAGCATTGTGTTAATGAGAGTGGCGGAAGGGGCATGAGGGGTCAGGGAGGGAGGTGTGGGAGGGATTGAGCGAGTGTGTGTGAGGGGGGCAAAGGAGGAGGTATGGGGGTAAGGAAGGAAATGGGGGATGTGGGAGGGGGTATGGGAGAGTGAGGGAGGGGGTATGAGGTGGTTTAATAATGTACCACTGATCACGGAATTGCTGTTTTGTCTGTGCCTCATCAAGGTTGGCCCCAGCCCACATTCACCTCTCCCACTCAGGTTTACCTCTCCCTCTCCCATTCACCTCTCCTGCTCCCGTTTATCTCTCCCATCCCATTGCACTCTCCCTCCCCAATTCACCTCTCCCTCCCTCATTCACCTCTCCCACTTCCATTCACCTCTCCCTCCCCCATTCACATCTCCCTCTCCGATTCACCTCTCCCACTCCTATTCACCCCTCCCTCGCCCATTCACCTCTCCCTCCCCCATTCAGCTCTCCCACTCCCATTCACCCCTGCCTCTCCCATTCACCTCTCCCTCGCCTATTCACCCCTCCCTCGCCCATTTACCTCCCCCATCACATTCACTTCTCCCTCCCCCATTCAACTCTGCCTCTCCCATTCACCTCTCCCTCTCCCGTTTACCTCTCCCACTCCCATTCACCTCTCCCTCCGCATTCACATCTCCCTCTCCCATTCACCTCTCCCTCTCCCATTGACCTCTCCCGTTTACCTCTCCCACTCCTGTTTACCGCTCCCTCCCCCATTCACCTCTTCCACTCCCATTCACCTCTCCCACTCCCATTCAGCTCTCCCTCTCCCATTCAGCTCTCCCTCCCCCATTCAACTCTCCCTCCCCCATTCACCCCCCCAACTCCCATTCACCTCTCCCTTGCCCATTCACCCCTCACTCGCCCATTCACCTCTCCCACTCCCATTTACCTCTCCCACTCCCATTCACATCTTCTTCTCCCATTCACCTCTTCCTCACCCATTCACCTCTTCCTCCCCATTCACCTCTTCCTAGCCCATTCACCTCTCCCACTCCCATTCACCTCTCCCACTCCCACTCTCCTCTCCCTCTCCCACTTACCTCTCCCACTACCATTCACCCCTCCACTCCCATTCACCTCTCCCTCCCCCATTCACCTCTCCCACTGCCATTCATCTCTCCTACTCCCATTCACCTCTCCCTCCCCCTTTCATCTCTGCCACTCTTGTTTACCTCTCCCTCCCCCTTTCACCTCTCGCCTCCCTGATTCAGCTCTCTCTCTCCCATTCACCTCTCCCACTCCCGTTTACCTCTCCCACTCCCGTTTACCTCTCCCTCTCCCATTTACCCCTCCTACTCCCATTCACCTCTCCCTCCCCATTTACCTCTCCCACTGCCATTCACCTAATGCAACTCTGATTCACCTCTTCCACTCCCATTCACCTCTCCCTCCCCCACTCACATTTCCCACTCCCGTTTACCTCTCAATAGGCAATAGACAATAGACAATAGGTGCAGGAGTAGGGATAATTGAGACGTGGCTCCAAGTGGACAGGGCCTAGAAAATGAATATTCAAGGCTATACGTGCTATCGTAAGGACAGACTGACGGGCAGAGGGGGTGGGATAGCCCTGTTGGTTAGGGAGGATATTCAGTCCCTTGTGCGGGGGGGGGGACCGAGAATCAGGGGATGTAGAGTCAGTATGGATAGAGCTGAGAAATACTAGGCGCAAAAAGACCCTCTTGGGACCCTCTATAGGCCCCCAAACAGTAGTCTGGATGTCGGATGTAAGTTAAATCAGGAGCTGAAATTGGCCTGTCGCAAAGATGTTACTCCAGTTGTTATGGGGGATTTCAACATGCAGGTAGACTGGGAGAATCAGGATGGTACTGGACCCCAAGAAAGAGACTTTGTGGAGTGCCTCAGAGATGGATTCTTAGAGCAGCTGGTGCTGGAGCCGACCAGGGAGAAGGCAATTCTGGATCTGGTATTGTGCAACGAACCAGAATTGATCAGGGTCCTCGAAGTGAAGGAGCCATTGGGAAGTAGTGACCATAATTCAGTAAGCTTCAATCTGCAATTTGAGAGGGAGAGGGTACAATCGGAAGTGATAATATTTCTGTTGAATAAAGAGAAATATGGAGCTATGAGGGAGGAGCTGGCCAAAGTTCAATGGTGCAATACCTTAGCGGGGATGACCGTGGAGGAACAATGGCGGATATTTCTGTGTATAATGCAGATGATGTAGGATCAGTTCATTCCTAAAAGGAAGAAAGATCCCAGGAGGAGGCATAGGCGGCCGTGGCTGATGAGGGAAGTTAAGAAACATATAAAGTTAAAAGAGAAAAAGTATAACATAGCAAAGATAATTCGGAAAACGGAGAACTGGGAAGCTTTTAAAGAACAACAGAGGATTACTAAGAAGGAAATACGCAGAGAAAAAATGAGGTACGAAGGTAAACTGGCCAAAAATATAAAGGGGGATAGTAAAAGCTTTTTTAGGTATGTGAAAGGCAGAAAAATAGTGAAGACTAAAATTGGGCCCTTGAAGACAGGAACAGGGTAATATATTACGGGTAACAAAGAAATGGCAGAAGAATTAAATGGGTACTTCAGATCTGTGTTCACTGGGGAAGACACAAGCAATCTCCCTGAGGTAACAGTGGCTGAAGGACCTGAACTTAAGGGAATTTATATTTGCCAGGAATTGGTGTTGGAGAGACTGTTAGGTCTGAAGGTTGATAAGTCCCCAGGGCCTGATGGTCTACATCCCAGGGTACTGAAGGAGGTGGCTCGGGAAATCGTGGATGCGTTGGTGACTATTTTCCAGCGTTCGATAGATTCGGGATCAGTTCCTGTGGATTGGAGGGTGGCTAATGTTGTACCACTTTTTAAGAAAGGTGGGAGAGAGAAAACAGGAAATTATAGACCAGTTAGTCTGACCTCAGTGGTGGGAAAGATGCTGGAGTCTATTATAAAGGATGAAATTACGACACATCTGGATAGTAGTAACAGGATAAGTGAGAGTCAGCATGGATTTATGAAGGGGAAATCATGCTTGACTAATCTTCTGGAATTTTTTGAGGATGTAACTCTGAAGATGGACAAGGGAGATCCAGTAGATGTAGTGTACCTGGACTTTCAGAAAGCTTTTGATAAAGCACATAGGAGGTTAGTGAGCAAAATTAGGGTGCATGGTATTGGGGGCAAAGTACTAACTTGGATTGAAAGTTGTTGGCTGATAGGAAACAAAGAGTAGTGATAAACGGCTCCATTTCGGAATGGCAGGCAGTGACCAGTGGGGTACCGCAGGGATCCGTGCTGGGACCGCAGCTTTTTACAATATATGTAAATGATATAGAAGATGGTATCAGCAATAATATTAGCAAATTTGCTGATGATACGAAGCTGGGTGGCAGCGTGAAATGTGATGAGGATGTTAGGAGATTACAGGGTAACCTGGACAAGTTAGGTGAGTGGGCAGATGCGTGGCAGATGCAGTTTAATGTGTTTAAATATATGGTTATCCACTTTGGTGGCAAGAACAGGAAGGCAGATTGCTACCTAAATGGAATCAATTTAGATAAAGGGGCAGTACAGAGAGATCTGGGTGTTCTTGTCCACCAGTCAATGAAGGTAAGCATGCAGGTACAGCAGGTAGTGAAGAAGGCTAATAGCATGCTGGCCTTCATAACAAGAGGAATTGAGTATAGAAACAAAGAGGTTCTTCTGCAGCTGTACAGGGCCCTGGTGAGACCACACCTGGAGTACTGTGTGCAGTTCTGGTCTCCAAATTTGAAGAAAGACATTCTGGCTATTGAGGGAGTGCAGCGTAGGTTCACGAGGTCAATTCCTAGAATGGTGGGATTACCTTACAATGAAAGCCTGGAGCGACTGGGCTTGTATACGCTTGAGTTTAGAAGACTGAGAGGGGATCTGATTGAGACATATAAGATCATTACAGGATTGGACACTCTGGAGACAGGAAATATGTTTCCGCTGATGGGTGAGTCCTGAACCAGAGGACACAGCTTAAAAATAAGGGGTAGGCCATTTAGGACAGAGATGAGGAGAAACTTCTTCACCCAGAGAGTGGTGGCTGTGTGGAATGCTCTGCTCCAGAGGGCAGTGGAGGCCCAGTCTCTGGATTCATTTAAGAAAGAGTTGGATAGAGCTCTCAAGGATAGTGGAATCAAGGGTTATGGAGATAAGGCAGGAACAGGATACTCATTAAGGATGATCAGCCATGATCATATCGAATGGTGGTGCAGGCTCGAAGGGCAGAATGGCCTACTCCTGCACCTATTGTCTATTGTCCCACTCCCATTCAGCTCTCCCTCCCCTATTCACCCTTCCCTCCATCTTTGACCTCTTCCTCTCTCCCACTCCCGTTTACCTCTCCCTCTCCCATTCACCTCTCCCACTCCCATTCTCCTCTCCCACTCCCATTCACCTCTCCCTCTCCCGTTTACCTCTCCCTCTCCCATTCACCTCTCCCACTCCCATTCTCCTCTCCCTCTCCCATTCACCTCTCCCTCTCTCATTCTCCTCTCCCTCTCCCATTCACCTCTCCCTCTCTCATTCTCCTCTCCCTCTCCCTTTTACCTCTCCCGCTCCCATTCACCTCTCCCTCTCTCATTCTCCTCTCCCTCTCCCTTTTACCTCTCCCGCTCCCATTCACCTCTCCCACTCCCTTCTCCCTCCTCTCTTACCCCCTGTCCCTCCCTCTCCCACTCCCCTCTTGTTTGTTATATGGTAGGTGCTGGGACCTTGTGCCCTTTACGCATTCCCCTCCTCCCCCCTGCCACTCCCGCAGCAGGTTACAAACACCCTGAGGGTGTATATGTGTATGTGTGTGCGTATGTGTGTGTGTGAGAGAGAGAGAGAGTGAGAGTAAGTGTGTGTGTGTGAGAGAGAGAGAGCGAATGAGGGTATGAGAGTGTGAGAGAGAGAGAATGTGTGTATGTGTGTGTGGGGGGGAGAGTGAGGATATGTCGATGTGAGAGAGAGAGAGTGTGTATGTGTACTTGTGCGTGTAGCAGTCTGAGGTGAATGGTCAGTCTTTCTCAGCCTTGCGACAGTGCTTACAGTAATTCTCCCTGGGGATTGGAATACTGTTTCTTGGGGGTGAGGGGTTGGTGTTTGTTAGAAACTCTTTTGGAAGTACACCTCAATGTGAATCCCCTATCTGAAGGTCAGTATTGAGGGTGTGTTATTCCCAGACAGATCTGTGGAATACTTTTGTTATAAAGGTGTAGAAGTGCATTGTACCTTTAAGAAAGTTAAAAGCTAGCAGAACGACCTGACAGACCAAGTGTTCTGACCAAGATACAATGTAACATGTGGTCCAGCTGCTAGGGTAGCTGGTTGCCTGGAGACAAAAACAAATTCAAATTAGGCCAATCAGTTTAAATTATACCTCCAAAAAAACACAAACTCCAATGAAGTTTGAATTTTGTATATTGACAATCTTAAAAAAACATGCTTTAGAGGTATAAGACCGGGGAAATGTGAACAGTTGAGAGTAAACTGCCAAGCCACCAACAAATGCAGACTGCCCCGCAGAATAGGTCTCTTAAAGGTACATTTATCTATCAGCCACATGTGAAAGAGAAATTCTAAGAAGAAGAAAATCTACAGAGGAAGATACAAAGGGAAGATTCAACAGCTGCCTTATTTTGGAATTTGAATTTTGGTCAATCTTCATCAGGAGGTTTATCAGACTAGTATTATACAAGGGAAAGTAAAAGAAAGGTTAGAGGAAGGAGTTGTAAATAGTTGTTAGTTAATTATTCTCTGTTATAAAGTTGTTATGTTTTACTTTAACTAGTTTTTGGCTTCTTGAATATTCACAGATTACTGCATGGGATAAATATTTTCTGTGTTGTTGGTTTAAGTTAGCAGTGAGGATTTATTCAATTTCTGAACAGTTTGGAGGCTTGTCGTCAGGATTTGAGTGGGTTAGGCAGCTTTTGTCTGTAATTTGAACAGTTTGGGTCTTGGATTTGTGATTTGAACTGGTTTAGACAGATTTGAATAGGTTTGGAGATATGAAACATCCCAGAAACACTTGCAGGTTAGGGTCCTAGATCTTTAAATAAAACATAAGTTGGACAGTTTGTTTAATTTTGGTGACTTGTGCTTGATTAAATTAAAAGAAATGGCTCTTAAAATTGCTAAAGAGGTTCTCAGATTTGAAAATGATTCTCAAATTTGCCAAGAAAATTTAGAAGGAAAGAAAAAGGCCGTACTCTTGGAATTAACAAAAAAGTTAGATTTGGGTTTAACCAAGGACAGAAGTAAAACTGAAATTGTCAGGGAAATACACAAGGACTTAGGTGTGTCAGAGAAAAAGACAAGTGCAGTCGAGGAAGAAAAACTCAAATTACAATTGAGGAAAATATAGTTAGAAGATAAATAGAGAGAGAGGAAAGACAGACAGATGGTTGTTAGCTGAGCAAAAAGAGAGAGAATTTGAACTTGGGAAGTTGTGACTTAGTCAGCAAAGTCAACTTAACAGGATTGTGATTAAAAGAGAAGATAGTGATATATACAAATATGTCAAAATTCTGCCACATTTTGATGAGACAGATGTTGAAGCCTTCCTTATTTCATTGGAAAATTTGGCGAGGTTTTATGATAATGCGAGTTCAGACTAAACTGGGAGGCAGAGCTAGTGAGGTATTTGCCGTGCTGTCAGATGAGGGGTCAGGAGATTATGAAGAGGTCAAACAGGTTGTTTTAAGTCCTTATGAATTGGTACCAGAAGCATATAGACAGTGATTCAGAAACATAAAGAAAGAACCAATTCAGACCTATGCTGAATTTAAAAGAATTAAACATAGTCACATTGATAGATGGGTCCGTGCTTTAAAAATAGATAAGACCTTTGAGGTTTTACGAGCGATTATTCTGCTGGAGAAGTTTAAAAACTCACTTTCAGAGATGGTAAGAATTCACATGGAGGAACAGAAAGTTCAGGAGGTAAGAAAGGCAGCAGAACGAGCCGATGAATATATATTGGTACATCAGACAAGCTTCCAGCTAGAGATCCATCCTGTGAGGGATAGAAGTTGGGAGAAGGGGAGATCCTACACTATGAAACCAAGAGTAGAGAACACTTATAAGATTTTACCACAGGATAAAGAACCTCATGAGAGTGAACAGGAGGTGAAAGGCCTCAGCTGTTTTCACTGTAACGGAGTAGGACACAGAAAATTACAGTGTCGGTGGTTTCAGAGGGGAACTGAGAAAAGGTGTTTTTACTGCCAGAAGGTGGGACACGTAAAGTCCCAGTGCTGGTCATTAAAGAAAGGCGCTGTGGGAAATGATGTGGTAAAAGTAGCTAAGCCAGTGGCATTAGTGAGGGCAATAAAGGAGACCCCAAGAAGAGCCAAGGAGCTGTAGGAGAGTGCACAGCCCAGGCAGGGGCTGGGTATGGAGTTAGTACCTGATCTCTACAAAGAATTTGCCTCTGTGGGTAAAGTTCACTCAGAAAGAAAGGGGGGGAAGGACAAGAAGTTATAATTTTGAGAGATACAGGAACTAACCAGTCGCTGATAGTAAGGAACGAGCTATTTCTAATCAGAAATATGCACTGTTTCTGATCTGCTACCGGAGAGTGTGGTAAGTTGACGTTCCCTATGTAAGATCAGGTTGGAGTGCCAACTCAAGACTGGGGAAGTTACAGTGGGAGTGAATGACAGAGTGTCAGTTCCAGGAATTCAGTTCTTGGGAATGAGTTAGCAGGATCCAAGGTGGGAGTGATACCATCCTTGTTGTGGAGAATCCCAAGGAAGACCAAGAAACTGAGGAGTTAAAACAGAAATATCCTGGTATTTTCCCAGACTGTGTGGTAACCAGATCCCACTATCAGAAGTCACAGCATGAAGTGAAAAGTAAAGAGAAAGTTGAAGGAGTTGAGGTTCAGTTAGCAGACACACTATTTTATGTAAAGATGCAGGAATATCCTCTAAACAGGCAGAGGGTCAGACAGAAGTGTTTACTCCTGAAAGGCTAAGGGACTTGCAACAGCAAGGCAAGATGATACAAGATATATATGTGGATGCATACTCTGAAAAGGAGGCAGAGAATATTCCGGAGTGTTATTGTCTGAAAGATAAAATCCTAAGATGGAAATGGAAAATACGGTAGGATAGTGCAGAGGAGAAACAGGCCGAAGAGCACCAGATTGTGTTGCCGGTAGCAGACAGACAGGTGTTATGGGTAGTACATGAACAACCTGTAGGAGGTCACCCAGGGGTATGAAAGACTCAGGCTAAGGTACAAAAGCATTTATATTGGCCTGGAATGCACAAGGATGTGGTTAACTTTTGCCGTATGTGTCACACATGCCAAATGGTAGGGTAAGCCACAGGCAGTAATAAAACCAGCCCCTTTGTTGCCAATTCCTGCATCTGAAGAACCTTTCACATGGGTTATAATTGATTGTGTAGGTCCCCTCCCGAGAACTAAAGTGGGGAACCAGTACTTGTTAACCATAATGGATGTGTCCATCAGATTGCCAGAGGCAATTCTGTTATGGAGTATCAAGGCAAAAAGGGTGGTAGAGGAGTTAGTAACTTTCCTTACACTGTATGGGTTACCCAGAGAGATTCAGTCAGACCAAGGGGCTACTTTTACTGTTAGGCTATTTAAGGAGGTTATGGATAGATTAGGTATACAGCACTTTAAATCCAGTGTATATCATCCTGAATCCCAGGGAGCTTTAGAAAGGTGGCATCAGACTCTGAAGACCATGTTGAGAGCGTACTGTCAGGGTTACCCGAATGATTGGGATAAAGGTATCCCATTCGTATTGTTTGCCATTAGAGATGCCCCCAAACAAATCTACTTAGTTCACTCCCTTCAAGTTAATATTCGGGCAGGAAGTGAGAGGCCCTTTGAAATTAATTAAAGAAACATTGACAGGACTAAATTCAGAGATCTCACAATTAGATTACGTATCGGAGGTGAGGGAGAGACTAAATAGAGTAGGTGAGTTAGCTAAACAGCACCTAAAGAATGAAGCAGGTGGCAGATAAAAGCTCTGAGACTCTGACGTTTTCCCAAGGGGATGACATGTTAGTACTGTTACCAGTGATAGGAACTCCCTTCAAAGCCAGGTTTAGTGGTCCCTATTAAACTGAGAAAAAAATTGAGTCAGGTGAAGTATCTCATAAAGATGCCAGATAGAAAAAATGGTATTGAGTATGTCATGTGAACATGTTGAAACCGTATTACACCAGAGAGAAAGAACTGGAGAAACAGGTATTAGTAACTGCCCTGCAGAGTGAGGAATCACATCCAGATGTTGTGGATTTTGATGTGCCTCAAAATAGATCAAAAAATGAAGAACTCCTTGAGGAGTGGGATAGGTTAGTAAGCTTAGAGTGTTGCTGGAAAAGCACAGCAGGTCAGGCAGCATCCAAAGAGCAGGAAAATTGACATTTCAGGATGAAGGGCTTTTGCCTGAAACGTCAATTTTCCTGCTCCTTGGATGCTGCCTGATCTGCTGTACTTTTCCAGCACCACTCTGATCTTGACTCTAACCTTCAGCATCTGCAGTCCTCACTTTCACCTAGGTTAGTAAGCTATCTGTCTCAGGAGCATAGAACACAGGTGAAAGATTTGTTACTGCCCTATAAGGATATATGTAAGAATCAGATGGGGAGGACTAATGCTATTGTACATGAAGTAAACGGAGGGAATACTGCTCCAATAAAACAATATCCCTATCGACTTAATCCTTTCAAAGCCAGACAGGTCCAGAAGGAGGTGAAGGCCATGCTCGACGAGAACATCATCGAACCAAGCCAGAGCGAGTCGAGTTCACCGATTATCTTAGTTCCCAAACTGGACGGGACTCAATGATTCTACATAGATTATCAGAAGGTCAACGCTGTTACAAAATTGGACTTATATCCATTTCTGAGATTGGAGCACTGTAGCGAGAAAGTTGGACAAGCCAGTTACATCACCTAGTTGGACTTACTGCATGGTTATTGGCAGGTACCTTTATCAGAGACTGCAAAAGAAATTTCTGCGTTTGTGACCCCAAATGGGTGATATCAGCTTAAAGTGGCACCCTTTAGAATAAAGAACGCACCTACCACATTCCAAAGACTCATGAACAGAGTTGTGGCTGGGATAACAAACTGTGCAGTCTGTTTGGACGATGTAGTGATCTTTAGTAAGTCCTGGAAAGATCACATGGTCCAGTTGGCAGGGCTCTTTGAACAACTACGAGAAGCAAAACTGGTGATAAACTTAAATAAAACAGAATTCGCGAAAGCAGAGGTGATGCTCTTGGGACATAACATCAGTCATGGAAGGTTGACCCCACTAACGCAAAGACGAAGGCCATCGAGGAACTTCCACGACTATCCTCGAAGAAAGAGGTGCTTCGATTCTTAGGATTTAGCGGATTCTATCGGAGGTTTGTTCCAAACTTCAGCCGTGTAGTGGCACCATTACCCGATTTGTTGAAGAAGAACAAAGCTTCAGTGGACAGAACCCTGCCAGGAGGCATTCAACCATTTGAAATTAATATTCACCACCAAACCAGTTTTATCTGTACCAAACTTTTCAAAACCTTTTAAAGTCACCATCGATGCTAGTGACATAGGAGTTGGAGCTGTCCTCCTACAGGAAGATGAGGATGGGATTGGACTGCCAGTTGGTTACTTTTTGAAGATCAACATCCACCAGAGGAAGTACTCCACAATCGAAGAGGAACGATTGAGTTTGGTCCTGGCCTCACAACATTTTAATCTGTATGTCACCAACAATGTGTCAGAGACGGTGGTGTACACAGATCACAATCCGTTTACTTTACAGCCAAGAATATGAGACTATTTTGTTGGTGTCTTATGCTATAGACTTTTAATTTAAAAATCTTACATGCTGTGGGTCATAAGAATCTAATTGCAGATGTGTTATCACAGATTTAACTGATAACGTTTCAATGAGATTTGTATTTATTTAATGTTTCATATATATACAGGTATATGGGAAAAAGTTAAGGTGAACTTAGATTAAAGTTATCTGTATGTTAGGGTAATGTGTTTAAAGAATAAAAAAAAAGAAGCCATCCTTTCATTCTGATGGTTCATTTTTTTCTTAAGAGGGGAGATGTTATGAAGATGTAAGTGTACTGTACCTTTAAGAGAGTTAAAAGCTGGCAGAACTACCTGACAGACCAAGTGTTCTGACTAAGATACAAAGTAACATGTGGTCCAGCAGCTAGGGTAGCTGGTTGCCTGGAGACAAAAACAAATTTAAATTAGGCCAATCCGTTTAAATGATAACCCCTCCCCCCCAAAAAAAAATACCAAACACCAATCAAATTTGCTTCAATGACCTGATGAAGGAGCAGCACTCCGAAAGCTAGTGCTTCCAATTAAACCTGTTGGACTATAACCTGGTGTTGTGTGATTTTTAACTTTGTACACCCCATGTCATAACAGTTTCCAAACTGATTCTGCTGTTTGTAAGGAAATGGCTTTTTATCCACCTGAGCTATTTCCTTGTAGCTCCAGAGCTGGGGAATGAGATGTTCCTTGGATTTGGGTAGTTTTGTAAAATGTGAATTCAGAACTGACCTGTCCTTACTGAGCTTATTGTTTTATGGGAGAATGCAACAGAAATACCAAACTCTGGGATCAACTAAAAATACCTTGTGGTTCAGAATATTAGTTCAGCATAACCTACTGGTTTACTCTTCTGCCAGTCTTAAACTCATGAGTATCACTTAGTCCACGATATCAATGTTTGAGTGTGATATGTTTCAGAGTTGCATATTTCAAAGAAAATTAATTGTTTCCTGTTTTTCCCAAAAGCCTCATTATACTTTGTGGGACAGAGCTTTTGACGTATATTCACAGTGACAGTGGTTGACAGTTCCACACCTGAATGAGGAATCTGCCAAAGCAATGAAAAAAGAGAAGCACCAACTCTGTATAAATGGTCAAAATCCCAATCTAACCACCCTCCTGTGCCTGGAACAGAATCGCTGTGCTTTAGATTCTGCTGAGAAATTGGGCTGGCCTGGAATATCAACACTGTGCTGGTTTTCCACTATGGATACATCCTCTGGGCTGGTTTTGCTGTAACAGTACTCGGATGGTGTGAGCAGTGTATTGGCAGCTTTGTTCTGTGCCTGTAGTATTAGGTTTCAGAGGTTTTCATGAGTTCATATGCTTCAGGTAATGAAAGTGATGCACGTGATTTGACCCCATTTATTATCTTTGCTGACAGAAATTGGATTACATTTCCTGCAATTTGCAGCTGACTGTGGAATGTGCTGAATTTGGGTCAAGTATGTGTATGTCATGCAGTCCAGTACAATGGTAAATTCAAACTGTAGTTCAGTCTTCAGTTTGTGTTGACTGTTCATGAACCACTTCCTAACTTCTTTTTGATTCAACATAAGATCACACTAGCCCCTAGAATAAACTATCATTTTGTTGTCATTGAATTTTAGGATTTGTTTACTTCAGCTCATCCCAATGAACTGTGGGCCATCTGCACCTATGAAAGCATTTACAATTCAATGGCACTGTCAAACACCTACTGTCAAACCTACCTCCATTGATATAGCAGACATTTAATGTTTTTACAAAGCAGTCATTCATTGATGGGGATACATGAATGAATAGGTCATTTATTCTTATCTGAATCTTTTAAAATTAGTTAATTGGATTCATTCATGTTGAGATACCAATCAGATAAGAATCATTAAGCTATGATAGAGCTTGATAACTAGGAAAACACTTGCTTTGTTGTCAGCATTTAGGAGGAGCTGACAAGGTAATGTTTATTCTGGATTAGTGGTGCTGGAAGAGCACAGCAGTTCAGGCAGCATCCAAGGAGCTTCGAAATCGACGTTTTGGGCAAAAGCCCTTCATCAGGAATACCTGCCTGTTACAGAAAGATCATTGAAACAGGAAAGTATGGTTTGGCCAACTTGAGCAACTCATATAATGACGTACTGGGACTCTAACATCCTCATTACTTTTGTGTTAGGTATAATTCCAATTTCCTTGATCGTGATTGACCTTAGTTCTGCTTGAACACAGTAATGCAATACTTAGTTGAATGCTGTCTTTATGCCAGGGACAGCTACCTGCTTATATTTAGTTAAGAATCACACAACACCAGGTTATAGTCCAACAGGTTTATTTGGAAGCAATAACTTTCGCGCACTTCTCCCTCATCAGGTGGTTGTATTTAGCGTTTGGTCCATACTTTAATTAAGATTTTGAAGTCTGTAGCCAATTAATTTGGCAAGAATTTGACCTGATTGTCAGGAAGCTGTGAATTGGGAACTGACTCTTGCATAACAGGAACTGTCCTTTGAAATGGTTTGAAGATGACGCCTTTTTGTGGTTGTTTGTGCCTGCTACCTATCTTCTTCATCTACCTTAGGTTGGTCATGGAATTCTTTTGTGACCAACTTCCACAAGGATTTTTGTTTGAGTTTTGATCTTGTGGAAAGCTTTGCACCCTCAACAGGGTGACTGTCCACCATACAGAGGTTTCAGGCCAGCCACACCCTTTCACGCTGTGTACACTAAAGCAATGGTATCTTGCTCAACATTTGCAAGGTGAAAGTCTTCCAACAACTCTTCCTGGATGCACATATACCTCTCCCACTGGTATTATTGCTGGGAGATTTCAGAAGTCAACAACTAACTTTCTCAAATGACCACCATCGAAGAGAAGATCCCGTTGAGTAACAGTGGTGCCAGCATAGTTTACAAAACCTTTCTCACCACACTTCCATGTGGAAATTTTACTTGCGCTGCTGACTAGAGGCACTTCTAAACACTGGAGAATTTCCACCAAAGCTGTCTCCACAATAGAACTCAAAGACAAGCTGAAACCAATTCATTCAGCATCACTAAGTCATTGCCTGAGCTTTCCTCTGACCTGTTCATTATGGTGGGTCTACAGCATGCTAATTTTTTGAGTGTGTGTGTGTGTGTGTGTGTGTGTGTGTCAGGTATCAGAGGAGCACCAGTCACTTCACTTTCCATTCTGGTGCTGCTACTGACATACCCCTCTACCATACATTCAGCCATACTACTGCCTTCCCTTTCTGGAAATTGCAGAGTGAGGGATATCTGGTTGTTAATGAGACTGTGCTGGTGTACCGTTCTGATAATGATGTCCCAACATGTCATGCTGATGTCTAGTTTTGGGCTGCTAACTCTCTCCTTTGATTGGTCCAGTTGGTGTAACAGTAATGTCAGACCACACAATGGAGGATGGCCTCATTAGGGAGGAGATTCTATTTCTAAAACAACTTTCAAAAGAAAAGACACATCATTGATACTGAAGTGGGAGTTGACACGAGGCATGCTGACATGGGGGGCACAGACACAAGATGGCCACCGAGCCATAAATTGATCACTTAGCATACAAGATGGTCACTGAGCCATTACACAGAAAAATACAGCAAAGCATACACAGAAAATGCCTGAGGCTTACAGGATATCAGCACAATAGACACGGGGCATAGATGATTAGTTTAAGGGGGATGGGGGGGGGTGAGAATACACATCAGTAACATCTACTGCCCACCAAAGTGTCTGAGTCCAGCCACGACCTTCAATAGAAATGTGAACTATCTGAGACTGCTTGTATACAAGCGTCAGTACTTCAGATCTGCAGGAATGGGAAACGATCTTCCTTCTCAGGAAGAAGGATCGCGACCACTGAAACTGATAATGGCACTATAATGTTTTCTGTGAACAACCCATGCTGTACAAAGACTCGATACTTGAACTGTTGTACCACAAAATGGAGGAAATATCATGACATGTGCTCCGAGAGTGAGAGGAGGCTGGCAGTTGACAGCCATGATGACAAACGTCTCTCTCTCTCTCTCTCTCTCCCCCAAGAGCTCTGGAATTTTTGTACAATAAACTCTATCGTCGACTCCTGATTCTGACTGTGAGACGGGTGATTTTCCCCACAACAATACCTGGGTTGTTTCTTTCGTATTCCAATGTGGGTCCACTCTTGCAGTTATGACCCTCATGGGTAGTGTTGCTGTTGATGGTTTCTGTATTCATATCTCAGAGAAGTGCAGCGATTACACTAATTCGAAGCATGTGCCAGATGTAGATGCAATGATTGAAGTCACAGCTGAAATGTAGGAGCACTACTGTTAGATGAGCTCAGAAAACCGGAGCTTTATTCTGAGATGTTGATTGTAACAAATGGTCTGTTTAAGCTTTCCTCATATTACTGAGCATTGTAGCAATTGCTTAAAATGGATAGCCTGCTTCAGATGGCTTTAAGAGACAACCCTTTCATGTAGAATCCTAATAACACACTTGCCATCCCAAGCAGTGGTGATATCTTTAAAAAAACGCAAAGAAGAGAGGACAAAGATTAAAAGAGACCTAAGAGCTACTTTTCACTCAGAGGGTGGTACATGTATGGATTGAGCTGCCAGAGGAAGTGGTGGAGGCTGGTACAATTGCAACATTTAAGAGGCATTTGGATGGGTATATGAATAGGAAGGGTTTGGAGGGATATGGGCCAGGTGCTGGCAGGTGGGACTAGATTGGGTTGGGATATCTGGTCGGCATGGACGGGTTGGACCGAAGGGTCTGGTTCCATGCTGCACATCCCAATGACTCTATGACTCTATAACTGCTGATGCTGGAATCAGAAACAAAAACAGAAATTGCTGGAAAAACATAGCAGGTCTGGCAGCATCTGAGGAGAGAAATCAGAGTTTCGGGTCCAGTAACTCTTCTTCAGAACTGATTGTGGCTAGGAGAAGGTTGGTGTGTCTACTGAAGGTGGTGGGAGATGGAGTAAATGATAGGTGGAGATGGAGCCCAAAGAGAGAGAGAAAAAAACAGTGGTTAGGCAGACAAAGGACTGGGTAAAGGTCAGTCTGGGGAAATGATTAGCTGCTAATGGTGACCTTTTGTGGCTGACAATGCGTAATGTGTGGTGGCAGTCCATGTGATGACCAGGCCTGGTTGTGGGGGTTGGGGTAAGGAAATGGGAGAAGGTGCTCAGGCCCTCAAATTATTGAATTTGATATTGAGTCCAGATGTTTGCACAGCTTCTGAGCAGAAAATGGGGTCCTTCTAGTTTGTGCTGAGCTTCATTGGAGCACTGCAGCAAGCCTGAGACAGAGATGTTGACCAGGGAATATGGTAGTGTGTTGAAGGAGTTGGCAACTGGAAGCTCAAGGTCTTTGTTTTTGGGACAGAACATAGAGTGTGCTGCAAAGTGGTCACCCAGTCTGCATTTCATTTCTCCAATGTAAAGGAGATTGCATTGTGAGCAGCAAATGCAGTAGACTAGACTGAGTGAAGTGCAGGTACAATGCTGCTTCACTTGGAAGGTGTGACTGGGGCCTTGGATACTGAGGAGGGAGGAGGGAAATGGGCAAGTGTTACACCTTCTGCTGTTGCAGGAGAAGGAGCTATGAGACTGTGGGGAGTGTTGGGATTGAAGGAGGAGTGGACTAGTGTGTCATGGAGGGAACAGTCACTGCAGAAGGATGACACAGGAGGGCAGGGGAATATGAGTCAGGAGGTGGTATGTTGCTGGATGTGGTGGAAATGATCCTCTGGATTTGAATGCTGATGGGATGGTGGTGAGGACAAGGGGGACTCTATTGCTATTGTGGGAGGGAAGGATGTGGTTAGGGACTGAAGCGTGGGAGCTGGATCGAACACGGTGGTGGAGAATCGCCGTTTTGAGGAAGGAGGTGGACATTTCAGAGGCCCCCTTGTCGAAGTTAGCATCATCAGAAGATATGAAATGGAGAAATTGAAGAATGGAGTAGAGTCTTTACAGGAAGCACGGTGTGAGGATATATACACAAGGGTTTATGGAAGGAGAAACCTTTCAAATATTTGGCGATGCTGTTGTATGGTTGGAAACCTGACTGAAACTTGGAGCTCTGAGATTGAAACAGATTGGGTAACAGCAGCGCAGTGACATTTTGCAGAAGAAACGGAGATTGGAAACAGTTCAGTACTTTGTTAGGGTCAAGGATTTAAGGTTATAATTGTTTCAAGAGCGGTTTGATTATAGTTTTGCAAGGAAGACTAACAGTACCGAACTAACCTGGCCTAGTGGTATTACCATTAGACTATTTATCTAGAAAGTCAGCTAATGTGCTGAAGATCTCCAGCATCTGCAGTCCTCACTTTCTTCTAATGTTCTGAAGACACAGTTTCAAATCCCACCACAGCATATGCTGAAATTTAAATTCAATAAAAACAAACATCTGAAATTAAGAATCTACTGAAGGCCATGAAACCATTGTTAATTGTCACAAAAAGCCATTTGGTTCACTAATGTCCTTCAGAGAGGGAAATCTTAGAATCCCTACAGTGTGGAAACAGGCCCTTTGGTCCAACAATTCCACATGACCCTCTGAAGACTATCCCACCCAAACCCATTCCCCTACATTTACTCCTCACTAACCTACACATCCCTGAACAATATGGGTAATTTAGTATGACCAATTCATCTAACCTTCAAATCTTTAGACAGTGGGACAAAATGGGAGCACCCGGAGGAAACCCACGCAGACACGCGGAGAACGTGCGAACTCCACACAGTCAGTCGCCCAAGGCTGAAATCGAACCCGGGTCTCTGGCGCTGTGAGGGAGCAGTGCTAACCACTGAGCCACAATGCCGCCTCCTAATCTGCCATCCTTACATGGTCTGGCCTCCATGTAACTTCAAACTCACAGCAACATGGTTAAATCTAAACTGACCTCTGAAATGGCCCAGCAAGCAGCTCAGTTATACCACAAAGTCTCAACAAAAAAAAGGAAACTGCAGGGATCACTGGGCATTGACCACCAGGCACCAGAATAGACGAAGGCAGAAACTGTCATTTCAATCTTGCAAAGTCCTCCTCATTAACATCTGGGGGCCTAGGGCCACGATTGGGAGCCAAGCCATAATCATATCCACAGAATCATACCTTACAGACCATGCCCCAGACACCACCATCACCATCCCTGGATCTGTCCTGTCTCACAGCATGACAGACCCAGCAGAGGTGGTGGCACAATGGGATACAATCAGGAGCGAGTTGCTCAGGGAGTCCCCAACATTAACACAGGACCCCATGAAGTCTTGTGGCTTGAATTTAAATATGAGCAAGGAAACCTCCCACTGATTACCATGTAGCGCCCCCCTCCCCCCTTTCAGCTGATGATTCAGTACTCGTCCATGGAGAATGACACTTTAAGGAAGCCCTGAGGGTGGTGGGGGCACACAATATAGGTTGGATGGAGGATTTCAATCTTCACCATCAAGAGTAGCTCGGCAGCAGCACTGCAGATTGAGCTGGCCAGATCCTAAAGGACATAGCTGCTAGACTGGGTCTGTAGCAGGTGGTTAGGGAACTAACAAGAGGAAAATACATACTTAGTCCCACCTTCACTCTGAGAATACCTTCAATTGTGTTGTGTGGCACTATCACTGTGCTAAATGGGACAGGCTGCAAACAAATCTAACAACACAAGACTGGGCATCTAGGAGGCACTGTGGACCATCAACAACAGCAAAACATCCAGCACAATCTGTAACTTCATGGCCCGGCATATCCCCCACTCAACCATTACCACCAAGCCAGGGGATCGACCCTGGTTCAATGGAGAGTGCAGGATGGCATGCCAGGAGCAGCATCAAGTATACCTGAAGATGAGGTGCCAACCTGGTGAAGCCACCAAACAGGACTAGTTGCATGTCAACAGCATACACAGCAAGTGATAGGCAGAGCTAAGCAATCCTACAACCAACAGATCAGATCTAAGCTCTGCAGTCCTGTCACATCTAGTCATGAATGGTGGTGGACAATTGAACAACTCACTGGAGGAGGAGGCTCCACAAATATCCCCATCCTCAATGATGGAAGAGCTCAGCACATCAGTGCAAAAGATAAGGCTGAAGCATTTGCAACAATCTTCAGCCCGATGTGCTGAGTGGAAGATCCAACTCAGCCTCCTCCAGTGGTCCCCAGCATCACAGATATTAGGCTCCAGCCAATTTGATTCACTCTACATGATAACAAGAAATAGTTGGAAGCACTGGATACTGAAAACACTACAGGTCCTGATGATATTGCAGCAATAGTACTGAAGACTTGTGCTCCAGAACTTGCTGCTCCCCTAGCCAAACTGTTCCAGTACAGCTACAACACTGGCACCTACCCAACAATGTGGAAAATTGCCCAGGTATGTCCTGAACATTAAAAGCAGGACAAATATATCCCAAGTTGTTGTGGAAAGTTAGGGAAGAAGTTGCGAGGCCTCTAGCAGAAATAGTTGTATCATTTACAACCACAGATGAGATGCCAGAGGACAGGAAGGTGACTAATGTGGTGCTATTGTTTAAGGAAAGGCTGTAAGGAGAAGCCTGGGAACTATAGACCCGTGAGTCTGACATTGGTAGTGGGTACTTCTTTGGAAGTGATTTTGGAAGATATAATTTTTGTCATTTATGTAAAGGAATTGTTTGAGAATATAGAAGAATATAGAAGGCATAGTGAGTAAGTTTGAGGATGACACCAAAATTGAGGGTATACAGTAGTGGACAGTGAAAAATGTTGTCTCAGATTACAAAGAGATCTCGATCAATTGGGTCAATGGCTGAGGAGTGGCAGATGGAGTTTAATTTGGATAAATATGAGGTATTGTATTTTGGTAAGACAAACAAGGGCAGGACTTATACAATTAACCACAGGGCCCTGGATAGTACTATAAAACATAGAAACCGAAGGGTTCAGGTACATAATTCTTTGAAATGTGCATCAGAGGTAGACAGGGTGGTTAAGAAGACATTCAGCACATCCTGCCTCCATTACTCAGACCATTGAATACAGGAGTTGGGAAGGCGAAAGTGAGGACTACAGATGCTGGAGATTAGAGTCGAGCGTGTGTTACTGGAAAAGAACAGCATGTCAGGCAGCATCCGAGGAACAGGAGAATCAACATTTCTGGCAAAAGCCCTTTATCAGAAATATTGTGGTTGTACAGGCCAGATTTGGAGTACAGTGTCCAGCTCTGGTCACCCTGTTATAGGAAGGTTATTATTAAACTGGAGAGGGTTCAGAAAAATGTTACAAGAACGTTGCCAGGAATGAAGGGTTTGAGATATAAAAAATAGGTAGGATAGGCTGGACGTTTTTCACTGGCGTGTAGGAGATTGAGGAGTGACCTTATAGAGGTTTATAAAATCATAATGAGCATAGATATGGTGAATAGCTTTTCCCTTGGGTGGGGGAGTTCAAAACGAGGGGCCATAATTTTACGGTGAGAGGAGAAAGATATAAAGTGGACACGAGTGACAACCTTTTCACACAGAGAACGGTTCGTGTGTGGAATGAACTGTCAGAAGAAATGTTGGATGCAGATACAGTTACAACATTTAAAAGACATTTAGATAAGTATATGAATAGGAAAGGTTTGGAGGGATATGATCTAAATGCAGGCAGGTGGGACTAGTTTAGTTTGAGAAAATGGTCAGCGTAAACTAGAAGTACTAAAGGATTTGTTTCTTTGGTCTGTGACTTTAAGACTCTATAAATCCAACTTGGCCAACCATAGCCCCAACAGTCTACTCTCGATCATCAGTAAAGTGATGGAAGGTGAAATCAACAGTGTCACCAAGCATCACCTGCCACTTGATACCTACATGCAATGCAATGTGTGCCATGAGAGAGGTCTCCTGCAATGGCTTGGGAGCAATATCAATGTTGAACACCATGGTAAATACAGAAGGTCTAATGAGGAAAGGCTGATGGACTTGGGTCTGTTCTCATTGGACAGAAGAAGGCTAAGAGGGGATTTAATAGAGGTGTACAAGACAATCAGTGAATTAGGTAGGGTGGATAGTGAGAGTCTTTTTCCTTGGGAGCATAGCTACAAATTGAGGGGTGATTGATTTCAGATAAATGTCAAAGGTAGGTCCTTTACTGACAGAGTGATAAGGATGTGGAATGCCTTGCCTCTTAATGTATTTAGCTCAGCCACATTAGGGAGATTTAAACAGTCCTTGGGTAAGCACACAGATGATGATGGGATAGTGTAGGGTGATAGGCTTAGATTAGTTCACAGGTCGGCACAACATTGAGGGCTGCAGAGCCTGTTCTGCACCATATTGTTCTGTGTTTTATGGTAACTTTAACTCTGTCCTGCTCTAGATGCTAACTTGTCCTGTGAAGTAAAAGCTGGGAAGGAAGACAGGTCATAGCCTATGTATTCAGGTGTTCAATAGTAAGGAATGGCAAGCCAACATTACCCCATTGTCTACTTGTTGCCGTGTCCAATTTGGTGTCTTCAGTTAAATCTCCCCAAAGGAATTTCCATCTTTGCCAAGTTATACGTTACAATTTGAATTGCAGCAGCAATAAATAATGTTCAAAGTATCGGTGGGGGCAAGAGTCAAGAATGATACAGAGCAACAAAACCTCCAAATGCATGGAGAAAAATATAACTACAAACACAAAAACAAGCTGACTGTAATCTTTTGTAAGAAATATCCTTGAATAGACTGGCTGCCAGAATTTTGTTGTGCTGTTTCATATAAAGAAGATGGACACAGGGCTTCATTAAGAGTCATAACAATTGTTGTGGAATCTCATTTTAATAATTTGATGTAAATAAGACTTGCAGTTGCATATACATCTGCCTCAGTAAATCCCAAAATAATTGTATCCAATTTCAAATGCAGTCATCTGTGTGGTTATAGTCAGGCTGTGTGGATATAGTCAGGCTGTGTGGGTATAGTCAGGCTGTGTGATCATAGTCAGGCTGTGTGATTATAGTCAGGCTGTGTGGTTATAGTCAGGCTGTGTGATTATAGTCAGGCTGTGTGGATATAGTCAGGCTGTGTGATTATAGTCAGGCTGTGTGAATATAGTCAGGCTGTGTGGATATAGTCAGGCTGTGTGATTATAGTCAGGCTGTGTGGTTATAGTCAGGCTGTGTGATTATAGTCAGGCTGTGTGATTATAGTCAGGCTGTGTGGTTATAGTCAGGCTGTGTGATTATAGTCAGGCTGTGTGATTATAGTCAGGCTGTGTGATTATAGTCAGGCTGTGTGGATATAGTCAGGATGTGTGATTATAGTCAGGCTGTGTGGATATAGTCAGGCTGTGTGGATATAGTCAGGCTGTGTGATTATAGTCAGGCTGTGTAGATATAGTCAGGCTGTGTGGATATAGTCAGGCTGTGTGATTATAGTCAGGCTGTGTGATTATAGTCAGGCTGTGTGATTATAGTCAGGCTGTATGGATATAGTCAGGCTGTGTGATTATAGTCAGGCTGTATGGATATAGTCAGGCTGTGTGATTATAGTCAGGCTGTGTGATTATAGTCAGGCTGTATGGATATAGTCAGGCTGTGTGGATATAGTCAGGCTGTGTGATTATAGTCAGGCTGTGTGGATATAGTCAGGCTGTGTGGATATAGTCAGGCTGTGTGATTATAGTCAGGCTGTATGGATATAGTCAGGCTGTGTGGATATAGTCAGGCTGTGTGGATATAGTCAGGCTGTGTGATTATAGTCAGGCTGTATGGATATAGTCAGGCTGTGTGGATATAGTCAGGCTGTGTGATTATAGTCAGGCTCTGTGGATATAGTCAGGCTGTGTGGATATAGTCAGGCTGTGTGATTATAGTCAGGCTGTGTGGATATAGTCAGGCTGTGTGGATATAGTCAGGCTGTGTGAATATAGTCAGGCTGTGTGATTATAGTCAGGCTGTGTGGATATAGTCAGGCTGTGTGGATATAGTCAGGCTGTGTGGATATAGTCAGGCTGTGTGATTATAGTCAGGCTGTGTGATTATAGTCAGGCTGTGTGGTTATAGTCAGGCTGTGTGATTATAGTCAGGCTGTGTGGATATAGTCAGGCTGTGTGATTATAGTCAGGCTGTGTGATTATAGTCAGGCTGTGTGGATATAGTCAGGCTGTGTGATTATAGTCAGGCTGTGTGATTATAGTCAGGCTGTATGGATATAGTCAGGCTGTGTGATTATAGTCAGGCTGTGTTGTTATAGTCAGGCTGTGTGATTATAGTCAGGCTGTGTGATTATAGTCAGGCTGTGTGGATATAGTCAGGCTGTGTGATTATAGTCAGGCTGTGTGGATATAGTCAGGCTGTGTGGATATAGTCAGGCTGTGTGATTATAGTCAGGCTGTGTGGATATAGTCAGGCTGTGTGGATATAGTCAGGCTGTGTGATTATAGTCAGGCTGTGTGATTATAGTCAGGCTGTGTGGATATAGTCAGGCTGTGTGGATGTAGTCAGGCTGTGTGGATGTAGTCAGGCTGTGTGATTATAGTCAGGCTGTGTGATTATAGTCAGGCTGTGTGATTATAGTCAGGCTGTGTGATTATAGTCAGGCTGTGTGGATATAGTCAGGCTGTGTGATTATAGTCAGGCTGTATGGATAGAGTCAGGCTGTGTGATTATAGTCAGGCTGTGTTGTTATAGTCATGCTGTGTGGATATAGTCAGGCTGTGTGATTATAGTCAGGCTGTGTGATTATAGTCAGGTGTGTGGATATAGTCAGGCTGTGTGGATATAGTCAGGCTGTGTGTTTATAGTCAGGCTGTGTGGATATAGTCAGGCTGTGTGGATATAGTCAGGCTGTGTGATTATAGTCAGGCTGTGTGATTATAGTCAGGCTGTGTGATTATAGTCAGGCTGTGTGGATATAGTCAGGCTGTGTGGATATAGTCAGGCTGTGTGATTATAGTCAGGCTGTGTGGATATAGTCAGGCTGTATGGATATAGTCAGGCTGTGTGGATATAGTCAGGCTGAGTGATTATAGTCAGGCTGTGTGATTATAGTCAGGCTGTGTGGATATAGTCAGGCTGTGTGATTATAGTCAGGCTGTGTGATTATAGTCAGGTGTGTGGATATAGTCAGGCTGTGTGGATATAGTCAGGCTGTGTGATTATAGTCAGGCTGTGTGGATATAGTCAGGCTGTGTGGATATAGTCAGGCTGTGTGATTATAGTCAGGCTGTGTGGATATAGTCAGGCTGTGTGATTATAGTCAGGCTGTGTGATTATAGTCAGGCTGTGTGATTATAGTCAGGCTGTGTGGATATAGTCAGGCTGTGTGGATATAGTCAGGCTGTGTGATTATAGTCAGGCTGTGTGGATATAGTCAGGCTGTGTGGATATAGTCAGGCTGTGTGATTATAGTCAGGCTGTGTGATTATAGTCAGGCTGTGTGGATATAGTCAGGCTGTGTGGATGTAGTCAGGCTGTGTGGATATAGTCAGGCTGTGTGATTATAGTCAGGCTGTGTGATTATAGTCAGGCTGTGTGGATATAGTCAGGCTGTGTGATTATAGTCAGGCTGTGTGATTATAGTCAGGCTGTGTTGTTACAGTCAGGCTGTGTGATTATAGTCAGGCTGAGTGATTATAGTCAGGCTGTGTGGATATAGTCAGGCTGTGTGATTATAGTCAGGCTGTGTGGATATAGTCAGGCTGTGTGGATATAGTCAGGCTGTGTGGATATAGTCAGGCTGTGTGATTATAGTCAGGCTGTGTGATTATAGTCAGGCTGTGTGGATATAGTCAGGCTGTGTGGATGTAGTCAGGCTGTGTGGATATAGTCAGGCTGTGTGAATATAGTCAGGCTGTGTGATTATAGTCAGGCTGTGTGATTATAGTCAGGCTGTGTGGATATAGTCAGGCTGTGTGATTATAGTCAGGCTGTGTGATTATAGTCAGGCTGTATGGATATAGTCAGGCTGTGTGATTATAGTCAGGCTGTGTTGTTATAGTCAGGCTGTGTGGATATAGTCAGGCTGTGTGATTATAGTCAGGCTGTGTGATTATAGTCAGGCTGTGTGGATATAGTCAGGCTGTATGGATATAGTCAGGCTGTGTGATTATAGTCAGGCTGTGTGATTATAGTCAGGCTGTGTGGATATAGTCAGGCTGTGTGATTATAGTCAGTCTGTGTGATTATAGTCAGGCTGTATGGATATAGTCAGGCTGTGTGATTATAGTCAGGCTGTGTGGATATAGTCAGGCTGTGTGATTATAGTCAGGCTGTGTGATTATAGTCAGGCTGTGTGGATATAGTCAGGCTGTGTGGATATAGTCAGGCTGTGTGATTATAATCAGGCTGTGTGATTATAGTCAGGCTGTGTGGATATAGTCAGGATGTGTGATTATAGTCAGGCTGTGTGGATATAGTCAGGCTGTGTGGATATAGTCAGGCTGTGTGGATATAGTCAGGCTGTGTGATTATAGTCAGGCTGTGTGGATATAGTCAGGCTGTGTCGATAGAGTCAGGCTGTGTGATTATAGTCAGGCTGTGTGATTATAGTCAGGCTGTATGGATATAGTCAGGCTGTGTGATTATAGTCAGGCTGTATGGATATAGTCAGGCTGTGTGATTATAGTCAGGCTGTGTGATTATAGTCAGGCTGTATGGATATAGTCAGGCTGTGTGGATATAGTCAGGCTGTGTGATTATAGTCAGGCTGTGTGGATATAGTCAGGCTGTGTGGATATAGTCAGGCTGTGTGATTATAGTCAGGCTGTATGGATATAGTCAGGCTGTGTGGATATAGTCAGGCTGTGTGGATATAGTCAGGCTGTGTGATTATAGTCAGGCTGTATGGATATAGTCAGGCTGTGTGGATATAGTCAGGCTGTGTGATTATAGTCAGGCTCTGTGGATATAGTCAGGCTGTGTGGATATAGTCAGGCTGTGTGATTATAGTCAGGCTGTGTGGATATAGTAAGGCTGTGTGGATATAGTCAGGCTGTGTGAATATAGTCAGGCTGTGTGATTATAGTCAGGCTGTGTGGATATAGTCAGGCTGTGTGGATATAGTCAGGCTGTGTGGATATAGTCAGGCTGTGTGATTATAGTCAGGCTGTGTGATTATAGTCAGGCTGTGTGGTTATAGTAAGGCTGTGTGATTATAGTCAGGCTGTGTGGTTATAGTCAGGCTGTGTGATTATAGTCAGGCTGTGTGATTATAGTCAGGCTGTGTGGATATAGTCAGGCTGTGTGGTTATAGTCAGGCTGTGTGGATATAGTCAGGCTGTGTGATTATAGTCAGGCTGTGTGGATATAGTCAGGCTGTGTGGATATAGTCAGGCTGTGTGATGAGAGTCAGGCTGTGTGGATATAGTCAGGCTGTGTGGATATAGTCAGGCTGTGTGATTATAGTCAGGCTGTGTGGATATAGTCAGGCTGTGTGGATGTAGTCAGGCTGTGTGGATATAGTCAGGCTGTGTGATTATAGTCAGGCTGTGTGATTATAGTCAGGCTGTGTGATTATAGTCAGGCTGTGTGGATATAGTCAGGCTGTGTGATTATAGTCAGGCTGTGTGATTATAGTCAGGCTGTATGGATATAGTCAGGCTGTGTGATTATAGTCAGGCTGTGTTGTTATAGTCAGGCTGTGTGATTATAGTCAGGCTGAGTGATTATAATCAGGCTGTGTGGATATAGTCAGGCTGTGTGATTATAGTCAGGCTGTGTGGATATAGTCAGGCTGTGTGGATATAGTCAGGCTGTGTGATTATAGTCAGGCTGTGTGGATATAGTCAGGCTGTGTGGATATAGTCAGGCTGTGTGGATATAGTCAGGCTGTGTGATTATAGTCAGGCTGTGTGGATGTAGTCAGGCTGTGTGGATATAGTCAGGCTGTGTGATTATTGTCAGGCTGTGTGATTATAGTCAGGCTGTGTGGTTATAGTCAGGCTGTGTGGATATAGTCAGTCTGTGTGATTATAGTCAGGCTGTGTGATTATAGTCAGGCTGTGTGGATATAGTCAGGCTGTATGGATATAGTCAGGCTGTGTGATTATAGTCAGGCTGTGTGATTATAGTCAGGCTGTGTGGATATAGTCAGGCTGTGTGATTATAGTCAGTCTGTGTGATTATAGTCAGGCTGTATGGATATAGTCAGGCTGTGTGATTATAGTCAGGCTGTGTGGATATAGTCAGGCTGTGTGATTATAGTCAGGCTGTGTGATTATAGTCAGGCTGTGTGGATATAGTCAGGCTGTGTGGATATAGTCAGGCTGTGTGATTATAATCAGGCTGTGTGATTATAGTCAGGCTGTGTGGATATAGTCAGGATGTGTGATTATAGTCAGGCTGTGTGGATATAGTCAGGCTGTGTGGATATAGTCAGGCTGTGTGGATATAGTCAGGCTGTGTGATTATAGTCAGGCTGTGTGGATATAGTCAGGCTGTGTGGATAGAGTCAGGCTGTGTGATTATAGTCAGGCTGTGTGATTATAGTCAGGCTGTATGGATATAGTCAGGCTGTGTGATTATAGTCAGGCTGTATGGATATAGTCAGGCTGTGTGATTATAGTCAGGCTGTGTGATTATAGTCAGGCTGTATGGATATAGTCAGGCTGTGTGGATATAGTCAGGCTGTGTGATTATAGTCAGGCTGTGTGGATATAGTCAGGCTGTGTGGATATAGTCAGGCTGTGTGATTATAGTCAGGCTGTATGGATATAGTCAGGCTGTGTGGATATAGTCAGGCTGTGTGGATATAGTCAGGCTGTGTGATTATAGTCAGGCTGTATGGATATAGTCAGGCTGTGTGGATATAGTCAGGCTGTGTGATTATAGTCAGGCTCTGTGAATATAGTCAGGCTGTGTGATTATAGTCAGGCTGTGTGATTATAGTCAGGCTGTGTGGTTATAGTAAGGCTGTGTGATTATAGTCAGGCTGTGTGGATATAGTCAGGCTGTGTGATTATAGTCAGGCTGTGTGGATATAGTCAGGCTGTGTGGATATAGTCAGGCTGTGTGATGAGAGTCAGGCTGTGTGGATATAGTCAGGCTGTGTGGATATAGTCAGGCTGTGTGATTATAGTCAGGCTGTGTGGATATAGTCAGGCTGTGTGGATGTAGTCAGGCTGTGTGGATATAGTCAGGCTGTGTGATTATAGTCAGGCTGTGTGATTATAGTCAGGCTGTGTGATTATAGTCAGGCTGTGTGGATATAGTCAGGCTGTGTGATTATAGTCAGGCTGTGTTGTTATAGTCAGGCTGTGTGATTATAGTCAGGCTGAGTGATTATAGTCAGGCTGTGTGGATATAGTCAGGCTGTGTGATTATAGTCAGGCTGTGTGGATATAGTCAGGCTGTGTGGATATAGTCAGGCTGTGTGATTATAGTCAGGCTGTGTGGATATAGTCAGGCTGTGTGGATATAGTCAGGCTGTGTGGATATAGTCAGGCTGTGTGATTATAGTCAGGCTGTGTGGATGTAGTCAGGCTGTGTGGATATAGTCAGGCTGTGTGATTATTGTCAGGCTGTGTGATTATAGTCAGGCTGTGTGGTTATAGTCAGGCTGTGTGGATATAGTCAGTCTGTGTGATTATAGTCAGGCTGTGTGATTATAGTCAGGCTGTATGGATATAGTCAGGCTGTGTGATTATAGTCAGGCTGTGTTGTTATAGTCAGGCTGTGTGGATATAGTCAGGCTGTGTGATTATAGTCAGGCTGTGTGATTATAGTCAGGCTGTGTGGATATAGTCAGGCTGTGTGGATATAGTCAGGCTGTGTGGATATAGTCAGGCTGTGTGATTATAGTCAGGCTGTGTGGATATAGTCAGGCTGTGTGGATATAGTCAGGCTGTGTGATTATAGTCAGGCTGTGTGGATATAGTCAGGCTGTGTGGATATAGTCAGGCTGTGTGGATATAGTCAGGCTGTGTGATTATAGTCAGGCTGTGAGATTATTGTCAGGCTGTGTGGATATAGTCAGGCTGTGTGGATGTAGTCAGGCTGTGTGGATATAGTCAGGCTGTGTGATTATAGTCAGGCTGTGTGATTATAGTCAGGCTGTGTGATTATAGTCAGGCTGTGTGGATATAGTCAGGCTGTGTGATTATAGTCAGGCTGTGTGATTATAGTCAGGCTGCATGGATATAGTCAGGCTGTGTGATTATAGTCAGGCTGTGTGATTATAGTCAGGCTGTGTGGATATAGTCAGGCTGTGTGGATATAGTCTGGCTGTGTGGATATAGTCAGGCTGTGTGAATATAGTCAGGCTGTGTGGATATAGTCAGGCTGTGTGGATGTAGTCAGGCTGTGTGGATATAGTCAGGCTGTGTGAATATAGTCAGGCTGTGTGATTATAGTCAGGCTGTGTGATTATAGTCAGGCTGTGTGGATATAGTCAGGCTGTGTGATTATAGTCAGGCTGTGTGATTATAGTCAGGCTGTATGGATATAGTCAGGCTGTGTGATTATAGTCAGGCTGTGTTGTTATAGTCAGGCTGTGTGGATATAGTCAGGCTGTGTGATTATAGTCAGGCTGTGTGGATATAGTCAGGCTGTATGGATATAGTCAGGCTGTGTGATTATAGTCAGGCTGTGTGATTATAGTCAGGCTGTGTGATTATAGTCAGGCTGTGTGATTATAGTCAGGCTCTATGGATATAGTCAGGCTGTGTGATTATAGTCAGGCTGTGTGGATATAGTCAGGCTGTGTGATTATAGTCAGGCTGTGTGATTATAGTCAGGCTGTGTGGATATAGTCAGGCTGTGTGGATATAGTCAGGCTGTGTGGATATAGTCAGGCTGTGTGATTATAGTCAGGCTGTATGGATATAGTCAGGCTGTGTGGTTATAGTCAGGCTGTGTGATTATAGTCAGGCTGTGTGGATATAGTCAGGCTGTGTGGATATAGTCAGGCTGTGTGATTATAGTCAGGCTGTATGGATATAGTCAGGCTGTGTGATTATAGTCAGGCTGTGTGATTATAGTCAGGCTGTGTGATTATAGTCAGGCTGTGTGGTTATAGTCAGGCTGTGTGGTTATAGTCAGGCTGTGTGATTATAGTCAGGCTGTGTGGATATAGTAAGGCTCTGTGGATATAGACAGGCTGTGTGATTATAGACAGGCTGTGTGATTATAGTCAGGCTGTGTGATTATAATCAGGCTGTGTGGTTATAGTCAGGCTGTGTGATTATAGTCAGGCTGTGTGATTATAGTCAGGCTGTGTTGTTATAGTCAGGCTGTGTGATTATAGTCAGGCTGTGTGATTATCGTCAGGCTGTGTGATTATAGTCAGGCTGTGTGATTATAGTCAGGCTGTGTGGTTATAGTCAGGCTGTGTGATTATCGTCAGGCTGTGTGGATATAGTCAGGCTGTGTGGATATAGTCAGGCTGTGTGATTATAGACAGGCTGTGTGGATATAGTCAGGCTGTGTGATTATAGTCAGGCTGTGTGGTTATAGTCAGGCTGTGTGGTTATAGTCAGGCTGTGTGATTATAGTCAGGCTGTGTGGATATAATCAGGCTGTGTGGATATAGTCAGGCTGTGTGATTATAGACAGTCTGTGTGATTATAGTCACGCTGTGTGATTATAGTCAGGCTGTGTGATTATAGTCAGGCTGTGTGGATATAGTCAGGCTGTGTGGATATAGTCAGGCTGTGTGATTATAGTCAGGCTGTGTGGATATAGTCAGGCTGTGTGATTATAGTCAGGCTGTGTGGATATAGTCAGGCTGTGTGATTATAGTCAGGCTGTGTGATTATAGTCAGGCTGTGTGGAGAGAGTCAGGCTGTGTGGATATAGTCAGGCTGTGTGATTATAGTCATGCTGTGTGATTATAGTCAGGCTGTGTGGATATAGTCAGGCTGTGTGGATATAGTCAGGCTGTGTGATTAAAGTCAGGCTGTGTGATTATAGTCAGGCTGTGTGATTATAGTCAGGCTGTGTGGAGAAAGTCAGGCTGTGTGGATATAGTCAGGCTGTGTGGATATAGTCAGGCTGCGTGATTATAGTCAGGCTGTGTGATTATTGTCAGGCTGTGTGATTATAGTCAGGCTGTGTGGATATAGTCAGGCTGTGTGGATATAGTCAGGCTGTGTGGATATAGTCAGGCTGTGTGATTATAGTCAGGCTGTGTGATTATAGTCAGGCTGTGTGATTATAGTCAGGCTGTGTGGATATAGTCAGGCTGTGTGGATATAGTCAGGCTGTGTGGATATAGTCAGGCTGTGTGATTATAGTCAGGCTGTGTGATGATCGTCAGGCTGTGTGATTATAGTCAGGCTGTGTGGATATAGTCAGGCTGTGTGATTATAGTCAGGCTGTGTGATTATAGTCAGGCTGTGTGGATATAGTCAGGCTGTGTGATTATAGTCAGGCTGTGTGATTATAGTCAGGCTGTGTGGATATAGTCAGGCTGTGTGATTATAGTCAGGCTGTGTGATTATAGTCAGGCTGTGTGGATATAGTCAGGCTGTGTGATTATAGTCAGGCTGTGTGATTATAGTCAGGCTGTGTGGTTATAGTCAGGCTGTGTGGATATATTCAGGCTGTGTGAATATAGTCAGGCTGTGTGATTATAGTCAGGCTGTGTGGATATAGTCAGGCTGTGTGATTATAGTCAGGCTGTGTGATTATAGTCAGGCTGTGTGGATATAGTCAGGCTGTGTGGATATAGTCAGGCTGTGTGATTATAGTCAGGCTGTGTGATTATAGTCAGGCTGTGTGGATATAGTCAGGCTGTGTGATTATAGTCAGGCTGTGTGATTATAGTCAGGCTGTGTGGATATAGTCAGGCTGTGTGATTATAGTCAGGCTGTGTGATTATAGTCAGGCTGTGTGGATATAGTCAGGCTGTGTGATTATAGTCAGGCTGTGTGATTATAGTCAGGCTGTGTGGTTATAGTCAGGCTGTGTGATTATAGTCAGGCTGTGTGGATATAGTCAGGCTGTGTGATTATAGTCAGGCTGTGTGATTATAGTCAGGCTGTGTGATTATAGTCAGGCTGTGTGGTTATAGTCAGGCTGTGTGGATATAGTCAGGCTGTGTGGATATAGTCAGGCTGTGTGATTATAGTCAGGCTGTGTGGTCAATTTTCAGGCTGTGTGATTATAGTCAGGCTGTGTGGATATAGTCAGGCTGTATGGATATAGTCAGGCTGTGTGATTATAGTCAGGCTGTGTGATTATAGTCAGGCTGTGTGATTATAGTCAGGCTGTGTGGATATAGTCAGGCTGTGTGATTATAGTCAGGCTGTGTGGATAGAGTCAGGCTGTGTGGATATAGTCAGGCTGTGTGATTATAGTCAGGCTGTGTGGATATAGTCAGGCTGTATGTATATAGTCAGGCTGTGTGATTATAGTCAGGCTGTGTGATTATAGTCAGGCTGTGTGATTATAGACAGGCTGTGTGGATATAGTCAGGCTGTATGGATATAGTCAGGCTGTGTGATTATAGTCAGGCTGTGTGATTATAGTCAGGCTGTGTGGATATAGTCAGGCTGTATGGATATAGTCAGGCTGTGTGATTATAGTCAGGCTGTGTGGATAGAGTCAGGCTGTGTGGATATAGTCAGGCTGTGTGATTATAGTCAGGCTGTGTGGATATAGTCAGGCTGTATGGATATAGTCAGGCTGTGTGATTATAGTCAGGCTGTGTGATTATAGTCAGGCTGTGTGATTATAGACAGGCTGTGTGGATATAGTCAGGCTGTATGGATATAGTCAGGCTGTGTGATTATAGTCAGGCTGTGTGATTATAGTCAGGCTGTGTGATTATAGTCAGGCTGTGTGGATATAGTCAGGCTGTGTGATTATAGTCAGGCTGTGTGGATATAGTCAGGCTGTGTGGATATAGTCAGGCTGTATGGATATAGTCAGGCTGTGTGATTATAGTCAGGCTGTGTGATTATAGTCAGGCTGTGTGGTTATAGTCAGGCTGTGTGGATATAGTCAGGCTGTGTGGATATAGTCAGGCTGTATGGATATAGTCAGGCTGTGTGATTATAGTCAGGCTGTGTGATTATAGTCAGGCCCTGTGATTATAGTCAGGTTGTGTGGATATCGTCAGGCTGTGTGGATATAGTCAGGCTGTATGGATATAGTCAGGCTGTGTGATTATAGTCAGGCTGTGTGATTATAGTCAGGCTGTGTGATTATAGTCAGGCTGTGTGGTTATAGTCAGGCTGTGTGATTATAGTCGGGCTGTGTGATTATAGTCAGGCTGTGTGGAAATAGTCAGGCTGTGTGATTATAGTCAGGCTGTGTGATTATAGTCAGGCTGTGTGATTATAGTCAGGCTGTGTGGATATAGTCAGGCTTTGTGGATATAGTCAGACTGTATGGATATAGTCAGGCTGTGTGATTATAGTCGGGCTGTGTGAATATAGTCAGGCCGTGTGATTATAGTCAGGCTGTGTGGATATAGTCAGGCTGTGTGATTATAGTCAGGCTGTGTGGATATATTCAGGCTGTGTGATTATAGTCAGGCTGTGTGATTATATTCAGTCTGTGTGATTATAGTCAGGCTGTGTGATTATAGTCAGGCTGTGTGATTATAGTCAGGCTGTGTGGATATAGTCAGGCTGTGTGGATATAGTCAGGCTGTGTGATTATAGTCAGGCTGTGTGGATATAGTCAGGCTGTGTGATTATAATCAGGCTGTGTGTTAAAAGTCAGGCTGTGTGATTATAGTCAGGCTGTGTGGATATAGTCAGGCTGTGTGGATATAGTCAGGCTGTGTGATTATAGACAGGCTGTGTGATTATAGTCAGGCTGTGTGGATATAGTCAGGCTGTGTGGATATAGTCAGGCTGTGTGATTATAGTCAGGCTGTGTGATTATAGTCAGGCTGTGTGGATATAGTCAGGCTGTGTGGATATAGTCAGGCTGTGTGGATATAGTCAGGCTGTGTGATTATAGTCAGGCTGTGTGGATATATTCAGGCTGTGTGGATATAGTCAGGCTGTGTGGATATAGTCAGGCTGTGTGATTATAGTCAGGCTGTGTGATTATAGTCAGGCTGTGTGGATATAGTCAGACTGTGTGGATGTAGTCAGGCTGTGTGGATATAGTCAGGCTGTGTGATTATAGTCAGGCTGTGTGATTATAGTCAGTCTGTGTGGTTATAGTCAGGCTGTGTGGATATAGTCAGGCTGTGTGATTATAGTCAGGTTGTGTGGATATAGTCAGGCTGTGTGGATATAGTCAGGCTGTATCGATATAGTCAGGCTGTGTGATTATAGTCAGGCTGTGTGATTATAGTCAGGCTGTGTGATTATAGTCAGGCTGTGTGGTTATAGTCAGGCTGTGTGATTATAGTCGGGCTGTGTGATTATAGTCAGGCTGTGTGGATATAGTCAGGCTGTGTGATTATAGTCAGGCTGTGTGGATATAGTCAGGCTGTGTGGATATAGTCAGGCTGTGTGGATATAGTCAGGCTGTATGGATATAGTCAGGCTGTGTGATTATAGTCGGGCTGTGTGAATATAGTCAGGCTGTGTGATTATAGTCAGGCTGTGTGGATATAGTCAGGCTGTGTGATTATAGTCAGGCTGTGTGGATATAGTCAGGCTGTGTGATTATAGTCAGGCTGTGTGATTATATTCAGTCTGTGTGATTATAGTCAGGCTGTGTGATTATAGTCAGGCTGTGTGATTATAGTCAGGCTGTGTGGATATAGTCAGGCTGTGTGGATAGAGTCAGGCTGTGTGATTATAGTCAGGCTGTGTGATTATAGTCAGGCTGTGTGATTATAATCAGGCTGTGTGTTAAAAGTCAGGCTGTGTGATTATAGTCAGGCTGTGTGGATATAGTCAGGCTGTGTGGATATAGTCAGGCTGTGTGATTATAGACAGGCTGTGTGATTATAGTCAGGCTGTGTGGATATAGTCAGGCTGTGTGGATATAGTCAGGCTGTGTGGATATTGTCAGGCTGTGTGATTATAGTAAGGCTGTGTGATTATAGTCAGGCTGTGTGGATATAGTCAGGCTGTGTGGATATAGTCAGGCTGTGTGGATATACTCAGGCTGTGTGATTATAGTCAGGCTGTGTGATTATAGTCAGGCTGCGTGATTATAGTCAGGCTGTATGGATATAGTCAGGCTGTGTGGATATAGTCAGGCTGTGTGGTTATAGTCAGGCTGTGTGATTATAGTCAGGCTGTGTGATTATAGTCAGGCTGTGTGGATATAGTCAGGCTGTGTGGATGTGGTCAGGCTGTGTGATTATAGTCAGGCCGTGTGGATATAGTCAGGCTGTGTGGATATAGTCAGGCTGTGTGATTATAGTCAGGCTGTGTGATTATAGTCAGGCTGTGTGATTATAGTCAGGCTGTGTGGATATAGTCAGGCTGTGTGGATATAGTCAGGCTGTGTGATTATAGTCAGGCTGTGTGGATATAGTCAGGCTGTGTGGATATAGTCAGGCTGTGTGATTATAGTCAGGCTGTGTGGTTATAGTCAGGCTGTGTGATTATAGTCAGGCTGTGTGATTATAGTCAGGCTGTATGGATATAGTCAGGCTGTGTGATTATAGTCAGGCTGTGTGATTATAGTCAGTCTGTGTGGATATAGTCAGGCTGTGTGATTATAGTCAGGCTGTGTGTATATAGTCAGTCTGTGTGATTATAGTCAGTCTGTGTGGATATAGTCAGGCTGTGTGGATATAGTCAGGCTGTGTGGATATAGTCAGGCTGTGTGATTATACTCAGGCTGTGTGGATATAGTCAGGCTGTATGATTATAGTCAGGCTGTGTGGATATAGTCAGGCTGTGTGGATATAGTCAGGCTGTGTGATTATAGTCAGGCTGTGTGATTATAGTCAGGCTGTGTGGATATAGTCAGGCTGTGTGATTATAGTCAGGCTGTGTGATTATAGTCAGGCTGTATGGATATAGTCAGGCTGTGTGATTATAGTCCGGCTGTGTGGATATAGTCAGGCTGTATGGATATAGTCAGGCTGTGTGATTATAGTCAGGCTGTGTGATTAAAATCAGGCTGTGTGGATATAGTCAGGCTGTGTGATTATAGTCAGGCTGTGTGATTATAGTCAGGCTGTATGGATATAGTCAGGCTGTGTGATTATAGTCAGGCTGTGTGGATATAGTCAGGCTGTGTGATTATAGTGTGATTATAGTCAGGCTGTGTGATTATAGTCAGGCTGTGTGATTATAGTCAGGCTGTGTGGTTATAGTCAGGCTGTGTGATTATAGTCAGGCTGTGTGATTATAGTCAGGCTGTGTGGATATAGTCAGGCTGTGTGATTATAGTCAGGCTGTGTGATTATAGTCAGGCTGTGTGATTATAGTCAGGCTGTGTTGTTATAGTCAGGCTGTGTGATTATAGTCAGGCTGAGTGATTATAGTCAGGCTGTGTGGATATAGTCAGGCTGTGTGATTATAGTCAGGCTGTGTGGATATAGTCAGGCTGTGTGGATATAGTCAGGCTGTGTGATTATAGTCAGGCTGTGTGGATATAGTCAGGCTGTGTGGATATAGTCAGGCTGTGTGGATATAGTCAGGCTGTGTGATTATAGTCAGGCTGTGTGATTATAGTCAGGCTGTGTGGATGTAGTCAGGCTGTGTGGATGTAGTCAGGCTGTGTGGATATAGTCAGGCTGTGTGAATATAGTCAGGCTGTGTGATTATAGTCAGGCTGTGTGATTATAGTCAGGCTGTGTGGATATAGTCAGGCTGTGTGATTATAGTCAGGCTGTGTGATTATAGTCAGGCTGTATGGATATAGTCAGGCTGTGTGATTATAGTCAGGCTGTGTTATTATAGTCAGGCTGTGTGGATATCGTCAGGCTGTGTGATTTTAGTCAGGCTGTGTGATTATAGTCAGGCTGTGTGGATATAGTCAGGCTGTATGGATATAGTCAGGCTGTGTGATTATAGTCAGGCTGTGTGATTATAGTCAGGCTGTGTGGATATAGTCAGGCTGTGTGATTATAGTCAGGCTGTGTGATTATAGTCAGGCTGTGTGATTATAGTCAGGCTGTGTGGATATAGTCAGGCTGTGTGATTATAGTCAGGCTGTGTGATTATAGTCAGGCTGTGTGGATATAGTCAGGCTGTGTGGATATAGTCTGGCTGTGTGATTATAATCAGGCTGTGTGATTATAGTCAGGCTGTGTGGATATAGTCAGGATGTGTGATTATAGTCAGGCTGTGTGGATATAGTCAGGCTGTGTGGATATAGTCAGGCTGTGTGGATATAGTCAGGCTGTGTGATTATAGTCAGGCTGTGTGGATATAGTCAGGCTGTGTGGATATAGTCAGGCTGTGTGATTATAGTCAGGCTGTGTGATTATAGTCAGGCTGTGTGATTATAGTCAGGCTGTATGGATATAGTCAGGCTGTGTGATTATAGTCAGGCTGTATGGATATAGTCAGGCTGTGTGATTATAGTCAGGCTGTGTGATTATAGTCAGGCTGTATGGATATAGTCAGGCTGTGTGGATATAGTCAGGCTGTGTGATTATAGTCAGGCTGTGTGGATATAGTCAGGCTGTGTGGATATAGTCAGGCTGTGTGATTATAGTCAGGCTGTATGGATATAGTCAGGCTGTGTGGATATAGTCAGGCTGTGTGGATATAGTCAGGCTGTGTGATTATAGTCAGGCTGTATGGATATAGTCAGGCTGTGTGGATATAGTCAGGCTGTGTGATTATAGTCAGGCTCTGTGGATATAGTCAGGCTGTGTGGATATAGTCAGGCTGTGTGATTATAGTCAGGCTGTGTGGATATAGTCAGGCTGTGTGGATATAGTCAGGCTGTGTGAATATAGTCAGGCTGTGTGATTATAGTCAGGCTGTGTGATATAGTCAGGCTGTGTGGATATAGTCAGGCTGTGTGATTATAGTCAGGCTGTGTGATTATAGTCAGGCTGTGTGATTATAGTCAGGCTGTGTGGATATAGTCAGGCTGTGTGGATATAGTCAGGCTGTGTGATTAAAGTCAGGCTGTGTGATTATAGTCAGGCTGTGTGATTATAGTCAGGCTGTGTGGAGAAAGTCAGGCTGTGTGGATATAGTCAGGCTGTGTGGATATAGTCAGGCCGTGTGATTATAGACAGGCTGTGTGATTATAGTCAGGCTGTGTGATTATAGTCAGGCTGTGTGGATATAGTCAGGCTGTGTGGATATAGTCAGGCTGTGTGATTATAGTCAGGCTGTGTGATTATAGTCAGGCTGTGTGATTATAGTCAGGCTGTGTGGATATAGTCAGGCTGTGTGGATATAGTCAGGCTGTGTGGATATAGTCAGGCTGTGTGATGATAGTCAGGCTGTGTGATTATAGTCAGGCTGTGTGGATATAGTCAGGCTGTGTGATTATAGTCAGGCTGTGTGATTATAGTCAGGCTGTGTGGATATAGTCAGGCTGTGTGATTATAGTCAGGCTGTGTGATTATAGTCAGGCTGTGTGGATATAGTCAGGCTGTGTGATTATAGTCAGGCTGTGTGATTATAGTCAGGCTGTGTGGATATAGTCAGGCTGTGTGATTATAGTCAGGCTGTGTGATTATAGTCAGGCTGTGTGGTTATAGTCAGGCTGTGTGGATATATTCAGGCTGTGTGAATATAGTCAGGCTGTGTGATTATAGTCAGGCTGTGTGGATATAGTCAGGCTGTGTGATTATAGTCAGGCTGTGTGATTATAGTCAGGCTGTGTGGATATAGTCAGGCTGTGTGGATATCGTCAGGCTGTGTGATTATAGACAGGTTGTGTGATTATAGACAGGCTGTATGGATATAGTCAGGCTGTGTGATTATAGTCAGGCTGTGTGATTATAGTCAGGCTGTGTGGATATAGTCAGGCTGTGTGATTATAGTCAGGCTGTGTGATTATAGTCAGGCTGTGTGGATATAGTCAGGCTGTGTGATTATAGTCAGGCTGTGTGATTATAGTCAGGCTGTGTGGTTATTGTCAGGCTGTGTGGATATATTCAGGCTGTGTAAATATAGTCAGGCTGTGTGATTATAGTCAGGCTGTGTGGATATAGTCAGGCTGTGTGATTATAGTCAGGCTGTGTGATTATAGTCAGGCTGTGTGGATATAGTCAGGCTGTGTGGATATAGTCAGGCTGTGTGATTATAGTCAGGCTGTGTGATTATATTCAGGCTGTGTGATTATAGTCAGGCTGTGTGGATATAGTCAGGCTGTGTGATTATAGTCAGGCTGTGTGGATATAGTCAGGCTGTGTGATTATAGTCAGGCTGTGTGATTATAGTCAGGCTGTGTGGATATAGTCAGGCTGTGTGATTATAGTCAGGCTGTGTGATTATAGTCAGGCTGTGTGATTATAGTCAGGCTGTGTGGTTATAGTCAGGCTGTGTGATTATAGTCAGGCTGTGTGATTATAGTCAGGCTGTGTGGATATAGTCAGGCTGTGTGATTATAGTCAGGCTGTGTGATTATAGTCAGGCTGTGTGGTTATAGTCAGGCTGTGTGATTATAGTCAGGCTGTGTGGATATAGTCAGGCTGTGTGATTATAGTCAGGCTGTGTGATTATAGTCAGGCTGTGTGGTTATAGTCAGGCTGTGTGGATATAGTCAGGCTGTGTGGTTATAGTCAGGCTGTGTGATTATAGTCAGGCTGTGTGATTATAGTCAGGCTGTGTGGATATAGTCAGGCTGTGTGATTATAGTCAGGCTGTGTGATTATAGTCAGGCTGTGTGGTTATAGTCAGGCTGTGTGATTATAGTCAGGCTGTGTGGATATAGTCAGGCTGTGTGATTATAGTCAGGCTGTGTGATTATAGTCAGGCTGTGTGATTATAGTCAGGCTGTGTGGTTATAGTCAGGCTGTGTGATTATAGTCAGGCTGTGTGGATATAGTCAGGCTGTGTGATTATAGTCAGGCTGTGTGATTATAGTCAGGCTGTGTGATTATAGTCAGGCTGTGTGGTTATAGTCAGGCTGTGTGATTATAGTCAGGCTGTGTGGTTATAGTCAGGCTGTGTGATTATAGTCAGGCTGTGTGATTATAGTCAGGCTGTGTGATTATAGTCAGGCTGTGTGGATATAGTCAGGCTGTGTGATTATAGTCAGGCTGTGTGATTATAGTCAGGCTGTGTGGATATAGTCAGGCTGTGTGATTATAGTCAGGCTGTGTGGTTATAGTCAGGCTGTGTGGTCAATTTTCAGGCTGTGTGATTATAGTCAGGCTGTGTGGATATAGTCAGGCTGTGTGGATATAGTCAGGCTGTGTGGATATAGTCAGGCTGTGTGGATATAGTCAGGCTGTGTGATTATAGTCAGGCTGTGTGGATATAGTCAGGCTGTGTGATTATAGTCAGGCTGTGTGATTATAGTCAGGCAGTGTGGATATAGTCAGGCTGTGTGGATATAGTCAGGCTGTGTGGTTATAGTCAGGCTGTGTGATTATAGTCAGGCTGTGTGGATATAGTCAGGCTGTGTGATTATAGTCAGGCTGTGTGATTATAGTCAGGCTGTGTGGTTATAGTCAGGCTGTGTGGATATAGTCAGGCTGTGTGATTATAGTCAGGCTGTGTGATTATAGTCAGGCTGTGTGATTATAGTCAGGCTGTGTGATTATAGTCAGGCTGTGTGATCATAGTCAGGCTGTGTGATTATAGTCAGGCTGTGTGATTATAGTCAGGCTGTGTGATTATAGTCAGGCTGTGTGGTTATAGTCAGGCTGTGTGATTATAGTCAGGCTGTGTGGATATAGTCAGGCTGTGTGATTATAGTCAGGCTGTGTGGATATAGTCAGGCTGTGTGATTATAGTCAGGCTGTGTGGATATAGTCAGGCTGTGTGATTATAGTCAGGCTGTGTGATTATAGTCAGGCTGTGTGGTTATAGTCAGGCTGTGTGGTCAATTTTCAGGCTGTGTGATTATAGTCAGGCTGTGTGGATATAGTCAGGCTGTGTGATTATAGTCAGGCTGTGTGGATATAGTCAGGCTGTGTGATTATAGTCAGGCTGTGTGGATATATTCAGGCTGTGTGGATATAGTCAGGCTGTGTGATTATAGACAGGCTGTGTGGATATAGTCAGGCTGTATGGATATAGTCAGGCTGTGTGATTATAGTCAGGCTGTGTGATTATAGTCAGGCTGTGTGATTATAGTCAGGCTGTGTGGATATAGTCAGGCTGTGTGATTATAGTCAGGCTGTGTGGATATAGTCAGGCTGTGTGGATATAGTCAGGCTGTATGGATATAGTCAGGCTGTGTGATTATAGTCAGGCTGTGTGATTATAGTCAGGCTGTGTGGTTATAGTCAGGCTGTGTGGATATAGTCAGGCTGTGTGGATATAGTCAGGCTGTATGGATATAGTCAGGCTGTGTGATTATAGTCAGGCTGTGTGATTATAGTCAGGCCCTGTGATTATAGTCAGGTTGCGTGGATATAGTCAGGCTGTGTGGATATAGTCAGGCTGTATGGATATAGTCAGGCTGTGTGATTATAGTCAGGCTGTGTGATTATAGTCAGGCTGTGTGATTATAGTCAGGCTGTGTGGTTATAGTCAGGCTGTGTGATTATAGTCGGGCTGTGTGATTATAGTCAGGCTGTGTGGAAATAGTCAGGCTGTGTGATTATAGTCAGGCTGTGTGATTATAGTCAGGCTGTGTGATTATAGTCAGGCTGTGTGGATATAGTCAGGCTGTGTGGATATAGTCAGGCTGTATGGATATAGTCAGGCTGTGTGATTATAGTCGGGCTGTGTGAATATAGTCAGGCCGTGTGATTATAGTCAGGCTGTGTGGATATAGTCAGGCTGTGTGATTATAGTCAGGCTGTGTGGATATATTCAGGCTGTGTGATTATAGTCAGGCTGTGTGATTATATTCAGTCTGTGTGATTATAGTCAGGCTGTGTGATTATAGTCAGGCTGTGTGATTATAGTCAGGCTGTGTGGATATAGTCAGGCTGTGTGGATATAGTCAGGCTGTGTGATTATAGTCAGGCTGTGTGGATATAGTCAGGCTGTGTGATTATAATCAGGCTGTGTGTTAAAAGTCAGGCTGTGTGATTATAGTCAGGCTGTGTGGATATAGTCAGGCTGTGTGGATATAGTCAGGCTGTGTGATTATAGACAGGCTGTGTGATTATAGTCAGGCTGTGTGGATATAGTCAGGCTGTGTGGATATAGTCAGGCTGTGTGGATATAATCAGGCTGTGTGATTATAGTCAGGCTGTGTGATTATAGTCAGGCTGTGTGGATATAGTCAGGCTGTGTGGATATAGTCAGGCTGTGTGGATATAGTCAGTCTGTGTGATTATAGTCAGGCTGTGTGGATATATTCAGGCTGTGTGGATATAGTCAGGCTGTGTGGATATAGTCAGGCTGTGTGATTATAGTCAGGCTGTGTGATTATAGTCAGGCTGTGTGGATATAGTCAGACTGTGTGGATGTAGTCAGGCTGTGTGGATATAGTCAGGCTGTGTGATTATAGTCAGGCTGTGTGATTATAGTCAGTCTGTGTGGTTATAGTCAGGCTGTGTGGATATAGTCAGGCTGTGTGATTATAGTCAGGTTGTGTGGATATAGTCAGTCTGTGTGGATATAGTCAGGCTGTATCGATATAGTCAGGCTTGTGATTATAGTCAGGCTGTGTGATTATAGTCAGGCTGTGTGATTATAGTCAGGCTGTGTGGTTATAGTCAGGCTGTGTGATTATAGTCGGGCTGTGTGATTATAGTCAGGCTGTGTGGATATAGTCAGGCTGTGTGATTATAGTCAGGCTGTGTGGATATAGTCAGGCTGTGTGGATATAGTCAGGCTGTGTGGATATAGTCAGGCTGTATGGATATAGTCAGGCTGTGTGATTATAGTCGGGCTGTGTGAATATAGTCTGGCTGTGTGATTATAGTCAGGCTGTGTGGATATAGTCAGGCTGTGTGATTATAGTCAGGCTGTGTGGATATAGTCAGGCTGTGTGATTATAGTCAGGCTGTGTGATTATATTCAGTCTGTGTGATTATAGTCAGGCTGTGTGATTATAGTCAGGCTGTGTGATTATAGTCAGGCTGTGTGGATATAGTCAGGCTGTGTGGATATAGTCAGGCTGTGTGATTATAGTCTGGCTGTGTGATTATAGTCAGGCTGTGTGATTATAATCATGCTGTGTGTTAAAAGTCAGGCTGTGTGATTATAGTCAGGCTGTGTGGATATAGTCAGGCTGTGTGGATATAGTCAGGCTGTGTGATTATAGACAGGCTGTGTGATTATACTCAGGCTGTGTGGATATAGTCAGGCTGTGTGGATGTAGTCAGGCTGTGTGGATATAGTCAGGCTGTGTGAATATAGTCAGGCTGTGTGATTATACTCAGGCTGTGTGATTATAGTCAGGCTGTGTGGATATAGTCAGGCTGTGTGATTATAGTCAGGCTGTGTGATTATAGTCAGGCTGTATGGATATAGTCAGGCTGTGTGATTATAGTCAGGCTGTGTTGTTATAGTCAGGCTGTGTGGATATCGTCAGGCTGTGTGATTTTAGTCAGGCTGTGTGATTATAGTCAGGCTGTGTGGATATAGTCAGGCTGTATGGATATAGTCAGGCTGTGTGATTATAGTCAGGCTGTGTGATTATAGTCAGGCTGTGTGATTATAGTCAGGCTGTGTGATTATAGTCAGGCTGTGTGATTATAGTCAGGCTGTGTGGATATAGTCAGGCTGTGTGATTATAGTCAGGCTGTGTGATTATAGTCAGGCTGTGTGGATATAGTCAGGCTGTGTGGATATAGTCAGGCTGTGTGATTATAATCAGGCTGTGTGATTATAGTCAGGCTGTGTGGATATAGTCAGGATGTGTGATTATAGTCAGGCTGTGTGGATATAGTCAGGCTGTGTGGATATAGTCAGGCTGTGTGGATATAGTCAGGCTGTGTGATTATAGTCAGGCTGTGTGGATATAGTCAGGCTGTGTGATTATAGTCAGGCTGTGTGATTATAGTCAGGCTGTGTGATTATAGTCAGGCTGTATGGATATAGTCAGGCTGTGTGATTATAGTCAGGCTGTATGGATATAGTCAGGCTGTGTGATTATAGTCAGGCTGTGTGATTATAGTCAGGCTGTATGGATATAGTCAGGCTGTGTGGATATAGTCAGGCTGTGTGATTATAGTCAGGCTGTGTGGATATAGTCAGGCTGTGTGGATATAGTCAGGCTGTGTGATTATAGTCAGGCTGTATGGATATAGTCAGGCTGTGTGGATATAGTCAGGCTGTGTGGATATAGTCAGGCTGTGTGATTATAGTCAGGCTGTATGGATATAGTCAGGCTGTGTGGATATAGTCAGGCTGTGTGATTATAGTCAGGCTCTGTGGATATAGTCAGGCTGTGTGGATATAGTCAGGCTGTGTGATTATAGTCAGGCTGTGTGGATATAGTCAGGCTGTGTGGATATAGTCAGGCTGTGTGAATATAGTCAGGCTGTGTGATTATAGTCAGGCTGTGTGGATATAGTCAGGCTGTGTGGATATAGTCAGGCTGTGTGATTATAGTCAGGCTGTGTGATTATAGTCAGGCTGTGTGGTTATAGTCAGGCTGTGTGATTATAGTCAGGCTGTGTGGATATAGTCAGGCTGTGTGATTATAGTCAGGCTGTGTGATTATAGTCAGGCTGTGTGGATATAGTCAGGCTGTGTGGTTATAGTCAGGCTGTGTGGATATAGTCAGGCTGTGTGATTATAGTCAGGCTGTGTGGATATAGTCAGGCTGTGTGGATATAGTCAGGCTGTGTGATTTTAGTCAGGCTGTGTGGATATAGTCAGGCTGTGTGGAAAGAGTCAGGATGTGTGGATATAGTCAGGCTGTGTGATTATAGTCAGGCTGTGTGATTATAGTCAGGCTGTGTGGATATAGTCAGGCTGTGTGGATGTAGTCAGGCTGTGTGGATATAGTCAGGCTGTGTGATTATAGTCAGGCTGTGTGATTATAGTGAGGCTGTGTGATTATAGTCAGGCTGTGTGGATATAGTCAGGCTGTGTGATTATAGTCAGGCTGTGTGATTATAGTCAGGCTGCGTGATTATAGTCAGGCTGTATGGATATAGTCAGGCTGTGTGGATATAGTCAGGCTGTGTGGTTATAGTCAGGCTGTGTGATTATAGTCAGGCTGTGTGATTATAGTCAGGCTGTGTGGATATAGTCAGGCTGTGTGGATATAGTCAGGCTGTGTGATTATAGTCAGGCTGTGTGGATATAGTCAGGCTGTGTGGATATAGTCAGGCTGTGTGAATATAGTCAGGCTGTGTGTATATAGTCAGGCTGTGTGGATATAGTCAGGCTGTGTGATTATAGTCAGGCTGTGTGGATATAGTCAGGCTGTGTGGATATAGTCAGGCTGTGTGATTATAGTCAGGCTGTGTGGATATAGTCAGGCTGTGTGGATATAGTCAGGCTGTGTGATTATAGTCAGGCTGTGTGGATATAGTCAGGCTGTGTGGATATAGTCAGGCTGTGTGATTATAGTCAGGCTGTGTGGTTATAGTCAGGCTGTGTGATTATAGTCAGGCTGTGTGATTATAGTCAGGCTGTATGGATATAGTCAGTCTGTGTGATTATAGTCAGGCCGTGTGATTATAGTCAGTCTGTGTGGATATAGTCAGGCTGTGTGATTATAGTCAGGCTGTGTGTATATAGTCAGTCTGTGTGATTATAGTCAGGCTGTGTGATTATAGTCAGTCTGTGTGGATATGGTCAGGCTGTGTGGATATAGTCAGGCTGTGTGGATATAGTCAGGCTGTGTGATTATACTCAGGCTGTGTGGATATAGTCAGGCTGTGTGATTATAGTCAGGCTGTGTGCATATAGTCAGGCTGTGTGGATATAGTCAGGCTGTGTGATTATAGACAGGCTGTGTGGATATAGTCAGGCTGTGTGATTATAGTCAGGCTGTGTGATTATAGTCAGGCTGTGTGGATATAGTCAGGCTGTGTGATTATAGTCAGGCTGTGTGATTATAGTCAGGCTGTATGGATATAGTCAGGCTGTGTGATTATAGTCAGGCTGTGTGGATATAGTCAGGCTGTATGGATATAGTCAGGCTGTGTGATTATAGTCAGGCTGTGTGATTAAAATCAGGCTGTGTGGATATAGTCAGGCTGTGTGATTATAGTCAGGCTGTGTGATTATAGTCAGGCTGTATGGATATAGTCAGGCTGTGTGATTATAGTCAGGCTGTGTGGATATAGTCAGGCTGTGTGATTATAGTGTGATTATAGTCAGGCTGTGTGATTATAGTCAGGCTGTGTGATTATAGTCAGGCTGTGTGGTTATAGTCAGGCTGTGTGGATATAGTCAGGCTGTGTGGATGTAGTCAGGCTGTGTGGATATAGTCAGGCTGTGTGATTATAGTCAGGCTGTGTGATTATAGTCAGGCTGTGTGATTATAGTCAGGCTGTGTGGATATAGTCAGGCTGTGTGATTATAGTCAGGCTGTGTGATTATAGTCAGGCTGTGTTGTTATAGTCAGGCTGTGTGATTATAGTCAGGCTGAGTGATTATAGTCAGGCTGTGTGGATATAGTCAGGCTGTGTGATTATAGTCAGGCTGTGTGGATATAGTCAGGCTGTGTGGATATAGTCAGGCTGTGTGATTATAGTCAGGCTGTGTGGATATAGTCAGGCTGTGTGGATATAGTCAGGCTGTGTGGATATAGTCAGGCTGTGTGATTATAGTCAGGCTGTGTGATTATAGTCAGGCTGTGTGGATATAGTCAGGCTGTGTGGATGTAGTCAGGCTGTGTGGATGTAGTCAGGCTGTGTGGATATAGTCAGGCTGTGTGAATATAGTCAGGCTGTGTGATTATAGTCAGGCTGTGTGATTATAGTCAGGCTGTGTGGATATAGTCAGGCTGTGTGATTATAGTCAGGCTGTGTGATTATAGTCAGGCTGTATGGATATAGTCAGGCTGTGTGATTATAGTCAGGCTGTGTTGTTATAGTCAGGCTGTGTGGATATAGTCAGGCTGTGTGGATATAGTCAGGCTGTGTGATTATAGTCAGGCTGTGTGATTATAGTCAGGCTGTATGGATATAGTCAGGCTGTGTGATTATAGTCAGGCTGTGTGATTATAGTCAGGCTGTGTGGATATAGTCAGGCTGTATGGATATAGTCAGGCTGTGTGATTATAGTCAGGCTGTGTGATTATAGTCAGGCTGTGTGGATATAGTCAGGCTGTGTGATTATAGTCAGGCTGTGTGATTATAGTCAGGGTGTATGGATATAGTCAGGCTGTGTGATTATAGTCAGGCTGTGTGGATATAGTCAGGCTGTGTGATTATAGTCAGGCTGTGTGATTATAGTCAGGCTGTGTGGATATAGTCAGGCTGTGTGGATATAGTCAGGCTGTGTGATTATAATCAGGCTGTGTGATTATAGTCAGGCTGTGTGGATATAGTCAGGATGTGTGATTATAGTCAGGCTGTGTGGATATAGTCAGGCTGTGTGGATATAGTCAGGCTGTGTGGATATAGTCAGGCTGTGTGATTATAGTCAGGCTGTGTGGATATAGTCAGGCTGTGTGATTATAGTCAGGCTGTGTGGATATAGTCAGGCTGTGTGGATATAGTCAGGCTGTGTGATTATAGTCAGGCTGTGTGGATAGAGTCAGGCTGTGTGGATATAGTCAGGCTGTGTGATTATAGTCAGGCTGTGTGATTATAGTCAGGCTGTGTGATTATAGTCAGGCTGTGTGATTATAGTCAGGCTGTATGGATATAGTCAGGCTGTGTGATTATAGTCAGGCTGTATGGATATAGTCAGGCTGTGTGATTATAGTCAGGCTGTGTGATTATAGTCAGGCTGTGTGGATATAGTCAGGCTGTGTGATTATAGTCAGGCTGTGTGATTATAGTCAGGCTGTGTGATTATAGTCAGGCTGTGTGGATATAGTCAGGCTGTGTGATTATAGTCAGGCTGTGTGATTATAGTCAGGCTGTGTGGATATAGTCAGGCTGTGTGGATATAGTCAGGCTGTGCGATTATAGTCAGGCTGTGTGGATATAGTCAGGCTGTGTGGATATAGTCAGGCTGTGTGATTATAGTCAGGCTGTATGGATATAGTCAGGCTGTGTGGATATAGTCAGGCTGTGTGATTATAGTCAGGCTGTATGGATATAGTCAGGCTGTGTGGATATAGTCAGGCTGTGTGATTATAGTCAGGCTCTGTGGATATAGTCAGGCTGTGTGGATATAGTCAGGCTGTGTGATTATAGTCAGGCTGTGTGGATATAGTCAGGCTGTGTGGATATAGTCAGGCTGTGTGAATATAGTCAGGCTGTGTGATTATAGTCAGGCTGTGTGGATATAGTCAGGCTGTGTGGATATAGTCAGGCTGTGTGATTATAGTCAGGCTGTGTGATTATAGTCAGGCTGTGTGGATATAGTCAGGCTGTGTGATTATAGTCAGGCTGTGTGGATATAGTCAGGCTGTGTGGATATAGTCAGGCTGTGTGATTATAGTCAGGCTGTGTGATTATAGTCAGGCTGTGTGATTATAGTCAGGCTGTGTGGATATAGTCAGGCTGTGTGATTATAGTCAGGCTGTGTGATTATAGTCAGGCTGTGTGGATATAGTCAGGCTGTGTGGTTATAGTCAGGCTGTGTGGATATAGTCAGGCTGTGTGATTATAGTCAGGCTGTGTGGATATAGTCAGGCTGTGTGGATATAGTCAGGCTGTGTGGATATAGTCAGGCTGTGTGATTATAGTCAGGCTGTGTGGATATAGTCAGGCTGTGTGGATATAGTCAGGCTGTGTGGATATAGTCAGGCTGTGTGATTATAGTCAGGCTGTGTGATTATAGTCAGGCTGTGTGGATATAGTCAGGCTGTGTGGATGTAGTCAGGCTGTGTGGATATAGTCAGGCTGTGTGATTATAGTCAGGCTGTGTGATTATAGTGAGGCTGTGTGATTATAGTCAGGCTGTGTGGATATAGTCAGGCTGTGTGATTATATTCAGGCTGTGTGATTATAGTCAGGCTGTATGGATATAGTCAGGCTGTGTGATTATAGTCAGGCTGTGTTGTTATAGTCAGGCTGTGTGATTATAGTCAGGCTGAGTGATTATAGTCAGGCTGTGTGGATATAGTCCGGCTGTGTGATTATAGTCAGGCTGTGTGGATATAGTCAGGCTGTGTGGATATAGTCAGGCTGTGTGATTATAGTCAGGCTGTGTGGATATAGTCAGGCTGTGTGGATATAGTCAGGCTGTGTGGATATAGTCAGGCTGTGTGATTATAGTCAGTCTGTGTGGATGTAGTCAGGCTGTGTGGATATAGTCAGGCTGTGTGATTATAGTCAGGCTGTGTGATTATAGTCAGGCTGTGTGATTATAGTCAGGCTGTGTGGATATAGTCAGTCTGTGTGATTATAGTCAGGCTGTGTGATTATAGTCAGGCTGTATGGATATAGTCAGGCTGTGTGATTATAGTCAGGCTGTGTTGTTATAGTCAGGCTGTGTGGATATAGTCAGGCTGTGTGATTATAGTCAGGCTGTGTGATTATAGTCAGGCTGTGTGGATATAGTCAGGCTGTGTGGATATAGTCAGGCTGTGTGATTATAGTCAGGCTGTGTGGATATAGTCAGGCTGTGTGGATATAGTCAGGCTGTGTGATTATAGTCAGGCTGTGTGGATATAGTCAGGCTGTGTGGATATAGTCAGGCTGTGTGGATATAGTCAGGCTGTGTGATTATAGTCAGGCTGTGTGATTATTGTCAGGCTGTGAGGATATAGTCAGGCTGTGTGGATGTAGTCAGGCTGTGTGGATATAGTCAGGCTGTGTGATTATAGTCAGGCTGTGTGATTATAGTCAGGCTGTGTGATTATAGTCAGGCTGTGTGGATATAGTCAGGCTGTGTGGATATAGTCAGGCTGTGTGATTATCGTCAGGCTGTGTGGATATAGTCAGGCTGTGTGGATATAGTCAGGCTGTGTGATTATAGACAGGCTGTGTGGATATAGTCAGGCTGTGTGATTATAGTCAGGCTGTGTGGTTATAGTCAGGCTGTGTGGTTATAGTCAGGCTGTGTGATTATAGTCAGGCTGTGTGGATATAGTCAGGCTGTGTGGATATAATCAGGCTGTGTGATTATAGACAGTCTGTGTGATTATAGTCAGGCTGTGTGATTATAGTCAGGCTGTGTGATTATAGTCAGGCTGTGTGGATATAGTCAGGCTGTGTGGATATAGTCAGGCTGTGTGATTATAGTCAGGCTGTGTGGATATAGTCAGGCTGTGTGATTATAGTCAGGCTGTGTGGATATAGTCAGGCTGTGTGATTATAGTCAGGCTGTGTGATTATAGTCAGGCTGTGTGGAGAGAGTCAGGCTGTGTGGATATAGTCAGGCTGTGTGATTATAGTCAGGCTGTGTGATTATAGTCAGGCTGTGTGGATATAGTCAGGCTGTGTGGATATAGTCAGGCTGTGTGATTAAAGTCAGGCTGTGTGATTATAGTCAGGCTGTGTGATTATAGTCAGGCTGTGTGGAGAAAGTCAGGCTGTGTGGATATAGTCAGGCTGTGTGGATATAGTCAGGCTGTGTGATTATAGTCAGGCTGTGTGATTATAGTCAGGCTGTGTGATTATAGTCAGGCTGTGTGGATATAGTCAGGCTGTGTGGATATAGTCAGGCTGTGTGGATATAGTCAGGCTGTGTGATTATAGTCAGGCTGTGTGATTATAGTCAGGCTGTGTGATTATAGTCAGGCTGTGTGGATATAGTCAGGCTGTGTGGATATAGTCAGGCTGTGTGGATATAGTCAGGCTGTGTGATTATAGTCAGGCTGTGTGGATATAGTCAGGCTGTGTGATTATAGTCAGGCTGTGTGATTATAGTCAGGCTGTGTGGATATAGTCAGGCTGTGTGATTATAGTCAGGCTGTGTGATTATAGTCAGGCTGTGTGGTTATAGTCAGGCTGTGTGGATATAGTCAGGCTGTGTGGATATCGTCAGGCTGTGTGATTATAGACAGGCTGTGTGATTATAGACAGGCTGTGTGATTATAGTCAGGCTGTGTGGATATAGTCAGGCTGTGTGATTATAGTCAGGCTGTGTGATTATAGTCAGGCTGTGTGATTATAGTCAGGCTGTGTGGTTATAGTCAGGCTGTGTGATTATAGTCAGGCTGTGTGGATATAGTCAGGCTGTGTGATTATAGTCAGGCTGTGTGATTATAGTCAGGCTGTGTGGTTATAGTCAGGCTGTGTGGTTATAGTCAGGCTGTGTGATTATAGTCAGGCTGTGTGGATATAGTCAGGCTGTGTGGATATAGTCAGGCTGTGTGATTATAGACAGGCTGTGTGGATATAGTCAGGCTGTATGGATATAGTCAGGCTGTGTGATTATAGTCAGGCTGTGTGATTATAGTCAGGCTGTGTGATTATAGTCAGGCTGTGTGGATATAGTCAGGCTGTGTGATTATAGTCAGGCTGTGTGGATATAATCAGGCTGTGTGGATATAGTCAGGCTGTATGGATATAGTCAGGCTGTGTGATTATAGTCAGGCTGTGTGATTATAGTCAGGCTGTGTGATTATAGTCAGGCTGTGTGGTTATAGTCAGGCTGTGTGGATATAGTCAGGCTGTGTGATTATAGTCAGGTTGTGTGGATATAGTCAGGCTGTGTGGATATAGTCAGGATGTATGGATATAGTCAGGCTGTGTGATTATAGTCAGGCTGTGTGATTATAGTCAGGCTGTGTGATTATAGTCAGGCTGTGTGGTTATAGTCAGGCTGTGTGATTATAGTCGGGCTGTGTGATTATAGTCAGGCTGTGTGGAAATAGTCAGGCTGTGTGATTATAGTCAGGCTGTGTGATTATAGTCAGGCTGTGTGATTATAGTCAGGCTGTGTGGATATAGTCAAGCTGTGTGGATATAGTCAGGCTGTATGGATATAGTCAGGCTGTGTGATTATAGTCGTGCTGTGTGAATATAGTCAGGCTGTGTGATTATAGTCAGGCTGTGTGGAAATAGTCAGGCTGTGTGATTATAGTCAGGCTGTGTGGATATAGTCAGGCTGTGTGATTATAGTCAGGCTGTGTGATTATATTCAGTCTGTGTGATTATAGTCAGGCTGTGTGATTATAGTCAGGCTGTGTGATTATAGTCAGGCTGTGTGGATATAGTCAGGCTGTGTGATTATAGTCAGGCTGTGTGGATATAGTCAGGCTGTGTGATTATAATCAGGCTGTGTGTTAAAAGTCAGGCTGTGTGATTATAGTCAGGCTGTGTGGATATAGTCAGGCTGTGTGGATATAGTCAGGCTGTGTGATTATAGACAGGCTGTGTGATTATAGTCAGGCTGTGTGGATATAGTCAGGCTGTGTGGATATAGTCAGGCTGTGTGGATATAGTCAGGCTGTGTGATTATAGTCAGGCTGTGTGATTATAGTCAGGCTGTGTGGATATATTCAGGCTGTGTGGATATAGTCAGTTTGTGTGGATATAGTCAGGCTGTGTGGATATAGTCAGGCTGTGTGATTATAGTCAGGCTGTGTGGATATATTCAGGCTGTGTGGATATAGTCAGGCTGTGTGGATATAGTCAGGCTGTGTGATTATAGTCAGGCTGTGTGATTATAGTCAGGCTGTGTGGATATAGTCAGACTGTGTGGATGTAGTCAGGCTGTGTGGATATAGTCAGGCTGTGTGATTATAGTCAGGCTGTGTGATTATAGTCAGGCTGTGTGGTTATAGTCAGGCTGTGTGGATATAGTCAGGCTGTGTGATTATAGTCAGGTTGTGTGGATATAGTCAGGCTGTGTGGATATAGTCAGGCTGTATGGATATAGTCAGGCTGTGTGATTATAGTCAGGCTGTGTGATTATAGTCAGGCTGTGTGGTTATAGTCAGGCTGTGTGATTATAGTCGGGCTGTGTGATTATAGTCAGGCTGTGTGGATATAGTCAGGCTGTGTGATTATAGTCAGGCTGTGTGATTATAGTCAGGCTGTGTGGATATAGTCAGGCTGTGTGGATATAGTCAGGCTGTATGTATATAGTCAGGCTGTGTGATTATAGTCGGGCTGTTTGAATATAGTCAGGCTGTGTGATTATAGTCAGGCTGTGTGGATATAGTCAGGCTGTGTGATTATAGTCAGGCTGTGTGGATATAGTCAGGCTGTGTGATTATAGTCAGGCTGTGTGATTATATTCAGTCTGTGTGATTATAGTCAGGCTGTGTGATTATAGTCAGGCTGTGTGATTATAGTCAGGCTGTGTGGATATAGTCAGGCTGTGTGGATATAGTCAGGCTGTGTGATTATAGTCAGGCTGTGTGGATATAGTCAGGCTGTGTGATTATAATCAGGCTGTGTGTGAAACGTCAGGCTGTGTGATTATAGTCAGGCTGTGTGGATATAGTCAGGCTGTGTGGATATAGTCAGGCTGTGTGATTATAGACAGGCTGTGTGATTATAGTCAGGCTGTGTGGATATAGTCAGGCTGTGTGGATATAGTCAGGCTGTGTGGATATAGTCAGGCTGTGTGATTATAGTCAGGCTGTGTGATTATAGTCAGGCTGTGTGGATATAGTCAGGCTGTGTGGATATAGTCAGGCTGTGTGGATATACTCAGGTTGTGTGATTATAGTCAGGCTGTGTGATTATAGTCAGGCTGTGTGATTATAGTCAGGCTGTGTGGATATAGTCAGGCTGTGTGGATATAGTCAGGCTGTGTGATTATAGTCAGGCTGTGTGGATATAGTCAGGCTGTGTGGATATAGTCAGTCTGTGTGATTATAGTCAGGCTGTGTGGATATAGTCAGGCTGTGTGGATATAGTCAGGCTGTGTGGATATAGTCAGGCTGTGTGATTATAGTCAGGCTGTGTGGATATAGTCAGGCTGTGTGGATATAGTCAGGCTGTGTGATTATAGTCAGGCTGTGTGGATATAGTCAGGCTGTGTGGATATAGTCAGGCTGTGTGATTATAGTCAGGCTGTGTGGATATAGTCAGGCTGTGTGGATATAGTCAGGCTGTGTGGATATAGTCAGGCTGTGTGATTATAGTCAGGCTGTGTGGTTATAGTCAGGCTGTGTGATTATAGTCAGGCTGTGTGATTATAGTCAGGCTGTATGGATATACTCAGGCTGTGTGATTATAGTCAGGCTGTTTGATTATAGTCAGTCTGTGTGGATATAGTCAGGCTGTGTGATTATAGTCAGGCTGTGTGTATATAGTCAGTCTGTGTGATTATAGTCAGGCTGTGTGATTATAGTCAGTCTGTGTGGATATAGTCAGGCTGTGTGGATATAGTCAGGCTGTGTGGATATAGTCAGGCTGTGTGATTATACTCAGGCTGTGTGGATATAGTCAGGCTGTGTGATTACAGTCAGGCTGTGTGGATATAGTCAGGCTGTGTGGATATAGTCAGGCTGTGTGATTATAGACAGGCTGTGTGGATATAGTCAGGCTGTGTGATTATAGTCAGGCTGTGTGATTATAGTCAGGCTGTGTGGATATAGTCAGGCTGTGTGATTATAGTCAGGCTGTGTGATTATAGTCAGGCTGTATGGATATAGTCAGGCTGTGTGGTTATAGTCAGGCTGTGTGGATATAGTCAGGCTGTATGGATATAGTCAGGCTGTGTGATTATAGTCAGGCTGTGTGATTAAAATCAGGCTGTGTGGATATAGTCAGGCTGTGTGATTATAGTCAGGCTGTGTGATTATAGTCAGGCTGTATGGATATAGTCAGGCTGTGTGATTATAGTCAGGCTGTGTGGATATAGTCAGGCTGTGTGATTATAGTGTGATTATAGTCAGGCTGTGTGATTATAGTCAGGCTGTGTGGATATAGTCAGGCTGTGTGGATATAGTCAGGCTGTGTGGATATAGTCAGGCTGTGTGATTATAGTCAGGCTGTGTGATTATAGTCAGGCTCTGTGATTATAGTCAGGCTGTATGGATATAGTCAGGCTGTGTGATTATAGTCAGGCTGTGTGATTATAGTCAGGCTGTGTGGATATAGTCAGGCTGTGTGATTATAGTCAGGCTGTGTGATTATAGTCAGGCTGTGTGGATATAGTAAGGCTGTGTGGATATAGTCAGGCTGTGTGATTATAGTCAGGCTGTGTGATTATAGTCAGGCTGTGTGGTTATAGTCAGGCTGTGTGATTATAGTCAGGCTGTGTGATTATAGTCAGGCTGTGTTGTTATAGTCAGGCTGTGTGATTATAGTCAGGCTGTGTGATTATAGTCAGGCTGTGTGGTTATAGTCAGGATGTGTGGTTATAGTCAGGCTGTGTGATTATAGTCAGGCTGTGTGTTTATAGTCAGGCTGTGTGATTATAGTCAGTCTGTGTGGTTATAGTCAGGCTGTGTGGATATAGTCAGGCTGTGTGATTATAGTCAGGCTGTGTGGATATAGTCAGGCTGTGTGATTATAGTCAGGCTGTGTGGATATAGTCAGGCTGTGTGATTATAGTCAGGCTGTGTGATTATAGTCAGGCTGTGTGATTATTGTCAGGCTGTGTGGATATAGTCAGGCTGTGTGGATATAGTCAGGCTGTATGGATGTAGTCAGGCTGTGTGATTATAGTCGGGCTGTGTGATTATAGTCAGGCTGTGTGATTATAGTCAGGCTGTGTGGATATAGTCAGGCTGTGTGATTATAGTCAGGCTGTGTGGATATAGTCAGTCTGTGTGATTATAGTCAGGCTGTGTGATTATAGTCAGGCTGTGTGGATATAGTCAGGCTGTGTGGATATAGTCAGGCTGTGTGATTATAGTCAGGCTGTGTGGATATAGTCAGGCTGTGTGATTATAGTCAGGCTGTGTGAATATCGTCAGGCTGTGTGATTATAGTCAGGCTGTGTGGATATAGTCAGGCTATGTGGATATAGTCAGGCTGTGTGGATATAGTCAGGCTGTGTGATTATAGTCAGGCTGTGAGGTTATAGTCAGGCTGTGTGATTATAGTCAGGCTGTGTGATTATAGTCAGGCTGTGTGGATATAGTCAGGCTGTGTGGATATAGTCAGGCTGTGTGGATATAGTCAGGCTGTGTGATTATAGTCAGGCTGTGTGATTATAGTCAGGCTGTGTGGATATAGTCAGGCTGTGTGATTATAGTCAGGCTGTGTGGATATAGTCAGGCTGTGTGGATATAGTCAGGCTGTGTGATTATAGTCAGGCTGTGTGATTATAGTCAGGCTGTATGGATATAGTCAGGCTGTGTGATTATAGTCAGGCTGTGTGATTATAGTCAGTCTGTGTGGATATAGTCAGGCTGTGTGATTATAGTCAGGCTGTGTGTATATAGTCAGTCTGTGTGATTATAGTCAGGCTGTGTGATTATAGTCAGTCTGTGTGGATATAGTCAGGCTGTGTGGATATAGTCAGGCTGTGTGGATATAGTCAGGCTGTGTGATTATACTCAGGCTGTGTGGATATAGTCAGGCTGTGTGATTATAGTCAGGCTGTGTGGATATAGTCAGGCTGTGTGGATATAGTCAGGCTGTGTGGATATAGTCAGGCTGTGTGATTATAGTCAGGCTGTCTGATTATAGTCAGGCTGTGTGATTATAGTCAAGCTGTGTGGATATAGTCAGGCTGTGTGGATATAGTCAGGCTGTGTGGATATAGTCAGGCTGTGTGATTATAGTCAGGCTGTGTGATTATAGTCAGGCTGTATGGATATAGTCAGGCTGTGTGATTATAGTCAGGCTGTGTGGATATAGTCAGGCTGTGTGATTATAGTCAGGCTGTGTGATTATAGTCAGGCTGTGTGATTATAGTCAGGCTGTGTGGATATAGTCAGGCTGTGTGGATATAGTCAGGCTGTGTGATTATAGTCAGGCTGTGTGGATATAGTCAGGCTGTGTGATTATAGTCAGGCTGTGTGATTATAGTCAGGCTGTGTGGATATAGTCAGGCTGTGTGATTATAGTCAGGCTGTGTGATTATAGTCAGGCTGTGTGATTATAGTCAGGCTGTGTGGATATAGTCAGGCTGTGTGATTATAGTCAGGCTGTGTGGATATAGTCAGGCTGTGTGGATATAGTCAGGCTGTGTGATTATAGTCAGGCTGTGTGATTATAGTCAGGATGTGTGGATATAGTCAGGCTCTGTGGATGTAGTCAGGCTGTGTGGATATAGTCAGGCTGTGAGATTATAGTCAGGCTGTGTGGTTATAGTCAGGCTGTGTGGATATAGTCAGGCTGTGTGATTATAGTCAGGCTGTGTGATTATAGTCAGGCTGTATGGATATAGTCAGGCTGTGTGATTATAGTCAGTCTGTGTTGTTATAGTCAGGCTGTGTGATTATAGTCAGGCTGTGTGATTATAGTCAGGCTGTGTGGATATAGTCAGGCAGTGTGATGAGAGTCAGGCTGTGTGGATATAGTCAGGCTGTGTGGATATAGTCAGGCTGTGTAATTATAGTCAGGCTGTGTGGATATATTCAGGCTGTGTGGATATAGTCAGGCTGTGTGGATATAGTCAGGCTGTGTGATTATAGTCGGGCTGTGTGATTATAGTCAGGCTGTGTGGATATAGTCAGGCTGTGTGGATGTAGTCAGGCTGTGTGGATATAGTCAGGCTGTGTGATTATAGTCAGGCTGTGTGGATATACTCAGGTTGTGTGATTATAGTCAGGCTGTGTGATTATAGTCAGGCTGTGTGATTATAGTCAGGCTGTGTGGATATAGTCAGGCTGTGTGGATATAGTCAGGCTGTGTGATTATAGTCAGGCTGTGTGGATATAGTCAGGCTGTGTGGATATAGTCAGTCTGTGTGATTATAGTCAGGCTGTGTGGATATAGTCAGGCTGTGTGGATATAGTCAGGCTGTGTGGATATAGTCAGGCTGTGTGATTATAGTCAGGCTGTGTGGATATAGTCAGGCTGTGTGGATATAGTCAGGCTGTGTGATTATAGTCAGGCTGTGTGGATATAGTCAGGCTGTGTGGATATAGTCAGGCTGTGTGATTATAGTCAGGCTGTGTGGATATAGTCAGGCTGTGTGGATATAGTCAGGCTGTGTGGATATAGTCAGGCTGTGTGATTATAGTCAGGCTGTGTGGTTATAGTCAGGCTGTGTGATTATAGTCAGGCTGTGTGATTATAGTCAGGCTGTATGGATATAGTCAGGCTGTGTGATTATAGTCAGGCTGTTTGATTATAGTCAGTCTGTGTGGATATAGTCAGGCTGTGTGATTATAGTCAGGCTGTGTGTATATAGTCAGTCTGTGTGATTATAGTCAGGCTGTGTGATTATAGTCAGTCTGTGTGGATATAGTCAGGCTGTGTGGATATAGTCAGGCTGTGTGGATATAGTCAGGCTGTGTGATTATACTCAGGCTGTGTGGATATAGTCAGGCTGTGTGATTATAGTCAGGCTGTGTGGATATAGTCAGGCTGTGTGGATATAGTCAGGCTGTGTGATTATAGACAGGCTGTGTGGATATAGTCAGGCTGTGTGATTATAGTCAGGCTGTGTGATTATAGTCAGGCTGTGTGGATATAGTCAGGCTGTGTGATTATAGTCAGGCTGTGTGATTATAGTCAGGCTGTATGGATATAGTCAGGCTGTGTGGTTATAGTCAGGCTGTGTGGATATAGTCAGGCTGTATGGATATAGTCAGGCTGTGTGATTATAGTCAGGCTGTGTGATTAAAATCAGGCTGTGTGGATATAGTCAGGCTGTGTGATTATAGTCAGGCTGTGTGATTATAGTCAGGCTGTGTGGATATAGTCAGGCTGTGTGATTATAGTGTGATTATAGTCAGGCTGTGTGATTATAGTCAGGCTGTGTGGATATAGTCAGGCTGTGTGGATATAGTCAGGCTGTGTGGATATAGTCAGGCTGTGTGATTATAGTCAGGCTGTGTGATTATAGTCAGGCTCTGTGATTATAGTCAGGCTGTATGGATATAGTCAGGCTGTGTGATTATAGTCAGGCTGTGTGATTATAGTCAGGCTGTGTGGATATAGTCAGGCTGTGTGATTATAGTCAGGCTGTGTGATTATAGTCAGGCTGTGTGGATATAGTAAGGCTGTGTGGATATAGTCAGGCTGTGTGATTATAGTCAGGCTGGGTGATTATAGTCAGGCTGTGTGGTTATAGTCAGGCTGTGTGATTATAGTCAGGCTGTGTGATTATAGTCAGGCTGTGTTGTTATAGTCAGGCTGTGTGATTATAGTCAGGCTGTGTGGTTATAGTCAGGATGTGTGGTTATAGTCAGGCTGTGTGATTATAGTCAGGCTGTGTGTTTATAGTCAGGCTGTGTGATTATAGTCAGGCTGTGTGGTTATAGTCAGGCTGTGTGGATATAGTCAGGCTGTGTGATTATAGTCAGGCTGTGTGGATATAGTCAGGCTGTGTGATTATAGTCAGGCTGTGTGGATATAGTCAGGCTGTGTGATTATAGTCAGGCTGTGTGATTATAGTCAGGCTGTGTGATTATTGTCAGGCTGTGTGGATATAGTCAGGCTGTGTGGATATAGTCAGGCTGTATGGATGTAGTCAGGCTGTGTGATTATAGTCGGGCTGTGTGATTATAGTCAGGCTGTGTGATTATAGTCAGGCTGTGTGGATATAGTCAGGCTGTGTGATTATAGTCAGGCTGTGTGGATATAGTCAGTCTGTGTGATTATAGTCAGGCTGTGTGATTATAGTCAGGCTGTGTGGATATAGTCAGGCTGTGTGGATATAGTCAGGCTGTGTGATTATAGTCAGGCTGTGTGGATATAGTCAGGCTGTGTGATTATAGTCAGGCTGTGTGAATATCGTCAGGCTGTGTGATTATAGTCAGGCTGTGTGGATATAGTCAGGCTATGTGGATATAGTCAGGCTGTGTGGATATAGTCAGGCTGTGTGATTATAGTCAGGCTGTGAGGTTATAGTCAGGCTGTGTGATTATAGTCAGGCTGTGTGATTATAGTCAGGCTGTGTGGATATAGTCAGGCTGTGTGGATATAGTCAGGCTGTGTGGATATAGTCAGGCTGTGTGATTATAGTCAGGCTGTGTGATTATAGTCAGGCTGTGTGGATATAGTCAGGCTGTGTGATTATAGTCAGGCTGTGTGGATATAGTCAGGCTGTGTGGATATAGTCAGGCTGTGTGATTATAGTCAGGCTGTGTGATTATAGTCAGGCTGTATGGATATAGTCAGGCTGTGTGATTATAGTCAGGCTGTGTGATTATAGTCAGTCTGTGTGGATATAGTCAGGCTGTGTGATTATAGTCAGGCTGTGTGTATATAGTCAGTCTGTGTGATTATAGTCAGGCTGTGTGATTATAGTCAGTCTGTGTGGATATAGTCAGGCTGTGTGGATATAGTCAGGCTGTGTGGATATAGTCAGACTGTGTGATTATACTCAGGCTGTGTGGATATAGTCAGGCTGTGTGATTATAGTCAGGCTGTGTGGATATAGTCAGGCTGTGTGGATATAGTCAGGCTGTGTGGATATAGTCAGGCTGTGTGATTATAGTCAGGCTGTCTGATTATAGTCAGGCTGTGTGATTATAGTCAAGCTGTGTGGATATAGTCAGGCTGTGTGGATATAGTCAGGCTGTGTGGATATAGTCAGGCTGTGTGATTATAGTCAGGCTGTGTGATTATAGTCAGGCTGTATGGATATAGTCAGGCTGTGTGATTATAGTCAGGCTGTGTGGATATAGTCAGGCTGTGTGATTATAGTCAGGCTGTGTGATTATAGTCAGGCTGTGTGGATATAGTCAGGCTGTGTGGATATAGTCAGGCTGTGTGATTATAGTCAGGCTGTGTGGATATAGTCAGGCTGTGTGATTATAGTCAGGCTGTGTGATTATAGTCAGGCTGTGTGGATATAGTCAGGCTGTGTGATTATAGTCAGGCTGTGTGATTATAGTCAGGCTGTGTGATTATAGTCAGGCTGTGTGGATATAGTCAGGCTGTGTGATTATAGTCAGGCTGTGTGGATATAGTCAGGCTGTGTGGATATAGTCAGGCTGTGTGATTATAGTCAGGCTGTGTGATTATAGTCAGGATGTGTGGATATAGTCAGGCTCTGTGGATGTAGTCAGGCTGTGTGGATATAGTCAGGCTGTGAGATTATAGTCAGGCTGTGTGGTTATAGTCAGGCTGTGTGGATATAGTCAGGCTGTGTGATTATAGTCAGGCTGTGTGATTATAGTCAGGCTGTATGGATATAGTCAGGCTGTGTGATTATAGTCAGTCTGTGTTGTTATAGTCAGGCTGTGTGATTATAGTCAGGCTGTGTGATTAAAATCAGGCTGTGTGGATATAGTCAGGCAGTGTGATTATAGTCAGGCTGTGTGGATATAGTCAGGCTGTGTGGATATAGTCAGGCTGTGTAATTATAGTCAGGCTGTGTGGATATATTCAGGCTGTGTGGATATAGTCAGGCTGTGTGGATATAGTCAGGCTGTGTGATTATAGTCGGGCTGTGTGATTATAGTCAGGCTGTGTGGATATAGTCAGGCTGTCTGGATGTAGTCAGGCTGTGTGGATATAGTCAGGCTGTGTGATTATAGTCAGGCTGTGTGATTATAGTCAGGCTGTGTGGATATAGTCAGGCTGTGTGATTATAGTCAGGCTGTGTGATTATAGTCAGGCTGTATGGATATAGTCAGGCTGTGTGATTATAGTCAGGCTGTGTTGTTCTCGTCAGGCTGTGTGGATATAGTCAGGCTGTGTGATTATAGTCAGGCTGTGTGATTATAGTCAGGCTGTATGGATATAGTCAGGCTGTGTGATTATAGTCAGGCTGTGTTGTTATAGTCAGGCTGTGTGGATATAGTCAGGCTGTGTGATTATAGTCAGGCTGTGTGATTATAGTCAGGCTGTGTGATTGAAATCAGGCTGTGTGGATATAGTCAGGCTGTGTGATTATAGTCAGGCTGTGTGATTATAGTCAGGCTGTGTGGATATAGTCAGGCTGTGTGATTATAGTCAGGCTGTGTGATTATAGTCAGGCTGTGTGGATATAGTCAGGCTGTGTGGATATAGTCAGGCTGTGTGGATATAGTCAGGCTGTGTGATTATAGTCAGGCTGTATGGATATAGTCAGGCTGTGTGGTTATAGTCAGGCTGTGTGATTATAGTCAGGCTGTGTGGATATAGTCAGGCTGTGTGGATATAGTCAGGCTGTGTGATTATAGTCAGGCTGTATGGATATAGTCAGGCTGTGTGATTATAGTCAGGCTGTGTGATTATAGTCAGGCTGTATGGATATAGTCAGGCTGTGTGATTATAGTCAGGCTGTGTGATTATATTCAGGCTGCGTGGTTATAGTCAGGCTTTGTGGTTATAGTCAGGCTGTGTGATTATAGTCAGGCTGTGTGGATATAGTAAGGCTGTGTGGATATTGTCAGGCTGTGTGATTATAGACAGGCTGTGTGATTATAGTCAGGCTGTGTGATTATAGTCAGGCTGTGTGGTTATAGTCAGGCTGTGTGATTATAGTCAGGCTGTGTTGTTATAGTCAGGCAGTGTGATTATAGTCAGGCTGTGTGATTATAGTCAGGATGTGTGGTTATAGTCAGGCTGTGTTGTTATAGTCAGGCTGTGTGATTATAGTCAGGCTGTGTGGATATAGTCAGGCTGTGTGGATATAGTCAGGCTGTGTGGATATAGTCAGGCTGTGTGATTATAGTCAGGCTGTGTGATTATAGTCAGGCTGTGTGGATATAGTCAGGCTGTGTGATTATAGTCAGGCTGTGTGCATATAGTCAGGCTGTGTGATTATAGTCAGGCTGTGTGGATATAGTCAGGCTGTATGGATATAGTCAGGCTGTGTGATTATAGTCAGGCTGTGTGATTATAGTCAGGCTGTGTGGTTATAGTCAGGCTGTGTGGTTATAGTCAGGCTGTGTGGATATAGTCAGGCTGTGTGATTATAGTCAGGCTGTGTGATTATAGTCAGGCTGTGTGGTTATAGTCAGACTGTGTGGTTATAGTCAGGCTGTGTGGATATAGTCAGGCTGTGTGATTATAGTCAGGCTGTGTGGTTATAGTAAGGCTGTGTGATTATAGTCAGGCTGTGTGATTATAGTCAGGCTGTGTGGTTATAGTCAGGCTGTGTGATTATAGTCAGGCTGTGTGGATATAGTCAGGCTGTGTGATTATAGTCAGGCTGTGTGATTATAGTCAGGCTGTGTGGATATAGTCAGGCTGTATGGATATAGTCAGGCTGTGTGATTATAGTCAGGCTGTGTGATTATAGTCAGGCTGTGTGGATATAGTCAGGCTGTGTGATTATAGTCAGGCTGTGTGATTATAGTCAGGCTGTGTGGTTATAGTCAGGCTGTGTGGATATAGTCAGGCTGTGTGATTATAGTCAGGCTGTGAGATTATAGTCAGGCTGTGTGGATATAGTCAGGCTGTATGGATATAGTCAGGCTGTGTGATTATAGTCAGGCTGTGTGATTATAGTCAGGCTGTTTGATTATATCAGGCTGTGTGGATATAGTCAGGCTGTTCGGATATAGTCAGGCTGTGTGATTATAGTCAGGCTGTGTGATTATAGTCAGGCTGTGTGGATATAGTCAGGCTGTGTGATTATAGTCAGGCTGTGTGATTATAGTCAGGCTGTGTGGTTATAGTCAGGCTGTGTGATTATAGTCAGGCTGTGTTGTTATATTCAGGCTGTGTGATTATAGTCAGGCTGTGTTGTTATCGTCAGGCTGTGTTGTTATAGTCAGGCTGTGTGATTATAGTCAGGCTGTGTGGATATAGTCAGGCTGTGTGATTATAGTCAGGCTGTGTGGATATAGTCAGTCTGTGTGATTATAGTCAGGCTGTGTGGATATAGTCAGGCTGTGTGGATATAGTCAGGCTGTGTGATTATAGTCAGGCTGTGTGATTATAGTCAGGCTGTGTGATTATAGTCAGGCTGTGTGGATATAGTCAGGCTGTGTGGATATAGTCAGGCTGTGTGGTTATAGTCAGGCTGTGTGATTATAGTCAGGCTGTGTGGATATAGTCAGGCTGTGTGGATATAGTCAGTCTGTGTGATTATAGTCAGGCTGTGTAGATATAGTCAGGCTGTGTGGATATAGTCAGGCTGTGTGATTATAGTCAGGCTCTGTGGATATAGTCAGGCTGTGTGGATATAGTCAGGCTGTGTGATTATAGTCAGGCTGTGTGGATATAGTCAGGCTGTGTGGATATAGTCAGGCTGTGTGGATATAGTCAGGCTGTGTGATTATAGTCAGGCTGTGTGATTATAGTCAGGCTGTGTGATTATAGTCAGGCTGTATGGATATAGTCAGGCTGTGTGATTATAGTCAGGCTGTGTGATTATAGTCAGGCTGTGTGATTATAGTCAGGCTGTGTGGATATAGTAAGGCTGTGTGGATATAGTCAGGCTGTGTGATTATAGTCAGGCTGTGTGATTATAGTCAGGCTGTGTGGTTATAGTCAGGCTGTGTGATTATAGTCAGGCTGTGTGATTATAGTCAGGCTGTGTTGTTATAGTCAGGCTGTGTGATTATAGTCAAGCTGTGTGGTTATAGTCAGGATGTGTGGATATAGTCAGGCTGTGTGATTATAGTCAGGCTGTGTGATTATAGTCAGGCTGTGTGATTATAGTCAGGCTGTGTGGATATAGTCAGGCTGTGTGATTATAGTCAGGCTGTGTGATTATAGTCAGTCTGTGTGGATATAGTCAGGCTGTGTGATTATATTCAGGCTGTGTGGATATAGTCAGGCTGTGTGGATATAGTCAGGCTGTATGGATATAGTCAGGCTGTGTGATTATAGTCAGGCGGTGTGATTATAGTCAGGCTGTGTGATTATAGTCAGGCTGTGTGGTTATAGTCAGGCTGTGTAATTATAGTCAGGCTGTGTGATTATAGTCAGGCTGTGTGATTATAGTCAGGCTGTGTGGATATAGTCAGGCTGTGTGGATATAGTCAGGCTGTATGGATGTAGTCAGGCTATGTGATTATAGTCGGGCTGTGTGATTATAGTCAGGCTGTGTGATTATAGTCAGGCTGTGTGGATATAGTCAGTCTGTGTGATTATAGTCAGGCTGTGTGATTATAGTCAGGCTGTGTGGATATAGTCAGGCTGTGTGGATATAGTCAGGCTGTGTGATTATAGTCAGGCTGTGTGGATATAGTCAGGCTGTGTGATTATAGTCAGGCTGTGTGAATATAGTCAGGCTGTGTGATTATAGTCAGGCTGTGTGGATATAGTCAGGCTGTGTGGATATAGTCAGGCTGTGTGGATATAGTCAGGCTGTGTGGATATCGTCAGGCTGTGTGATTATAGTCAGGCTGTGTGGTTATAGTCAGGCTGTGTGGATATAGTCAGGCTGTGTGGATATAGTCAGGCTGTGTGATTATAGTCAGGCTGTGTGATTATAGTCAGGCTGTGTGATTATAGTCAGGCTGTGTGGATATAGTCAGGCTGTGTGGATATAGTCAGGCTGTGTGATTATAGTCAGGCTGTGTGATTATAGTCAGGCTGTATGGATATAGTCAGGCTGTGTGATTATAGTCAGGCTGTGTGATTATAGTCAGTCTGTGTGGATATAGTCAGGCTGTGTGATTATAGTCAGGCTGTGTGTATATAGTCAGTCTGTGTGATTATAGTCAGGCTGTGTGATTATAATCAGTCTGTGTGGATATAGTCAGGCTGTGTGGATATAGTCAGGCTGTGTGGATATAGTCAGGCTGTGTGATTATACTCAGGCTGTGTGGATATAGTCAGGCTGTGTGATTATAGTCAGGCTGTGTGGATATAGTCAGGCTGTGTGGATATAGTCAGGCTGTGTGGATATAGTCAGGCTGTGTGATTATAGTCAGGCTGTCTGATTATAGTCAGGCTGTGTGATTATAGTCAGGCTGTGTGGATATAGTCAGGCTGTGTGGATATAGTCAGGCTGTGTGATTATAGTCAGGCTGTGTGATTATAGTCAGGCTGTATGGATATAGTCAGGCTGTATGGATATAGTCAGGCTGTGTGGTTATAGTCAGGCTGTGTGATTATAGTCAGGCTGTGTGGATATAGTCAGGCTGTGTGGATATAGTGAGGCTGTGTGATTATAGTCAGGCTGTGTGGATATAGTCAGGCTGTGTGGATATAGTCAGGCTGTGTGATTATAGTCAGGCTCTGTGGATATAGTCAGGCTGTGTGGATATAGTCAGGCTGTGTGATTATAGTCAGGCTGTGTGGATATAGTCAGGCTGTGTGGATATAGTCAGGCTGTGTGAATATAGTCAGGCTGTGTGATTATAGTCAGGCTGTGTGGATATAGTCAGGCTGTGTGGATATAGTCAGGCTGTGTAGATATAGTCAGGCTGTGTGGATATAGTCAGGCTGTGTGATTATAGTCAGGCTGTGTGGTTATAGTCAGGCTGTGTGATTATAGTCAGGCTGTGTGGATATAGTCAGGCTGTGTGATTATAGTCAGGCTGTGTGATTATAGTCAGGCTGTGTGATTATAGTCAGGCTGTGTTGTTATAGTCAGGCTGTGTGATTATAGTCAGGCTGTGTGATTATAGTCAGGATGTGTGGTTATAGTCAGGCTGTGTTGTTATATTCAGGCTGTGTGATTATAGTCAGGCTGTGTAATTATAGTCAGGCTGTGTGGATATAGTCAGGCTGTGTGGATATAGTCAGGCTGTGTGATTATAGTCAGGCTGTGTGGATATAGTCAGGCTGTGTGGATACAGTCAGGCTGTGTGGATATAGTCCGGCTGTGTGATTATAGTCAGGCTGTGTGATTATAGTCAGGCTGTGTGATTATAGTCAGGCTGTGTGATTATAGTCAGGCTGTGTGGTTATAGTCAGGCTGTGTGATTATAGTCAGGCTGTGTGGATATAGTCAGGCTGTGTGATTATAGTCAGGCTGTGTGATTATAGTCAGGCTGTGTGGATATAGTCAGGCTGTGTGGATATAGTCAGGCTGTGTGGTTATAGTCAGGATGTGTGATTATAGTCAGGCTGTGTGATTATAGTCAGGCTGTGTGGATATAGTCAGGCTGTGTGATTATAGTCAGGCTGTGTGGATATAGTCAGGCTGTGTGGATATAGTCAGGCTGTGTGATTATAGTCAGGCTGTGTGATTATAGTCAGGCTGTGTGGATATAGTCAGGCTGTGTGGATGTAGTCAGGCTGTGTGGATATAGTCAGGCTGTGTGATTATAGTCAGGCTGTGTGATTATAGTCAGGCTGTGTGGATATAGTCAGGCTGTGTGATTTTAGTCAGGCTGTGTGATTATAGTCAGGCTGTATGGATATAGTCAGGCTGTGTGATTATAGTCAGTCTGTGTTGTTATAGTCAGGCTGTCTGATTATAGTCAGGCTGTGTGATTATAGTCAGGCTGTGTGGATATAGTCAGGCTGTGTGATTATAGTCAGGCTGTGTGGATATAGTCAGGCTGTGTGGATATAGTCTGGCTGTGTGATTATAGTCAGGCTGTGTGGATATATTCAGGCTGTGTGGATATAGTCAGGCTGTGTGGATATAGTCAGGGTGTGTGATTATAGTCAGGCTGTGTGATTATAGTCAGGCTGTGTGGATATAGTCAGGCTGTGTGATTATAGTCAGGCTGTGTGGATATAGTCAGGCTGTGTGATTATAGTCAGGCTGTGTGGATATAGTCAGGCTCTGTGGATATAGTCAGGCTGTGTGATTAAAATCAGGCTGTGTGGATATAGTCAGGCTGTGTGATTATAGTCAGGCTGTGTGATTATAGTCAGGCTGTATGGATATAGTCAGGCTGTGTGGTTATAGTCAGGCTGTGTGATTATAGTCAGGCTGTGTGGATATAGTCAGGCTGTGTGGATATAGTCAGGCTGTGTGATTATAGTCAGGCTGTATGGATATAGTCAGGCTGTGTGATTATAGTCAGGCTGTGTGATTATAGTCAGGCTGTATGGATATAGTCAGGCTGTGTGATTATAGTCAGGCTGTGTGGATAGAGTCAGGCTGTGTGATTATAGTCAGGCTGTGTGGTTATAGTCAGGCTGTGTGATTATAGTCAGGCTGTGTGGATATAGTAAGGCTGTGTGGATATAGTCAGGCTGTGTGGATATAGTCAGGCTGTGTGATTATAGACAGGCTGTGTGATTATAGTCAGGCTGTGTGATTATAGTCAGGCTGTGTGGTTATACTCAGGCTGTGTGATTATAGTCAGGCTGTGTTGTTATAGTCAGGCTGTGTGATTATAGTCAGGCTGTGTGATTATAGTCAGGCTGTGTGGATATAGTCAGGCTGTGTGATTATAGTCAGGCTGTGTGATTATAGTCAGGCTGTGTGATTATAGTCAGGCTGTGTGGATATAGTCAGGCTGTGTGGATACAGTCAGGCTGTGTGGATATAGTCCGGCTGTGTGATTATAGTCAGGCTGTGTGATTATAGTCAGGCTGTGTGATTATAGTCAGGCTGTGTGATTATAGTCAGGCTGTGTGGTTATAGTCAGGCTGTGTGATTATAGTCAGGCTGTGTGGATATAGTCAGGCTGTGTGATTATAGTCAGGCTGTGTGATTATAGTCAGGCTGTGTGGATATAGTCAGGCTGTGTGGATATAGTCAGGCTGTGTGGTTATAGTCAGGATGTGTGATTATAGTCAGGCTGTGTGATTATAGTCAGGCTGTGTGGATATAGTCAGGCTGTGTGATTATAGTCAGGCTGTGTGGATATAGTCAGGCTGTGTGGATATAGTCAGGCTGTGTGATTATAGTCAGGCTGTGTGATTATAGTCAGGCTGTGTGGATATAGTCAGGCTGTGTGGATGTAGTCAGGCTGTGTGGATATAGTCAGGCTGTGTGATTATAGTCAGGCTGTGTGATTATAGTCAGGCTGTGTGGATATAGTCAGGCTGTGTGATTTTAGTCAGGCTGTGTGATTATAGTCAGGCTGTATGGATATAGTCAGGCTGTGTGATTATAGTCAGTCTGTGTTGTTATAGTCAGGCTGTCTGATTATAGTCAGGCTGTGTGATTATAGTCAGGCTGTGTGGATATAGTCAGGCTGTGTGATTATAGTCAGGCTGTGTGGATATAGTCAGGCTGTGTGGATATAGTCTGGCTGTGTGATTATAGTCAGGCTGTGTGGATATATTCAGGCTGTGTGGATATAGTCAGGCTGTGTGGATATAGTCAGGGTGTGTGATTATAGTCAGGCTGTGTGATTATAGTCAGGCTGTGTGGATATAGTCAGGCTGTGTGATTATAGTCAGGCTGTGTGGATATAGTCAGGCTGTGTGATTATAGTCAGGCTGTGTGGATATAGTCAGGCTCTGTGGATATAGTCAGGCTGTGTGATTAAAATCAGGCTGTGTGGATATAGTCAGGCTGTGTGATTATAGTCAGGCTGTGTGATTATAGTCAGGCTGTATGGATATAGTCAGGCTGTGTGGTTATAGTCAGGCTGTGTGATTATAGTCAGGCTGTGTGGATATAGTCAGGCTGTGTGGATATAGTCAGGCTGTGTGATTATAGTCAGGCTGTATGGATATAGTCAGGCTGTGTGATTATAGTCAGGCTGTGTGATTATAGTCAGGCTGTATGGATATAGTCAGGCTGTGTGATTATAGTCAGGCTGTGTGGATAGAGTCAGGCTGTGTGATTATAGTCAGGCTGTGTGGTTATAGTCAGGCTGTGTGATTATAGTCAGGCTGTGTGGATATAGTAAGGCTGTGTGGATATAGTCAGGCTGTGTGGATATAGTCAGGCTGTGTGATTATAGACAGGCTGTGTGATTATAGTCAGGCTGTGTGATTATAGTCAGGCTGTGTGGTTATACTCAGGCTGTGTGATTATAGTCAGGCTGTGTTGTTATAGTCAGGCTGTGTGATTATAGTCAGGCTGTGTGATTATAGTCAGGCTGTGTGGATATAGTCAGGCTGTGTGATTATAGTCAGGCTGTGTGATTATAGTCAGGCTGTGTGATTATAGTCAGGCTGTGTGGATATAGTCAGGCTGTGTGATTATAGTCAGGCTGTGTGGATATAGTCAGGCTGTGTGATTATAGTCAGGCTGTGTGATTATAGTCAGGCTGTGTGGATATAGTCAGGCTGTGTGGATATAGTCAGGCTGTATGGATATAGTCAGGCTGTGTGATTATAGTCAGGCTGTGTGATTATAGTCAGGCTGTGTGATTATAGTCAGGCTGTGTGGTTATAGTCAGGCTGTGTGGATATAGTCAAGCTGTGTGATTATAGTCAGGCTGTGTGGATATAGTCAGGCTGTGTGGATATAGTCAGCCTGTGTGGATATAGTCAGGCTGTATGGATATAGTCAGGCTGTGTGATTATAGTCAGGCGGTGTGATTATCGTCAGGCTGTGTGATTATAGTCAGGCTGTGTTGTTATAGTCAGGCTGTGTGATTATAGTCAGGCTGTGTGATTATAGTCAGGCTGTGTGGATATAGTCAGGCTGTGTGATTATTGTCAGGCTGTGTGATTATAGTCAGGCTGTGTGATTATATTCAGGCTGTGTGGATATAGTCAGGCTGTGTGGATATAGTCAGGCTGTATGGATGTAGTCAGGCTGTGTGATTATAGTCGGGCTGTGTGATTATAGTCAGGCTGTGTGATTATAGTCAGGCTGTGTGGATATAGTCAGGCTGTGTGATTATAGTCAGGCTGTGTGGATATAGTCAGTCTGTGTGATTATAGTCAGGCTGTGTGATTATAGCCAGGCTGTGTGATTATAGTCAGGCTGTGTGGATATAGTCAGGCTGTGTGATTATAGTCAGGCTGTGTGGATATAGTCAGGCTGTGTGGATATAGTCAGGCTGTGTGATTATAGTCAGGCTGTGTGGATATAGTCAGGCTCTGTGATTATAGTCAGGCTGTGTGATTATAGTCAGGCTGTGTGGATATAGTCAGGCTGTGTGATTATAGTCAGGCAGTGTGATTATAGTCAGGCTGTGTGGATATAGTCAGGCTGTGTGGATATAGTCAGGCTGTGTGATTATAGTCAGGCTCTGTGATTATAGTCAGGCTGTGTGATTATAGTCAGGCTGCGTGGATATAGTCAGGCTGTGTGGATATAGTCAGGCTGTGGATATAGTCAGGCTGTGTGGATATAGTCAGGCTGTGTGATTATAGTCAGGCTGTGTGATTATAGTCAGGCTGTGTTGTTATAGTCAGGCTGTGTGATTATAGTCAGGCTGTGTGATTATAGTCAGGATGTGTGGTTATAGTCAGGCTGTGTTGTTATATTCAGGCTGTGTGATTATAGTCAGGCTGTGTAATTATAGTCAGGCTGTGTGGATATAGTCAGGCTGTGTGGATATAGTCAGGCTGTGTGATTATAGTCAGGCTGTGTGGATATAGTCAGGCTGTGTGATTATAGTCAGGCTGTGTGATTATAGTCAGGCTGTGTGGATATAGTCAGGCTGTATGGATATAGTCAGGCTGTGTGATTATAGTCAGGCTGTGTGATTATAGTCAGGCTGTGTGGTTATAGTCAGGCTGTGTGGATATAGTCAGGCTGTGTGATTATAGTCAGGCTGTGTGATTATAGTCAGGCTGTGTGGTTATAGTCAGACTGTGTGGTTATAGTCAGGCTGTGTGGATATAGTCAGGCTGTGTGATTATAGACAGGCTGTGTGGTTATAGTAAGGCTGTGTGATTATAGTCAGGCTGTGTGATTATAGTCAGGCTGTGTGGTTATAGTCAGGCTGTGTGATTATAGTCAGGCTGTGTGATTATAGTCAGGCTGTGTGGATATAGTCAGGCTGTGTGATTATAGTCAGGCTGTGTGATTATAGTCAGGCTGTGTGGATATAGTCAGGCTGTATGGATATAGTCAGGCTGTGTGATTATAGTCAGGCTGTGTGATTATAGTCAGGCTGTGTGGATATAGTCAGGCTGTGTGATTATAGTCAGGCTGTGTGATTATAGTCAGGCTGTGTGGTTATAGTCAGGCTGTGTGGATATAGTCAGGCTGTGTGATTATAGTCAGGCTGTGAGATTATAGTCAGACTGTGTGGATATAGTCAGGCTGTATGGATATAGTCAGGCTGTGTGATTATAGTCAGGCTGTGTGATTATAGTCAGGCTGTTTGATTATAGTCATGCTGTGTGGATATAGTCAGGCTGTTCGGATATAGTCAGGCTGTGTGATTATAGTCAGGCTGTGTGATTATAGTCAGGTTTGTGTGGATATAGTCAGGCTGTGTGATTATAGTCAGGCTGTGTGATTATAGTCAGGCTGTGTGGTTATAGTCAGGCTGTGTGATTATAGTCAGGCTGTGTTGTTATATTCAGGATGTGTGATTATAGTCAGGCTGTGTTGTTATAGTCAGGCTGTGTTGTTATAGTCAGGCTGTGTGATTATAGTCAGGCTGTGTGGATATAGTCAGGCTGTGTGATTATAGTCAGGCTGTGTGGATATAGTCAGTCTGTGTGATTATAGTCAGGCTGTGTGGATATAGTCAGGCTGTGTGGATATAGTCAGGCTGTGTGGATATAGTCAGGCTGTGTGATTATACTCAGGCTGTATGGATATAGTCAGGCTGTGTGGATATAGTCAGGCTGTGTGGTTATAGTCAGGCTGTGTGATTATAGTCAGGCTGTGTGGATATAGTCAGGCTGTGTGGATATAGTCAGTCTGTGTGATTATAGTCAGGCTGTGTAGATATAGTCAGGCTGTGTGGATATAGTCAGGCTGTGTGATTATAGTCAGGCTCTGTGGATATAGTCAGGCTGTGTGGATCTCGTCAGGCTGTGTGATTATAGTCAGGCTGTGTGGATATAGTCAGGCTGTGTGGATATAGTCAGGCTGTGTGATTATAGTCAGGCTGTGTGGATATAGTCAGGCTGTGTGAATATAGTCAGGCTGTGTGATTATAGTCAGGCTGTGTGGATATAGTCAGGCTGTGTGGATACAGTCAGGCTGTGTGGATATAGTCAGGCTGTGTGATTATAGTCAGGCTGTGTGATTATAGTCAGGCTGTGTGGTTATAGTCAGGCTGTGTGATTATAGTCAGGCTGTGTGGATATAGTCAGGCTGTGTGATTATAGTCAGGCTGTGTGATTATAGTCAGGCTGTGTGGATATAGTCAGGCTGTGTGGATATAGTCAGGCTGTGTGGTTATAGTCAGGATGTGTGATTATAGTCAGGCTGTGTGATTATAGTCAGGCTGTGTGGATATAGTCAGGCTGTGTGATTATAGTCAGGCTGTGTGGATATAGTCAGGCTGTGTGGATATAGTCAGGCTGTGTGATTATAGTCAGGCTGTGTGATTATAGTCAGGCTGTGTGGATATAGTCAGGCTGTGTGGATGTAGTCAGGCTGTGTGGATATAGTCAGGCTGTGTGATTATAGTCAGGCTGTGTGATTATAGTCAGGCTGTGTGGATATAGTCAGGCTGTGTGATTTTAGTCAGGCTGTGTGATTATAGTCAGGCTGTATGGATATAGTCAGGCTGTGTGATTATAGTCAGTCTGTGTTGTTATAGTCAGGCTGTCTGATTATAGTCAGGCTGTGTGATTATAGTCAGGCTGTGTGGATATAGTCAGGCTGTGTGATTATAGTCAGGCTGTGTGGATATAGTCAGTCTGTGTAGATATAGTCAGGCTGTGTGGATATAGTCAGGCTGTGTGATTATAGTCAGGCTGTGTGGTTATAGTCAGGCTGTGTGATTATAGTCAGGCTGTGTGGATATAGTCAGGCTGTGTGATTATAGTCAGGCTGTGTGATTATAGTCAGGCTGTGTGATTATAGTCAGGCTGTGTTGTTATAGTCAGGCTGTGTGATTATAGTCAGGCTGTGTGATTATAGTCAGGATGTGTGGTTATAGTCAGGCTGTGTTGTTATATTCAGGCTGTGTGATTATAGTCAGGCTGTGTAATTATAGTCAGGCTGTGTGGATATAGTCAGGCTGTGTGGATATAGTCAGGCTGTGTGATTATAGTCAGGCTGTGTGGATATAGTCAGGCTGTGTGGATACAGTCAGGCTGTGTGGATATAGTCAGGCTGTGTGATTATAGTCAGGCTGTGTGATTATAGTCAGGCTGTGTGATTATAGTCAGGCTGTGTGGTTATAGTCAGGCTGTGTGATTATAGTCAGGCTGTGTGGATATAGTCAGGCTGTGTGATTATAGTCAGGCTGTGTGGATATAGTCAGGCTGTGTGGATGTAGTCAGGCTGTGTGGATGTAGTCAGGCTGTGTGGATATAGTCAGGCTGTGTGATTATAGTCAGGCTGTGTGATTATAGTCAGGCTGTGTGGATATAGTCAGGCTGTGTGATTTTAGTCAGGCTGTGTGATTATAGTCAGGCTGTATGGATATAGTCAGGCTGTGTGATTATAGTCAGTCTGTGTTGTTATAGTCAGGCTGTCTGATTATAGTCAGGCTGTGTGATTATAGTCAGGCTGTGTGGATATAGTCAGGCTGTGTGATTATAGTCAGGCTGTGTGGATATAGTCAGGCTGTGTGGATATAGTCTGGCTGTGTGATTATAGTCAGGCTGTGTGGATATATTCAGGCTGTGTGGATATAGTCAGGCTGTGTGGATATAGTCAGGGTGTGTGATTATAGTCAGGCTGTGTGATTATAGTCAGGCTGTGTGGATATAGTCAGGCTGTGTGATTATAGTCAGGCTGTGTGGATATAGTCAGGCTGTGTGATTATAGTCAGGCTGTGTGGATATAGTCAGGCTCTGTGGATATAGTCAGGCTGTGTGATTAAAATCAGGCTGTGTGGATATAGTCAGGCTGTGTGATTATAGTCAGGCTGTATGGATATAGTCAGGCTGTGTGATTATAGTCAGGCTGTGTGGATATAGTCAGGCTGTGTGATTATAGTGTGATTATAGTCAGGCTGTGTGATTATAGTCAGGCTGTGTGGATATAGTCAGGCTGTATGGATATAGTCAGGCTGTGTGGATATAGTCAGGCTGTGTGATTATAGTCAGGCTGTATGGATATAGTCAGGCTGTGTGGTTATAGTCAGGCTGTGTGATTATAGTCAGGCTGTGTGGATATAGTCAGGCTGTGTGGATATAGTCAGGCTGTGTGATTATAGTCAGGCTGTATGGATATAGTCAGGCTGTGTGATTATAGTCAGGCTGTGTGATTATAGTCAGGCTGTATGGATATAGTCAGGCTGTGTGATTATAGTCAGGCTGTGTGGATAGAGTCAGGCTGTGTGATTATAGTCAGGCTGTGTGGTTATAGTCAGGCTGTGTGATTATAGTCAGGCTGTGTGGATATAGTAAGGCTGTGTGGATATAGTCAGGCTGTGTGGATATAGTCAGGCTGTGTGATTATAGACAGGCTGTGTGATTATAGTCAGGCTGTGTGATTATAGTCAGGCTGTGTGGTTATACTCAGGCTGTGTGATTATAGTCAGGCTGTGTGATTATAGTCAGGCTGTGTTGTTATAGTCAGGCTGTGTGATTATAGTCAGGCTGTGTGATTATAGTCAGGCTGTGTGGATATAGTCAGGCTGTGTGATTATAGTCAGGCTGTGTGATTATAGTCAGGCTGTGTGATTATAGTCAGGCTGTGTGGATATAGTCAGGCTGTGTGATTATAGTCAGGCTGTGTGGATATAGTCAGGCTGTGTGATTATAGTCAGGCTGTGTGATTATAGTCAGGCTGTGTGGATATAGTCAGGCTGTGTGGATATAGTCAGGCTGTATGGATATAGTCAGGCTGTGTGATTATAGTCAGGCTGTGTGATTATAGTCAGGCTGTGTGATTATAGTCAGGCTGTGTGGTTATAGTCAGGCTGTGTGGATATAGTCAAGCTGTGTGATTATAGTCAGGCTGTGTGGATATAGTCAGGCTGTGTGGATATAGTCAGCCTGTGTGGATATAGTCAGGCTGTATGGATATAGTCAGGCTGTGTGATTATAGTCAGGCGGTGTGATTATCGTCAGGCTGTGTGATTATAGTCAGGCTGTGTTGTTATAGTCAGGCTGTGTGATTATAGTCAGGCTGTGTGATTATAGTCAGGCTGTGTGGATATAGTCAGGCTGTGTGATTATTGTCAGGCTGTGTGATTATAGTCAGGCTGTGTGATTATATTCAGGCTGTGTGGATATAGTCAGGCTGTGTGGATATAGTCAGGCTGTATGGATGTAGTCAGGCTGTGTGATTATAGTCGGGCTGTGTGATTATAGTCAGGCTGTGTGATTATAGTCAGGCTGTGTGGATATAGTCAGGCTGTGTGATTATAGTCAGGCTGTGTGAATATAGTCAGTCTGTGTGATTATAGTCAGGCTGTGTGATTATAGCCAGGCTGTGTGATTATAGTCAGGCTGTGTGGATATAGTCAGGCTGTGTGATTATAGTCAGGCTGTGTGGATATAGTCAGGCTGTGTGGATATAGTCAGGCTGTGTGATTATAGTCAGGCTGTGTGGATATAGTCAGGCTCTGTGATTATAGTCAGGCTGTGTGATTATAGTCAGGCTGTGTGGATATAGTCAGGCTGTGTGATTATAGTCAGGCAGTGTGATTATAGTCAGGCTGTGTGGATATAGTCAGGCTGTGTGGATATAGTCAGGCTGTGTGATTATAGTCAGGCTGTGTGATTATAGTCAGGCTGTGTGATTATAGTCAGGCTGTGTGGATATAGTCAGGCTGTGTGGATATAGTCAGGCTGTGGATATAGTCAGGCTGTGTGGATATAGTCAGGCTGTGTGATTATAGTCAGGCTGTGTGATTATAGTCAGGCTGTGTTGTTATAGTCAGGCTGTGTGATTATAGTCAGGCTGTGTGATTATAGTCAGGATGTGTGGTTATAGTCAGGCTGTGTTGTTATATTCAGGCTGTGTGATTATAGTCAGGCTGTGTAATTATAGTCAGGCTGTGTGGATATAGTCAGGCTGTGTGGATATAGTCAGGCTGTGTGATTATAGTCAGGCTGTGTGGATATAGTCAGGCTGTGTGATTATAGTCAGGCTGTGTGATTATAGTCAGGCTGTGTGGATATAGTCAGGCTGTATGGATATAGTCAGGCTGTGTGATTATAGTCAGGCTGTGTGATTATAGTCAGGCTGTGTGGTTATAGTCAGGCTGTGTGGATATAGTCAGGCTGTGTGATTATAGTCAGGCTGTGTGATTATAGTCAGGCTGTGTGGTTATAGTCAGACTGTGTGGTTATAGTCAGGCTGTGTGGATATAGTCAGGCTGTGTGATTATAGACTGGCTGTGTGGTTATAGTAAGGCTGTGTGATTATAGTCAGGCTGTGTGATTATAGTCAGGCTGTGTGGTTATAGTCAGGCTGTGTGATTATAGTCAGGCTGTGTGATTATAGTCAGGCTGTGTGGATATAGTCAGGCTGTGTGATTATAGTCAGGCTGTGTGATTATAGTCAGGCTGTGTGGATATAGTCAGGCTGTATGGATATAGTCAGGCTGTGTGATTATAGTCAGGCTGTGTGATTATAGTCAGGCTGTGTGGATATAGTCAGGCTGTGTGATTATAGTCAGGCTGTGTGATTATAGTCAGGCTGTGTGGTTATAGTCAGGCTGTGTGGATATAGTCAGGCTGTGTGATTATAGTCAGGCTGTGAGATTATAGTCAGACTGTGTGGATATAGTCAGGCTGTATGGATATAGTCAGGCTGTGTGATTATAGTCAGGCTGTGTGATTATAGTCAGGCTGTTTGATTATAGTCATGCTGTGTGGATATAGTCAGGCTGTTCGGATATAGTCAGGCTGTGTGATTATAGTCAGGCTGTGTGATTATAGTCAGGTTTGTGTGGATATAGTCAGGCTGTGTGATTATAGTCAGGCTGTGTGATTATAGTCAGGCTGTGTGGTTATAGTCAGGCTGTGTGATTATAGTCAGGCTGTGTTGTTATATTCAGGATGTGTGATTATAGTCAGGCTGTGTTGTTATAGTCAGGCTGTGTTGTTATAGTCAGGCTGTGTGATTATAGTCAGGCTGTGTGGATATAGTCAGGCTGTGTGATTATAGTCAGGCTGTGTGGATATAGTCAGTCTGTGTGATTATAGTCAGGCTGTGTGGATATAGTCAGGCTGTGTGGATATAGTCAGGCTGTGTGGATATAGTCAGGCTGTGTGATTATACTCAGGCTGTATGGATATAGTCAGGCTGTGTGGATATAGTCAGGCTGTGTGGTTATAGTCAGGCTGTGTGATTATAGTCAGGCTGTGTGATATAGTCAGGCTGTGTGGATATAGTCAGTCTGTGTGATTATAGTCAGGCTGTGTAGATATAGTCAGGCTGTGTGGATATAGTCAGGCTGTGTGATTATAGTCAGGCTCTGTGGATATAGTCAGGCTGTGTGGATCTCGTCAGGCTGTGTGATTCTCGTCAGGCTGTGTGGATATAGTCAGGCTGTGTGGATATAGTCAGGCTGTGTGATTATAGTCAGGCTGTGTGGATATAGTCAGGCTGTGTGAATATAGTCAGGCTGTGTGATTATAGTCAGGCTGTGTGGATATAGTCAGGCTGTGTGGATACAGTCAGGCTGTGTGGATATAGTCAGGCTGTGTGATTATAGTCAGGCTGTGTGATTATAGTCAGGCTGTGTGGTTATAGTCAGGCTGTGTGATTATAGTCAGGCTGTGTGGATATAGTCAGGCTGTGTGATTATAGTCAGGCTGTGTGATTATAGTCAGGCTGTGTGGATATAGTCAGGCTGTGTGGATATAGTCAGGCTGTGTGGTTATAGTCAGGATGTGTGATTATAGTCAGGCTGTGTGATTATAGTCAGGCTGTGTGGATATAGTCAGGCTGTGTGATTATAGTCAGGCTGTGTGGATATAGTCAGGCTGTGTGGATATAGTCAGGCTGTGTGATTATAGTCAGGCTGTGTGATTATAGTCAGGCTGTGTGGATATAGTCAGGCTGTGTGGATGTAGTCAGGCTGTGTGGATATAGTCAGGCTGTGTGATTATAGTCAGGCTGTGTGATTATAGTCAGGCTGTGTGGATATAGTCAGGCTGTGTGATTTTAGTCAGGCTGTGTGATTATAGTCATGCTGTATGGATATAGTCAGGCTGTGTGATTATAGTCAGTCTGTGTTGTTATAGTCAGGCTGTCTGATTATAGTCAGGCTGTGTGATTATAGTCAGGCTGTGTGGATATAGTCAGGCTGTGTGATTATAGTCAGGCTGTGTAGATATAGTCAGGCTGTGTGGATATAGTCAGGCTGTGTGATTATAGTCAGGCTGTGTGGTTATAGTCAGGCTGTGTGATTATAGTCAGGCTGTGTGGATATAGTCAGGCTGTGTGATTATAGTCAGGCTGTGTGATTATAGTCAGGCTGTGTGATTATAGTCAGGCTGTGTGATTATAGTCAGGCTGTGTGATTATAGTCAGGCTGTGTTGTTATAGTCAGGCTGTGTGATTATAGTCAGGCTGTGTGATTATAGTCAGGATGTGTGGTTATAGTCAGGCTGTGTTGTTATATTCAGGCTGTGTGATTATAGTCAGGCTGTGTAATTATAGTCAGGCTGTGTGGATATAGTCAGGCTGTGTGGATATAGTCAGGCTGTGTGATTATAGTCAGGCTGTGTGGATATAGTCAGGCTGTGTGGATACAGTCAGGCTGTGTGGATATAGTCAGGCTGTGTGATTATAGTCAGGCTGTGTGATTATAGTCAGGCTGTGTGATTATAGTCAGGCTGTGTGATTATAGTCAGGCTGTGTGGTTATAGTCAGGCTGTGTGATTATAGTCAGGCTGTGTGGATATAGTCAGGCTGTGTGATTATAGTCAGGCTGTGTGATTATAGTCAGGCTGTGTGGATATAGTCAGGCTGTGTGGATATAGTCAGGCTGTGTGGTTATAGTCAGGATGTGTGATTATAGTCAGGCTGTGTGATTATAGTCAGGCTGTGTGGATATAGTCAGGCTGTGTGATTATAGTCAGGCTGTGTGGATATAGTCAGGCTGTGTGGATATAGTCAGGCTGTGTGATTAAAATCAGGCTGTGTGATTATAGTCAGGCTGTGTGGATATAGTCAGGCTGTGTGGATGTAGTCAGGCTGTGTGGATATAGTCAGGCTGTGTGATTATAGTCAGGCTGTGTGATTATAGTCAGGCTGTGTGGATATAGTCAGGCTGTGTGATTTTAGTCAGGCTGTGTGATTATAGTCAGGCTGTATGGATATAGTCAGGCTGTGTGATTATAGTCAGTCTGTGTTGTTATAGTCAGGCTGTCTGATTATAGTCAGGCTGTGTGATTATAGTCAGGCTGTGTGGATATAGTCAGGCTGTGTGATTATAGTCAGGCTGTGTGGATATAGTCAGGCTGTGTGGATATAGTCTGGCTGTGTGATTATAGTCAGGCTGTGTGGATATATTCAGGCTGTGTGGATATAGTCAGGCTGTGTGGATATAGTCAGGGTGTGTGATTATAGTCAGGCTGTGTGATTATAGTCAGGCTGTGTGATTATAGTCAGGCTGTGTTGTTATAGTCAGGCTGTGTGATTATAGTCAGGCTGTGTGATTATAGTCAGGCTGTGTGGATATAGTCAGGCTGTGTGATTATAGTCAGGCTGTGTGATTATAGTCAGGCTGTGTGATTATAGTCAGGCTGTGTGGATATAGTCAGGCTGTGTGATTATAGTCAGGCTGTGTGGATATAGTCAGGCTGTGTGATTATAGTCAGGCTGTGTGATTATAGTCAGGCTGTGTGGATATAGTCAGGCTGTGTGGATATAGTCAGGCTGTATGGATATAGTCAGGCTGTGTGATTATAGTCAGGCTGTGTGATTATAGTCAGGCTGTGTGATTATAGTCAGGCTGTGTGGTTATAGTCAGGCTGTGTGGATATAGTCAAGCTGTGTGATTATAGTCAGGCTGTGTGGATATAGTCAGGCTGTGTGGATATAGTCAGCCTGTGTGGATATAGTCAGGCTGTATGGATATAGTCAGGCTGTGTGATTATAGTCAGGCGGTGTGATTATCGTCAGGCTGTGTGATTATAGTCAGGCTGTGTTGTTATAGTCAGGCTGTGTGATTATAGTCAGGCTGTGTGGATATAGTCAGGCTGTGTGATTATTGTCAGGCTGTGTGATTATAGTCAGGCTGTGTGATTATATTCAGGCTGTGTGGATATAGTCAGGCTGTGTGGATATAGTCAGGCTGTATGGATGTAGTCAGGCTGTGTGATTATAGTCGGGCTGTGTGATTATAGTCAGGCTGTGTGATTATAGTCAGGCTGTGTGGATATAGTCAGGCTGTGTGATTATAGTCAGGCTGTGTGGATATAGTCAGTCTGTGTGATTATAGTCAGGCTGTGTGATTATAGCCAGGCTGTGTGATTATAGTCAGGCTGTGTGGATATAGTCAGGCTGTGTGATTATAGTCAGGCTGTGTGGATATAGTCAGGCTGTGTGGATATAGTCAGGCTGTGTGATTATAGTCAGGCTGTGTGGATATAGTCAGGCTCTGTGATTATAGTCAGGCTGTGTGCTTATAGTCAGGCTGTGTGGATATAGTCAGGCTGTGTGATTATAGTCAGGCAGTGTGATTATAGTCAGGCTGTGTGGATATAGTCAGGCTGTGTGGATATAGTCAGGCTGTGTGATTATAGTCAGGCTGTGTGATTATAGTCAGGCTGTGTGATTATAGTCAGGCTGTGTGGATATAGTCAGGCTGTGTGGATATAGTCAGGCTGTGGATATAGTCAGGCTGTGTGGATATAGTCAGGCTGTGTGATTATAGTCAGGCTGTGTGATTATAGTCAGGCTGTGTTGTTATAGTCAGGCTGTGTGATTATAGTCAGGCTGTGTGATTATAGTCAGGATGTGTGGTTATAGTCAGGCTGTGTTGTTATATTCAGGCTGTGTGATTATAGTCAGGCTGTGTAATTATAGTCAGGCTGTGTGGATATAGTCAGGCTGTGTGGATATAGTCAGGCTGTGTGATTATAGTCAGGCTGTGTGGATATAGTCAGGCTGTGTGATTATAGTCAGGCTGTGTGATTATAGTCAGGCTGTGTGGATATAGTCAGGCTGTATGGATATAGTCAGGCTGTGTGATTATAGTCAGGCTGTGTGATTATAGTCAGGCTGTGTGGTTATAGTCAGGCTGTGTGGATATAGTCAGGCTGTGTGATTATAGTCAGGCTGTGTGATTATAGTCAGGCTGTGTGGTTATAGTCAGACTGTGTGGTTATAGTCAGGCTGTGTGGATATAGTCAGGCTGTGTGATTATAGACAGGCTGTGTGGTTATAGTAAGGCTGTGTGATTATAGTCAGGCTGTGTGATTATAGTCAGGCTGTGTGGTTATAGTCAGGCTGTGTGATTATAGTCAGGCTGTGTGGATATAGTCAGGCTGTGTGATTATAGTCAGGCTGTGTGATTATAGTCAGGCTGTGTGGATATAGTCAGGCTGTATGGATATAGTCAGGCTGTGTGATTATAGTCAGGCTGTGTGATTATAGTCAGGCTGTGTGGATATAGTCAGGCTGTGTGATTATAGTCAGGCTGTGTGATTATAGTCAGGCTGTGTGGTTATAGTCAGGCTGTGTGGATATAGTCAGGCTGTGTGATTATAGTCAGGCTGTGAGATTATAGTCAGACTGTGTGGATATAGTCAGGCTGTATGGATATAGTCAGGCTGTGTGATTATAGTCAGGCTGTGTGATTATAGTCAGGCTGTTTGATTATAGTCATGCTGTGTGGATATAGTCAGGCTGTTCGGATATAGTCAGGCTGTGTGATTATAGTCAGGCTGTGTGATTATAGTCAGGTTTGTGTGGATATAGTCAGGCTGTGTGATTATAGTCAGGCTGTGTGATTATAGTCAGGCTGTGTGGTTATAGTCAGGCTGTGTGATTATAGTCAGGCTGTGTTGTTATATTCAGGATGTGTGATTATAGTCAGGCTGTGTTGTTATAGTCAGGCTGTGTTGTTATAGTCAGGCTGTGTGATTATAGTCAGGCTGTGTGGATATAGTCAGGCTGTGTGATTATAGTCAGGCTGTGTGGATATAGTCAGTCTGTGTGATTATAGTCAGGCTGTGTGGATATAGTCAGGCTGTGTGGATATAGTCAGGCTGTGTGGATATAGTCAGGCTGTGTGATTATACTCAGGCTGTATGGATATAGTCAGGCTGTGTGGATATAGTCAGGCTGTGTGGTTATAGTCAGGCTGTGTGATTATAGTCAGGCTGTGTGGATATAGTCAGGCTGTGTGGATATAGTCAGTCTGTGTGATTATAGTCAGGCTGTGTAGATATAGTCAGGCTGTGTGGATATAGTCAGGCTGTGTGATTATAGTCAGGCTCTGTGGATATAGTCAGGCTGTGTGGATCTCGTCAGGCTGTGTGATTATAGTCAGGCTGTGTGGATATAGTCAGGCTGTGTGGATATAGTCAGGCTGTGTGATTATAGTCAGGCTGTGTGGATATAGTCAGGCTGTGTGAATATAGTCAGGCTGTGTGATTATAGTCAGGCTGTGTGGATATAGTCAGGCTGTGTGGATACAGTCAGACTGTGTGGATATAGTCAGGCTGTGTGATTATAGTCAGGCTGTGTGATTATAGTCAGGCTGTGTGGTTATAGTCAGGCTGTGTGATTATAGTCAGGCTGTGTGGATATAGTCAGGCTGTGTGATTATAGTCAGGCTGTGTGATTATAGTCAGGCTGTGTGGATATAGTCAGGCTGTGTGGATATAGTCAGGCTGTGTGGTTATAGTCAGGATGTGTGATTATAGTCAGGCTGTGTGATTATAGTCAGGCTGTGTGGATATAGTCAGGCTGTGTGATTATAGTCAGGCTGTGTGGATATAGTCAGGCTGTGTGGATATAGTCAGGCTGTGTGATTATAGTCAGGCTGTGTGATTATAGTCAGGCTGTGTGGATATAGTCAGGCTGTGTGGATGTAGTCAGGCTGTGTGGATATAGTCAGGCTGTGTGATTATAGTCAGGCTGTGTGATTATAGTCAGGCTGTGTGGATATAGTCAGGCTGTGTGATTTTAGTCAGGCTGTGTGATTATAGTCAGGCTGTATGGATATAGTCAGGCTGTGTGATTATAGTCAGTCTGTGTTGTTATAGTCAGGCTGTCTGATTATAGTCAGGCTGTGTGATTATAGTCAGGCTGTGAGGATATAGTCAGGCTGTGTGATTATAGTCAGGCTGTGTGGATATAGTCAGGCTGTGTAGATATAGTCAGGCTGTGTGGATATAGTCAGGCTGTGTGATTATAGTCAGGCTGTGTGGTTATAGTCAGGCTATGTGATTATAGTCAGGCTGTGTGGATATAGTCAGGCTGTGTGATTATAGTCAGGCTGTGTGATTATAGTCAGGCTGTGTGATTATAGTCAGGCTGTGTTGTTATAGTCAGGCTGTGTGATTATAGTCAGGCTGTGTGATTATAGTCAGGATGTGTGGTTATAGTCAGGCTGTGTTGTTATATTCAGGCTGTGTGATTATAGTCAGGCTGTGTAATTATAGTCAGGCTGTGTGGATATAGTCAGGCTGTGTGGATATAGTCAGGCTGTGTGATTATAGTCAGGCTGTGTGGATATAGTCAGGCTGTGTGGATACAGTCAGGCTGTGTGGATATAGTCAGGCTGTGTGATTATAGTCAGGCTGTGTGATTATAGTCAGGCTGTGTGATTATAGTCAGGCTGTGTGATTATAGTCAGGCTGTGTGGTTATAGTCAGGCTGTGTGATTATAGTCAGGCTGTGTGGATATAGTCAGGCTGTGTGATTATAGTCAGGCTGTGTGATTATAGTCAGGCTGTGTTGATATAGTCAGGCTGTGTGGTTATAGTCAGGATGTGTGATTATAGTCAGGCTGTGTGATTATAGTCAGGCTGTGTGGATATAGTCAGGCTGTGTGATTATAGTCAGGCTGTGTGGATATAGTCAGGCTGTGTGGATATAGTCAGGCTGTGTGATTAAAATCAGGCTGTGTGATTATAGTCAGGCTGTGTGGATATAGTCAGGCTGTGTGGATGTAGTCAGGCTGTGTGGATATAGTCAGGCTGTGTGATTATAGTCAGGCTGTGTGATTATAGTCAGGCTGTGTGGATATAGTCAGGCTGTGTGATTTTAGTCAGGCTGTGTGATTATAGTCAGGCTGTATGGATATAGTCAGGCTGTGTGATTATAGTCAGTCTGTGTTGTTATAGTCAGGCTGTCTGATTATAGTCAGGCTGTGTGATTATAGTCAGGCTGTGTGGATATAGTCAGGCTGTGTGATTATAGTCAGGCTGTGTGGATATAGTCAGGCTGTGTGGATATAGTCTGGCTGTGTGATTATAGTCAGGCTGTGTGGATATATTCAGGCTGTGTGGATATAGTCAGGCTGTGTGGATATAGTCAGGGTGTGTGATTATAGTCAGGCTGTGTGATTATAGTCAGGCTGTGTGGATATAGTCAGGCTGTGTGATTATAGTCAGGCTGTGTGGATATAGTCAGGCTGTGTGATTATAGTCAGGCTGTGTGGATATAGTCAGGCTGTGTGGATATAGTCAGGCTGTGTGATTAAAATCAGGCTGTGTGGATATAGTCAGGCTGCGTGATTATAGTCAGGCTGTGTGATTATAGTCAGGCTGTATGGATATAGTCAGGCTGTGTGATTATAGTCAGGCTGTGTGGATATAGTCAGGCTGTGTGATTATAGTGTGATTATAGTCAGGCTGTGTGATTATAGTCAGGCTGTGTGGATATAGTCAGGCTGTATGGATATAGTCAGGCTGTGTGGATATAGTCAGGCTGTGTGATTATAGTCAGGCTGTATGGATATAGTGAGGCTGTGTGGTTATAGTCAGGCTGTGTGATTATAGTCAGGCTGTGTGGATATAGTCAGGCTGTGTGGATATAGTCAGGCTGTGTGATTATAGTCAGGCTGTATGGATATAGTCAGGCTGTGTGATTATAGTCAGGCTGTGTGATTATAGTCAGGCTGTATGGATATACTCAGGCTGTGTGATTATAGTCAGGCTGTGTGGATAGAGTCAGGCTGTGTGATTATAGTCAGGCTGTGTGGATATAGTCTGGCTGTGTGATTACAGTCAGGCTGTGTGGATATAGTAAGGCTGTGTGGATATAGTCAGGCTGTGTGGATATAGTCAGGCTGTGTGATTATAGACAGGCTGTGTGATTATAGTCAGGCTGTGTGATTATAGTCAGGCTGTGTGGTTATACTCAAGCTGTGTGATTATAGTCAGGCTGTGTGATTATAGTCAGGCTGTGTTGTTATAGTCAGGCTGTGTGATTATAGTCAGGCTGTGTGATTATAGTCAGGCTGTGTGGATATAGTCAGGCTGTGTGATTATAGTCAGGCTGTGTGATTATAGTCAGGCTGTGTGGATATAGTCAGGCTGTGTGATTATAGTCAGGCTGTGTGGATATAGTCAGGCTGTGTGATTATAGTCAGGCTGTGTGATTATAGTCAGGCTGTGTGGATATAGTCAGGCTGTGTGGATATAGTCAGGCTGTATGGATATAGTCAGGCTGTGTGATTATAGTCAGGCTGTGTGATTATAGTCAGGCTGTGTGATTATAGTCAGGCTGTGTGGTTATAGTCAGGCTGTGTGGATATAGTCAAGCTGTGTGATTATAGTCAGGCTGTGTGGATATAGTCAGGCTGTGTGGATATAGTCAGCCTGTGTGGATATAGTCAGGCTGTATGGATATAGTCAGGCTGTGTGATTATAGTCAGGCGGTGTGATTATCGTCAGGCTGTGTGATTATAGTCAGGCTGTGTTGTTATAGTCAGGCTGTGTGATTATAGTCAGGCTGTGTGATTATAGTCAGGCTGTGTGGATATAGTCAGGCTGTGTGATTATTGTCAGGCTGTGTGATTATAGTCAGGCTGTGTGATTATATTCAGGCTGTGTGGATATAGTCAGGCTGTGTGGATATAGTCAGGCTGTATGGATGTAGTCAGGCTGTGTGATTATAGTCGGGCTGTGTGATTATAGTCAGGCTGTGTGATTATAGTCAGGCTGTGTGGATATAGTCAGGCTGTGTGATTATAGTCAGGCTGTGTGGATATAGTCAGTCTGTGTGATTATAGTCAGGCTGTGTGATTATAGCCAGGCTGTGTGATTATAGTCAGGCTGTGTGGATATAGTCAGGCTGTGTGATTATAGTCAGGCTGTGTGGATATAGTCAGGCTGTGTGGATATAGTCAGGCTGTGTGATTATAGTCAGGCTGTGTGGATATAGTCAGGCTCTGTGATTATAGTCAGGCTGTGTGATTATAGTCAGGCTGTGTGGATATAGTCAGGCTGTGTGATTATAGTCAGGCAGTGTGATTATAGTCAGGCTGTGTGGATATAGTCAGGCTGTGTGGATATAGTCAGGCTGTGTGATTATAGTCAGGCTGTGTGATTATAGTCAGGCTGTGTGATTATAGTCAGGCTGTGTGGATATAGTCAGGCTGTGTGGATATAGTCAGGCTGTGGATATAGTCAGGCTGTGTGGATATAGTCAGGCTGTGTGATTATACTCAGGCTGTGTGATTATAGTCAGGCTGTGTTGTTATAGTCAGGCTGTGTGATTATAGTCAGGCTGTGTGATTATAGTCAGGATGTGTGGTTATAGTCAGGCTGTGTTGTTATATTCAGGCTGTGTGATTATAGTCAGGCTGTGTGATTATAGTCAGGCTGTGTGATTATAGTCAGGCTGTGTGGATATAGTCAGGCTGTGTGATTATAGTCAGGCTGTGTGGATATAGTCAGGCTGTGTGGATATAGTCAGGCTGTGTGATTAAAATCAGGCTGTGTGATTATAGTCAGGCTGTGTGGATATAGTCAGGCTGTGTGGATGTAGTCAGGCTGTGTGGATATAGTCAGGCTGTGTGATTATAGTCAGGCTGTGTGATTATAGTCAGGCTGTGTGGATATAGTCAGGCTGTGTGATTTTAGTCAGGCTGTGTGATTATAGTCAGGCTGTATGGATATAGTCAGGCTGTGTGATTATAGTCAGTCTGTGTTGTTATAGTCAGGCTGTCTGATTATAGTCAGGCTGTGTGATTATAGTCAGGCTGTGTGGATATAGTCAGGCTGTGTGATTATAGTCAGGCTGTGTGGATATAGTCAGGCTGTGTGGATATAGTCTGGCTGTGTGATTATAGTCAGGCTGTGTGGATATATTCAGGCTGTGTGGATATAGTCAGGCTGTGTGGATATAGTCAGGGTGTGTGATTATAGTCAGGCTGTGTGATTATAGTCAGGCTGTGTGGATATAGTCAGGCTGTGTGATTATAGTCAGGCTGTGTGGATATAGTCAGGCTGTGTGATTATAGTCAGGCTGTGTGGATATAGTCAGGCTGTGTGGATATAGTCAGGCTGTGTGATTAAAATCAGGCTGTGTGGATATAGTCAGGCTGCGTGATTATAGTCAGGCTGTGTGATTATAGTCAGGCTGTATGGATATAGTCAGGCTGTGTGATTATAGTCAGGCTGTGTGGATATAGTCAGGCTGTGTGATTATAGTGTGATTATAGTCAGGCTGTGTGATTATAGTCAGGCTGTGTGGATATAGTCAGGCTGTATGGATATAGTCAGGCTGTGTGGATATAGTCAGGCTGTGTGATTATAGTCAGGCTGTATGGATATAGTGAGGCTGTGTGGTTATAGTCAGGCTGTGTGATTATAGTCAGGCTGTGTGGATATAGTCAGGCTGTGTGGATATAGTCAGGCTGTGTGATTATAGTCAGGCTGTATGGATATAGTCAGGCTGTGTGATTATAGTCAGGCTGTGTGATTATAGTCAGGCTGTATGGATATACTCAGGCTGTGTGATTATAGTCAGGCTGTGTGGATAGAGTCAGGCTGTGTGATTATAGTCAGGCTGTGTGGATATAGTCTGGCTGTGTGATTACAGTTAGGCTGTGTGGATATAGTAAGGCTGTGTGGATATAGTCAGGCTGTGTGGATATAGTCAGGCTGTGTGATTATAGACAGGCTGTGTGATTATAGTCAGGCTGTGTGATTATAGTCAGGCTGTGTGGTTATACTCAAGCTGTGTGATTATAGTCAGGCTGTGTGATTATAGTCAGGCTGTGTTGTTATAGTCAGGCTGTGTGATTATAGTCAGGCTGTGTGATTATAGTCAGGCTGTGTGGATATAGTCAGGCTGTGTGATTATAGTCAGGCTGTGTGATTATAGTCAGGCTGTGTGGATATAGTCAGGCTGTGTGATTATAGTCAGGCTGTGTGGATATAGTCAGGCTGTGTGATTATAGTCAGGCTGTGTGATTATAGTCAGGCTGTGTGGATATAGTCAGGCTGTGTGGATATAGTCAGGCTGTATGGATATAGTCAGTCTGTGTGATTATAGTCAGGCTGTGTGATTATAGTCAGGCTGTGTGATTATAGTCAGGCTGTGTGGTTATAGTCAGGCTGTGTGGATATAGTCAAGCTGTGTGATTATAGTCAGGCTGTGTGGATATAGTCAGGCTGTGTGGATATAGTCAGCCTGTGTGGATATAGTCAGGCTGTATGGATATAGTCAGGCTGTGTGATTATAGTCAGGCGGTGTGATTATCGTCAGGCTGTGTGATTATAGTCAGGCTGTGTTGTTATAGTCAGGCTGTGTGATTATAGTCAGGCTGTGTGATTATAGTCAGGCTGTGTGGATATAGTCAGGCTGTGTGATTATTGTCAGGCTGTGTGATTATAGTCAGGCTGTGTGATTATATTCAGGCTGTGTGGATATAGTCAGGCTGTGTGGATATAGTCAGGCTGTATGGATGTAGTCAGGCTGTGTGATTATAGTCGGGCTGTGTGATTATAGTCAGGCTGTGTGATTATAGTCAGGCTGTGTGGATATAGTCAGGCTGTGTGATTATAGTCAGGCTGTGTGGATATAGTCAGTCTGTGTGATTATAGTCAGGCTGTGTGATTATAGCCAGGCTGTGTGATTATAGTCAGGCTGTGTGGATATAGTCAGGCTGTGTGATTATAGTCAGGCTGTGTGGATATAGTCAGGCTGTGTGGATATAGTCAGGCTGTGTGATTATAGTCAGGCTGTGTGGATATAGTCAGGCTCTGTGATTATAGTCAGGCTGTGTGATTATAGTCAGGCTGTGTGGATATAGTCAGGCTGTGTGATTATAGTCAGGCAGTGTGATTATAGTCAGGCTGTGTGGATATAGTCAGGCTGTGTGGATATAGTCAGGCTGTGTGATTATAGTCAGGCTGTGTGATTATAGTCAGGCTGTGTGATTATAGTCAGGCTGTGTGGATATAGTCAGGCTGTGTGGATATAGTCAGGCTGTGGATATAGTCAGGCTGTGTGGATATAGTCAGGCTGTGTGATTATACTCAGGCTGTGTGATTATAGTCAGGCTGTGTTGTTATAGTCAGGCTGTGTGATTATAGTCAGGCTGTGTGATTATAGTCAGGATGTGTGGTTATAGTCAGGCTGTGTTGTTATATTCAGGCTGTGTGATTATAGTCAGGCTGTGTAATTATAGTCAGGCTGTGTGGATATAGTCAGGCTGTGTGGATATAGTCAGGCTGTGTGATTATAGTCAGGCTGTGTGATTATAGTCAGGCTGTGTGGATATAGTCAGGCTGTGTGATTATAGTCAGGCTGTGTGCATATAGTCAGGCTGTGTGATTATAGTCAGGCTGTGTGGATATAGTCAGGCTGTATGGATATAGTCAGGCTGTGTGATTATAGTCAGGCTGTGTGATTATAGTCAGGCTGTGTGGTTATAGTCAGGCTGTGTGGATATAGTCAGGCTGTGTGATTATAGTCAGGCTGTGTGATTATAGTCAGGCTGTGTGGTTATAGTCAGACTGTGTGGTTATAGTCAGGCTGTGTGGATATAGTCAGGCTGTGTGATTATAGACAGGCTGTGTGGTTATAGTAAGGCTGTGTGATTATAGTCAGGCTGTGTGATTATAGTCAGGCTGTGTGGTTATAGTCAGGCTGTGTGATTATAGTCAGGCTGTGTGATTATAGTCAGGCTGTGTGGATATAGTCAGGCTGTGTGATTATAGTCAGGCTGTGTGATTATAGTCAGGCTGTGTGGATATAGTCAGGCTGTATGGATATAGTCAGGCTGTGTGATTATAGTCAGGCTGTGTGATTATAGTCAGGCTGTGTGGATATAGTCAGGCTGTGTGATTATAGTCAGGCTGTGTGATTATAGTCAGGCTGTGTGGTTATAGTCAGGCTGTGTGGATATAGTCAGGCTGTGTGATTATAGTCAGGCTGTGAGATTATAGTCAGGCTGTGTGGATATAGTCAGGCTGTATGGATATAGTCAGGCTGTGTGATTATAGTCAGGCTGTGTGATTATAGTCAGGCTGTTTGATTATAGTCATGCTGTGTGGATATAGTCAGGCTGTTCGGATATAGTCAGGCTGTGTGATTATAGTCAGGCTGTGTGATTATAGTCAGGTTTGTGTGGATATAGTCAGGCTGTGTGATTATAGTCAGGCTGTGTGATTATAGTCAGGCTGTGTGGTTATAGTCAGGCTGTGTGATTATAGTCAGGCTGTGTTGTTATATTCAGGATGTGTGATTATAGTCAGGCTGTGTTGTTATAGTCAGGCTGTGTTGTTATAGTCAGGCTGTGTGATTATAGTCAGGCTGTGTGGATATAGTCAGGCTGTGTGATTATAGTCAGGCTGTGTGGATATAGTCAGTCTGTGTGATTATAGTCAGGCTGTGTGGATATAGTCAGGCTGTGTGGATATAGTCAGGCTGTGTGGATATAGTCAGGCTGTGTGATTATACTCAGGCTGTATGGATATAGTCAGGCTGTGTGGATATAGTCAGGCTGTGTGGTTATAGTCAGGCTGTGTGATTATAGTCAGGCTGTGTGGATATAGTCAGGCTGTGTGGATATAGTCAGTCTGTGTGATTATAGTCAGGCTGTGTAGATATAGTCAGGCTGTGTGGATATAGTCAGGCTGTGTGATTATAGTCAGGCTCTGTGGATATAGTCAGGCTGTGTGGATCTCGTCAGGCTGTGTGATTATAGTCAGGCTGTGTGGATATAGTCAGGCTGTGTGGATATAGTCAGGCTGTGTGATTATAGTCAGGCTGTGTGATTATAGTCAGGCTGTGTGGATATAGTCAGGCTGTGTGGATATAGTCAGGCTGTGTGGTTATAGTCAGGATGTGTGATTATAGTCAGGCTGTGTGATTATAGTCAGGCTGTGTGGATATAGTCAGGCTGTGTGATTATAGTCAGGCTGTGTGGATATAGTCAGGCTGTGTGATTATAGTCAGGCTGTGTGATTATAGTCAGGCTGTGTGGATATAGTCAGGCTGTGTGGATGTAGTCAGGCTGTGTGGATATAGTCAGGCTGTGTGATTATAGTCAGGCTGTGTGATTATAGTCAGGCTGTGTGGATATAGTCAGGCTGTGTGATTTTAGTCAGGCTGTGTGATTATAGTCAGGCTGTATGGATATAGTCAGGCTGTGTGATTATAGTCAGTCTGTGTTGTTATAGTCAGGCTGTCTGATTATAGTCAGGCTGTGTGATTATAGTCAGGCTGTGTGGATATAGTCAGGCTGTGTGATTATAGTCAGGCTGTGTGGATATAGTCAGGCTGTGTGATTATAGTCAGGCTGTGTGATTATAGTCAGGCTGTGTGGATATAGTCAGGCTGTGTGATTTTAGTCAGGCTGTGTGATTATAGTCAGGCTGTGTGGATATAGTCAGGCTGTGTGATTATAGTCAGGCTGTGTGGATATATTCAGGCTGTGTGGATATAGTCAGGCTGTGTGATTATAGTCAGGCTGTGTGGATATATTCAGGCTGTGTGGATATAGTCAGGCTGTGTGGATATAGTCAGGCTGTGTGATTATAGTCAGGCTGTGTGATTATAGTCAGGCTGTGTGGATATAGTCAGGCTGTGTGATTATAGTCAGGCTGTGTGGATATAGTCAGGCTGTGTGATTATAGTCAGGCTGTGTGGATATAGTCAGGCTGTGTGGATATAGTCAGGCTGTGTGATTAAAATCAGGCTGTGTGGATATAGTCAGGCTGTGTGATTATAGTCAGGCTGTGTGATTATAGTCAGGCTGTATGGATATAGTCAGGCTGTGTGATTATAGTAAGGCTGTGTGGATATAGTCAGGCTGTGTGATTATAGTGTGATTATAGTCAGGCTGTGTGATTATAGTCAGGCTGTGTGGATATAGTCAGGCTGTATGGATATAGTCAGGCTGTGTGGATATAGTCAGGCTGTGTGATTATAGTCAGGCTGTATGGATATAGTCAGGCTGTGTGGTTATAGTCAGGCTGTGTGATTATAGTCAGGCTGTGTGGATATAGTCAGGCTGTGTGGATATAGTCAGGCTGTGTGATTATAGTCAGGCTGTATGGATATAGTCAGGCTGTGTGATTATAGTCAGGCTGTGTGATTATAGTCAGGCTGTATGGATATAGTCAGGCTGTGTGATTATAGTCAGGCTTTGTGATTATAGTCAGGCTGTGTGGTTATAGTCAGGCTGTGTGGTTATAGTCAGGCTGTGTGATTATAGTCAGGCTGTGTGGATATAGTAAGGCTGTGTGGATATAGTCAGGCTGTGTGGATATAGTCAGGCTGTGTGATTATAGACAGGCTGTGTGATTATAGTCAGGCTGTGTGATTATAGTCAGGCTGTGTGGTTATACTCAGGCTGTGTGATTATAGTCAGGCTGTGTGATTATAGTCAGGCTGTGTTGTTATAGTCAGGCTGTGTGATTATAGTCAGGCTGTGTGATTATAGTCAGGCTGTGTGGATATAGTCAGGCTGTGTGATTATAGTCAGGCTGTGTGATTATAGTCAGGCTGTGTGATTATAGTCAGGCTGTGTGGATATAGTCAGGCTGTGTGATTATAGTCAGGCTGTGTGGATATAGTCAGGCTGTGTGATTATAGTCAGGCTGTGTGATTATAGTCAGGCTGTGTGGATATAGTCAGGCTGTGTGGATATAGTCAGGCTGTATGGATATAGTCAGGCTGTGTGATTATAGTCAGGCTGTGTGATTATAGTCAGGCTGTGTGATTATAGTCAGGCTGTGTGGTTATAGTCAGGCTGTGTGGATATAGTCAAGCTGTGTGATTATAGTCAGGCTGTGTGGATATAGTCAGGCTGTGTGGATATAGTCAGCCTGTGTGGATATAGTCAGGCTGTATGGATATAGTCAGGCTGTGTGATTATAGTCAGGCGGTGTGATTATCGTCAGGCTGTGTGATTATAGTCAGGCTGTGTGGTTATAGTCAGGCTGTGTGATTATAGTCAGGCTGTGTGATTATAGTCAGGCTGTGTGGATATAGTCAGGCTGTGTGGATATAGTCAGGCTGTGTGGATATAGTCAGGCTGTATGGATGTAGTCAGGCTGTGTGATTATAGTCGGGCTGTGTGATTATAGTCAGGCTGTGTGATTATAGTCAGGCTGTGTGATTATAGTCAGGCTGTGTGATTATAGTCAGGCTGTGTGATTATATTCAGGCTGTGTGGATATAGTCAGGCTGTGTGGATATAGTCAGGCTGTATGGATGTAGTCAGGCTGTGTGATTATAGTCGGGCTGTGTGATTATAGTCAGGCTGTGTGATTATAGTCAGGCTGTGTGGATATAGTCAGGCTGTGTGGATATAGTCAGGCTGTATGGATGTAGTCAGGCTGTGTGATTATAGTCGGGCTGTGTGATTATAGTCAGGCTGTGTGATTATAGTCAGGCTGTGTGATTATAGTCAGGCTGTGTGATTATAGCCAGGCTGTGTGATTATAGTCAGGCTGTGTGGATATAGTCAGGCTGTGTGATTATAGTCAGGCTGTGTGGATATAGTCAGGCTGTGTGGATATAGTCAGGCTGTGTGATTATAGTCAGGCTGTGTGGATATAGTCAGGCTCTGTGATTATAGTCAGGCTGTGTGATTATAGTCAGGCTGTGTGGATATAGTCAGGCTGTGCGATTATAGTCAGGCAGTGTGATTATAGTCAGGCTGTGTGGATATAGTCAGGCTGTGTGGATATAGTCAGGCTGTGTGATTATAGTCAGGCTGTGTGATTATAGTCAGGCTGTGTGATTATAGTCAGGCTGTGTGGATATAGTCAGGCTGTGTGGATATAGTCAGGCTGTGGATATAGTCAGGCTGTGTGGATATAGTCAGGCTGTGTGATTATAGTCAGGCTGTGTGATTATAGTCAGGCTGTGTGGATATAGTCAGGCTGTGTGGATATAGTCAGGCTGTGTGATTATAGTCAGGCTGTGTGATTATAGTCAGGCTGTGTGATTATAGTCAGGCTGTGTGGATATAGTCAGGCTGTGTGGATATAGTCAGGCTGTGTGATTATAGTCAGGCTGTGTGATTATAGTCAGGCTGTGTAGATATAGTCAGGCTGTGTGATTACAGTCAGGCTGTGTAATTATAGTCAGGCTGTGTGGATATAGTCAGGCTGTGTGATTATAGTCAGGCTGTGTGATTATAGTCAGGCTGTGTGATTATAGTCAGGCTGTGTGGATATAGTCAGGCTGTGTGATTATAGTCAGGCTGTGTGGATATAGTCAGGCTGTGTGATTATAGTCAGTCTGTGTGATTATAGTCAGTCTGTGTGGATATAGTCAGGCTGTGTGATTATAGTCAGGCTGTGTGGATATAGTCAGGCTGTGTGATTATAGTCAGGCTGTGTGATTATAGTCAGGCTGTGTGGATATAGTCAGGCTGTGTGATTATAGTCAGGCTGTGTGATTATAGCCAGGCTGTGTGATTATAGTCAGGCTGTGTGGATATAGTCAGGCTGTGTGATTATAGTCAGGCTGTGTGATTATAGTCAGGCTGTGTGATTATAGTCAGGCTGTGTGGATATAGTCAGGCTGTGTGATCATAGTCATGCTGTGTGATTATAGTCAGGCTGTGTGGATATAGTCAGGCTGTGTGATTATAGTCAGGCTGTGTGGATATAGTCAGGCTGTGTGATTATAGTCAGGCTGTGTGGGTAGAGTCAGGCTATGTGATTATAGTCAGGCTGTGTGGATATAGTCAGGCTGTGTGATTAAAGTCAGGCTGTGTGGATATAGTAAGGCTGTGTGGATATAGTCAGGCTGTGTGGATCTAGTCAGGCTGTGTGATGATAGTCAGGCTGTGTGATTATAGTCAGGCTGTGTGATTATAGTCAGGCTGTGTGATTATAGTCAGGCTGTGTGGATATAGTCAGGCTGTGTGATTATAGTCAGGCTGTTTGATTATTGTCAGTCTGTGTGGATATAGTCAGGCTGTGTGAATATAGTCAGGCTGTGTGATTATAGTCAGGCTGTGTGATTATAGTCACGCTGTGTGGATATAGTCAGGCTGTGTGATTATAGTCAGGCTGTGTGATTATAGTCAGGCTGTGGAATTATAGACAGGCTCAGTGGTTATAGTCAGGCTGTGTGATTATAGTCAGGCTGTGTGGATATAGTCAGGCTGTGTGATTATAGTCAGGCTGTGTGATTATAGTCAGGCTGTGTGGATATAGCTGTGTGGATTTAGTCAGGCTGTGTGAATATAGTCAGGCTGTGTGATTATAGTCAGGCTGTGTGATTATAGTCAGGCTGTGTGGATATAGTCAGGCTGTGTGATTATAGTCAGGCTGCGTGATTATAGTCAGGCTGTGTGATTATAGTCAGGCTGTGTGATTATAGTCAGGCTGTGTGGATATAATCAGGCTGTGTGATTATAGTCAGGCTGTGTGATTATAGTCAGGCTGTGTGGATATAGTCAGGCTGTGTGGATATAGTCAGGCTGTGTGGATATAGTCAGGCTGTGTGGATTTAGTCAGGCTGTGTGATTATAGTCAGGCTGTGTGATTATAGTCAGGCTGTGTGGATATAGTCAGGCTGTGTGATTATAGTCAGGCTGTGTGATTATAGTCAGGCTGTGTGGATATAGTCAGGCTGTGTGATTATAGTCAGGCTGTGTGATTATAGTCAGGCAGTGTGGATATAGTCAGGCTGTGTGATTATAGTCAGGCTGTGTGATTATAGTCAAGCTGTGTGATTATAGTCAGGCTGTATGATTATAGTCAGGCTGTGTGATTATAGTCAGGCTGTGTGATTATAGTCAGGCTGTGTGGATATAGTCAGGCTGGGTGATTATAGTCAGGCTGTGTGATTATAGTCAGGCTGTGTGGATATAGTCAGGCTGTGTTGTTACAGTCAGGCTGTGTGATTATAGTCAGGCTGTGTTGTTATAGTCAGGCTGTGTGATTATAGTCAGGCTGTATGATTATAGTCAGGCTGTGTTGTTATAGTCAGGCTGTGTGATTATAGTCAGGCTGTGTAATTATAGTCAGGCTGTGTGGATATAGTCAGGCTGTGTGGATATGGTCAGGCTGTGTGATTATAGTCAGGCTGTGTGATTATAGTCAGGCTGTGTGGATATAGTCAGGCTGTGTGATTATAGTCAGGCTGTGTGGATATAGTCAGGCTGTGTGATTATAGTCAAGCTGTGTGGATATAGTCATGCTGTATGGATATAGTCAGGCTGTGTGATTATAGTCAGGCTGTGTGATTATAGTCAGGCTGTGTGGTTATAGTCAGGCTGTGTGGTTATAGTCAGGCTGTGTGATTATAGTCAGGCTGTGTGATTATAGTCAGGCTGTGTGGATATAGTCAGTCTGTGTGATTATAGTCAGGCTGTGTGATTATAGTCAGGCTGTGTGGTTATAGTCAGACTGTGTGGTTATAGTCAGGCTGTGTGGATATAGTCAGGCTGTGTGATTATAGTCAGGCTGTGTGGTTATAGTAAGGCTCTGTGATTATAGTCAGGCTGTGTGATTATAGTCAGGCTGTGTGTTTATAGTCAGGCTGTGTGATTATAGTCAGGCTGTGTGGATATTGTCAGGCTGTGTGATTATAGTCAGGCTGTGTGATTATAGTCAGGCTGTGTGGATATAGTCAGGCTGTATGGATATAGTCAGGCTGTGTGATTATAGTCAGGCTGTGTCATTATGGTCAGGCTGTGTGGATATAGTCAGGCTGTGTGATTATAGTCAGGCTGTGTGATTATAGTCAGGCTGTGTGGTTATAGTCAGGCTGTGTGGATATAGTCAGGCTGTGTGATTATAGTCAGGCTGTGAGATTATAGTCAGGCTGTGTGGATATAGTCAGGCTGTATGGATATAGTCAGGCTGTGTGATTATAGTCAGGCTGTGTGATTATAGTCAGGCTGTTTGATTATAGTCAGGCTGTGTGGATATAGTCAGGCTGTTCGGATATAGTCAGGCTGTGTGATTATAGTCAGGCTGTGTGATTATAGTCAGGCTGTGTGGATATAGTCAGGCTGTGTGGATATAGTCAGTCTGTGTGATTATAGTCAGGCTGTGTTGTTATAGTCAGGCTGTGTGATTATAGTCAGGCTGTGTGGATATGGTCAGGCTGTGTGATTATAGTCAGGCTGTGTGGATATAGTCAGTCTGTGTGATTATAGTCAGGCTGTGTGATTATAGTCAGGCTGTGTGATTATAGTCAGGCTGTGTTGTTATAGTCAGGCTGTGTTGTTATAGTCAGGCTGTGTGATTATAGTCAGGCTGTGTGGATATAGTCAGGCTGTGTGATTATAGTCAGGCTGTGTGGATATAGTCAGGCTGTGTGATTATAGTCAGGCTGTGTTGTTATAGTCAGGCTGTGTGATTATAGTCAGGCTGTGTTGTTATAGTCAGGCTGTGTTGTTATAGTCAGGCTGTGTGATTATAGTCAGGCTGTGTTGTTATAGTCAGGCTGTGTGATTATAGTCAGGCTGTGTGATTATAGTCAGGCTGTGTGATTATAGTCAGGCTGTGTGGATGTAGTCAGGCTGTGTGATTATAGTCAGGCTGTGTTGTTATCGTCAGGCTGTGTGATTATAGTTAGGCTGTGTTGTTATAGTCAGGCTCTGTTGTTATAGTCAGGCTGTGTGATTATAGTCAGGCTGTGTGGTTATAGTCAGGCTGTGTGATTATAGTCAGGCTGTGTGGATATAGTCAGGCTGTGTGATTATAGTCAGGCTGTGTGGATATAGTCAGGCTGTGTGATTATAGTCAGGCTGTGTGGTTATAGTCAGGCTGTGTTGTTATAGTCAGGCTGTGTGATTATAGTCATGCTGTGTTGTTATAGTCAGGCTGTGTGGATATAGTCAGGCTGTGTGGATATAGTCAGGCTGTGTGATTATAGTCAGGCTGTGTGATTATAGTCAGGCTGTGTTGTTATAGTCAGGCTGTGTGGATATCGTCAGGCTGTGTGATTATAGTCAGGCTGTGTGATTATAGTCAGGCTGTGTGGTTATAGTCAGGCTGTGTGATTATAGTCAGGCTGTGTGGATATAGTCAGGCTGTGTGGATATAGTCAGGCTGTGTGATTATAGTCAGGCGGTGTGATTATAGTCAGGCTGTGTGGATATAGTCAGGCTGTGTGATTATAGTCAGGCTGTGTGATTATTGTCAGGCTGTGTTGTTATAGTCAGGCTGTGTGATTATAGTCAGGCTGTGTGGATATAGTCAGGCTGTGTGATTATAGTCAGGCTGTGTGGATATAGTCAGGCTGTGTGATTATAGTCAGGCTGTGTGATTATAGTCAGGCTGTGTGATTATAGTCAGGCGCTCTGTGATTATAGTCAGGCTGTTTGGATATAGTGAGGCTGTGTGATTATAGTCAGGCTGTGTGGATATAGTCAGGCTGTGTGGATATAGTCAGGCTGTGTGGATATAGTCAGGCTGTGTGGATATAGTCAGGCTGTGTGATTATAGTCAGGCTGTGTGATTATAGTCAGGCTGTGTGATTATAGTCAGGCTGTGTGGATATAGTCAGGCTGTGTGATTATAGTCAGGCTGTGTGATTATAGTCAGGCTGAGTGATTATAGTCAGGCTGTGTGATTATAGTCAGGCTGTGTGGTTATAGTCAGGCATTGTGATTATAGTCAGGCTGTGTGGATATAGTCAGGCTGTGTGATTATAGTCAGGCTGTGTTGATATAGTCAGGCTGTGTGATTATAGTCAGGCTGTGTGGATATAGTCAGGCTGTGTGGATATAGTCAGGCTGTGTGATTATAGTCAGGCTGTGTGGATATAGTCAGGCTGTGTGATTATAGTCAGGCTGTGTGGATATAGTCAGGCTGTGTGATTATATTCAGGCTGTGTGATTATAGTCAGGCTGTGTGATTATAGTCAGGCTGTGTAGTTATAGTCAGGCTGTGTGATTATAGTCAGGCTGTGTGGATATAGTCAGGCTGTGTGATTATAGTCAGACTGTGTGGAGATAGTCAGGCTGTGTGATTATAGTCAGGCTGTGTGGATATAGTCAGGCTGTGTGATTATAGTCAGGCTGTGTGGATATAGTCAGGCTGTGTGGATATAGTCAGGCTGTGTGATTATAGTCAGGCTGTGTGATTATAGTCAGGCTATGTGGATATAGTCAGGCTGTGTGATTATAGTCAGGCTGTGTGAATATAGTCAGGCTGTGTGGATATAGTCAGGCTGTGTGATTATAGTCAGGCTGTGTGATTATAGTCAGGCTGTGTGGATATAGTCAGGCTGTGTGATTATAGTCAGGCTGTGTGATTATAGTCAGGCTGTGTGGATATAGTCAGGCTGTGTGGATATAGTCAGGCTGTGTGATTATAGTCAGGCTGTGTGGATATAGTCAGGCTGTGTGGATTTAGTCAGGCTGTGTGATTATAGTCAGGCTGTGTGATTATAGTCAGGCTGTGTGGTTATAGTCAGGCTGTGTGGTTATAGTCAGGCTGTGTGGATATAGTCAGGCTGTGTGATTATAGTCAGGCTGTGTGATTATAGTCAGGCTGTGTGATTATAGTCAGGCTGTGTGGTTAAAATCAGGCTGTGTGGATATAGTCAGGCTGTGTGATTATAGTCAGGCTGTGTGATTATAGTCAGGCTGTGTGGTTATAGTCAGGCTGTCTGATTATAGTCAGGCTGTGTGGTTATAGTCAGGCTGTGTGATTATAGTCAGTCTGTGTGGATATAGTCAGGCTGTGTGATTATAGTCAGGCTGTGTGGATATAGTCAGGCTGAGTGATTATAGTCAGGCTGTGTGATTATAGTCAGGCTGTGTGGATATAGTCAGGCTGTGTGATTATAGTCAGGCAGTGTGGATATAGTCAGGCTGTGTGATTATAGTCAGGCAGTGTGGATATAGTCAGGCTGTGTGGATATAGTCAGGCTGTATGATTATAGTCAGGCTGTGTTGTTATAGTCAGGCTGTGTTGTTATAGTCAGGCTGTGTGATTATAGTCAGGCTGTGTGGATATAGTCAGGCTGTGTGGATATAGTCAGGCTGTGTGATTATAGTCAGGCTGTGTGATTATAGTCAGGCTGTGTGGATATAGTCAGTTTGTGTGGATATAGTCAGGCTGTGTGATTATAGTCAGGCTGTGTGGATATAGTCAGGCTGTGTGGATATAGTCAGGCTGTGTGATTATAGTCAGTCTGTGTGGATATAGTCAGGCTGTGTGATTATAGTCAGGCTGTGTGGATATAGTCAGGCTGAGTGATTATAGTCAGGCTGTGTGATTATAGTCAGGCTGTGTGATTATAGTCAGGCTGTGTGGTTATAGTCAGGCTGTGTGATTATAGTCAGGCTGTGTGGATATAGTCAGGCTGTGTGATTATAGTCAGGCAGTGTGGATATAGTCAGGCTGTGTGATTATAGTCAGGCAGTGTGGATATAGTCAGGCTGTGTGGATATAGTCAGGCTGTGTGGATATAGTCAGGCTGTGTTGTTATAGTCAGGCTGTGTGATTATAGTCAGGCTGTGTGGATATAGTCAGGCTGTGTGGATATAGTCAGGCTGTGTGATTATAGTCAGGCTGTGTGATTATAGTCAGGCTGTGTGGATATAGTCAGGTTGTGTGGATATAGTCAGGCTGTGTGATTATAGTCAGGCTGTGTGATTATAGTCAGGCTGTGTGGATATAGTCAGGCTGTGTGGATATAGTCAGGCTGTGTGGATATAGTCAGGCTGTGTGATTATAGTCAGGCTGTGTGGATATAGTCAGGCTGTGTGATTATAGTCAGGCTGTGTGGATGTAGTCAGGCTGTCTGATTATAGTCAGGCTGTGTTGTTATAGTCAGGCTGTGTGATTATAGTCAGGCTGTGTTGTTATAGTCAGGCTGTGTGATTATAGTCAGGCTGTGTTGTTATAGTCAGGCTGTGTCGATATATTCAGGCTGTGTGATTATAGTCAGGCTGTGTGGTTATAGTCAGGCTGTGTGATTATAGTCAGGCTGTGTGGATATAGTCAGGCTGTGTGATTATAGTCAGGCTGTGTGATTATAGTCAGGCTGTGTGGTTTTCGTCAGGCTGTGTTGTTATAGTCAGGCTGTGTGATTATAGTCAGGCTGTGTTGTTATAGTCAGGCTGTGTGGATATAGTCAGGCTGTGTGGATATAGTCAGGCTGTGTGATTATAGTCAGGCTGTGTGATTATAGTCAGGCTGTGTGATTATAGTCAGGCTGTGTGGATATCGTCAGGCTGTGTGATTATAGTCAGGCTGTGTGATTATAGTCAGGCTGTGTGGTTATAGTCAGGCTGTGTGATTATAGTCAGGCTGTGTGGATATAGTCAGGCTGTGTGGATATAGTCAGGCTGTGTGGATATAGTCAGGCTGTGTGATTATAGTCAGGCTGTGTGATTATAGTCAGGCTGTGTTGTTATATTCAGGCTGTGTGATTATAGTCAGGCTGTGTGATTATAGTCAGGCTGTGTGGTTATAGTCAGGCTGTGTGATTATAGTGAGGCTGTGTGATTATAGTCAGGCTGTGTGATTATATTCAGGCTGTATGGATATAGTCAGGCTGTGTGGATATAGTCAGGCTGTGTGGATATAGTCAGGCTGTGTGATTATAGTCAGGCAGTGTGGATATAGTCAGGCTGTATGGATATAGTCAGGCTGTGTGATTATAGTCAGGCTGTGTGATTATAATCAGGCTGTGTGGATATATTCAGGCTGTGTGGATATAGTCAGGCTGTGTGGATATAGTCAGGCTGTGTGATTATAGACAGGCTGTGTGATTATAGTCAGGCTGTGTGGATATAGTCATGCTGTGTGATTATAGTCAGGCTGTGTGGATATAGTCAGGCTGTGTGGATATAGTCAGGCTGTGTGGATATAGTCAGGCTGTGTGGATATAGTCAGGCTGTGTGATTATAGTCAGGCTGTGTGGATATAGTCAGGCTGTGTGATTATAGTCAGGCTGTGTGGATATAGTCAGGCTGTGTGATTATAGTCAGGTTGTGTGATTATAGTCAGGCTGTGTGATGAAAGTCAGGCTGTGTGGATATAGTCAGGCTGTGTGATTATAGTCAGGCTGTGTGGATATAGTCAGGCTGTGTGGATATAGTCAGGCTGTGTGGATATAGTCAGGCTGTGTGATTGTAGTCAGGCTGTGTGATTTTAGTTAGGCTGTGTGGTTATAGTCAGGCTGTGTGGATATAGTCAGGCTGTGTGGATATAGTCAGGCTGTGTGGATATAGTCAGGCTGTGTGGATATAGTCAGGCTGTGTGATTATAGTCAGGCTGTGTGATTATAGTCAGGCTGTGTGATTATAGTCAGGCTGTGTGGATATAGTCAGGCTGTGTGGATATAGTCAGGCTGTGTGGATATAGTCAGGCTGTGTGGATATAGTCAGGCTGTATGAATACAGTCAGGCTGTGTGGTTAAAGTCAGGCTGTGTGATTATAGTCAGGCTGTGTGGATATAGTCAGGCTGTGTGGATATAGTCAGGCTGTGTGGATATTGTCAGGCTGTGTGGATATAGTCAGGCTGTGTGATTATAGTCAGGCTGTGTGATTATAGTCAGGCTGTGTGGATATAGTCAGGCTGTGTGATTATAGTCAGGCTGTGTGGATATAGTCAGGCTGTGTGATTATAGTCAGGCTGTGTGATTATAGTCAGGCTGTGTGGACATAGTCAGGCTGTGTGGATATAGTCAGGCTGTGTGGATATAGTCAGGCTGTGTGATTATAGTCAGGCTGTGTGGATATAGTCAGGCTGTGTGATTATAGTCAGGCTGTGTGATTATAGTCAGGCTGTGTGGATATAGTCAGGCTGTGTGATTATAGTCAGGCTGTGTGGATATAGTCAGGCTGTGTGATGATAGTCAGGCTGTGTGGATATAGTCAGGCTGTGTGATTATAGTCAGGCTGTGTGGATATAGTCAGGCTGTGTGGATATAGTCAGGCTGTGTGGATATAGTCAGGCTGTGTGATTATGATCAGGCTGTGTGGATATAGTCAGGCTGTGTGATTATAGTCAGGCTGTGTGATTATAGTCAGGCTGTGTGGATATAGTCAGCCTGTGTGGATATAGTCAGGCTGTGTGATTATAGTCAGGCTGTGTTGTTATATTCAGGCTGTGTGATTATAGTCAGGCTGTGTGATTATAGTCAGGCTGTGTGATTATAGTCAGGCTGTGTTGTTATAGTCAGGCTGTGTGATTATAGTCAGGCTGTGTGGATATAGTCAGGCTGTGTGGATATAGTCAGGCTGTGTGATTATAGTCAGGCTGTGTGATTATAGTCAGGCTGTGTGGATATAGTCAGGCTGTGTGATTATAGTCAGGCTGTGTGGATATAGTCAGGCTGTGTGGATATAGTCAGGCTGTGTGGTTATAGTCAGGCTGTGTGATTATAGTCAGGCTGTGTGATTATAGTCAGGCTGTATGGATATAGTCAGGCTGTGTGGATATAGTCAGGCTGTGTGGAAATTGTCAGGCTGTGTGGATATAGTCAGGCTGTGTGATTATAGTCAGGCTGTGTGATTATAGTCAGGCTGTGTGGATATAGTCAGGCTGTGTGATTATAGTCAGGCTGTGTGGATATAGTCAGGCTGTGTGATTATAGTCAGGCTGTGTGGATATAGTCAGGCTGTCTGGAGAAAGTCAGGCTGTGTGATTATAGTCAGGCTGTGTGGTTATAGTCAGGCTGTGTGGATATAGTCAGGCTGTGTGGTTATAGTCAGGCTGTGTGATTATAGTCAGGCTGTGTGATTATAGTCAGGCTGTGTGATTATAGTCAGGCTGTATGGATATAGTCAGGCTGTGTGGATATAGTCAGGCTGTGTGGATATAGTCAGGCTGTGTGATTATATTCAGGCAGTGTGGATATAGTCAGGCTGTATGGATATAGTCAGGCTGTGTGATTATAGTCAGGCTGTGTGATTATAATCAGGCTGTGTGGATATAGTCAGGCTGTGTGGATATAGTCAGGCTGTGTGGATATAGTCAGGCTGTGTGATTATAGACAGGCTGTGTGATTATAGTCAGGCTGTGTGGATATAGTCATGCTGTGTGATTATAGTCAGGCTGTGTGGATATAATCAGGCTGTGTGGATATAGTCAGGCTGTGTGATTATAGTCAGGCTGTGTGATTATAGTCAGGCTGTGTGGATATAGTCAGGCTGTGTGGATATAGTCAGGCTGTGTGGAAATAGTCAGGCTGTGTGATTATAGTCAGGCTGTGTGATTATAGTCAGTCTGTGTGGGTATAGTCAGGCTGTGTGATTATAGTCAGGCTGTGTGGATATAGTCAGGCTGTGTGATTAGAGTCAGGCTGTGTGATTATAGTCAGGCTGTGTGATTATAGTCAGGCTGTGTGGATATAGTCAGGCTGTGTGGATATAGTCAGGCTGTGTGGATATAGTCAGGCTGTGTGATTATAGTCAGGCTGTGTGGATATAGTCAGGCTGTGTGATTATAGTCAGGCTGTGTGGATGTAGTCAGGCTGTCTGATTATAGTCAGGCTGTGTTGTTATAGTCAGGCTGTGTGATTATAGTCAGGCTGTGTTGTTATAGTCAGGCTGTGTGATTATAGTCAGGCTGTGTTGTTATAGTCAGGCTGTGTCGATATATTCAGGCTGTGTGATTATAGTCAGGCTGTGTGGTTATAGTCAGGCTGTGTGATTATAGTCAGGCTGTGTGGATATAGTCAGGCTGTGTGATTATAGTCAGGCTGTGTGATTATAGTCAGGCTGTGTGGTTTTCGTCAGGCTGTGTTGTTATAGTCAGGCTGTGTGATTATAGTCAGGCTGTGTTGTTATAGTCAGGCTGTGTGGATATAGTCAGGCTGTGTGGATATAGTCAGGCTGTGTGATTATAGTCAGGCTGTGTGATTATAGTCAGGCTGTGTGATTATAGTCAGGCTGTGTGGATATCGTCAGGCTGTGTGATTATAGTCAGGCTGTGTGATTATAGTCAGGCTGTGTGGTTATAGTCAGGCTGTGTGATTATAGTCAGGCTGTGTGGATATAGTCAGGCTGTGTGGATATAGTCAGGCTGTGTGGATATAGTCAGGCTGTGTGATTATAGTCAGGCTGTGTGATTATAGTCAGGCTGTGTTGTTATATTCAGGCTGTGTGATTATAGTCAGGCTGTGTGATTATAGTCAGGCTGTGTGGTTATAGTCAGGCTGTGTGATTATAGTGAGGCTGTGTGATTATAGTCAGGCTGTGTGATTATATTCAGGCTGTATGGATATAGTCAGGCTGTGTGGATATAGTCAGGCTGTGTGGATATAGTCAGGCTGTGTGATTATAGTCAGGCAGTGTGGATATAGTCAGGCTGTATGGATATAGTCAGGCTGTGTGATTATAGTCAGGCTGTGTGATTATAATCAGGCTGTGTGGATATATTCAGGCTGTGTGGATATAGTCAGGCTGTGTGGATATAGTCAGGCTGTGTGATTATAGACAGGCTGTGTGATTATAGTCAGGCTGTGTGGATATAGTCAGGCTGTGTGGATATAGTCAGGCTGTGTGGATATAGTCAGGCTGTGTGGATATAGTCAGGCTGTGTGATTATAGTCAGGCTGTGTGGATATAGTCAGGCTGTGTGATTATAGTCAGGCTGTGTGGATATAGTCAGGCTGTGTGATTATAGTCAGGTTGTGTGATTATAGTCAGGCTGTGTGATGAAAGTCAGGCTGTGTGGATATAGTCAGGCTGTGTGATTATAGTCAGGCTGTGTGGATATAGTCAGGCTGTGTGGATATAGTCAGGCTGTGTGGATATAGTCAGGCTGTGTGATTGTAGTCAGGCTGTGTGATTTTAGTTAGGCTGTGTGGTTATAGTCAGGCTGTGTGGATATAGTCAGGCTGTGTGGATATAGTCAGGCTGTGTGGATATAGTCAGGCTGTGTGGATATAGTCAGGCTGTGTGATTATAGTCAGGCTGTGTGATTATAGTCAGGCTGTGTGGATATAGTCAGGCTGTGTGGATATAGTCAGGCTGTGTGGATATAGTCAGGCTGTGTGGATATAGTCAGGCTGTATGAATACAGTCAGGCTGTGTGGTTAAAGTCAGGCTGTGTGATTATAGTCAGGCTGTGTGGATATAGTCAGGCTGTGTGGATATAGTCAGGCTGTGTGGATATTGTCAGGCTGTGTGGATATAGTCAGGCTGTGTGATTATAGTCAGGCTGTGTGATTATAGTCAGGCTGTGTGGATATAGTCAGGCTGTGTGATTATAGTCAGGCTGTGTGGATATAGTCAGGCTGTGTGATTATAGTCAGGCTGTGTGATTATAGTCAGGCTGTGTGGACATAGTCAGGCTGTGTGGATATAGTCAGGCTGTGTGGATATAGTCAGGCTGTGTGATTATAGTCAGGCTGTGTGGATATAGTCAGGCTGTGTGATTATAGTCAGGCTGTGTGATTATAGTCAGGCTGTGTGGATATAGTCAGGCTGTGTGATTATAGTCAGGCTGTGTGGATATAGTCAGGCTGTGTGATGATAGTCAGGCTGTGTGGATATAGTCAGGCTGTGTGATTATAGTCAGGCTGTGTGGATATAGTCAGGCTGTGTGGATATAGTCAGGCTGTGTGGATATAGTCAGGCTGTGTGATTATGATCAGGCTGTGTGGATATAGTCAGGCTGTGTGATTATAGTCAGGCTGTGTGATTATAGTCAGGCTGTGTGGATATAGTCAGCCTGTGTGGATATAGTCAGGCTGTGTGATTATAGTCAGGCTGTGTTGTTATATTCAGGCTGTGTGATTATAGTCAGGCTGTGTGATTATAGTCAGGCTGTGTGATTATAGTCAGGCTGTGTTGTTATAGTCAGGCTGTGTGATTATAGTCAGGCTGTGTGGATATAGTCAGGCTGTGTGGATATAGTCAGGCTGTGTGATTATAGTCAGGCTGTGTGATTATAGTCAGGCTGTGTGGATATAGTCAGGCTGTGTGATTATAGTCAGGCTGTGTGGATATAGTCAGGCTGTGTGGATATAGTCAGGCTGTGTGGTTATAGTCAGGCTGTGTGATTATAGTCAGGCTGTGTGATTATAGTCAGGCTGTATGGATATAGTCAGGCTGTGTGGATATAGTCAGGCTGTGTGGAAATTGTCAGGCTGTGTGGATATAGTCAGGCTGTGTGATTATAGTCAGGCTGTGTGATTATAGTCAGGCTGTGTGGATATAGTCAGGCTGTGTGATTATAGTCAGGCTGTGTGGATATAGTCAGGCTGTGTGATTATAGTCAGGCTGTGTGGATATAGTCAGGCTGTCTGGAGAAAGTCAGGCTGTGTGATTATAGTCAGGCTGTGTGGTTATAGTCAGGCTGTGTGGATATAGTCAGGCTGTGTGGTTATAGTCAGGCTGTGTGATTATAGTCAGGCTGTGTGATTATAGTCAGGCTGTGTGATTATAGTCAGGCTGTATGGATATAGTCAGGCTGTGTGGATATAGTCAGGCTGTGTGGATATAGTCAGGCTGTGTGATTATATTCAGGCAGTGTGGATATAGTCAGGCTGTATGGATATAGTCAGGCTGTGTGATTATAGTCAGGCTGTGTGATTATAATCAGGCTGTGTGGATATAGTCAGGCTGTGTGGATATAGTCAGGCTGTGTGGATATAGTCAGGCTGTGTGATTATAGACAGGCTGTGTGATTATAGTCAGGCTGTGTGGATATAGTCATGCTGTGTGATTATAGTCAGGCTGTGTGGATATAATCAGGCTGTGTGGATATAGTCAGGCTGTGTGATTATAGTCAGGCTGTGTGATTATAGTCAGGCTGTGTGGATATAGTCAGGCTGTGTGGATATAGTCAGGCTGTGTGGAAATAGTCAGGCTGTGTGATTATAGTCAGGCTGTGTGATTATAGTCAGTCTGTGTGGGTATAGTCAGGCTGTGTGATTATAGTCAGGCTGTGTGGATATAGTCAGGCTGTGTGATTAGAGTCAGGCTGTGTGATTATAGTCAGGCTGTGTGATTATAGTCAGGCTGTGTGGATATACTCAGGCTGTGTGATTATAGTCAGGCTGTGTGGATATAGTCAGGCTGTGTGGATATAGTCAGGCTGTGTGATTATAGTCAGGCTGTGTGATTATAGTCAGGCTGTGTGGTTATAGTCAGGCTGTGTGATTATAGTCAGGCTGTGTGATTATAGTCAGGCTGTGTGGATATAGTCAGGCTGTGTGGATATAGTCAGGCTGTGTGATTATAGTCAGGCTGTGTGGATATAGTCAGGCTGTGTGATTATAGTCAGGCTGTGTGGATATAGTCAGGCTGTGTGGATATAGTCAGGCTGTGTGATTATAGTCAGGCTGTGTGGATATAGTCAGGCTGTGTGGAAATAGTCAGGCTGTGTGATTATAGTCAGGCTGTGTGGATATAGTCAGGCTGTGTGATTATAGTCAGGCTGTGTGGATATAGTCAGGCTGTGTGGATATAGTCAGGCTGTGTGATTATAGTCAAGCTGTGTGGTTATAGTCAGACTGTGTGGATATAGTCAGGCTGTGTGGTTATAGTCAGGCTGTGTGATTATAGTCAGGCTGTGTGATTATCGTCAGGCTGTGTGATTATAGTCAGGCTGTGTGATTATAGTCAGGCTGTATGGATATAGTCAGGCTGTGTGGATATAGTCAGGCTGTGTGGATATAGTCAGGCTGTGTGATTATAGTCAGGCAGTGTGGATATAGTCAGATTGTGTGGATATAGTCAGGCTGTGTGGATATAGTCAGGCTGTGTGATTATAGTCAGGCTGTGTGATTATAATCAGGCTGTGTGGATATAGTCAGGCTGTGTGGATATAGTCAGGCTGTGTGGATATAGTCAGGCTGTGTGATTATAGTCAGGCTGTGTGATTATAGTCAGGCCGTGTGGATATAGTCATGCTGTGTGATTATAGTCAGGCTGTGTGGATATAGTCAGGCTGTGTGGATATAGTCAGGCTGTGTGGATATAGTCAGGCTGTGTGATTATAGTCAGGCTGTGTGATTATAGTCAGGCTGTGTGGATATAGTAAGGCTGTGTGGATATAGTCAGGCTGTGTGGATATAGTCAGGCTGTGTGATTATAGTCAGGCTGTGTGATTATAGTCAGGCTGTGTGATTATAGTCAGGCTGTGTGGATATAGTCAGGCTGTGTGATTATAGTCAGGCTGTGTGGATATAGTCAGGCTGTGTGATTATAGTCAGGCTGTGTGATTATAGTCAGGCTGTGTGGATATAGTCAGGCTGTGTGGATATAGTCAGGCTGTATGGATATAGTCAGGCTGTGTGATTATAGTCAGGCTGTGTGATTATAGTCAGGCTGTGTGGATATAGTCAGGCTGTGTGATTATAGTCAGGCTGTGTGATTATAGTCAGGCTGTGTGATTATAGTCAGGCTGTGTGATTATAGTCAGGCTGTGTGGATATAGTCAGGCCGTGTGATTATAGTCAGGCTGTGTGGATATTGTCAGGCTGTGTGGATATAGTCAGGCTGTGTGGATATAGTCAGGCTGTGTGATTATAGTCAGGCTGTGTGCTTATAGTCAGGCTGTGTGATTATAGTCAGGCTATGTGGATATAGTCAGGCTGTGTGGATATAGTCAGGCTATGTGGATATAGTCAGGCTGTGTGGATATAGTCAGGCTGTGTGGATATAGTCAGGCTGTGTGATTATAGTCAGGCTGTGTGATTATAGTCAGGCTGTGTGGATATAGTCAGGCTGTGTGGATATAGTCAGGCTGTGTGACTATAGTCAGGCTGTGTGGATATAATCAGGCTGTGTGATTATAGTCTGGCTGTGTGGATACAGTCAGGCTGTGTGGATATAGTCAGGCTGTGTGATTATAGTCAGGCTGTGTGATTATAGTCAGGCTGTGTGATTATAGTCTGGCTGTGTGGATATAGTCAGGCTGTGTGGATATAGTCAGGCTGTGTGGATATAGTCAGGCTGTGTGATTATAGTCTGGCTGTGTGGATATAGTCAGGCTGTGTGGATATAGTCAGGCTGTGTGGATATAGTCAGGCTGTGTGATTATAGTCAGGCTGTGTGATTATAATCAGGCTGTGTGGATATAGTCAGGCTGTGTGGTTCGAGTCAGGCTGGGTGATTATAGTCAGGCTGTGTGGATATAATCAGGCTGTGTGGATATAGTCAGGCTGTGTGATTATAGTCAGGCTGTGTGATTATAGTCAGGCTGTGTGGATATAGTCAGGCTGTGTGATTATAGTCAGGCTGTGTGGATATAGTCAGGCTGTGTGATTATAGTCAGGCTGTGTGGATATAGTCAGGCTGTGTGATTATAGTCAGGCTGTGTGGATATAGTCAGGCTGTGTGGATATAGTCAGGCTGTGTGGATATAGTCAGGCTGTGTGATTATAGTCAGGCTGTGTGATTATAGTCAGGCTGTGTGGTTATAATCAGGCTGTGTGATTATAGTCAGGCTGTGTGATTATAGTCAGGCTGTGTGGATATAGTCAGGCTGTGTGATTATACTCAGGCTGTGTGATTATAGTCAGGCTGTGTGGATATAGTCAGGCTGTGTGATTATAGTCAGGCTGTGTGGATATAGTCAGGCTGTGTGATTATAGTCAGGCTGTGTGGATATAGTCAGGCTGTGTGATTATAGTCAGGGTGTGTGATTATAGTCAGGCTGTGTGATTATAGTCAGGCTGTGTGGATATAATCAGGCTGTGTGATTATAGTCAGGCTGCGTTATTATAGTCAGGCTGTGTGATTATAGTCAGGCTGTGTGATTATAGTCAGGCTGTGTGGATATAGTCAGGCTGTGTGATTATAATCAGGCTGTGTGATTATAGTCAGGCTGTGTGGATATAGTCAGGCTGTGTGATTATAGTCAGGCTGTGTGGATATAGTCAGGCTGTGTGGATATAGTCAGGCTGTGTGGTTATAGTCAGGCTGTGTGGATATAGTCAGGCTGTGTGGATATAGTCAGGCTGTGTGGATATAGTCAGGCTGTGTGATTATAGTCAGGCTGTGTGGTTATAGTCAGGCTGTGTGGATATAGTCAGGCTGTGTGGTTATAGTCAGGCTGTGTGGATATAGTCAGGCTGTGTGATTATAGTCAGGCTGTGTGATTATAGTCAGGCTGTATGGATATAGTCAGGCTGTGTGGATATAGTCAGGCTGTGAGGAAATAGTCAGGCTGTGTGATTGTAGTCAGGCTGTGTGGATATAGTCAGGCTGTGTGATTATAGTCAGGCTGTGTGGATATAGTCAGGCTGTGTGGATATAGTCAGGCTGTGTGATTATAGTCAGGCTGTGTGGTTATAGTCAGGCTGTGTGGATATAGTCAGGCTGTGTGGTTATAGTCAGGCTGTGTGATTATAGTCAGGCTGTGTGATTATAGTCAGGCTGTGTGATTATATTCAGGCTGTATGGATATAGTCAGGCTGTGTGGATATAGTCAGGCTGTGTGGATATAGTCAGGCTGTGTGATTATAGTCAGGCAGTGTGGATATAGTCAGGCTGTATGGATATAGTCAGGCTGTGTGATTATAGTCAGGCTGTGTGATTATAATCAGGCTGTGTGGATATAGTTAGGCTGTGTGGACATAGTCAGGCTGTGTGGATATAGTCAGGCCGTGTGATTATAGACAGGCTGTGTGATTATAGTCAGGCTGTGTGGATATAGTCATGCTGTGTGATTATAGTCAGGCTGTGTGGATATAGTCAGGCTGTGTGGATATAGTCAGACTGTGTGATTATAGTCAGGCTGTGTGATTATTGTCAGGCTGTGTGGATATAGTCAGGCTGTGTGGATATAGTCAGGCTGTGTGGATATAGTCAGGCTGTGTGATTATAGTCAGGCTGTGTGATTATAGTCAGGCTGTGTGGATATAGTCAGGCTGTGTGATTATAGTCAGGCTGTGTGGATATAGTCAGGCTGTGTGATTATAGTCAGGTTGTGTGATTATAGTCAGGCTGTGTGATTATAGTCAGGCTGTGTGGATATTGTCAGGCTGTGTGATTATAGTCAGGCTGTGTGGATATAGTCAGGCTGTGTGGATATAGTCAGGCTGTGTGGTTATAGTCAGGCTGTGTGGATATAGTCAGGCTGTGTGATTATAGTCAGGCTGTGTGATTATAGTCAGGCTGTGTGGATATAGTCAGGCTGTGTGATTATAGTCAGGCTGTGTGATTATAATCAGGCTGTGTGGATATAGTCAGGCTGTGTGATTATAGTCAGGCTGTGTGGATATAATCAGGCTGTGTGGATATAGTCAGGCTGTGTGATTATAGTCAGGCTGTGTGGTTATAGTCAGGCAGTGTGATTATAGTCAGGCTGTGTGATTATAGTCTGGCTGTGTGATTATAGTCAGGCTGTGTGGATATAGTCAGGCTGTGTGGATATAGTCAGGCTGTGTGGTTATAGTCAGGCTGTGTGGATATAGTCAGGCTGTGTGGTTATAGTCAGGCTGTGTGGATATAGTCAGGCTGTGTGATTATAGTCTGGCTGTGTGGATATAGTCAGGCTGTGTGGAAATAGTCAGGCTGTGTGGATATAGTCAGGCTGTGTGGATATAGTCAGGCTGTGTGGATATAGTCAGGCTGTGTGAATATAGTCAGTCTGTGTGATTATAGTCAGGCTGTGTGGATATAGTCAGGCTGTGTGGATATAGTCAGGCTGGGTGGTTATAGTCAGGCTGTGTGAATATAGTCAGGCTGTGTGGTTATAGTCAGGCTGTGTGGATATAGTCAGGCTGTGTGGATATAGTCAGGCTGTGTGGTTATAGTCAGGCTGTGTGGATATAGTCAGGCTGTGTGGTTATAGTCAGGCTGTGTGGTTATAGTCAGGCTGTGTGGATATAGTCAGACTGTGTGGATATAGTCAGGCTGTGTGATTATAGTCAGGCTGTGTGGATATAGTCAGGCTGTGTGGTTATAGTCAGGCTGTGTGGATATAGTCAGGCTGGGTGGTTATAGTCAGGCTGTGTGAATATAGTCAGGCTGTGTGATTATAGTCAGGCTGTGTGGATATAGTCAGGCTGTGTGGATATAGTCAGGCTGGGTGGTTATAGTCAGGCTGTGTGAATATAGTCAGGCTGTGTGGTAATAGTCAGGCTGTGTGGATATAGTCAGGCTGTGTGGATATAGTCAGGCTGTGTGATTATAGTCAGGCTGTGTGATTATAGTCAGGCTGTATGGATATATCAGGCTGTGTGATTATAGTCAGGCTGTGTGGATATAGTCAGGCTGTGTGATTATAGTCAGGCTGTGTGGATACAGTCCGGCTGTGTGGATATAGTCAGGCTGTGTGATTATAGTCAGGCTGTGTGATTATAGTCAGGCTGTGTGGTTATAGTCAGGCTGTGTGATTATAGTCAGGCTGTGTGATTATAGTCAGGCTGTGTGGATATAGTCAGGCTGTGTGGATATAGTCAGGCTGTGTGATTATAGTCAGGCTGTGTGATTATAGTCAGGCTGTGTGGATATAGACAGGCTGTGTGATTATAGTCAGGCTGTGTGGATATAGTCAGGCTGTGTGGATATAGTCAGGCTGTGTGATTATAGTCAGGCTGTGTGGATATAGTCAGGCTGTGTGGAAATAATCAGGCTGTGTGATTATAGTCAGGCTGTGTGGATATAGTCAGGCTGTGTGATTATAGTCAGGCTGTGTGGATATAGTCAGGCTGTGTGGATATAGTCAGGCTGTGTGATTATAGTCAGGCTGTGTGGTTATAGTCAGGCTGTGTGGATATAGTCAGGCTGTGTGATTATAGTCAGGCTGTGTGATTATAGTCAGGCTGTGTGATTATAGTCAGGCTGTATGGATATAGTCAGGCTGTGTGGATATAGTCAGGCTGTGTGGATATAGTCAGGCTGTGTGATTATAGTCAGGCAGCGTGGATATAGTCAGGCTGTGTGGATATAGTCAGGCTGTGTGGATATAGTCAGGCTGTGTGGATATAGTCAGGCTGTGTGATTATAGTCAGGCTGTGTGATTATAGTCAGGCTGTGTGGATATAGTCAGGCTGTGTGGATATAGTCAGGCTGTGTGATTATAGTCAGGCTGTGTGATTATAGTCAGGCTGTGTGGATATAGTCAGGCTGTGTGATTATAGTCAGGCTGTGTGGATATAGTCAGGCTGTGTGATTATAGTCAGGCTGTGTGGATATAGTCAGGCTGTGTGATTATAGTCAGGCTGTGTGGATATAGTCAGGCTGTGTGGATATAGTCAGGCTGTGTGGATATAGTCAGGCTGTGTGATTATAGTCAGGCTGTGTGATTATAGTCAGGCTGTGTGGTTATAATCAGGCTGTGTGATTATAGTCAGGCGGTGTGATTATAGTCAGACTGTGTGGATATAGTCAGGCTGTGTGATTATACTCAGGCTGTGTGATTATAGTCAGGCTGTGTGGATATAGTCAGGCTGTGTGATTATAGTCAGGCTGTGTGGATATAGTCAGGCTGTGTGATTATAGTCAGGCTGTGTGGATATAGTCAGGCTGTGTGATTATAGTCAGGGTGTGTGATTATAGTCAGGCTGTGTGATTATAGTCAGGCTGTGTGGATATAGTCAGGCTGTGTGATTATAGTCAGGCTGCGTTATTATAGTCAGGCTGTGTGATTATAGTCAGGCTGTGTGATTATAGTCAGGCTGTGTGGATATAGTCAGGCTGTGTGATTATAATCAGGCTGTGTGATTATAGTCAGGCGGTGTGATTATAGTCAGACTGTGTGGATATAGTCAGGCTGTGTGATTATACTCAGGCTGTGTGATTATAGTCAGGCTGTGTGGATATAGTCAGGCTGTGTGATTATAGTCAGGCTGTGTGGATATAGTCAGGCTGTGTGATTATAGTCAGGCTGTGTGGATATAGTCAGGCTGTGTGATTATAGTCAGGGTGTGTGATTATAGTCAGGCTGTGTGATTATAGTCAGGCTGTGTGGATATAGTCAGGCTGTGTGATTATAGTCAGGCTGCGTTATTATAGTCAGGCTGTGTGATTATAGTCAGGCTGTGTGATTATAGTCAGGCTGTGTGGATATAGTCAGGCTGTGTGATTATAATCAGGCTGTGTGATTATAGTCAGGCTGTGTGGATATAGTCAGGCTGTGTGATTATAGTCAGCCTGTGTGGATATAGTCAGGCTGTGTGGATATAGTCAGGCTGTGTGGTTATAGTCAGGCTGTGTGGATATAGTCAGGCTGTGTGGATATAGTCAGGCTGTGTGGATATAGTCAGGCTGTGTGATTATAGTCAGGCTGTGTGGTTATAGTCAGGCTGTGTGGATATAGTCAGGCTGTGTGGTTATAGTCAGGCTGTGTGGATATAGTCAGGCTGTGTGATTATAGTCAGGCTGTGTGATTATAGTCAGGCTGTATGGATATAGTCAGGCTGTGTGGATATAGTCAGGCTGTGAGGAAATAGTCAGGCTGTGTGATTGTAGTCAGGCTGTGTGGATATAGTCAGGCTGTGTGATTATAGTCAGGCTGTGTGGATATAGTCAGGCTGTGTGGATATAGTCAGGCTGTGTGATTATAGTCAGGCTGTGTGGTTATAGTCAGGCTGTGTGGATATAGTCAGGCTGTGTGGTTATAGTCAGGCTGTGTGATTATAGTCAGGCTGTGTGATTATAGTCAGGCTGTGTGATTATATTCAGGCTGTATGGATATAGTCAGGCTGTGTGGATATAGTCAGGCTGTGTGGATATAGTCAGGCTGTGTGATTATAGTCAGGCAGTGTGGATATAGTCAGGCTGTATGGATATAGTCAGGCTGTGTGATTATAGTCAGGCTGTGTGATTATAATCAGGCTGTGTGGATATAGTTAGGCTGTGTGGACATAGTCAGGCTGTGTGATTATAGTCAGGCTGTGTGATTATAGTCAGGCTGTGTGGATATAGTCAGGCTGTGTGGATATAGTCAGGCTGTGTGGATATAGTCAGGCCGTGTGATTATAGACAGGCTGTGTGATTATAGTCAGGCTGTGTGGATATAGTCATGCTGTGTGATTATAGTCAGGCTGTGTGGATATAGTCAGGCTGTGTGGATATAGTCAGACTGTGTGATTATAGTCAGGCTGTGTGATTATTGTCAGGCTGTGTGGATATAGTCAGGCTGTGTGGATATAGTCAGGCTGTGTGGATATAGTCAGGCTGTGTGATTATAGTCAGGCTGTGTGATTATAGTCAGGCTGTGTGGATATAGTCAGGCTGTGTGATTATAGTCAGGCTGTGTGGATATAGTCAGGCTGTGTGATTATAGTCAGGTTGTGTGATTATAGTCAGGCTGTGTGATTATAGTCAGGCTGTGTGGATATTGTCAGGCTGTGTGATTATAGTCAGGCTGTGTGGATATAGTCAGGCTGTGTGGATATAGTCAGGCTGTGTGGATATAGTCAGGCTGTGTGATTATAGTCAGGCTGTGTGATTTTAGTTAGGCTGTGTGGTTATCGTCAGGCTGTGTGGATATAGTCAGGCTGTGTGGATATAGTCAGGCTGTGTGGATATAGTCAGGCTGTGTGATTATAGACAGGCTGTGTGATTAAAGTCAGGCTGTGTGATTATAGTCAGGCTGTGTGGATATAGTCAGGCTGTGTGGATATAGTCAGGCTGTGTGGATATAATCAGGCTGTGTGGATATAGTCAGGCTGTATGGATACAGTCAGGCTGTGTGGTTAAAGTCAGGCTGTGTGATTATAGTCAGGCTGTGTGGATATAGTCAGTCTGTGTGGATATAATCAGGCTGTGTGGATATTGTCAGGCTGTGTGATTATAGTCAGGCTGTGTGATTATAGTCAGGCTGTATGGATACAGTCAGGCTGTGTGGTTAAAGTCAGGCTGTGTGATTATAGTCAGGCTGTGTGGATATAGTCAGGCTGTGTGGATATAGTCAGGCTGTGTGATTATAGTCAGGCTGTGTGATTATAGTCAGGCTGTGTGGATATAGTCAGGCTGTGTGATTATAGTCAGGCTGTGTGATTATATTCAGGCTGTGTGGATATAGTCAGGCTGTGTGATTATAGTCAGGCTGTGTGGATACACTCAGGCTGTGTGATTATAGTCAGGCTGTGTGATTATAGTCAGGCTGTGTGGATATAGTCAGGCTGTGTGATTATAGTCAGGCTGTTTAATTATATTCAGGCTGTGTGGATATAGTCAGGCTGTGTGATTATAGTCAGGCTGTGTGGATATAGTCAGGCTGTGTGGATATAGTCAGGCTGTGTGGATATAGTCAGGCTGTGTGAATATAGTCAGGCTGTGTAGATATAGTCAGGCTGTGTGGTTATAGTCAGGCTGTGTGGATATAGTCAGGCTGTGTGATTATAGTCAGGCTGTGTGATTATAGTCAGGCTGTGTGGATATAGTCAGGCTGTGTGATTATAGTCAGGCTGTGTGATTATAATCAGGCTGTGTGGATATAGTCAGGCTGTGTGATTATAGTCAGGCTGTGTGGATATAATCAGGCTGTGTGGATATAGTCAGGCTGTGTGATTATAGTCAGGCTGTGTGGTTATAGTCAGGCAGTGTGATTATAGTCAGGCTGTGTGATTATAGTCTGGCTGTGTGATTATAGTCAGGCTGTGTGGATATAGTCAGGCTGTGTGGATATAGTCAGGCTGTGTTGTTATAGTCAGGCTGTGTGGATATAGTCAGGCTGTGTGGTTATAGTCAGGCTGTGTGGATATAGTCAGGCTGTGTGATTATAGTCTGGCTGTGTGGATATAGTCAGGCTGTGTGATTATAGTCAGGCTGTGTGGATATAGTCAGGCTGTGTGGATATAGTCAGGCTGTCTGGATATAGTCAGGCTGTGTGAATATAGTCAGGCTGTGTGATTATAGTCAGGCTGTGTGGATATAGTCAGGCTGTGTGGATATAGTCAGGCTGGGTGGTTATAGTCAGGCTGTGTGAATATAGTCAGGCTGTGTGGTTATAGTCTGGCTGTGTGGATATAGTCAGGCTGTGTGGATATAGTCAGGCTGTGTGGTTATAGTCAGGCTGTGTGGATATAGTCAGGCTGTGTGGTTATAGTCAGGCTGTGTGGTTATAGTCAGGCTGTGTGGATATAGTCAGGCTGTGTGGATATAGTCAGGCTGTGTGATTATAGTCAGGCTGTGTGGATATAGTCAGGCTGTGTGGTTATAGTCAGGCTGTGTGGATATAGTCAGGCTGGGTGGTTATAGTCAGGCTGTGTGAATATAGTCAGGCTGTGTGATTATAGTCAGGCTGTGTGGATATAGTCAGGCTGTGTGGATATAGTCAGGCTGGGTGGTTATAGTCAGGCTGTGTGAATATAGTCAGGCTGTGTGGTAATAGTCAGGCTGTGTGGATATAGTCAGGCTGTGTGGATATAGTCAGGCCGTGTGATTATAGTCAGGCTGTGTGATTATAGTCAGGCTGTATGGATATATCAGGCTGTGTGATTATAGTCAGGCTGTGTGGATACAGTCCGGCTGTGTGGATATAGTCAGGCTGTGGGATTATAGTCAGGCTGTGTGGTTATAGTCAGGCTGTGTGGTTATAGTCAGGCTGTGTGATTATAGTCAGGCTGTGTGATTATAGTCAGGCTGTGTGGATATAGTCAGGCTGTGTGGATATAGTCAGGCTGTGTGATTATAGTCAGGCTGTGTGATTATAGTCAGGCTGTGTGGATATAGTCAGGCTGTGTGATTATAGTCAGGCTGTGTGGATATAGTCAGGCTGTGTGGATATAGTCAGGCTGTGTGATTATAGTCAGGCTGTGTGGATATAGTCAGGCTGTGTGGAAATAATCAGGCTGTGTGATTATAGTCAGGCTGTGTGGATATAGTCAGGCTGTGTGATTATAGTCAGGCTGTGTGGATATAGTCAGGCTGTGTGGATATAGTCAGGCTGTGTGATTATAGTCAGGCTGTGTGGTTATAGTCAGGCTGTGTGGATATAGTCAGGCTGTGTGATTATAGTCAGGCTGTGTGGATATAGTCAGGCTGTGTGATTATAGTCAGGCTGTATGGATATAGTCAGGCTGTGTGATTATAGTCAGGCTGTGTGGATATAGTCAGGCTGTGTGGATATAGTCAGGCTGTGTGGATATAATCAGGCTGTGTGGATATAGTCAGGCTGTATGGATACAGTCAGGCTGTGTGGTTAAAGTCAGGCTGTGTGATTATAGTCAGGCTGTGTGGATATAGTCAGTCTGTGTGGATATAATCAGGCTGTGTGGATATAGTCAGGCTGTGTGATTATAGTCAGGCTGTGTGATTATAGTCAGGCTGTATGGATACAGTCAGGCTGTGTGGTTAAAGTCAGGCTGTGTGATTATAGTCAGGCTGTGTGGATATAGTCAGGCTGTGTGGATATAGTCAGGCTGTGTGATTATAGTCAGGCTGTGTGATTATAGTCAGGCTGTGTGGATATAGTCAGGCTGTGTGATTATAGTCAGGCTGTGTGATTATATTCAGGCTGTGTGGATATAGTCAGGCTGTGTGATTATAGTCAGGCTGTGTGGATACACTCAGGCTGTGTGATTATAGTCAGGCTGTGTGATTATAGTCAGGCTGTGTGGATATAGTCAGGCTGTGTGATTATAGTCAGGCTGTTTAATTATATTCAGGCTGTGTGGATATAGTCAGGCTGTGTGATTATAGTCAGGCTGTGTGGATATAGTCAGGCTGTGTGGATATAGTCAGGCTGTGTGGATATAGTCAGGCTGTGTGAATATAGTCAGGCTGTGTAGATATAGTCAGGCTGTGTGGTTATAGTCAGGCTGTGTGGATATAGTCAGGCTGTGTGATTATAGTCAGGCTGTGTGATTATAGTCAGGCTGTGTGGATATAGTCAGGCTGTGTGATTATAGTCAGGCTGTGTGATTATAATCAGGCTGTGTGGATATAGTCAGGCTGTGTGATTATAGTCAGGCTGTGTGGATATAATCAGGCTGTGTGGATATAGTCAGGCTGTGTGATTATAGTCAGGCTGTGTGGTTATAGTCAGGCAGTGTGATTATAGTCAGGCTGTGTGATTATAGTCTGGCTGTGTGATTATAGTCAGGCTGTGTGGATATAGTCAGGCTGTGTGGATATAGTCAGGCTGTGTGGTTATAGTCAGGCTGTGTGGATATAGTCAGGCTGTGTGGTTATAGTCAGGCTGTGTGGATATAGTCAGGCTGTGTGATTATAGTCTGGCTGTGTGGATATAGTCAGGCTGTGTGATTATAGTCAGGCTGTGTGGATATAGTCAGGCTGTGTGGATATAGTCAGGCTGTCTGGATATAGTCAGGCTGTGTGAATATAGTCAGGCTGTGTGATTATAGTCAGGCTGTGTGGATATAGTCAGGCTGTGTGGATATAGTCAGGCTGGGTGGTTATAGTCAGGCTGTGTGAATATAGTCAGGCTGTGTGGTTATAGTCTGGCTGTGTGGATATAGTCAGGCTGTGTGGATATAGTCAGGCTGTGTGGTTATAGTCAGGCTGTGTGGATATAGTCAGGCTGTGTGGTTATAGTCAGGCTGTGTGGTTATAGTCAGGCTGTGTGGATATAGTCAGGCTGTGTGGATATAGTCAGGCTGTGTGATTATAGTCAGGCTGTGTGGATATAGTCAGGCTGTGTGGTTATAGTCAGGCTGTGTGGATATAGTCAGGCTGGGTGGTTATAGTCAGGCTGTGTGAATATAGTCAGGCTGTGTGATTATAGTCAGGCTGTGTGGATATAGTCAGGCTGTGTGGATATAGTCAGGCTGGGTGGTTATAGTCAGGCTGTGTGAATATAGTCAGGCTGTGTGGTAATAGTCAGGCTGTGTGGATATAGTCAGGCTGTGTGGATATAGTCAGGCCGTGTGATTATAGTCAGGCTGTGTGATTATAGTCAGGCTGTATGGATATATCAGGCTGTGTGATTATAGTCAGGCTGTGTGGATACAGTCCGGCTGTGTGGATATAGTCAGGCTGTGGGATTATAGTCAGGCTGTGTGGTTATAGTCAGGCTGTGTGGTTATAGTCAGGCTGTGTGATTATAGTCAGGCTGTGTGATTATAGTCAGGCTGTGTGGATATAGTCAGGCTGTGTGGATATAGTCAGGCTGTGTGATTATAGTCAGGCTGTGTGATTATAGTCAGGCTGTGTGGATATAGTCAGGCTGTGTGATTATAGTCAGGCTGTGTGGATATAGTCAGGCTGTGTGGATATAGTCAGGCTGTGTGATTATAGTCAGGCTGTGTGGATATAGTCAGGCTGTGTGGAAATAATCAGGCTGTGTGATTATAGTCAGGCTGTGTGGATATAGTCAGGCTGTGTGATTATAGTCAGGCTGTGTGGATATAGTCAGGCTGTGTGGATATAGTCAGGCTGTGTGATTATAGTCAGGCTGTGTGGTTATAGTCAGGCTGTGTGGATATAGTCAGGCTGTGTGATTATAGTCAGGCTGTGTGATTATAGTCAGGCTGTGTGATTATAGTCAGGCTGTATGGATATAGTCAGGCTGTGTGGATATAGTCAGGCTGTGTGGATATAGTCAGGCTGTGTGATTATAGTCAGGCAGCGTGGATATAGTCAGGCTGTGTGGATATAGTCAGGCTGTGTGGATATAGTCAGGCTGTGTGGATATAGTCAGGCTGTGTGATTATAGTCAGGCTGTGTGATTATAGTCAGGCTGTGTGGATATAGTCAGGCTGTGTGGATATAGTCAGGCTGTGTGATTATAGTCAGGCTGTGTGGATATAGTCAGGCTGTGTGATTATAGTCAGGCTGTGTGGATATAGTCAGGCTGTGTGATTATAGTCAGGCTGTGTGGATATAGTCAGGCTGTGTGATTATAGTCAGGCTGTGTGGATATAGTCAGGCTGTGTGATTATAGTCAGGCTGTGTGATATAGTCAGGTTGTGTGGATATAGTCAGGCTGTGTGGATATAGTCAGGCTGTGTGATTATAGTCAGGCTGTGTGATTATAGTCAGGCTGTGTGGTTATAGTCAGGCTGTGTGATTATAGTCAGGCTGTGTGATTATAGTCAGGCTGTGTGGATATAGTCAGGCTGTGTGATTATAGTCAGGCTGTGTGATTATAGTCAGGCTGTGTGGATATAGTCAGGCTGTGTGATTATAGTCATGCTGTGTGGATATAGTCAGGCTGTGTGATTATAGTCAGGCTGTGTGGATATAGTCAGGCTGTGTGATTATAGTCAGGCTGTGTGATTATAGTCAGGCTGTGTGGATATAGTCAGGCTGTGTGATTATAGTCAGGCTGCGTTATTATAGTCAGGCTGTGTGATTATAGTCAGGCTGTGTGATTATAGTCAGGCTGTGTGGATATAGTCAGGCTGTGTGATTATAATCAGGCTGTGTGATTATAGTCAGGCTGTGTGGATATAGTCAGGCTGTGTGATTATAGTCAGGCTGTGTGGATATAGTCAGGCTGTGTGGATATAGTCAGGCTGTGTGGTTATAGTCAGGCTGTGTGGATATAGTCAGGCTGTGTGGATATAGTCAGGCTGTGTGGATATAGTCAGGCTGTGTGATTATAGTCAGGCTGTGTGGTTATAGTCAGGCTGTGTGGATATAGTCAGGCTGTGTGGTTATAGTCAGGCTGTGTGGATATAGTCAGGCTGTGTGATTATAGTCAGGCTGTGTGATTATAGTCAGGCTGTATGGATATAGTCAGGCTGTGTGGATATAGTCAGGCTGTGAGGAAATAGTCAGGCTGTGTGATTATAGTCAGGCTGTGTGGATATAGTCAGGCTGTGTGATTATAGTCAGGCTGTGTGGATATAGTCAGGCTGTGTGGATATAGTCAGGCTGTGTGATTATAGTCAGGCTGTGTGGTTATAGTCAGGCTGTGTGGATATAGTCAGGCTGTGTGGTTATAGTCAGGCTGTGTGATTATAGTCAGGCTGTGTGATTATAGTCAGGCTGTGTGATTATATTCAGGCTGTATGGATATAGTCAGGCTGTGTGGATATAGTCAGGCTGTGTGGATATAGTCAGGCTGTGTGATTATAGTCAGGCAGTGTGGATATAGTCAGGCTGTATGGATATAGTCAGGCTGTGTGATTATAGTCAGGCTGTGTGATTATAATCAGGCTGTGTGGATATAGTTAGGCTGTGTGGACATAGTCAGGCTGTGTGGATATAGTCAGGCCGTGTGATTATAGACAGGCTGTGTGATTATAGTCAGGCTGTGTGGATATAGTCATGCTGTGTGATTATAGTCAGGCTGTGTGGATATAGTCAGGCTGTGTGGATATAGTCAGGCTGTGTGATTATAGTCAGGCTGTGTGATTATTGTCAGGCTCTGTGGATATAGTCAGGCTGTGTGGATATAGTCAGGCTGTGTGATTATAGTCAGGCTGTGTGATTATAGTCAGGCTGTGTGATTATAGTCAGGCTGTGTGATTATAGTCAGGCTGTGTGGATATAGTCAGGCTGTGTGATTATAGTCAGGTTGTGTGATTATAGTCAGGCTGTGTGATTATAATCAGGCTGTGTGGATATTGTCAGGCTGTGTGATTATAGTCAGGCTGTGTGGATATAGTCAGGCTGTGTGGATATAGTCAGGCTGTGTGGATATAGTCAGGCTGTGTGATTATAGTCAGGCTGTGTGATTTTAGTTAGGCTGTGTGGTTATAGTCAGGCTGTGTGGATATAGTCAGGCTGTGTGGATATAGTCAGGCTGTGTGGATATAGTCAGGCTGTGTGATTATAGTCAGGCTGTGTGATTAAAGTCAGGCTGTGTGATTATAGTCAGGCTGTGTGGATATAGTCAGGCTGTGTGGATATAGTCAGGCTGTGTGGATATAATCAGGCTGTGTGGATATAGTCAGGCTGTATGGATACAGTCAGGCTGTGTGGTTAAAGTCAGGCTGTGTGATTATAGTCAGGCTGTGTGGATACAGTCAGGCTGTGTGGATATAGTCAGGCTGTGTGGATATAGTCAGGCTGTGTGGATATTGTCAGGCTGTGTGGATATAGTCAGGCTGTGTGATTATAGTCAGGCTGTGTGATTATAGTCAGGCTGTGTGGATATAGTCATGCTGTGTGATTAAAGTCAGGCTGTGTGGATATAGTCAGGCTGTGTGATTATAGTCAGGCTGTGTGGATATAGTCAGGCTGTGTGATTATAGTCAGGCTGTGTGATTATAGTCAGGCTGTGTGGACATAGTCAGGCTGTGTGGATATAGTCAGGCTGTGTGGATATAGTCAGGCTGTGTGATTATAGTCAGGCTGTGTGGATATAGTCAGGCTGTGTGATTATAGTCAGGCTGTGTGATTATAGTCAGGCTGTGTGGATATAGTCAGGCTGTGTGATTATAGTCAGGCTGTGTGATTATAGTCAGGCTGTGTGGATATAGTCAGGCTGTGTGATTATAGTCAGGCTGTGTGATTATAGTCAGGCTGTGTGGATATAGTCAGGCTGTGTGGATATAGTCAGGCTGTGTGGATATAGTCAGGCTGTGTGATTATAGTCAGGCTGTGTGGATATAGTCAGGCTGTGTGATTATAATCAGGCTGTGTGGATATAGTCAGGCTGTGTGTTTATAGTCAGGCTGTGTGATTATAGTCAGGCTGCGTGGATATAGTCAGCCTGTGTGGATATAGTCAGGCTGTGTGATTATAGTCAGGCTGTGTTGTTATATTCAGGCTGTGTGATTATAGTCAGGCTGTGTGATTATAGTCAGGCAGTGTGATTATAGTCAGGCTGTGTTGTTATAGTCAGGCTGTGTGATTATAGTCAGGCTGTGTGATTATAGTCAGGCTGTGTGGATATAGTCAGGCTGTGTGATTATAGTCAGGCTGTGTGATTATAGTCAGGCTGTGTGGATATAGTCAGGCTGTGTGATGATAGTCAGTCTGTGTGGATATAGTCAGGCTGTGTGGATATAGTCAGGCTGTGTGGTTATAGTCAGGCTGTGTGATTATAGTCAGGCTGTGTGATTATAGTCAGGCTGTATGGATATAGTCAGGCTGTGTGGATATAGTCAGGCTGTGTGGATATAGTCAGGCTGTGTGATTATAGTCAGGCAGTGTGGATATAGTCAGGCTGTATGGATATAGTCAGGCTGTGTGATTATAGTCAGGCTGTGTGATTATAATCAGGCTGTGTGATTATAGTCAGGCTGTGTGGATATAGTCAGTCTGTGTGATTATAGTCAGGCTGTGTGGATATAGTCAGGCTGTGTGGTTATAGTCAGGCTGTGTGATTATAGTCAGGCTGTGTGGATATAGTCAGGCTGTGTGGTTATAGTCAGGCTGTGTGATTATAGTCAGGCTGTGTGATTATAGTCAGGCTGTGTGGATATAGTCAGGCTGTGTGGATATAGTCAGGCTGTGTGATTATAGACAGGCTGTGTGATTATAGTCAGGCTGTGTGGATATAGTCATGCTGTGTGATTATAGTCAGGCTGTGTGGATATAGTCAGGCTGTGTGGATATAGTCAGGCTGTGTGATTATAGTCAGGCTGTGTGATTATAGTCAGGCTGTGTGGATATAGTCAGTCTGTGTGGATATAGTCAGGCTGTGTGGATATAGTCAGGATGAGTGATTATAGTCAGGCTGTGTGATTATAGTCAGTCTGTGTGGATATAGTCAGGCTGTGTGATTATAGTCAGGCTGTGTGGATATAGTCAGGCTGTGTGATTAGAGTCAGGCTGTGTGATTATAGTCAGGCTGTGTGATTATAGTCAGGCTGTGTGGATATACTTAGGCTGTGTGATTATAGTCAGGCTGTGTGGATATAGTCAGGCTGTGTGGATATAGTCAGGCTGTGTGATTATAGTCAGGCTGTGTGATTATAGTCAGGCTGTGTGGTTATAGTCAGGCTGTGTGATTATAGTCAGGCTGTGTGATTATTGTCAGGCTGTGTGATTATAGTCAGGCTGTATGGATATAGTCAGACTGTGTGGATATAGTCAGGCTGTGTGGATATAGTCAGGCTGTGTGATTATAGTCAGGCAGTGTGGATATAGTCAGGCTGTATGGATATAGTCAGGCTGTGTGATTATAGTCAGGCTGTGTGATTATAATCAGGCTGTGTGATTATAGTCAGGCTGTGTGGATATAGTCAGGCTGTGTGGATATAGTCAGGCTGTGTGATTATAGACAGGCTGTATGATTATAGTCAGGCTGTGTGGATATAGTCATGCTGTGTGATTATATTCAGGCTGTGTGAATATAGTCAGGCTGTGTGGATATAGTCAGGCTGTGTGATTATAGTCAGGCTGTGTGATTATAGTCAGGCTGTGTGGATATAGTCAGGCTGTGTGGATATAGTCAGGCTGTGTGGATATAGTCAGGCTGTGTGATTATAGTCAGGCTGTGTGATTATAGTCAGTCTGTGTGGATATAGTCAGGCTGTGTGATTATAGTCAGGCTGTGTGGATATAGTCAGGCTGTGTGATTAGAGTCAGGCTGTGTGATTATAGTCAGGCTGTGTGATTATAGTCAGGCTGTGTGGATATACTCAGGCTGTGTGATTATAGTCAGGCTGTGTGGATATAGTCAGGCTGTGTGGATATAGTCAGGCTGTGTGATTATAGTCAGGCTGTGTGATTATAGTCAGGCTGTGTGGATATAGTCAGGCTGTGTGGATATAGTCAGGCTGTGTGGATATAGTCAGGCTGTGTGATTATAGACAGGCTGTGTGATTATAGTCAGGCTGTGTGGTTATAGTCAGGCTGTGTGATTATAGTCAGGTTGTGTGGATATAGTCAGGCTGTGTGATTATAGTCAGGCTGTGTGGATATAGTCAGGCTGTGTGATTATAGTCAGGCTGTGTGATTATAGTCAGGCTGTGTGATTATAGTCAGGCTGTGTGGATATAGTCAGGCTGTCTGATTATAGTCAGGCTGTGTTATTATAGTCAGGCTGTGTGATTATAGTCAGGCTGTGTGATTATAGTCAGGCTGTGTGGATATAGTCAGGCTGTGTGGTTATAGTCAGGCTGTGTGATTATAGTCAGGCTATGTGGATATAGTCAGGCTGTGTGGATATAGTCAGGCTGTGTGGATATAGTCAGGCTGTGTGATTATAGTCAGGCTGTGTGATTATAGTCAGGCTGTGTGGATATAGTCAGGCTGTGTGGATATAGTCAGGCTGTGTGATTATAGTCAGGCTGTGTGGATATAGTCAGGCTGTGTGATTATAGTCTGGCTGTGTGGATATAGTCAGGCTGTGTGGATATAGTCAGGCTGTGTGATTATAGTCAGGCTGTGTGATTATAGTCTGGCTGTGTGGATATAGTCAGGCTGTGTGGATATAGTCAGGCTGTGTGGATATAGTCAGGCTGTGTGATTATAGTCTGGCTGTGTGGATATAGTCAGGCTGTGTGGATATAGTCAGGCTGTGTGGATATAGTCAGGCTGTGTGATTATAGTCAGGCTGTGTGATTATAATCAGGCTGTGTGGATATAGTCAGGCTGTGTGGTTCTAGTCAGGCTGGGTGATTATAGTCAGGCTGTGTGGATATTGTCAGGCTGTGTGGATATAGTCAGGCTTTGTGATTATAGTCAGGCTGTATGGATATAGTCAGGCTGTGTGGATATAGTCAGGCTGTGTGATTATAGTCAGGCTGTGTGGACATAGTCAGGCTGTGTGGATATAGTCAGGCTATGTGGATATAGTCAGGCTATGTGGATATAGTCAGGCTGTGTGGATATAGTCAGGCTGTGTGATTATAGTCAGGCTGTGTGATTATAGTCAGGCTGTGTGGATATAGTCTGGCTGTGTGATTATAGTCAGGCTGTGTGGATATAGTCAGGCTGTGTGATTATAGTCAGGCTGTGTGATTATAGTCAGGCTGTGTGATTATAGTCAGGCTGTGTGGATATAGTCAGGCTGTGTGATTATAGACAGGCTGTGTGGATATAGTCAGGCTGTGTGGATATAGTCAGGCTGTGTGATTATAGTCAGGCTGTGTGATTATAGTCAGCTGTGTGGATATAGTCAGGCTGTGTGGATATAGTCAGGCTGTGTGATTATAGTCAGGCAGCGTGGATATAGTCAGGCTGTGTGGATATAGTCAGGCTGTGTGGATATAGTCAGGCTGTGTGATTATAGTCAGGCTGCGTGATTATAGTCAGGCTGTGTGGATATAGTCAGGCTGTGTGATTATAGTCAGGCTGTGTGATTATAGTCAGGCTGTGTGGATATAGTCAGGCTGTTTGGATATAGTCAGGCTGTGTGATTATAGTCAGGCTGTGTGATTATAGTCAGGCTGTGTGGATATAGTCAGGCTGTGTGATTATAGTCAGGCTGTGTGGATATAGTCAGGCTGTGTGATTATAGTCAGGCTGTGTGATTATAGTCAGGCTGTGTGGATATAGTCAGGCTGTGTGGATATAGTCAGGCTGTGTGATTATAGTCAGGCAGCGTGGATATAGTCAGGCTGTGTGGATATAGTCAGGCTGTGTGGATATAGTCAGGCTGTGTGGATATAGTCAGGCTGTGTGATTATAGTCAGGCTGTGTGGATATAGTCAGGCTGTGTGGATGTAGTCAGGCTGTGTGATTATAGTCAGGCTGTGTGATTATAGTCAGGCTGTGTGGATATAGTCAGGCTGTTTGGATATAGTCAGGCTGTGTGATTATAGTCAGGCTGTGTGATTATAGTCAGGCTGTGTGGATATAGTCAGGCTGTGTGATTATAGTCAGGCTGTGTGGATATAGTCAGGCTGTGTGATTATAGTCAGGCTGTGTGGATATAGTCAGGCTGTGTGATTATAGTCAGGCTGTGTGGATATAGTCAGGCTGTGTGATTATAGTCAGGCTGTGTGGATATAGTCAGGCGGTGTGGATATAGTCAGGCTGTGTGGATATAGTCAGGCTGTGTGATTATCGTCAGGCTGTGTGATTATAGTCAGGCTGTGTGGTTATAGTCAGGCTGTGTGATTATAGTCAGGCTGTGTGATTATAGTCAGGCTGTGTGGATATAGTCAGGCTGTGTGATTATAGTCAGGCTGTGTGGATATAGTCAGGCTGTGTGATTATAGTCAGTCTGTGTGGATATAGTCAGGCTGTGTGATTATAGTCAGGCTGTGTGGATATAGTCAGGCTGTGTGATTATAGTCAGGCTGTGTGATTATAGTCAGGCTGTGTGATTATAGTCAGGCTGTGTGGATATAGTCAGGCTGTGTGATTATAGTCAGGCTGCGTTATTATAGTCAGGCTGTGTGATTATAGTCAGGCTGTGTGGATATAGTCAGGCTGTGTGATTATAATCAGGCTGTGTGATTATAGTCAGGCTGTGTGGATATAGTCAGGCTGTGTGATTATAGTCAGGCTGTGTGGATATAGTCAGGCTGTGTGGATATAGTCAGGCTGTGTGGTTATAGTCAGGCTGTGTGGATATAGTCAGGCTGTGTGATTATAGTCAGGCTGTATGGATATAGTCAGGCTGTGTGGATATAGTCAGGCTGTGAGGAAATAGTCAGGCTGTGTGATTATAGTCAGGCTGTGTGGATATATTCAGGCTGTGTGATTATAGTCAGGCTGTGTGGATATAGTCAGGCTGTGTGGATATAGTCAGGCTGTGTGATTATAGTCAGGCTGTGTGGTTATAGTCAGGCTGTGTGGATATAGTCAGGCTGTGTGGTTATAGTCAGGCTGCGTGATTATAGTCAGGCTGTGTGATTATAGTCAGGCTGTGTGATTATATTCAGGCTGTATGGATATAGTCAGGCTGTGTGGATATAGTCAGGCTGTGTGGATATAGTCAGGCTGTGTGATTATAGTCAGGCAGTGTGGATATAGTCAGGCTGTATGGATATAGTCAGGCTGTGTGATTATAGTCAGGCTGTGTGATTATAATCAGGCTGTGTGGATATAGTCAGGCTGTGTGGATATAGTCAGGCTGTGTGGATATAGTCAGGCCGTGTGATTATAGACAGGCTGTGTGATTATAGTCAGGCTGTGTGGATATAGTCATGCTGTGTGATTATAGTCAGGCTGTGTGGATATAGTCAGGCTGTGTGGATATAGTCAGGCTGTGTGATTATAGTCAGGCTGTGTGATTATTGTCAGGCTGTGTGGATATAGTCAGGCTGTGTGGATATAGTCAGGCTGTGTGATTATAGTCAGGCTGTGTGATTATAGTCAGGCTGTGTGGATATAGTCAGGCTGTGTGATTATAGTCAGGCTGTGTGGATATAGTCAGGCTGTGTGATTATAGTCAGGTTGTGTGATTATAGTCAGGCTGTGTGATTATAGTCAGGCTGTGTGGATATAGTCAGGCTGTGTGATTATAGTCAGGCTGTGTGGATATAGTCAGGCTGTGTGGATATAGTCAGGCTGTGTGGATATAGTCAGGCTGTGTGATTATAGTCAGGCTGTGTGATTTTAGTTAGGCTGTGTGGTTATAGTCAGGCTGTGTGGATATAGTCAGGCTGTGTGGATATAGTCAGGCTGTGTGGATATAGTCAGGCTGTGTGGATATTGTCAGGCTGTGTGGATATAGTCAGGCTGTGTGATTATAGTCAGGCTGTGTGATTATAGTCAGGCTGTGTGGATATAGTCAGGCTGTGTGATTATAGTCAGGCTGTGTGGATATAGTCAGGCTGTGTGATTATAGTCAGGCTGTGTGATTATAGTCAGGCTGTGTGGACATAGTCAGGCTGTGTGGATATAGTCAGGCTGTGTGGATATAGTCAGGCTGTGTGATTATAGTCAGGCTGTGTGGATATAGTCAGGCTGTGTGATTATAGTCAGGCTGTGTGATTATAGTCAGGCTGTGTGGATATAGTCAGGCTGTGTGATTATAGTCAGGCTGTGTGGATATAGTCAGGCTGTGTGATTATAGTCAGGCTGTGTGGATATAGTCAGTCTGTGTGATTATAGTCAGGCTGTGTGATTATAGTCAGGCTGTGTGATTATAGTCAGGCTGTGTGGATATAGTCAGGCTGTGTGGATATAGTCAGGCTGTGTGGATATAGTCAGGCTGTGTGATTATAGTCAGGCTGTGTGGATATTGTCAGGCTGTGTGATTATAATCAGGCTGTGTGGATATAGTCAGGCTGTGTGATTATAGTCAGGCTGTGTGATTATAGTCAGGCTGTGTGGATATAGTCAGCCTGTGTGGATATAGTCAGGCTGTGTGATTATAGTCAGGCTGTGTTGTTATATTCAGGCTGTGTGATTATAGTCAGGCTGTGTGATTATAGTCAGGCTGTGTGATTATAGTCAGGCTGTGTTGTTATAGTCAGGCTGTGTGATTATAGTCAGGCTGTGTGGATATAGTCAGGCTGTGTGGATATAGTCAGTCTGTGTGGATATAGTCAGGCTGTGTGGATATAGTCAGGCTGTGTGATTATAGTCAGTCTGTGTGGATATAGTCAGGCTGTGTGGATATAGTCAGGCTGTGTGGTTATAGTCAGGCTGTGTGATTATAGTCAGGCTGTGTGATTATAGTCAGGCTGTGTGGATATAGTCAGGCTGTGTGGATATAGTCAGGCTGTATGGATATAGTCAGGCTGTGTGGATATAGTCAGGCTGTGTGGATATAGTCAGGCTGTGTGGAAATAGTCAGGCTGTGTGATTATAGTCAGGCTGTGTGGATATAGTCAGGCTGTGTGATTATAGTCAGGCTGTGTGGATATAGTCAGGCTGTCTGGATATAGTCAGGCTGTGTGATTATAGTCAGGCTGTGTGATTATAGTCAGGCTGTGTGGATATAGTCAGGCTGTGTGGTTATAGTCAGGCTGTGTCATTATAGTCAGGCTGTGTGATTATAGTCAGGCTGTGTGATTATAGTCAGGCTGTATGGATATAGTCAGGCTGTGTGGATATAGTCAGGCTGTGTGGATATAGTCAGGCTGTGTGATTATAGTCTGGCAGTGTGGATATAGTCAGGCTGTATGGATATAGTCAGGCTGTGTGATTATAGTCAGGCTGTGTGATTATAATCAGGCTGTGTGATTATAGTCAGGCTGTGTGGATATAGTCAGGCTGTGTGGATATAGTCAGGCTGTGTGATTATAGACAGGCTGTGTGATTATAGTCAGGCTGTGTGGACATAGTCATGCTGTGAGATTATTGTCAGGCTGTGTGGATATAGTCAGGCTGTGTGGATATAGTCAGGCTGTGTGATTATAGTCAGGCTGTGTGATTATAGTCAGGCTGTGTGGATATAGTCAGGCTGTGTGGATATAGTCAGGCTGTGTGGATATAGTCAGGCTGTGTGATTATAGTCAGGCTGTGTGATTATAGTCAGTCTGTGTGGATATAGTCAGGCTGTGTGATTATAGTCAGGCTGTGTGGATATAGTCAGGCTGTGTGATTAGAGTCAGGCTGTGTGATTATAGTCAGGCTGTGTGATTATAGTCAGGCTGTGTGGATATAGTCAGGCTGTGTGATTATAGTCAGGCTGTGTGGATATAGTCAGGCTGTGTGGATATAGTCAGGCTGTGTGATTATAGTCAGGCTGTGTGATTATAGTCAGGCTGTGTGATTATAGTCAGGCTGTGTGATTATAGTCAGGCTGTATGGATATAGTCAGGCTGTGTGGATATAGTCAGTCTGTGTGGATATAGTCAGGCTGTGTGATTATAGTCAGGCAGTGTGGATATAGTCAGGCTGTATGGATATAGTCAGGCTGTGTGATTATAGTCACGCTGTGTGATTATAATCTGGCTGTGTGATTATAGTCAGGCTGTGTGGATATAGTCAGGCTGTGTGGATATAGTCAGGCTGTGTGATTATAGACAGGCTGTGTGATTATAGTCAGGCTGTGTGGATATAGTCATGCTGTGTGATTATAGACAGGCTGTGTGGATATAGTCAGGCTGTGTGGATATAGTCAGGCTGTGTGATTATAGTCAGGCTGTGTGATTATAGTCAGGCTGTGTGGATATAGTCAGGCTGTGTGGATATAGTCAGGCTGTGTGGATATAATCAGACTGTGTGATTATAGTCAGGCTGTGTGATTATAGTCAGTCTGTGTGGATATAGTCAGGCTGTGTGATTATAGTCAGGCTGTGTGGATATAGTCAGGCTGTGTGATTAGAGTCAGGCTGTGTGATTATAGTCAGGCTGTGTGATTATAGTCAGGCTGTGTGGATATACTCAGGCTGTGTGATTATAGTCAGGCTGTGTGGATATAGTCAGGCTGTGTGGATATAGTCAGGCTGTGTGATTATAGTCAGGCTGTGTGATTATAGTCAGGCTGTGTGGTTATAGTCAGGCTGTGTGATTATAGTCAGGCTGTGTGGATATAGTCAGGCTGAGTGGATATAGTCAGGCTGTGTGATTATAGTCAGGCTGTGTGATTATAGTCAGGCTGTGTGGATATAGTCAGGCTGTGTGGTTATAGTCAGGCTGTGTGGATATAGTCAGGCTGTGTGGATATAGTCAGGCTGTGTGATTATAGTCAGGCTGTGTGGATATAGTCAGGCTGTGTGGAAATAGTCAGGCTGTGTGATTATAGTCAGGCTGTGTGGATATAGTCAGGCTGTGTGATTATAGTCAGGCTGTGTGGATATAGTCAGGCTTTGTGGATATAGTCAGGCTGTGTGATTATAGTCTGGCTGTGTGGTTATAGTCAGGCTGTGTGGATACAGTCAGGCTGTGTGGTTATAGTCAGGCTGTGTGATTATAGTCAGGCTGTGTGATTATCGTCAGGCTGTGTGATTATAGTCAGGCTGTGTGATTATAGTCAGGCTGTATGGATATAGTCAGGCTGTGTGGATATAGTCAGGCTGTGTGATTATAGTCAGGCAGTGTGGATATAGTCAGGCTGTGTGGATATAGTCAGGCTGTGTGGATATAGTCAGGCTGTGTGATTATAATCAGGCTGTGTGGATATAGTCAGGCTGTGTGGATATAGTCAGGCTGTGTGGATATAGTCAGGCTGTGTGATTATAGTCAGGCTGTGTGATTATAGTCAGGCCGTGTGGATATGGTCATGCTGTGTGATTATAGTCAGGCTGTGTGGATATAGTCAGGCTGTGTGGATATAGTCAGGCTGTGTGGATATAGTCAGGCTGTGTGAATATAGTCAGGCTGTGTGATTATAGTCAGGCTGTGTGGATATAGTAAGGCTGTGTGGAGATAGTCAGGCTGTGTGGATATAGTCAGGCTGTGTGATTATAGTCAGGCTGTGTGATTATAGTCAGGCTGTGTGGATATAGTCTGGCTGTGTGATTACAGTCAGGCTGTGTGGATATAGTCAGGCTGTGTGATTATAGTCAGGCTGTATGATTATAGTCAGGCTGTGTGATTATAGTCAGGCTGTGTGGATATAGTCAGGCTGTGTGATTATAGTCAGGCTGTGTGGATATAGTCAGGCTGTGTGGATATAGTCAGGCTGTGTGGATATAGTCAGGCTGTGTGATTATAGTCAGGCTGTGTGATTATAGTCAGGCTGTGTGGTTATAGTCAGGCTGTGTGATTATAGTCAGGCTGTGTGATTATAGTCAGGCTGTGTGGATATAGTCAGGCTGTGTGATTATAGTCAGGCTGTGTGATTATAGTCAGGCTGTGTGGATATAGTCAGGCTGTGTGGATATAGTCAGGCTGTGTGATTATAGTCAGGCTGTGTGGATATAGTCAGGCTGTGTGATTATAGTCAGGCTGTGTGGATATAGTCAGGCTGTGTGATTATAGTCAGGCTGTGTGATTATAGTCAGGCTGTGTGATTATAGTCTGGCTGTGTGGATATAGTCAGGCTGTGTGGATATAGTCAGGCTGTGTGATTATAGTCAGGCAGTGTGGATATATTCAGGCTGTGTGGATATAGTCAGGCTGTGTGGATATAGTCAGGCTGTGTGATTATAATCAGGCTGTGTGGATATAGTCAGGCTGTGTGGATATAGTCAGGCTGTGTGGATATAGTCAGGCTGTGTGATTATAGTCAGGCTGTGTGATTATAGTCAGGCCGTGTGGATATGGTCATGCTGTGTGATTATAGTCAGGCTGTGTGGATATAGTCAGGCTGTGTGGATATAGTCAGGCTGTGTGGATATAGTCAGGCTGTGTGAATATAGTCAGGCTGTGTGATTATAGTCAGGCTGTGTGGATATAGTAAGGCTGTGTGGAGATAGTCAGGCTGTGTGGATATAGTCAGGCTGTGTGATTATAGTCAGGCTGTGTGATTATAGTCAGGCTGTGTGGATATAGTCTGGCTGTGTGATTACAGTCAGGCTGTGTGGATATAGTCAGGCTGTGTGATTATAGTCAGGCTGTATGATTATAGTCAGGCTGTGTGATTATAGTCAGGCTGTGTGGATATAGTCAGGCTGTGTGATTATAGTCAGGCTGTGTGGATATAGTCAGGCTGTGTGGATATAGTCAGGCTGTGTGGATATAGTCAGGCTGTGTGATTATAGTCAGGCTGTGTGATTATAGTCAGGCTGTGTGGTTATAGTCAGGCTGTGTGATTATAGTCAGGCTGTGTGATTATAGTCAGGCTGTGTGGATATAGTCAGGCTGTGTGATTATAGTCAGGCTGTGTGATTATAGTCAGGCTGTGTGGATATAGTCAGGCTGTGTGGATATAGTCAGGCTGTGTGATTATAGTCAGGCTGCGTGGATATAGTCAGGCTGTGTGATTATAGTCAGGCTGTGTGGATATAGTCAGGCTGTGTGATTATAGTCAGGCTGTGTGATTATAGTCAGGCTGTGTGATTATAGTCTGGCTGTGTGGATATAGTCAGGCTGTCTGATTATAGTCAGGCTGTGTTATTATAGTCAGGCTGTGTGATTATAGTCAGGCTGTGTGATTATAGTCAGGCTGTGTGGATATAGTCAGGCTGTGTGATTATAGTCAGGCTGTGTGATTATAGTCAGGCTATGTGGATATAGTCAGGCTGTGTGGATATAGTCAGGCTGTGTGATTATAGTCTGGCTGTGTGGATATAGTCAGGCTGTGTGGATATAGTCAGGCTGTGTGATTATAGTCAGGCTGTGTGGATATAGTCAGGCTGTATGGATATAGTCAGGCTGTGTGATTATAGTCAGGCTGTGTGATTATAATCAGGCTGTGTGGATATAGTCAGGCTGTGTGGATATAGTCAGGCTGTGTGGATATAGTCAGGCCGTGTGATTATAGACAGGCTGTGTGATTATAGTCAGGCTGTGTGATTATAGTCAGGCTGTGTGGATATAGTCAGGCTGTGTGGATATAGTCAGGCTGTGTGGATATAGTCAGGCTTTGTGATTATAGTCAGGCTGTGTGATTATAGTCAGGCTGTGTGGATATAGTCAGGCTGTGTGATTATAGTCAGGTTGTGTGATTATCGTCAGGCTGTGTGATTATAGTCAGGCTGTGTGGATATAGTCAGGCTGTGTGATTATAGTCAGGCTGTGTGGATATAGTCAGGCTGTGTGGATATAGTCAGGCTGTGTGGATATAGTCAGGCTGTGTGATTATAGTCAGGCTGTGTGATTTTAGTTAGGCTGTGTGGTTATAGTCAGGCTGTGTGGATATAGTCAGGCTGTTTGGATATAGTCAGGCTGTGTGGATATAGTCAGGCTGTGTGATTATAGTCAGGCTGTGTGATTAAAGTCAGGCTGTGTGATTATAGTCAGGCTGTGTGGATATAGTCAGGCTGTGTGGATATAGTCAGGCTGTGTGGATATAGTCAGGCTGTATGGATACAGTCAGGCTGTGTGGTTAAAGTCAGGCTGTGTGATTATAGTCAGGCTGTGTGGATATAGTCAGGCTGTGTGGATATAGTCAGGCTGTGTGGATATTGTCAGGCTGTGTGGATATAGTCAGGCTGTGTGGTTATAGTCAGGCTGTGTGGATATAGTCAGGCTGTGTGGTTATAGTCAGGCTGCGTGATTATAGTCAGGCTGTGTGATTATAGTCAGGCTGTGTGATTATATTCAGGCTGTATGGATATAGTCAGGCTGTGTGGATATAGTCAGGCTGTGTGGATATAGTCAGGCTGTGTGATTATAGTCAGGCAGTGTGGATATAGTCAGGCTGTATGGATATAGTCAGGCTGTGTGATTATAGTCAGGCTGTGTGATTATAATCAGGCTGTGTGGATATAGTCAGGCTGTGTGGATATAGTCAGGCTGTGTGGATATAGTCAGGCCGTGTGATTATAGACAGGCTGTGTGATTATAGTCAGGCTGTGTGGATATAGTCATGCTGTGTGATTATAGTCAGGCTGTGTGGATATAGTCAGGCTGTGTGGATATAGTCAGGCTGTGTGATTATAGTCAGGCTGTGTGATTATTGTCAGGCTGTGTGGATATAGTCAGGCTGTGTGGATATAGTCAGGCTGTGTGATTATAGTCAGGCTGTGTGATTATAGTCAGGCTGTGTGGATATAGTCAGGCTGTGTGATTATAGTCAGGCTGTGTGGATATAGTCAGGCTGTGTGATTATAGTCAGGTTGTGTGATTATAGTCAGGCTGTGTGATTATAGTCAGGCTGTGTGGATATAGTCAGGCTGTGTGATTATAGTCAGGCTGTGTGGATATAGTCAGGCTGTGTGGATATAGTCAGGCTGTGTGGATATAGTCAGGCTGTGTGATTATAGTCAGGCTGTGTGATTTTAGTTAGGCTGTGTGGTTATAGTCAGGCTGTGTGGATATAGTCAGGCTGTGTGGATATAGTCAGGCTGTGTGGATATAGTCAGGCTGTGTGGATATTGTCAGGCTGTGTGGATATAGTCAGGCTGTGTGATTATAGTCAGGCTGTGTGATTATAGTCAGGCTGTGTGGATATAGTCAGGCTGTGTGATTATAGTCAGGCTGTGTGGATATAGTCAGGCTGTGTGATTATAGTCAGGCTGTGTGATTATAGTCAGGCTGTGTGGACATAGTCAGGCTGTGTGGATATAGTCAGGCTGTGTGGATATAGTCAGGCTGTGTGATTATAGTCAGGCTGTGTGGATATAGTCAGGCTGTGTGATTATAGTCAGGCTGTGTGATTATAGTCAGGCTGTGTGGATATAGTCAGGCTGTGTGATTATAGTCAGGCTGTGTGGATATAGTCAGGCTGTGTGATTATAGTCAGGCTGTGTGGATATAGTCAGTCTGTGTGATTATAGTCAGGCTGTGTGATTATAGTCAGGCTGTGTGGATATAGTCAGGCTGTGTGGATATAGTCAGGCTGTGTGGATATAGTCAGGCTGTGTGATTATAGTCAGGCTGTGTGGATATTGTCAGGCTGTGTGATTATAATCAGGCTGTGTGGATATAGTCAGGCTGTGTGATTATAGTCAGGCTGTGTGATTATAGTCAGGCTGTGTGGATATAGTCAGCCTGTGTGGATATAGTCAGGCTGTGTGATTATAGTCAGGCTGTGTTGTTATATTCAGGCTGTGTGATTATAGTCAGGCTGTGTGATTATAGTCAGGCTGTGTGATTATAGTCAGGCTGTGTTGTTATAGTCAGGCTGTGTGATTATAGTCAGGCTGTGTGGATATAGTCAGGCTGTGTGGATATAGTCAGTCTGTGTGGATATAGTCAGGCTGTGTGGATATAGTCAGGCTGTGTGATTATAGTCAGTCTGTGTGGATATAGTCAGGCTGTGTGGATATAGTCAGGCTGTGTGGTTATAGTCAGGCTGTGTGATTATAGTCAGGCTGTGTGATTATAGTCAGGCTGTGTGGATATAGTCAGGCTGTGTGGATATAGTCAGGCTGTATGGATATAGTCAGGCTGTGTGGATATAGTCAGGCTGTGTGGATATAGTCAGGCTGTGTGGAAATAGTCAGGCTGTGTGATTATAGTCAGGCTGTGTGGATATAGTCAGGCTGTGTGATTATAGTCAGGCTGTGTGGATATAGTCAGGCTGTCTGGATATAGTCAGGCTGTGTGATTATAGTCAGGCTGTGTGATTATAGTCAGGCTGTGTGGATATAGTCAGGCTGTGTGGTTATAGTCAGGCTGTGTCATTATAGTCAGGCTGTGTGATTATAGTCAGGCTGTGTGATTATAGTCAGGCTGTATGGATATAGTCAGGCTGTGTGGATATAGTCAGGCTGTGTGGATATAGTCAGGCTGTGTGATTATAGTCTGGCAGTGTGGATATAGTCAGGCTGTATGGATATAGTCAGGCTGTGTGATTATAGTCAGGCTGTGTGATTATAATCAGGCTGTGTGATTATAGTCAGGCTGTGTGGATATAGTCAGGCTGTGTGGATATAGTCAGGCTGTGTGATTATAGACAGGCTGTGTGATTATAGTCAGGCTGTGTGGACATAGTCATGCTGTGAGATTATTGTCAGGCTGTGTGGATATAGTCAGGCTGTGTGGATATAGTCAGGCTGTGTGATTATAGTCAGGCTGTGTGATTATAGTCAGGCTGTGTGGATATAGTCAGGCTGTGTGGATATAGTCAGGCTGTGTGGATATAGTCAGGCTGTGTGATTATAGTCAGGCTGTGTGATTATAGTCAGTCTGTGTGGATATAGTCAGGCTGTGTGATTATAGTCAGGCTGTGTGGATATAGTCAGGCTGTGTGATTAGAGTCAGGCTGTGTGATTATAGTCAGGCTGTGTGATTATAGTCAGGCTGTGTGGATATAGTCAGGCTGTGTGATTATAGTCAGGCTGTGTGGATATAGTCAGGCTGTGTGGATATAGTCAGGCTGTGTGATTATAGTCAGGCTGTGTGATTATAGTCAGGCTGTGTGATTATAGTCAGGCTGTGTGATTATAGTCAGGCTGTATGGATATAGTCAGGCTGTGTGGATATAGTCAGTCTGTGTGGATATAGTCAGGCTGTGTGATTATAGTCAGGCAGTGTGGATATAGTCAGGCTGTATGGATATAGTCAGGCTGTGTGATTATAGTCACGCTGTGTGATTATAATCTGGCTGTGTGATTATAGTCAGGCTGTGTGGATATAGTCAGGCTGTGTGGATATAGTCAGGCTGTGTGATTATAGACAGGCTGTGTGATTATAGTCAGGCTGTGTGGATATAGTCATGCTGTGTGATTATAGACAGGCTGTGTGGATATAGTCAGGCTGTGTGGATATAGTCAGGCTGTGTGATTATAGTCAGGCTGTGTGATTATAGTCAGGCTGTGTGGATATAGTCAGGCTGTGTGGATATAGTCAGGCTGTGTGGATATAATCAGACTGTGTGATTATAGTCAGGCTGTGTGATTATAGTCAGTCTGTGTGGATATAGTCAGGCTGTGTGATTATAGTCAGGCTGTGTGGATATAGTCAGGCTGTGTGATTAGAGTCAGGCTGTGTGATTATAGTCAGGCTGTGTGATTATAGTCAGGCTGTGTGGATATACTCAGGCTGTGTGATTATAGTCAGGCTGTGTGGATATAGTCAGGCTGTGTGGATATAGTCAGGCTGTGTGATTATAGTCAGGCTGTGTGATTATAGTCAGGCTGTGTGGTTATAGTCAGGCTGTGTGATTATAGTCAGGCTGTGTGGATATAGTCAGGCTGAGTGGATATAGTCAGGCTGTGTGATTATAGTCAGGCTGTGTGATTATAGTCAGGCTGTGTGGATATAGTCAGGCTGTGTGGTTATAGTCAGGCTGTGTGGATATAGTCAGGCTGTGTGGATATAGTCAGGCTGTGTGATTATAGTCAGGCTGTGTGGATATAGTCAGGCTGTGTGGAAATAGTCAGGCTGTGTGATTATAGTCAGGCTGTGTGGATATAGTCAGGCTGTGTGATTATAGTCAGGCTGTGTGGATATAGTCAGGCTTTGTGGATATAGTCAGGCTGTGTGATTATAGTCTGGCTGTGTGGTTATAGTCAGGCTGTGTGGATACAGTCAGGCTGTGTGGTTATAGTCAGGCTGTGTGATTATAGTCAGGCTGTGTGATTATCGTCAGGCTGTGTGATTATAGTCAGGCTGTGTGATTATAGTCAGGCTGTATGGATATAGTCAGGCTGTGTGGATATAGTCAGGCTGTGTGATTATAGTCAGGCAGTGTGGATATAGTCAGGCTGTGTGGATATAGTCAGGCTGTGTGGATATAGTCAGGCTGTGTGATTATAATCAGGCTGTGTGGATATAGTCAGGCTGTGTGGATATAGTCAGGCTGTGTGGATATAGTCAGGCTGTGTGATTATAGTCAGGCTGTGTGATTATAGTCAGGCCGTGTGGATATGGTCATGCTGTGTGATTATAGTCAGGCTGTGTGGATATAGTCAGGCTGTGTGGATATAGTCAGGCTGTGTGGATATAGTCAGGCTGTGTGAATATAGTCAGGCTGTGTGATTATAGTCAGGCTGTGTGGATATAGTAAGGCTGTGTGGAGATAGTCAGGCTGTGTGGATATAGTCAGGCTGTGTGATTATAGTCAGGCTGTGTGATTATAGTCAGGCTGTGTGGATATAGTCTGGCTGTGTGATTACAGTCAGGCTGTGTGGATATAGTCAGGCTGTGTGATTATAGTCAGGCTGTATGATTATAGTCAGGCTGTGTGATTATAGTCAGGCTGTGTGGATATAGTCAGGCTGTGTGATTATAGTCAGGCTGTGTGGATATAGTCAGGCTGTGTGGATATAGTCAGGCTGTGTGGATATAGTCAGGCTGTGTGATTATAGTCAGGCTGTGTGATTATAGTCAGGCTGTGTGGTTATAGTCAGGCTGTGTGATTATAGTCAGGCTGTGTGATTATAGTCAGGCTGTGTGGATATAGTCAGGCTGTGTGATTATAGTCAGGCTGTGTGATTATAGTCAGGCTGTGTGGATATAGTCAGGCTGTGTGGATATAGTCAGGCTGTGTGATTATAGTCAGGCTGTGTGGATATAGTCAGGCTGTGTGATTATAGTCAGGCTGTGTGGATATAGTCAGGCTGTGTGATTATAGTCAGGCTGTGTGATTATAGTCAGGCTGTGTGATTATAGTCTGGCTGTGTGGATATAGTCAGGCTGTGTGGATATAGTCAGGCTGTGTGATTATAGTCAGGCAGTGTGGATATATTCAGGCTGTGTGGATATAGTCAGGCTGTGTGGATATAGTCAGGCTGTGTGATTATAATCAGGCTGTGTGGATATAGTCAGGCTGTGTGGATATAGTCAGGCTGTGTGGATATAGTCAGGCTGTGTGATTATAGTCAGGCTGTGTGATTATAGTCAGGCCGTGTGGATATGGTCATGCTGTGTGATTATAGTCAGGCTGTGTGGATATAGTCAGGCTGTGTGGATATAGTCAGGCTGTGTGGATATAGTCAGGCTGTGTGAATATAGTCAGGCTGTGTGATTATAGTCAGGCTGTGTGGATATAGTAAGGCTGTGTGGAGATAGTCAGGCTGTGTGGATATAGTCAGGCTGTGTGATTATAGTCAGGCTGTGTGATTATAGTCAGGCTGTGTGGATATAGTCTGGCTGTGTGATTACAGTCAGGCTGTGTGGATATAGTCAGGCTGTGTGATTATAGTCAGGCTGTATGATTATAGTCAGGCTGTGTGATTATAGTCAGGCTGTGTGGATATAGTCAGGCTGTGTGATTATAGTCAGGCTGTGTGGATATAGTCAGGCTGTGTGGATATAGTCAGGCTGTGTGGATATAGTCAGGCTGTGTGATTATAGTCAGGCTGTGTGATTATAGTCAGGCTGTGTGGTTATAGTCAGGCTGTGTGATTATAGTCAGGCTGTGTGATTATAGTCAGGCTGTGTGGATATAGTCAGGCTGTGTGATTATAGTCAGGCTGTGTGATTATAGTCAGGCTGTGTGGATATAGTCAGGCTGTGTGGATATAGTCAGGCTGTGTGATTATAGTCAGGCTGCGTGGATATAGTCAGGCTGTGTGATTATAGTCAGGCTGTGTGGATATAGTCAGGCTGTGTGATTATAGTCAGGCTGTGTGATTATAGTCAGGCTGTGTGATTATAGTCTGGCTGTGTGGATATAGTCAGGCTGTCTGATTATAGTCAGGCTGTGTTATTATTGTCAGGCTGTGTGATTATAGTCAGGCTGTGTGATTATAGTCAGGCTGTGTGGATATAGTCAGGCTGTGTGATTATAGTCAGGCTGTGTGATTATAGTCAGGCTATGTGGATATAGTCAGGCTGTGTGGATATAGTCAGGCTGTGTGATTATAGTCTGGCTGTGTGGATATAGTCAGGCTGTGTGGATATAGTCAGGCTGTGTGATTATAGTCAGGCTGTGTGGATATAGTCAGGCTGTATGGATATAGTCAGGCTGTGTGATTATAGTCAGGCTGTGTGATTATAATCAGGCTGTGTGGATATAGTCAGGCTGTGTGGATATAGTCAGGCTGTGTGGATATAGTCAGGCCGTGTGATTATAGACAGGCTGTGTGATTATAGTCAGGCTGTGTGATTATAGTCAGGCTGTGTGGATATAGTCAGGCTGTGTGGATATAGTCAGGCTGTGTGGATATAGTCAGGCTTTGTGATTATAGTCAGGCTGTGTGATTATAGTCAGGCTGTGTGGATATAGTCAGGCTGTGTGATTATAGTCAGGTTGTGTGATTATCGTCAGGCTGTGTGATTATAGTCAGGCTGTGTGGATATAGTCAGGCTGTGTGATTATAGTCAGGCTGTGTGGATATAGTCAGGCTGTGTGGATATAGTCAGGCTGTGTGGATATAGTCAGGCTGTGTGATTATAGTCAGGCTGTGTGATTTTAGTTAGGCTGTGTGGTTATAGTCAGGCTGTGTGGATATAGTCAGGCTGTTTGGATATAGTCAGGCTGTGTGGATATAGTCAGGCTGTGTGATTATAGTCAGGCTGTGTGATTAAAGTCAGGCTGTGTGATTATAGTCAGGCTGTGTGGATATAGTCAGGCTGTGTGGATATAGTCAGGCTGTGTGGATATAGTCAGGCTGTATGGATACAGTCAGGCTGTGTGGTTAAAGTCAGGCTGTGTGATTATAGTCAGGCTGTGTGGATATAGTCAGGCTGTGTGGATATAGTCAGGCTGTGTGGATATTGTCAGGCTGTGTGGATATAGTCAGGCTGTGTGATTATAGTCAGGCTGTGTGATTATAGTCAGGCTGTGTGGATATAGTCAGGCTGTGTGGATATAGTCAGGCTGTGTGATTATAGTCAGGCTGTGTGGATATAGTCAGGCTGTGTGATTATAGTCAGGCTGTGTGGATATAGTCAGGCTGTGTGATTATAGTCAGGCTGTGTGATTATAGTCAGGCTGTGTGGACATAGTCAGGCTGTGTGGATATAGTCAGGCTGTGTGGATATAGTCAGGCTGTGTGATTATAGTCAGGCTGTGTGATTATAGTCAGGCTGTGTGGACATAGTCAGGCTGTGTGGATATAGTCAGGCTGTGTGGATATAGTCAGGCTGTGTGGTTATAGTCAGGCTGTGTGGATATAGTCAGGCTGTGTGATTATAGTCAGGCTGTGTGATTATAGTCAGGCTGTGTGGATATAGTCAGGCTGTGTGATTATAGTCAGGCTGTGTGGATATAGTCAGGCTGTGTGATTATAGTCAGGCTGTGTGGATATAGTCAGGCTGTGTGATTATAGTCAGGCTGTGTGGATATAGTCAGGCTGTGTGATTATAGTCAGGCTGTGTGGATATAGTCAGGCTGTGTGGTTATAGTCAGGCTGTGTGGATATAGTCAGGCTGTGTGGATATAGTCAGGCTGTGTGGATATAGTCAGGCTGTGTGATTATAGTCAGGCTGTGTGGATATAGTCAGGCTGTGTGATTATAATCAGGCTGTGTGGATATAGTCAGGCTGTGTGATTATAGTCAGGCTGTGTGATTATAGTCAGGCTGTGTGGATATAGTCAGGCTGTGTGATTATAGTCAGGCTGTGTGATTATAGTCAGGCTGTGTGATTATAGTCAGGCTGTGTTGTTATAGTCAGGCTGTGTGATTATAGTCAGGCTGTGTGATTATAGTCAGGCTGTGTGATTATAGTCAGGCTGTGTTGTTATAGTCAGGCTGTGTGATTATAGTCAGGCTGTGTGGATATAGTCAGGCTGTGTGGATATAGTCAGGCTGTGTGATTATAGTCAGGCTGTGTGATTATAGTCAGGCTGTGTGGATATAGTCAGGCTGTGTGATTATAGTCAGTCTGTGTGGATATAGTCAGGCTGTGTGGATATAGTCAGGCTGTGTGGTTATAGTCAGGCTGTGTGATTATAGTCAGGCTGTGTGATTATAGTCAGGCTGTGTGGATATAGTCAGGCTGTGTGGATATAGTCAGGCTGTGTGGAAATAGTCAGGCTGTGTGATTATAGTCAGGCTGTGTGGATATAGTCAGGCTGTGTGATTATAGTCAGGCTGTGTGGATATAGTCAGGCTGTCTGGATATAGTCAGGCTGTGTGATTATAGTCAGGCTGTGTGATTATAGTCAGGCTGTGTGGATATAGTCAGGCTGTGTGGATATAGTCAGGCTGTGTGGTTATAGTCAGGCTGTGTGATTATAGTCAGGCTGTGTGATTATAGTCAGGCTGTGTGATTATAGTCAGGCTGTATGGATATAGTCAGGCTGTGTGGATATAGTCAGGCTGTGTGGATATAGTCAGGCTGTGTGATTATAGTCAGGCAGTGTGGATATAGTCAGGCTGTATGGATATAGTCAGGCTGTGTGATTATAGTCAGGCTGTGTGATTATAATCAGGCTGTGTGATTATAGTCAGGCTGTGTGGATATAGTCAGGCTGTGTGGATATAGTCAGGCTGTGTGATTATAGACAGGCTGTGTGATTATAGTCAGGCTGTGTGGATATAGTCATGCTGTGTGATTATAGTCAGGCTGTGTGGATATAGTCAGGCTGTGTGATTATAGTCAGGCTGTGTGATTATAGTCAGGCTGTGTGGATATAGTCAGGCTGTGTGGATATAGTCAGGCTGTGTGGATATAGTCAGGCTGTGTGATTATAGTCAGGCTGTGTGATTATAGTCAGTCTGTGTGGATATAGTCAGGCTGTGTGATTATAGTCAGGCTGTGTGGATATAGTCAGGCTGTGTGATTAGAGTCAGGCTGTGTGATTATAGTCAGGCTGTGTGATTATAGTCAGGCTGTGTGGATATACTCAGGCTGTGTGATTATAGTCAGGCTGTGTGGATATAGTCAGGCTGTGTGGATATAGTCAGGCTGTGCGATTATAGTCAGGCTGTGTGATTATAGTCAGGCTGTGTGGTTATAGTCAGGCTGTGTGATTATAGTCAGGCTGTGTGATTATAGTCAGGCTGTGTGATTATAGTCAGGCTGTATGGATATAGTTAGGCTGTGTGGATATAGTCAGGCTGGGTGGATATATTCAGGCTGTGTGGTTATAGTCAGGCTGTGTGATTATAGTCAGGCTGTGTGCTTATAGTCAGGCTTTGTGATTATAGTCAGGCTGTGTGGATATAGTCAGGCTGTGTGGATATAGTCAGGCTGTGTGATTATAGTCAGGCTGTGTGATTATAGTCAGGCTGTGTGGATATAGTCAGGCTGTGTGATTATAGTCAGGCTGTGTGGATATAGTCAGGCTGTGTGATTATAGTCAGGCTGTGTGGATAGAGTCAGGCTGTGTGATTATAGTCAGGCTGTGTGGATATAGTCAGGCTGTGTGATTATAGTCAGGCTGTGTGGATATAGTCAGGCTGTGTGATTATAGTCAGGCTGTGTGGATATAGTCAGGCTGTGTGATTATAGTCAGGCTGTGTGATTATAGTCAGGCTGTGTGATTATAGTCAGGCTGTGTGGATATAGTCAGGCTGTGTGATGATAGTCAGGCTGTGTGATCATAGTCAGGCTGTGTGATTATAGTCAGGCTGTGTGGATATAGTCAGGCTGTGTGATTATAGTCAGGCTGTGTGGATATAGTCAGGCTGTGTGGATATAGTCAGGCTGTGTGGATATAGTCAGGCTGTGTGATTATAGTCAGGCTGTGTGGATATAGTCAGGCTGTGTGATTATAGTCAGGCTGTGTGGATATAGTCAGGCTGTGTGATTATAGTCAGGCTGTGTGATTATAGTCAGGCTGTGTGGATATAGTCAGGCTGTGTGATTATAGTCAGGCTGTGTGATTATAGTCAGGCTGTGTGGATATAGTCAGGCTGTGTGGATATAGTCAGGCTGTGTGGATATAGTCAGGCTGTGTGATTATAGTCAGGCTGTGTGATTATAGTCAGACTGTGTGGATATAGTCAGGCTGTGTGATTATAGTCAGGCTGTGTGATTATATTCAGGCTGTGTGGATATAGTCAGGCTGTGTGATTATAGTCAGGCTGTGTGGATATACTCAGGCTGTGTGATTATAGTCAGGCTGTGTGATTATAGTCAGGCTGTGTGGATATAGTCAGGCTGTGTGATTATAGTCAGGCTGTGTGGATATAGTCAGGCTGTGTGATTATAGTCAGGCTGTGTGGATATAGTCAGGCTGTGTGATTATAGTCAGGCTGTGTGGATATAGTCAGGCTGTGTGAATATAGTCAGGCTGTGTGGATATAGTCAGGCTGTGTGATTATAGTCAGGCTGTGTGATTATAGTCAGGCTGTGTGGATATAGTCAGGCTGTGTGGTTATAGTCAGGCTGTGTGATTATAGTCAGGCTGTGTGGATATAGTCAGGCTGTGTGATTATAGTCAGGCTGTGTGGATATAATCAGGCTGTGTGGATATAGTCAGGCTGTGTGATTATAGTCAGGCTGTGTGGATATAGTCAGGCTGTGTGATTATAGTCAGGCTGTGTGGATATAATCAGGCTGTGTGGATATAGTCAGGCTGTGTGATTATAGTCAGGCTGTGTGATTATAGTCAGGCTGTGTGGTTATAGTCAGGCAGTGTGATTATAGTCAGGCTGTGTGATTATAGTCAGGCTGTGTGATTATAGTCAGGCTGTGTGGATATAGTCAGGCTGTGTGGATATAGTCAGGCTGTGTGGTTATAGTCAGGCTGTGTGGATATAGTCAGGCTGTGTGGTTATAGTCAGGCTGTGTGGATATAGTCAGGCTGTGTGATTATAGTCTGGCTGTGTGGATATAGTCAGGCTGTGTGATTATAGTCAGGCTGTGTGGATATAGTCAGGCTGTGTGGATATAGTCAGGCTGTGTGATTATAGTCAGGCTTTGTGAATATAGTCAGGCTGTGTGTTTATAGTCAGGCTGTGTGGATATAGTCAGACTGCGTGATTATAGTCAGGCTGTGTGGATACAGTCAGGCTGTGTGATTATAGTCAGGCTGGGTGAATATAGTCAGGCTGTGTGGATATAGTCAGGCTGTGTGATTATAGTCAGGCTGTGTGGATATAGTCAGGCTGTGTGATTATAGTCAGGCTGTGTGATTATAGTCAGGCTGTGTGGATATAGTCAGGCTGTGTGATTATAGTCAGGCTGTGTGGATATAGTCAGGCTGTGTGATTATAGTCAGGCTGTGTGATTATAGTCAGGCTGTGTGGATATAGTCAGACTGTGTGATTATAGTCAGGCTGTGTGATTATAGTCAGGCTGTGTGGATATAGTCAGGCTGTGTGATTATAGTCAGGCTGTGTGATTATAGTCAGGCTGTGTGATTATAGTCAGGCTGTGTGGTTATAGTCAGGCTGTGTGGTTATAGTCAGGCTGTGTGGATATAGTCAGGCTGTGTGATTATAGTCAGGCTGTGTGATTATATTCAGGCTGCGTGGATATAGTCAGGCTGTGTGATTATAGTCAGGCTGTGTGGATATAGTCAGGCTGTGTGATTATATTCAGGCTGTGTGGATATAGTCAGGCTGTGTGATTATATTCAGGCTGGGTGAATATACTCAGGCTGTGTGATTATAGTCAGGCTGTGGGATTATAGTCAGGCTGTGTTGATATAGACAGGCTGTGTGATTATAGTCAGGCTGTGTGATTATAGTCAGGCTGTGTGATTATAGTCAGGCTGTGTGGATATAGTCAGGCTGTGTGATTATAGTCAGGCTGTGTGATTATAGTCAGGCTGTGTGGATATAGTCAGGCTGTGTGATTATAGTCAGGCTGTGTGGATACAGTCAGGCTGTGTGATTATAGTCAGGCTGGGTGAATATAGTCAGGCTGTGTGGATATAGTCAGGCTGTGTGATTATAGTCAGGCTGTGTGGTTATATTCAGGCTGTGTGATTATAGTCAGGCTGTGTGATTATAGTCAGGCTGTGTGGATATAGTCAGGCTGTGTGGATATAGTCAGGCTGTGTGATTATAGTCAGGCTGTGTGATTATAGTCAGGCTGTGTGATTATAGTCAGGCTGTGTGGATATAGTCAGGCTGTGTGGTTAATGTCAGGCTGTGTGGTTATAGTCAGGCTGTGTGATTATAGTCAGGCTGTGTGATTATAGTCAGGCTGTGTGATTATAGTCAGGCTGTGTGGATATAGTCAGGCTGTGTGATTATAGTCAGGCTGTGTGATTATAGTCAGGCTGTGTGGATATAGTCATGCTGTGTGGATATAGTCAGGCTGTGTGGATATAGTCAGGCTGTGTGATTATAGTCAGGCTGTGTGGATATAGTCAGGCTGTGTGATTATAGTCAGGCTGTGCGGATATAGTCAGGCTGTGTGATTATAGTCAGGCTGTGTTGATATAGACAGGCTGTGTGATTATAGTCAGGCTGTGTGATTATATTCAGGCTGTGTGGATATAGTCAGGATGTGTGATTATAGTCAGGCTGTGTGGATATAGTCAGGCTGTGTGATTATAGTCAGGCTGTGTGGATATAGTCAGGCTGTGTGATTATAGTCAGGCTGTGTGGATATAGTCAGGCTGTGTGATTATAGTCAGGCTGTGTGGATATAGTCAGGCTGTGTGATTATAGTCAGGCTGTGTGGATAGAGTCAGGCTGTGTGATTATAGTCAGGCTGTGTGGATATAGTCAGGCTGTGTGATTATAGTCAGGCTGTGTGGATATAGTCAGGCTGTGTGATTATAGTCAGGCTGTGTGGATATAGTCAGGCTGTGTGATTATAGTCAGGCTGTGTGATTATAGTCAGGCTGTGTGATTATAGTCAGGCTGTGTGGATATAGTCAGGCTGTGTGATGATAGTCAGGCTGTGTGATCATAGTCAGGCTGTGTGATTATAGTCAGGCTGTGTGGATATAGTCAGGCTGTGTGATTATAGTCAGGCTGTGTGGATATAGTCAGGCTGTGTGGATATAGTCAGGCTGTGTGGATATAGTCAGGCTGTGTGATTATAGTCAGGCTGTGTGGATATAGTCAGGCTGTGTGATTATAGTCAGGCTGTGTGGATATAGTCAGGCTGTGTGATTATAGTCAGGCTGTGTGATTATAGTCAGGCTGTGTGGATATAGTCAGGCTGTGTGATTATAGTCAGGCTGTGTGATTATAGTCAGGCTGTGTGGATATAGTCAGGCTGTGTGGATATAGTCAGGCTGTGTGGATATAGTCAGGCTGTGTGATTATAGTCAGGCTGTGTGATTATAGTCAGACTGTGTGGATATAGTCAGGCTGTGTGATTATAGTCAGGCTGTGTGATTATATTCAGGCTGTGTGGATATAGTCAGGCTGTGTGATTATAGTCAGGCTGTGTGGATATACTCAGGCTGTGTGATTATAGTCAGGCTGTGTGATTATAGTCAGGCTGTGTGGATATAGTCAGGCTGTGTGATTATAGTCAGGCTGTGTGGATATAGTCAGGCTGTGTGATTATAGTCAGGCTGTGTGGATATAGTCAGGCTGTGTGATTATAGTCAGGCTGTGTGGATATAGTCAGGCTGTGTGAATATAGTCAGGCTGTGTGGATATAGTCAGGCTGTGTGATTATAGTCAGGCTGTGTGATTATAGTCAGGCTGTGTGGATATAGTCAGGCTGTGTGGTTATAGTCAGGCTGTGTGATTATAGTCAGGCTGTGTGGATATAGTCAGGCTGTGTGATTATAGTCAGGCTGTGTGGATATAATCAGGCTGTGTGGATATAGTCAGGCTGTGTGATTATAGTCAGGCTGTGTGGATATAGTCAGGCTGTGTGATTATAGTCAGGCTGTGTGGATATAATCAGGCTGTGTGGATATAGTCAGGCTGTGTGATTATAGTCAGGCTGTGTGATTATAGTCAGGCTGTGTGGTTATAGTCAGGCAGTGTGATTATAGTCAGGCTGTGTGATTATAGTCAGGCTGTGTGATTATAGTCAGGCTGTGTGGATATAGTCAGGCTGTGTGGATATAGTCAGGCTGTGTGGTTATAGTCAGGCTGTGTGGATATAGTCAGGCTGTGTGGTTATAGTCAGGCTGTGTGGATATAGTCAGGCTGTGTGATTATAGTCTGGCTGTGTGGATATAGTCAGGCTGTGTGATTATAGTCAGGCTGTGTGGATATAGTCAGGCTGTGTGGATATAGTCAGGCTGTGTGATTATAGTCAGGCTTTGTGAATATAGTCAGGCTGTGTGTTTATAGTCAGGCTGTGTGGATATAGTCAGACTGCGTGATTATAGTCAGGCTGTGTGGATACAGTCAGGCTGTGTGATTATAGTCAGGCTGGGTGAATATAGTCAGGCTGTGTGGATATAGTCAGGCTGTGTGATTATAGTCAGGCTGTGTGGATATAGTCAGGCTGTGTGATTATAGTCAGGCTGTGTGATTATAGTCAGGCTGTGTGGATATAGTCAGGCTGTGTGATTATAGTCAGGCTGTGTGGATATAGTCAGGCTGTGTGATTATAGTCAGGCTGTGTGATTATAGTCAGGCTGTGTGGATATAGTCAGACTGTGTGATTATAGTCAGGCTGTGTGATTATAGTCAGGCTGTGTGGATATAGTCAGGCTGTGTGATTATAGTCAGGCTGTGTGATTATAGTCAGGCTGTGTGGTTATAGTCAGGCTGTGTGGTTATAGTCAGGCTGTGTGGATATAGTCAGGCTGTGTGATTATAGTCAGGCTGTGTGATTATATTCAGGCTGCGTGGATATAGTCAGGCTGTGTGATTATAGTCAGGCTGTGTGGATATAGTCAGGCTGTGTGATTATATTCAGGCTGTGTGGATATAGTCAGGCTGTGTGATTATATTCAGGCTGGGTGAATATACTCAGGCTGTGTGATTATAGTCAGGCTGTGGGATTATAGTCAGGCTGTGTTGATATAGACAGGCTGTGTGATTATAGTCAGGCTGTGTGATTATAGTCAGGCTGTGTGATTATAGTCAGGCTGTGTGGATATAGTCAGGCTGTGTGATTATAGTCAGGCTGTGTGATTATAGTCAGGCTGTGTGGATATAGTCAGGCTGTGTGATTATAGTCAGGCTGTGTGGATACAGTCAGGCTGTGTGATTATAGTCAGGCTGGGTGAATATAGTCAGGCTGTGTGGATATAGTCAGGCTGTGTGATTATAGTCAGGCTGTGTGGTTATATTCAGGCTGTGTGATTATAGTCAGGCTGTGTGATTATAGTCAGGCTGTGTGGATATAGTCAGGCTGTGTGGATATAGTCAGGCTGTGTGATTATAGTCAGGCTGTGTGATTATAGTCAGGCTGTGTGATTATAGTCAGGCTGTGTGGATATAGTCAGGCTGTGTGGTTAATGTCAGGCTGTGTGGTTATAGTCAGGCTGTGTGATTATAGTCAGGCTGTGTGATTATAGTCAGGCTGTGTGGATATAGTCAGGCTGTGTGATTATAGTCAGGCTGTGTGATTATAGTCAGGCTGTGTGGATATAGTCATGCTGTGTGGATATAGTCAGGCTGTGTGGATATAGTCAGGCTGTGTGATTATAGTCAGGCTGTGTGGATATAGTCAGGCTGTGTGATTATAGTCAGGCTGTGCGGATATAGTCAGGCTGTGTGATTATAGTCAGGCTGTGTTGATATAGACAGGCTGTGTGATTATAGTCAGGCTGTGTGATTATATTCAGGCTGTGTGGATATAGTCAGGATGTGTGATTATAGTCAGGCTGTGTGGATATAGTCAGGCTGTGTGATTATATTCAGGCTGTGTGGATATAGTCAGGCTGTGTGATTATATTCAGGCTGTGCGGATATAGTCAGGCTGTGTGATTATAGTCAGGCTGTGTTGATATAGACAGGCTGTGTGATTATAGTCAGGCTGTGTGATTATAGTCAGGCTGTGTGGATATAGTCAGGCTGTGTGATTATAGTCAGGCTGTGTGGAAATAGTCAGGCTGTGTGATTATAGTCAGGCTGTGTTGATATAGACAGGCTGTGTGATTATAGTCAGGCTGTGTGGTTATAGTCAGGCTGTGTGATTATAGTCAGGCTGTGTGGATATAGTCAGGCTGTGTGATTATAGTCAGGCTGTGTGATTATAGTCAGGCTGTGTGGATATAGTCAGGCTGTGTGGATATAGTCAGGCTGTGTGATTATAGTCAGGCTGTGTGGATATAGTCAGGCTGTGTGGATATAGTCAGGCTGTGTGATTATAGTCAGGCTGTGTGGATATAGTCAGGCTGTGTGATTATAGTCAGGCTGTGTGGATATAGTCAGGCTGTGTGGATATAGTCAGGCTGTGTGATTATAGTCAGGCTGTGTGGATATAGTCAGGCTGTGTGGATATAGTCAGGCTGTGTGGTTATAGTCAGGCTGTGTGGATATAGTCAGGCTGTGTGATTATAGTCAGGCTGTGTGGATATAGTCAGGCTGTGTGATTATAGTCAGGCTGTGTGGATATAGTCAGGCTGTGTGGATATAGTCAGGCTGTGTGGATATAGTCAGTCTGGGTGGTTATAGTCAGGCTGTGTGAATATAGTCAGGCTGTGTGATTATAGTTAGGCTGTGTCGATATAGTCAGGCTGTGTGGATATAGTCAGGCTGGGTGGTTATAGTCAGGCTGTGTGAATATAGTCAGGCTGTGTGGTTATAGTCAGGCTGTGTGGATATAGTCAGGCTGTGTGGATATCGTCAGGATGTGTGGATATAGTCAGGCTGTGTGGATATAGTCAGGCTGTGTGGATATAGTCAGGCTGTGTGGATATAGTCAGGCTGTGTGATTATAGTCAGGCTGTGTGGATACAGTCAGGCTGTGTGATTATAGTCAGGCTGGGTGAACATAGTCAGGCTGTGTGGATAAAGTCAGGCTGTGTGATTATAGTCAGGCTGTGTGGATACAGTCAGGCTGTGTGATTATAATCAGGCTGGGTGAATATAGTCAGGCTGTGTGGATATAGTCAGGCTGTGTGATTATAGTCAGGCTGTGTGGATATAGTCAGGCTGTGTGGATATAGTCAGGCTGTGTGATTATAGTCAGGCTGTGTGGATATAGTCAGTCTGGGTGGTTATAGTCAGGCTGTGTGAATATAGTCAGGCTGTGTGGTTATAGTCAGGCTGTGTGGATATAGTCAGGCTGTGTGGATATCGTCAGGATGTGTGGATATAGTCAGGCTGTGTGGTTATAGTCAGGCTGTGTGGATATAGTCAGGCTGTGTGGTTATAGTCAGGCTGTGTGGTTATAGTCAGGCTGTGTGGATATAGTCAGGCTGTGTGGATATAGTCAGGCTGTGTGATTATAGTCAGGCTGTGTGGATATAGTCAGGCTGTGTGGTTAATGTCAGGCTGTGTGGTTATAGTCAGGCTGTGTGGATATAGTCAGGCTGTGTGGATATAATCAGGCTGTGTGGATATAGTCAGGCTGTGTGATTATAGTCAGGCTGTGTGATTATAGTCAGGCTGTATGGATATAGTCAGGCTGTGTGGTTATAATCAGGCTGTGTGATTATAGTCAGGCTGTGTGATTATAGTCAGGTTGTGTGGATATAGTCAGGCTGTGTGATTATAGTCAGGCTGTGTGGATATTGTCAGGCTGTGTGGATCTAGTCAGGCTGTGTGATTATAGTCAGGCTGTGTGGATATAGTCAGGCTGTGTGGTTATATTCAGGCTGTGTGGATATAGTCCGGCTGTGTGATTATATTCAGGCTGTGTGAATATAGTCAGGCTGTGTGATTATAGTCAGGCTGTGTGATTATAGTCAGGCTGTGTGGATATAGTCAGGCTGTGTGATTATAGTCAGGCTGTGTGATTATAGTCAGGCTGTGTGGATATAGTCAGTCTGTGTGATTATAGTCAGGCTGTGTGGATATAGTCAGGCTGTGTGGTTATAGTCAGGCTGTGTGGTTATAGTCAGGCTGTGTGGAGAGAGTCAGGCTGTGTGGATATAATCAGGCTGTGTGGATATAGTCAGGCTGTGTGATTATAGTCAGGCTGTGTGATTATAGTCAGGCTGTGTGGATATAGTCAGGCTGTGTGGTTATAGTCAGGCTGTGTGGATATAGTCCGGCTGTGTGATTATATTCAGGCTGTGTGAATATAGTCAGGCTGTGTGATTATAGTCAGGCTGTGTGATTATAGTCAGGCTGTGTGATTATAGTCAGGCTGTGTGGATATAGTCAGGCTGTGTGATTATAGTCAGGCTGTGTGATTATAGTCAGGCTGTGTGGATATAGTCAGGCTGTGTGATTATAGTCAGGCTGTGTGGATATAGTCAGGCTGTGTGGCTATAGTCAGGCTGTGTGGTTATAGTCAGGCTGTGTGGATATAGTCAGGCTGTGTGGATATAATCAGGCTGTGTGGATATAGTCAGGCTGTGTGATTATAGTCAGGCTGTGTGATTATAGTCAGGCTGTGTGATTATAGTCAGGCTGTATGGATATAGTCAGGCTGTGTGGTTATAGTCAGGCTGTGTGATTATAGTCAGGCTGTGTGATTACAGTCAGGCTGTGTGATTATAGTCAGGCTGTGTGGATATAGTCAGGCTGTGTGATTATAGTCAGGCTGTGTGAGTATAGTCAGGCTGTGTGGATATAGTCAGGCTGTGTGGTTATAGTCAGGCTGTGTGATTATAGTCAGGCTGTGTGGATATAGTCAGGCTGTGTGATTATAGTCAGGCTGTGTGATTATAGTCAGGCTGTGTGGATATAGTCAGGCTGTGTGATTATAGTCAGGCTGTGTGATTATAGTCAGGTTGTGTGGATATAGTCAGTCTGTGTGGATATAGTCAGGCTGTGTGATTATAGTCAGGCTGTGTGGATATAGTCAGGCTGTGTGATTATAGTCAGGCTGTGTGATTATAGTCAGGCTGTGTGGATATAGTCAGGCTGTGTGGATATAGTCAGGCTGTGTGGATATAGTCAGGCTGTGTGATTATAGTCAGGCTGTGTGGATATAGTCAGGCTGTGTGGATATAGTCAGGCTGTGTGGATATAGTCAGGCTGTGTGATTATAGTCAGGCTGTGTGGATATAGTCAGGCTGTGTGATTATAGTCAGGCTGTGTGGATACAGTCAGGCTGTGTGATTATAGTCAGGCTGGGTGAATATAGTCAGGCTGTGTGGATATAGTCAGGCTGTGTGATTATAGTCAGGCTGTGTGGATATAGTCAGGCTGTGTGATTATAGTCAGGCTGTGTGGATACAGTCAGGCTGTGTGATTATAGTCAGGCTGGGTGAATATAGTCAGGCTGTGTGGATATAGTCAGGCTGTGTGATTATAGTCAGGCTGTGTGGATATAGTCAGGCTGTGTGGATATAGTCAGGCTGTGTGATTATAGTCAGGCTGTGTGATTATAGTCAGGCTGTGTGGATATAGTCAGGCTGTGTGATTATAGTCAGGCTGTGTGATTATAGTCAGGCTGTGTGGATATAGTCAGGCTGTGTGGATATAGTCAGGCTGTGTGATTATAGTCAGGCTGTGTGGATATAGTCAGGCTGTGTGGATATAGTCAGGCTGTGTGGATATAGTCAGTCTGTGTGATTATAGTCAGGCTGTGTGGATATAGTCAGGCTGTGTGATTATAGTCAGGCTGTGTGGATACAGTCAGGCTGTGTGATTATAGTCAGGCTGGGTGAATATAGTCAGGCTGTGTCGATATAGTCAGGCTGTGTGATTATAGTCAGGCTGTGTGGATATAGTCAGGCTGTGTGATTATAGTCAGGCTGTGTGATTATAGTCAGGCTGTGTGATTATAGTCAGGCTGTGTGGATATAGTCAAGCTGTGTGATTATAGTCAGGCTGTGTGGATATAGTCAGGCTGTGTGATTATAGTCAGGCTGTGTGATTATAGTCAGGCTGTGTGGATATAGTCAGGCTGTGTGATTATAGTCAGGCTGTGTGATTATAGTCAGGCTGTGTGGATATAGTCAGGCTGTGTGATTATAGTCAGGCTGTGTGGTTATAGTCAGGCTGTGTGATTATAGTCAGGCTGTGTGGTTATAGTCAGGCTGTGTGATTATAGTCAGGCTGTGTGATTATAGTCAGGCTGTGTGATTATATTCAGGCTGCGTGGATATAGTCAGGCTGTGTGATTATAGTCAGGCTGTGTGGATATAGTCAGGCTGTGTGATTATATTCAGGCTGTGTGGATATAGTCAGGCTGTGTGATTATATTCAGGCTGTGCGGATATAGTCTGGCTGTGTGATTATAGTCAGGCTGTGTTGATATAGACAGGCTGTGTGATTATAGTCAGGCTGTGTGATTATAGTCAGGCTGTGTGATTATAGTCAGGCTGTGTGGATATAGTCAGGCTGTGTGATTATAGTCAGGCTGTGTGATTATAGTCAGGCTGTGTGCATATAGTCAGGCTGTGTGGATATAGTCAGGCTGTGTGATTATAGTCAGGCTGTGTGGATATAGTCAGGCTGTGTGGATATAGTCAGGCTGTGTGATTATAGTCAGGCTGTGTGGATATAGTCAGGCTGTGTGGATATAGTCAGGCTGTGTGATTATAGTCAGGCTGTGTGATTATGGTCAGGCTGTGTGGATATAGTCAGGCTGTGTGATTATAGTCAGGCTGTGTGGATATAGTCAGGCTGTGTGATTATAGTCAGGCTGTGTGGATATAGTCAGGCTGTGTGATTATAGTCAGGCTGTGTGGATATAGTCAGGCTGTGTGATTATATTCAGGCTGTGTGGATATAGTCAGGCTGTGTGAATATAGTCCGGCTGTGTGATTATAGTCAGGCTGTGTGGATATAGTCAGGCTGTGTGATTATAGTCAGGCTGTGTGATTATAGTCAGGCTGTGTGGATATAGTCAGGCTGTGTGATTATAGTCAGGCTGTGTGATTATAGTCAGGCTGTGTGATTATAGTCAGGCTGTGTGGATATAGTCAGGCTGTGTGGATATAGTCAGGCTGTGTGATTACAGTCAGGCTGTGTGGATATAGTCAGGCTGTGTGATTATAGTCAGGCTGTGTGATTATAGTCAGGCTGTGTGATTATAGTCAGGCTGTGTGGATATAGTCAGGCTGTGTGATTATAGTCAGGCTGTGTGATTATAGTCAGGCTGTGTGGAAAGAGTCAGGCTGTGTGATGAGAGTCAGGCTGTGTGATTATAGTCAGGCTGTATGGATATAGTCAGGATGTGTGATTATAGTCAGGCTGTGTGATTATAGTCAGGCTGTGTGGATATAGTCAGGCTGTGTGATTATAGTCAGGCTGTGTGGATATAGTCAGGCTGTGTGATTATAATCAGGCTGTGTGGATACAGTCAGGCTGTGTGATTATATTCAGGCTGGGTGAATATAGTCAGGCTGTGTGATTATAGTCAGGCTGTGTGGATGTAGTCAGACTGTGTGATTATAGTCAGGCTGTGTGATTATAGTCAGGCTGTGTGATTATAGTCAGGCTGTGTGGATATAGTCAGGCTGTGTGATTATAGTCAGGCTGTGTGGATAGAGTCAGGCTGTGTGATTATACTCAGGCTGTGTGATTATAGTCAGGCTGTGTAGATATAGTCAGGCTGTGTGATTATAGTCAGGCTGTGTGATTATAGTCAGGCTGTGTGGATATAGTCAGGCTGTGTGATTATAGTCAGGCTGTGTGGATATAGTCAGGCTGTGTGATTATAGTCAGGCTGTGTGGATATAGTCAGGCTGTGTGATTGTAGTCAGGCTGTGTGGATATAGTCAGGCTGTGTGATTATAGTCAGGCTGTGTGATTATAGTCAGGCTGTGTGATTATAGTCAGGCTGTGTGGATATAGTCAGGCTGTGTGATTATCGTCAGGCTGTGTGATTATAGTCAGGCTGTGTGGATATAGTCAGGCTGTGTGATTATAGTCAGGCTGTGTGGATATAGTCAGGCTGTGTGGTTATAGTCAGGCTGTGTGATTATAGTCTGGCTGTGTGGTTATAGTCAGGCTGTGTGATTATAGTCAGGTTGTGTGGATATAGTCAGGCTATGTGGTTATAGTCAGGCTGTGTGATTATAGTCAGGCTGTGTGGTTATAGTCAGGCTGTGTGGATATAGTCAGGCTGTGTGATTATAGTCAGGCTGTGTGGTTATAGTCAGGCTGTGTGATTATAGTCAGGCTGTGAGGATATAGTCAGGCTGTGTGGATATAGTCAGGCTGTGTGGTTATAGTCAGGCTGTGTGATTATAGTCAGGCTGTGTGATTATAGTCAGGCCGTGTGATTGTAGTCAGGCTGTGTGATTGTAGTCAGGCTGTGTGGATATAGTCAGGCTGTGTGATTATAGTCAGGCTGTGTGGTTATAGTCAGGCTGTGTGGATATAGTCAGGCTGTGTGGTTATAGTCAGGCTGTGTGGATATAGTCAGGCTGTGTGGTTATAGTCAGGCTGTGTGGATATAGTCTGGCTGTGTGATTATAGTCAGGCTGTGTGATTATAGTCAGGCTGTGTGATTATAGTCAGGCTGTGTGGATATAGTCAGGCTGTGTGATTATAGTCAGGCTGTGTGATTATAGTCAGGCTGTGTGATTATAGTCAGGCTGGGTGGTTATAGTCAGGCTGTGTGGATATAGTCAGGCTGTGTGGATATAGTCAGCCTGTATGGATATAGTCCGGCTGTGTGGATATAGTCATACTGTGTGATTATAGTCAGGCTGTGTGCATATCGTCAGGCTGTGTGATTATAGTCAGGCTGTGTGATTATAGTCAGGCTGTGTGATTATAGTAAGGCTGTGTGGATATAGTCAGGCTGTATGGATATAGTCAGGCTGTGTGATTATAGTCAGGCTGTGTGATTATAGTCAGGCTGTGTGATTATAGTAAGGCTGTGTGGATACAGTCAGGCTGTGTGATTATAGTCAGGCTGTGTGGATATAGTCAGGCTGTGTGATTATAGTCAGGCTGTGTGATTATAGTCAGGCTGTGTGACTATAGTCAGGCTGTGTGATTATAGTCGGGCTGTGTGGATATAGTCAGGCTGTGTGATTATAGTCAGGCTGTGTGATTATAGTCGGGCTGTGTGGATATAGTCAGGCTGTGTGGATATAGTCAGGCTGTGTGATTATAGTCAGGCTGTGTGATTATATTCAGGCTGTGTGGATATAGTCAGGATGTGTGATTATAGTCAGGCTGTGTGGATATAGTCAGGCTGTGTGATTATATTCAGGCTGTGTGGATATAGTCAGGCTGTGTGATTATATTCAGGCTGTGCGGATATAGTCAGGCTGTGTGATTATAGTCAGGCTGTGTTGATATAGACAGGCTGTGTGATTATAGTCAGGCTGTGTGATTATAGTCAGGCTGTGTGGATATAGTCAGGCTGTGTGATTATAGTCAGGCTGTGTGGATATAGTCAGGCTGTGTGATTATAGTCAGGCTGTGTTGATATAGACAGGCTGTGTGATTATAGTCAGGCTGTGTGGTTATAGTCAGGCTGTGTGATTATAGTCAGGCTGTGTGGATATAGTCAGGCTGTGTGATTATAGTCAGGCTGTGTGATTATAGTCAGGCTGTGTGGATATAGTCAGGCTGTGTGGATATAGTCAGGCTGTGTGATTATAGTCAGGCTGTGTGGATATAGTCAGGCTGTGTGGATATTGTCAGGCTGTGTGATTATAGTCAGGCTGTGTGGATATAGTCAGGCTGTGTGATTATAGTCAGGCTGTGTGGATATAGTCAGGCTGTGTGGATATAGTCAGGCTGTGTGATTATAGTCAGGCCGTGTGGATATAGTCAGGCTGTGTGGATATAGTCAGGCTGTGTGGTTATAGTCAGGCTGTGTGGATATAGTCAGGCTGTGTGATTATAGTCAGGCTGTGTGGATATAGTCAGGCTGTGTGATTATAGTCAGGCTGTGTGGATATAGTCAGGCTGTGTGGATATAGTCAGGCTGTGTGGATATAGTCAGGCTGGGTGGTTATATTCAGGCTGTGTGAATATAGTCAGGCAGTGTGATTATAGTCAGGCTGTGTGGATATAGTCAGGCTGTGTGGATATAGTCAGGCTGTGTGGTTATAGTCAGGCTGTGTGGTTATAGTCAGGCTGTGTGGATATAGTCAGGCTGTGTGGATATAATCAGGCTGTGTGGATATAGTCAGGCTGTGTGATTATAGTCAGGCTGTGTGATTATAGTCAGGCTGTGTGATTATAGTCAGGCTGTATGGATATAGTCAGGCTGTGTGGTTATAGTCAGGCTGTGTGATTATAGTCAGGCTGTGTGATTACAGTCAGGCTGTGTGATTATAATCAGGCTGTGTGGATATAGTCAGGCTGTGTGATTATAGTCAGGCTGTGTGATTATAGTCAGGCTGTGTGGATATAGTCAGGCTGTGTGGTTATAGTCAGGCTGTGTGATTATAGTCAGGCTGTGTGGATATAGTCAGGCTGTGTGATTATAGTCAGGCTGTGTGATTATAGTCAGGCTGTGTGGATATAGTCAGGCTGTGTGATTATAGTCAGGCTGTGTGATTATAGTCAGGTTGTGTGGATATAGTCAGTCTGTGTGGATATAGTCAGGCTGTGTGATTATAGTCAGGCTGTGTGGATATAGTCAGGCTGTGTGATTATAGTCAGGCTGTGTGATTATAGTCAGGCTGTGTGGATATAGTCAGGCTGTGTGGATATAGTCAGGCTGTGTGGATATAGTCAGGCTGTGTGATTATAGTCAGGCTGTGTGGATATAGTCAGGCTGTGTGGATATAGTCAGGCTGTGTGGATATAGTCAGGCTGTGTGATTATAGTCAGGCTGTGTGGATATAGTCAGGCTGTGTGATTATAGTCAGGCTGTGTGGATACAGTCAGGCTGTGTGATTATAGTCAGGCTGTGTGGATACAGTCAGGCTGTGTGATTATAGTCAGGCTGGGTGAATATAGTCAGGCTGTGTGGATATAGTCAGGCTGTGTGATTATAGTCAGGCTGTGTGGATATAGTCAGGCTGTGTGATTATAGTCAGGCTGTGTGGATACAGTCAGGCTGTGTGATTATAGTCAGGCTGGGTGAATATATTCAGGCTGTGTGGATATAGTCAGGCTGTGTGATTATAGTCAGGCTGTGTCGATATCGTCAGGCTGTGTGGATATAGTCAGGCTGTGTGGATATAGTCAGGCTGTGTGGATATAGTCAGGCTGTGTGATTATAGTCAGGCTGTGTGGATATAGTCAGGCTGTGTGATTGTAGTCAGGCTGTGTGGATATAGTCAGGCTGTGTGATTATAGTCAGGCTGTGTGATTATAGTCAGGCTGTGTGATTATAGTCAGGCTGTGTGGATATAGTCAGGCTGTGTGATTATAGTCAGGCTGTGTGGATATAGTCAGGCTGTGTGATTATAGTCAGGCTGTGTGATTATAGTCAGGCTGTGTGGTTATAGTCAGGCTGTGTGGATATAGTCAGGCTGTGTGATTATAGTCAGGCTGTGTGGATATAGTCAGGCTGTGTGATTGTAGTCAGGCTGTGTGGATATAGTCAGGCTGTGTGATTATCGTCAGGCTGTGTGATTATAGTCAGGCTGTGTGGATATAGTCAGGCTGTGTGATTATACTCAGGCTGTGTGGATATAGTCAGGCTGTGTGGTTATAGTCAGGCTGTGTGATTATAGTCTGGCTGTGTGGTTATAGTCATGCTGTGTGATTATAGTCAGGCTGTGTGGATATAGTCAGGCTATGTGGTATAGTCAGGCTGTGTGATTATAGTCAGGCTGTGTGGTTATAGTCAGGCTGTGTGGATATAGTCAGGCTGTGTGATTATAGTCAGGCTGTGTGGTTATAGTCAGGCTGTGTGATTATAGTCAGGCTGTGAGGATATAGTCAGGCTGTGTGGATATAGTCAGGCTGTGTGGTTATAGTCAGGCTGTGTGATTATAGTCAGGCTGTGTGATTATAGTCAGGCCGTGTGATTGTAGTCAGGCTGTGTGATTGTAGTCAGGCTGTGTGGATATAGTCAGGCTGTGTGATTATAGTCAGGCTGTGTGGTTATAGTCAGGCTGTGTGGATATAGTCAGGCTGTGTGGTTATAGTCAGGCTGTGTGGATATAGTCAGGCTGTGTGATTATAGTCAGGCTGTGTGGATATAGTCAGGCTGTGTGGTTATAGTCAGGCTGTGTGATTATAGTCAGGCTGTGTGGTTATAGTCAGGCTGTGTGATTATAGTCAGGCTGTGTGATTATAGTCAGGCTGTGTGATTATAGTCAGGCTGGGTGGTTATAGTCAGGCTGTGTGGATATAGTCAGGCTGTGTGGATATAGTCAGCCTGTATGGATATAGTCAGGCTGTGTGGATATAGTCATACTGTGTGATTATAGTCAGGCTGTGTGCATATCGTCAGGCTGTGTGATTATAGTCAGGCTGTGTGATTATAGTCAGGCTGTGTGATTATAGTAAGGCTGTGTGGATATAGTCAGGCTGTATGGATATAGTCAGGCTGTGTGATTATAGTCAGGCTGTGTGATTATAGTCAGGCTGTGTGATTATAGTAAGGCTGTGTGGATACAGTCAGGCTGTGTGATTATAGTCAGGCTGTGTGGATATAGTCAGGCTGTGTGATTATAGTCAGGCTGTGTGATTATAGTCAGGCTGTGTGATTATCGTCAGGCTGTGTGACTATAGTCAGGCTGTGTGATTATAGTCGGGCTGTGTGGATATAGTCAGGCTGTGTGATTATAGTCAGGCTGTGTGATTATAGTCAGGCTGTGTGGATATAGTCAGGCTGTGTATTATAGTCAGGCTGTGTGGATATAGTCAGGCGGTGTGATTATAGTCAGGCTGTGTGATTATAGTCAGGCTGTGTGATTATAATCAGGCTGTGTGGATATAGTCAGGCTGTGTGGATATAGTCAGGCTGTGTGGATATAGTCAGGCTGTGTGATTATAGTCAGGCTGTGTGAATATAGTCAGGCTGTGTGATTATAGTCAGGCTGTGTGGATATAGTCAGGCTGTGTGATTATAGTCAGGCTGTGTGGATATAGTCAGGCTGTGTGGTTATAGTCAGACTGTGTGGATATAGTCCGGCTGTGTGATTATATTCTGGCTGTGTGAATATAGTCAGGCTGTGTGATTATAGTCAGGCTGTGTGATTATAGTCAGGCTATGTGGATATAGTCAGGCTGAGTGCTTATAGTCAGGCTGTGTGATTATAGTCAGGCTGTGTGGATATAGTCAGGCTGTGTGATTATAGTCAGGCTGTGTGATTATAGTCAGGCTGTGTGATTATAGTCAGTCTGTGTGGATATAGTGAGGCTGTGTGGATATAGTCAGGCTGTGTGATTATAGTCAGGCTGTGTGATTATAGTCAGGCTGTGTGATTATAGTCAGGCTGTGTGGATATAGTCAGGCTGTGTGGATATAGTCAGGCTGTGTGATTATAGTCAGGCTGTGTGATTATAGTCAGGCTGTGTGGATATAGTCAGGCTGTGTGGATATAGTCAGGCTGTGTGATTATAGTCCGGCTGTGTGATTATAGTCAGGCTGTGTGATTATAGTCAGGCTGTGTGATTATAGTCAGGCTGTGTGGATATAGTCAGGCTGTGTGGATATAGTCAGGCTGTGTGATTATAGTCAGGCTGTGTGATTATAGTCAGGCTGTGTGATTATAGTCAGGCTGTGTGGATATAGTCAGGCTGTGTGATTATAGTCAGGCTGTGTGAATATAGTCAGGCTGTGTGGATATAGTCAGGCTGTGTGGATATAGTCAGACTGTGTGATTATAGTCAGGCTGTGTGATTATAGTCAGGCTGTGTGATTATAGTCAGGCTGTGTGGATATAGTCAGGCTGTGTGATTATAGTCAGGCTGTGTGGATATAGTCAGGCTGTGTGATTATACTCAGGCTGTGTGATTATAGTCAGGCTGTGTGGATATAGTCAGGCTGTGTGATTATAGTCAGGCTGTGTGATTATAGTCAGGCTGTGTGTATATAGTCAGGCTGTGTGATTATAGTCAGGCTGTGTGGATATAGTCAGGCTGTGTGATTATAGTCAGGCTGTGTGGATATAGTCAGGCTGTGTGATTGTAGTCAGGCTGTGTGGATATAGTCAGGCTGTGTGATTATAGTCAGGCTGTGTGATTATAGTCAGGCTGTGTGGATATAGTCAGGCTGTGTGATTATCGTCAGGCTGTGTGATTATATTCAGGCTGTGTGGATATAGTCAGGCTGTGTGGATATAGTCAGGCTGTGTGGTTATTGTCAGGCTGTGTGGTTATAGTCAGGCTGTGTGATTATAGTCAGGCTGTGTGGATATAGTCAGGCTGTGTGGTTATTGTCAGGCTGTGTGATTATAGTCAGGCTGTGTGGTTATAGTCAGGCTGTGTGATTATAGTCAGGCTGTGTGGATATAGTCAGGCTGTGTGGTTATAGTCAGGCTGTGTGATTATAGTCAGGCTGTGTGGTTATAGTCAGGCTGTGTGGATATAGTCAGGCTGTGTGATTATAGTCAGGCTGTGTGGTTATAGTCAGGCTGTGTGATTATAGTCAGGCTGTGAGGATATAGTCAGGCTGTGTGGATATAGTCAGGCTGTGTGGTTATAGTCAGGCTGTGTGATTATAGTCAGGCTGTGTGATTATAGTCAGGCCGTGTGATTGTAGTCAGGCTGTGTGATTGTAGTCAGGCTGTGTGGATATAGCCAGGCTGTGTGATTATAGTCAGGCTGTGTGGTTATTGTCAGGCTGTGTGGATATAGTCAGGCTGTGTGGTTATAGTCAGGCTGTGTGGATATAGTCAGGCTCTGTGGTTATAGTCAGGCTGTGTGGATATAGTCAGGCTGTGTGATTATAGTCAGGCTGTGTGATTATAGTCAGGCTGTGTGATTATAGTCAGGCTGTGTGGATATAGTCAGGCTGTGTGATTATAGTCAGGCTGTGTGATTATAGTCATGCTGTGTGATTATAGTCAGGCTGGGTGGTTATAGTCAGGCTGTGTGGATATAGTCAGGCTGTGTGGATATAGTCAGCCTGGATGGATATAGTCAGGCTGTGTGGATATAGTCATACTGTGTGATTATAGTCAGGCTGTGTGCATATTGTCAGGCTGTGTGATTATAGTCAGGCTGTGTGATTATAGTCAGGCTGTGTGATTATAGTAAGGCTGTGTGGATATAGTCAGGCTGTATGGATATAGTCAGGCTGTGTGATTATAGTCAGGCTGTGTGATTATAGTCAGGCTGTGTGATTATAGTAAGGCTGTGTGGATACAGTCAGGCTGCGTGATTATAGTCAGGCTGTGTGGATATAGTCAGGCTGTGTGATTATAGTCAGGCTGTGTGATTATAGTCAGGCTGTGTGATTATAGTCAGGCTGTGTGACTATAGTCAGGCTGTGTGATTATAGTCAGGCTGTGTGATTATAGTCAGGCTGTGTGGATATAGTCAGGCTGTGTGATTATAGTCAGGCTGTGTGGATATAGTCAGGCGGTGTGATTATAGTCAGGCTGTGTGATTATAGTCAGGCTGTGTGATTATAGTCAGGCTGTGTGGATATAGTCAGGCTGTGTGGATATAGTCAGGCTGTGTGGATATAGTCAGGCTTTGTGATTATAGTCAGGCTGTGTGAATATAGTCAGGCTGTGTGATTATAGTCAGGCTGTGTGGATATAGTCAGGCTGTGTGATTATAGTCAGGCTGTGTGGATATAGTCAGGCTGTGTGGTTATAGTCAGACTGTGTGGATATAGTCCGGCTGTGTGATTATATTCTGGCTGTGTGAATATAGTCAGGCTGTGCGATTATAGTCAGGCTGTGTGAATATAGTCAGGCTGTGTGATTATAGTCAGGCTGTGTGGATATAGTCAGGCTGTGTGATTATAGTCAGGCTGTGTGGATATAGTCAGGCTGTGTGGTTATAGTCAGACTGTGTGGATATAGTCCGGCTGTGTGATTATATTCTGGCTGTGTGAATATAGTCAGGCTGTGCGATTATAGTCAGGCTGTGTGATTATAGTCAGGCTGTGTGATTATAGTCAGGCTGTGTGGATATAGTCAGGCTGAGTGATTATAGTCAGGCTGTGTGATTATAGTCAGGCTGTGTGGATATAGTCAGGCTGTGTGATTATAGTCAGGCTGTGTGATTATAGTCAGGCTGTGTGATTATAGTCAGTCTGTGTGGATATAGTGAGGCTGTGTGGATATAGTCAGGCTGTGTGATTATAGTCAGGCTGTGTGATTATAGTCAGGCTGTGTGATTATAGTCAGGCTGTGTGGATATAGTCAGGCTGTGTGGATATAGTCAGGCTGTGTGATTATAGTCAGGCTGTGTGATTATAGTCAGGCTGTGTGGATATAGTCAGGCTGTGTGGATATAGTCAGGCTGTGTGATTATAGTCAGGCTGTGTGGATATATAATCAGGCTGTGTGGATATAGTCAGGCTGCGTGATTATAGTCAGGCTGTGTGAATATAGTCAGGCTGTGTGGATATAGTCACGCTGTGTGAATATAGTCAGGCTGGGTGAATATAGTCAGGCTGTGTGGATATAGTCAGGCTGTGTGAATATAGTCAGGCTGTGTGGATGTAGTCAGGCTGTGGGGATATAGTCAGGCTGTGTGATTATAGTCAGGCTGTGTGGTTATAGTCAGGCTGTCTGATTATAGTCAGGCTGTGTGATTATAGTCAGGATGTGTGATTATAGTCAGGCTGTGTGGATATCGTCAGGCTGTGTGGATACAGTCAGGCTGTGTGATTATAGTCAGGCTGTGTGGATATAGTCAGGCTGTGTGATTATAGTCAGGCTGTGTGATTATAGTCAGGCTGTGTGGATATAGTCAGGCTGTGTGGATATAGTCAGGCTGTGTGGAAATAGTCAAGCTGTGTGATTATAGTCAGGCTGTGTGGATATAGTCAGGCTGTGTGGATATAGTCAGGCTGTGTGGATATAGTCAGGCTGTGTGATTATAGTCAGGCTGTGTGGATATAGTCAGGCTGTGTGATTATAGTCAGGCTGTGTGGATATAGTCAGGCTGTGTGGATATAGTCAGGCTGTGTGGATATAGTCAGGCTGTGTGATTATAGTCAGGCTGCGTGATTATAGTCAGGCTGTGTGATTATAGTCAGGCTGTGTGGATACAGTCAGGCTGTGTGATTATAGTCAGGCTGGGTGAATATAGTCAGGCTGTGTGGATATAGTCAGGCTGTGTGATTATAGTCGGGCTGTGTGGATATAGTCAGGCTGTGTGATTATAGTCAGGATGTGTGATTATAGTCAGGCTGTGTGATTATAGTCAGGCTGTGTGGATATAGTCAGGCTGTGTGATTATAGTCAGGCTGTGTGATTATAGTCAGGCTGTGTGATTATAGTCAGGCTGGGTGAATATAGTCAGGCTGTGTGATTATAGTCAGGCTGTGTGATTATAGTCAGGCTGTGTGGATATAGTCAGGCTGTGTGATTATAGTCAGGCTGTGTGATTATAGTCAGGCTGTGTGATTATAGTCAGGCTGTGTGGATATAGTCAGGCTGTGTGATTATAGTCAGGCTGTGTGGATATAGTCAGGCTGTGTGGTTATAGTCAGACTGTGTGGATATAGTCCGGCTGTGTGATTATATTCTGGCTGTGTGAATATAGTCAGGCTGTGTGATTATAGTCAGGCTGTGTGATTATAGTCAGGCTGTGTGGATATAGTCAGGCTGAGTGCTTATAGTCAGGCTGTGTGATTATAGTCAGGCTGTGTGATTATAGTCAGGCTGTGTGGATATAGTCAGGCTGAGTGCTTATAGTCAGGCTGTGTGATTATAGTCAGGCTGTGTGGATATAGTCAGGCTGTGTGATTATAGTCAGGCTGTGTGATTATAGTCAGGCTGTGTGATTATAGTCAGTCTGTGTGGATATAGTGAGGCTGTGTGGATATAGTCAGGCTGTGTGATTATAGTCAGGCTGTGTGATTATAGTCAGGCTGTGTGATTATAGTCAGGCTGTGTGGATATAGTCAGGCTGTGTGGATATAGTCAGGCTGTGTGATTATAGTCAGGCTGTGTGATTATAGTCAGGCTGTGTGGATATAGTCAGGCTGTGTGGATATAGTCAGGCTGTGTGATTATAGTCCGGCTGTGTGGATATAGTCAGACTGTGTGATTATAGTCAGGCTGTGTGATTATAGTCAGGCTGTGTGATTATAGTCAGGCTGTGTGGATATAGTCAGGCTGTGTGATTATAGTCAGGCTGTGTGGATATAGTCAGGCTGTGTGATTATACTCAGGCTGTGTGATTATAGTCAGGCTGTGTGGATATAGTCAGGCTGTGTGATTATAGTCAGGCTGTGTGATTATAGTCAGGCTGTGTGTATATAGTCAGGCTGTGTGATTATAGTCAGGCTGTGTGGATATAGTCAGGCTGTGTGATTATAGTCAGGCTGTGTGGATATAGTCAGGCTGTGTGATTGTAGTCAGGCTGTGTGGATATAGTCAGGCTGTGTGATTATAGTCAGGCTGTGTGATTATAGTCAGGCTGTGTGGATATAGTCAGGCTGTGTGATTATCGTCAGGCTGTGTGATTATATTCAGGCTGTGTGGATATAGTCAGGCTGTGTGGATATAGTCAGGCTGTGTGGTTATTGTCAGGCTGTGTGGTTATAGTCAGGCTGTGTGATTATAGTCAGGCTGTGTGGATATAGTCAGGCTGTGTGGTTATTGTCAGGCTGTGTGATTATAGTCAGGCTGTGTGGTTATAGTCAGGCTGTGTGATTATAGTCAGGCTGTGTGGATATAGTCAGGCTGTGTGGTTATAGTCAGGCTGTGTGATTATAGTCAGGCTGTGTGGTTATAGTCAGGCTGTGTGGATATAGTCAGGCTGTGTGATTATAGTCAGGCTGTGTGGTTATAGTCAGGCTGTGTGATTATAGTCAGGCTGTGAGGATATAGTCAGGCTGTGTGGATATAGTCAGGCTGTGTGGTTATAGTCAGGCTGTGTGATTATAGTCAGGCTGTGTGATTATAGTCAGGCCGTGTGATTGTAGTCAGGCTGTGTGATTGTAGTCAGGCTGTGTGGATATAGCCAGGCTGTGTGATTATAGTCAGGCTGTGTGGTTATAGTCAGGCTGTGTGGATATAGTCAGGCTGTGTGGTTATAGTCAGGCTGTGTGGATATAGTCAGGCTCTGTGGTTATAGTCAGGCTGTGTGGATATAGTCAGGCTGTGTGATTATAGTCAGGCTGTGTGATTATAGTCAGGCTGTGTGTATATAGTCAGGCTGTGTGATTATAGTCAGGCTGTGTGGATATAGTCAGGCTGTGTGATTATAGTCAGGCTGTGTGGATATAGTCAGGCTGTGTGATTGTAGTCAGGCTGTGTGGATATAGTCAGGCTGTGTGATTATAGTCAGGCTGTGTGATTATAGTCAGGCTGTGTGGATATAGTCAGGCTGTGTGATTATCGTCAGGCTGTGTGATTATATTCAGGCTGTGTGGATATAGTCAGGCTGTGTGGATATAGTCAGGCTGTGTGGTTATTGTCAGGCTGTGTGGTTATAGTCAGGCTGTGTGATTATAGTCAGGCTGTGTGGATATAGTCAGGCTGTGTGGTTATTGTCAGGCTGTGTGATTATAGTCAGGCTGTGTGGTTATAGTCAGGCTGTGTGATTATAGTCAGGCTGTGTGGATATAGTCAGGCTGTGTGGTTATAGTCAGGCTGTGTGATTATAGTCAGGCTGTGTGGTTATAGTCAGGCTGTGTGGATATAGTCAGGCTGTGTGATTATAGTCAGGCTGTGTGGTTATAGTCAGGCTGTGTGATTATAGTCAGGCTGTGAGGATATAGTCAGGCTGTGTGGATATAGTCAGGCTGTGTGGTTATAGTCAGGCTGTGTGATTATAGTCAGGCTGTGTGATTATAGTCAGGCCGTGTGATTGTAGTCAGGCTGTGTGATTGTAGTCAGGCTGTGTGGATATAGCCAGGCTGTGTGATTATAGTCAGGCTGTGTGGTTATTGTCAGGCTGTGTGGATATAGTCAGGCTGTGTGGTTATAGTCAGGCTGTGTGGATATAGTCAGGCTCTGTGGTTATAGTCAGGCTGTGTGGATATAGTCAGGCTGTGTGATTATAGTCAGGCTGTGTGATTATAGTCAGGCTGTGTGATTATAGTCAGGCTGTGTGGATATAGTCAGGCTGTGTGATTATAGTCAGGCTGTGTGATTATAGTCATGCTGTGTGATTATAGTCAGGCTGGGTGGTTATAGTCAGGCTGTGTGGATATAGTCAGGCTGTGTGGATATAGTCAGCCTGGATGGATATAGTCAGGCTGTGTGGATATAGTCATACTGTGTGATTATAGTCAGGCTGTGTGCATATTGTCAGGCTGTGTGATTATAGTCAGGCTGTGTGATTATAGTCAGGCTGTGTGATTATAGTAAGGCTGTGTGGATATAGTCAGGCTGTATGGATATAGTCAGGCTGTGTGATTATAGTCAGGCTGTGTGATTATAGTCAGGCTGTGTGATTATAGTAAGGCTGTGTGGATACAGTCAGGCTGCGTGATTATAGTCAGGCTGTGTGGATATAGTCAGGCTGTGTGATTATAGTCAGGCTGTGTGATTATAGTCAGGCTGTGTGATTATAGTCAGGCTGTGTGACTATAGTCAGGCTGTGTGATTATAGTCAGGCTGTGTGATTATAGTCAGGCTGTGTGGATATAGTCAGGCTGTGTGATTATAGTCAGGCTGTGTGGATATAGTCAGGCGGTGTGATTATAGTCAGGCTGTGTGATTATAGTCAGGCTGTGTGATTATAGTCAGGCTGTGTGGATATAGTCAGGCTGTGTGGATATAGTCAGGCTGTGTGGATATAGTCAGGCTTTGTGATTATAGTCAGGCTGTGTGAATATAGTCAGGCTGTGTGATTATAGTCAGGCTGTGTGGATATAGTCAGGCTGTGTGATTATAGTCAGGCTGTGTGGATATAGTCAGGCAGTGTGGTTATAGTCAGACTGTGTGGATATAGTCCGGCTGTGTGATTATATTCTGGCTGTGTGAATATAGTCAGGCTGTGCGATTATAGTCAGGCTGTGTGAATATAGTCAGGCTGTGTGATTATAGTCAGGCTGTGTGGATATAGTCAGGCTGTGTGATTATAGTCAGGCTGTGTGGATATAGTCAGGCTGTGTGGTTATAGTCAGACTGTGTGGATATAGTCCGGCTGTGTGATTATATTCTGGCTGTGTGAATATAGTCAGGCTGTGCGATTATAGTCAGGCTGTGTGATTATAGTCAGGCTGTGTGATTATAGTCAGGCTGTGTGGATATAGTCAGGCTGAGTGATTATAGTCAGGCTGTGTGATTATAGTCAGGCTGTGTGGATATAGTCAGGCTGTGTGATTATAGTCAGGCTGTGTGATTATAGTCAGGCTGTGTGATTATAGTCAGTCTGTGTGGATATAGTGAGGCTGTGTGGATATAGTCAGGCTGTGTGATTATAGTCAGGCTGTGTGATTATAGTCAGGCTGTGTGATTATAGTCAGGCTGTGTGGATATAGTCAGGCTGTGTGGATATAGTCAGGCTGTGTGATTATAGTCAGGCTGTGTGATTATAGTCAGGCTGTGTGGATATAGTCAGGCTGTGTGGATATAGTCAGGCTGTGTGATTATAGTCAGGCTGTGTGGATATATAATCAGGCTGTGTGGATATAGTCAGGCTGCGTGATTATAGTCAGGCTGTGTGAATATAGTCAGGCTGTGTGGATATAGTCACGCTGTGTGAATATAGTCAGGCTGGGTGAATATAGTCAGGCTGTGTGGATATAGTCAGGCTGTGTGAATATAGTCAGGCTGTGTGGATGTAGTCAGGCTGTGGGGATATAGTCAGGCTGTGTGATTATAGTCAGGCTGTGTGGTTATAGTCAGGCTGTCTGATTATAGTCAGGCTGTGTGATTATAGTCAGGATGTGTGATTATAGTCAGGCTGTGTGGATATCGTCAGGCTGTGTGGATACAGTCAGGCTGTGTGATTATAGTCAGGCTGTGTGGATATAGTCAGGCTGTGTGATTATAGTCAGGCTGTGTGATTATAGTCAGGCTGTGTGGATATAGTCAGGCTGTGTGGATATAGTCAGGCTGTGTGGAAATAGTCAAGCTGTGTGATTATAGTCAGGCTGTGTGGATATAGTCAGGCTGTGTGGATATAGTCAGGCTGTGTGGATATAGTCAGGCTGTGTGATTATAGTCAGGCTGTGTGGATATAGTCAGGCTGTGTGATTATAGTCAGGCTGTGTGGATATAGTCAGGCTGTGTGGATATAGTCAGGCTGTGTGGATATAGTCAGGCTGTGTGATTATAGTCAGGCTGCGTGATTATAGTCAGGCTGTGTGATTATAGTCAGGCTGTGTGGATACAGTCAGGCTGTGTGATTATAGTCAGGCTGGGTGAATATAGTCAGGCTGTGTGGATATAGTCAGGCTGTGTGATTATAGTCAGGCTGTGTGGATATAGTCAGGCTGTGTGATTATAGTCAGGATGTGTGATTATAGTCAGGCTGTGTGATTATAGTCAGGCTGTGTGGATATAGTCAGGCTGTGTGATTATAGTCAGGCTGTGTGATTATAGTCAGGCTGTGTGATTATAGTCAGGCTGGGTGAATATAGTCAGGCTGTGTGATTATAGTCAGGCTGTGTGATTATAGTCAGGCTGTGTGGATATAGTCAGGCTGTGTGATTATAGTCAGGCTGTGTGATTATAGTCAGGCTGTGTGATTATAGTCAGGCTGTGTGGATATAGTCAGGCTGTGTGATTATAGTCAGGCTGTGTGGATATAGTCAGGCTGTGTGGTTATAGTCAGACTGTGTGGATATAGTCCGGCTGTGTGATTATATTCTGGCTGTGTGAATATAGTCAGGCTGTGTGATTATAGTCAGGCTGTGTGATTATAGTCAGGCTGTGTGGATATAGTCAGGCTGAGTGCTTATAGTCAGGCTGTGTGATTATAGTCAGGCTGTGTGATTATAGTCAGGCTGTGTGGATATAGTCAGGCTGAGTGCTTATAGTCAGGCTGTGTGATTATAGTCAGGCTGTGTGGATATAGTCAGGCTGTGTGATTATAGTCAGGCTGTGTGATTATAGTCAGGCTGTGTGATTATAGTCAGTCTGTGTGGATATAGTGAGGCTGTGTGGATATAGTCAGGCTGTGTGATTATAGTCAGGCTGTGTGATTATAGTCAGGCTGTGTGATTATAGTCAGGCTGTGTGGATATAGTCAGGCTGTGTGGATATAGTCAGGCTGTGTGATTATAGTCAGGCTGTGTGATTATAGTCAGGCTGTGTGGATATAGTCAGGCTGTGTGGATATAGTCAGGCTGTGTGATTATAGTCCGGCTGTGTGGATATAGTCAGACTGTGTGATTATAGTCAGGCTGTGTGATTATAGTCAGGCTGTGTGATTATAGTCAGGCTGTGTGGATATAGTCAGGCTGTGTGATTATAGTCAGGCTGTGTGGATATAGTCAGGCTGTGTGATTATACTCAGGCTGTGTGATTATAGTCAGGCTGTGTGGATATAGTCAGGCTGTGTGATTATAGTCAGGCTGTGTGATTATAGTCAGGCTGTGTGTATATAGTCAGGCTGTGTGATTATAGTCAGGCTGTGTGGATATAGTCAGGCTGTGTGATTATAGTCAGGCTGTGTGGATATAGTCAGGCTGTGTGATTGTAGTCAGGCTGTGTGGATATAGTCAGGCTGTGTGATTATAGTCAGGCTGTGTGATTATAGTCAGGCTGTGTGGATATAGTCAGGCTGTGTGATTATCGTCAGGCTGTGTGATTATATTCAGGCTGTGTGGATATAGTCAGGCTGTGTGGATATAGTCAGGCTGTGTGGTTATTGTCAGGCTGTGTGGTTATAGTCAGGCTGTGTGATTATAGTCAGGCTGTGTGGATATAGTCAGGCTGTGTGGTTATTGTCAGGCTGTGTGATTATAGTCAGGCTGTGTGGTTATAGTCAGGCTGTGTGATTATAGTCAGGCTGTGTGGATATAGTCAGGCTGTGTGGTTATAGTCAGGCTGTGTGATTATAGTCAGGCTGTGTGGTTATAGTCAGGCTGTGTGGATATAGTCAGGCTGTGTGATTATAGTCAGGCTGTGTGGTTATAGTCAGGCTGTGTGATTATAGTCAGGCTGTGAGGATATAGTCAGGCTGTGTGGATATAGTCAGGCTGTGTGGTTATAGTCAGGCTGTGTGATTATAGTCAGGCTGTGTGATTATAGTCAGGCCGTGTGATTGTAGTCAGGCTGTGTGATTGTAGTCAGGCTGTGTGGATATAGCCAGGCTGTGTGATTATAGTCAGGCTGTGTGGTTATAGTCAGGCTGTGTGGATATAGTCAGGCTGTGTGGTTATAGTCAGGCTGTGTGGATATAGTCAGGCTCTGTGGTTATAGTCAGGCTGTGTGGATATAGTCAGGCTGTGTGATTATAGTCAGGCTGTGTGATTATAGTCAGGCTGTGTGGATATAGTCAGGCTGTGTGATTATAGTCAGGCTGTGTGATTATAGTCATGCTGTGTGATTATAGTCAGGCTGGGTGGTTATAGTCAGGCTGTGTGGATATAGTCAGGCTGTGTGGATATAGTCAGCCTGGATGGATATAGTCAGGCTGTGTGGATATAGTCATACTGTGTGATTATAGTCAGGCTGTGTGCATATTGTCAGGCTGTGTGATTATAGTCAGGCTGTGTGATTATAGTCAGGCTGTGTGATTATAGTAAGGCTGTGTGGATATAGTCAGGCTGTATGGATATAGTCAGGCTGTGTGATTATAGTCAGGCTGTGTGATTATAGTCAGGCTGTGTGATTATAGTAAGGCTGTGTGGATACAGTCAGGCTGCGTGATTATAGTCAGGCTGTGTGGATATAGTCAGGCTGTGTGATTATAGTCAGGCTGTGTGATTATAGTCAGGCTGTGTGATTATAGTCAGGCTGTGTGACTATAGTCAGGCTGTGTGATTATAGTCAGGCTGTGTGATTATAGTCAGGCTGTGTGGATATAGTCAGGCTGTGTGATTATAGTCAGGCTGTGTGGATATAGTCAGGCGGTGTGATTATAGTCAGGCTGTGTGATTATAGTCAGGCTGTGTGATTATAGTCAGGCTGTGTGGATATAGTCAGGCTGTGTGGATATAGTCAGGCTGTGTGGATATAGTCAGGCTTTGTGATTATAGTCAGGCTGTGTGAATATAGTCAGGCTGTGTGATTATAGTCAGGCTGTGTGGATATAGTCAGGCTGTGTGATTATAGTCAGGCTGTGTGGATATAGTCAGGCTGTGTGGTTATAGTCAGACTGTGTGGATATAGTCCGGCTGTGTGATTATATTCTGGCTGTGTGAATATAGTCAGGCTGTGCGATTATAGTCAGGCTGTGTGAATATAGTCAGGCTGTGTGATTATAGTCAGGCTGTGTGGATATAGTCAGGCTGTGTGATTATAGTCAGGCTGTGTGGATATAGTCAGGCTGTGTGGTTATAGTCAGACTGTGTGGATATAGTCCGGCTGTGTGATTATATTCTGGCTGTGTGAATATAGTCAGGCTGTGCGATTATAGTCAGGCTGTGTGATTATAGTCAGGCTGTGTGATTATAGTCAGGCTGTGTGGATATAGTCCGGCTGAGTGATTATAGTCAGGCTGTGTGATTATAGTCAGGCTGTGTGGATATAGTCAGGCTGTGTGATTATAGTCAGGCTGTGTGATTACAGTCAGGCTGTGTGATTATAGTCAGTCTGTGTGGATATAGTGAGGCTGTGTGGATATAGTCAGGCTGTGTGATTAAAGTCAGGCTGTGTGATTATAGTCAGGCTGTGTGATTATAGTCAGGCTGTGTGGATATAGTCAGGCTGTGTGGATATAGTCAGGCTGTGTGATTATAGTCAGGCTGTGTGATTATAGTCAGGCTGTGTGGATATAGTCAGGCTGTGTGGATATAGTCAGGCTGTGTGATTATAGTCAGGCTGTGTGGATATATAATCAGGCTGTGTGGATATAGTCAGGCTGCGTGATTATAGTCAGGCTGTGTGAATATAGTCAGGCTGTGTGGATATAGTCACGCTGTGTGAATATAGTCAGGCTGGGTGAATATAGTCAGGCTGTGTGGATATAGTCAGGCTGTGTGAATATAGTCAGGCTGTGTGGATGTAGTCAGGCTGTGGGGATATAGTCAGGCTGTGTGATTATAGTCAGGCTGTGTGGTTATAGTCAGGCTGTCTGATTATAGTCAGGCTGTGTGATTATAGTCAGGATGTGTGATTATAGTCAGGCTGTGTGGATATCGTCAGGCTGTGTGGATACAGTCAGGCTGTGTGATTATAGTCAGGCTGTGTGGATATAGTCAGGCTGTGTGATTATAGTCAGGCTGTGTGATTATAGTCAGGCTGTGTGGATATAGTCAGGCTGTGTGGATATAGTCAGGCTGTGTGGAAATAGTCAAGCTGTGTGATTATAGTCAGGCTGTGTGGATATAGTCAGGCTGTGTGGATATAGTCAGGCTGTGTGATTATAGTCAGGCTGTGTGGATATAGTCAGGCTGTGTGATTATAGTCAGGCTGTGTGGATATAGTCAGGCTGTGTGGATATAGTCAGGCTGTGTGGATATAGTCAGGCTGTGTGATTATAGTCAGGCTGCGTGATTATAGTCAGGCTGTGTGATTATAGTCAGGCTGTGTGGATACAGTCAGGCTGTGTGATTATAGTCAGGCTGGGTGAATATAGTCAGGCTGTGTGGATATAGTCAGGCTGTGTGATTATAGTCAGGCTGTGTGGATATAGTCAGGCTGTGTGATTATAGTCAGGATGTGTGATTATAGTCAGGCTGTGTGATTATAGTCAGGCTGTGTGGATATAGTCAGGCTGTGTGATTATAGTCAGGCTGTGTGATTATAGTCAGGCTGTGTGATTATAGTCAGGCTGGGTGAATATAGTCAGGCTGTGTGATTATAGTCAGGCTGTGTGATTATAGTCAGGCTGTGTGGATATAGTCAGGCTGTGTGATTATAGTCAGGCTGTGTGATTATAGTCAGGCTGTGTGATTATAGTCAGGCTGTGTGGATATAGTCAGGCTGTGTGATTATAGTCAGGCTGTGTGGATATAGTCAGGCTGTGTGATTATAGTCAGGCTGTGTGGTTCTAGTCAGGCTTTGTGATTATAGTCAGGCTGTGTGGTTATAGTCAGGCTGTGTGGATATAGTCAGGCTGTGTGATTATAGTCAGGCTGTGTGATTATATTCAGGCTGTGTGATTATAGTCAGGCTGTGTGGATATAGTCAGGCTGTGTGGATATAGTCAGGCTGTGTGGATATAGTCAGGCTGTGTGATTATCGTCAGGCTGTGTGGATATAGTCAGGCTGTGTGATTATATTCAGGCGGTGCGGATATAGTCAGGCTGTGTGATTATAGTCAGGCTGTGTTGATATAGACAGGCTGTGTGATTATAGTCAGGCTGTGTGATTATAGTCAGTCTGTGTGAAAATAGTCAGGCTGTGTGGATATAGTCAGGCTGTGTGGTTATAGTCAGGCTGTGTGATTCTAGTCAGGCTGTGTGATTATAGTCAGGCTGTGTGATTATAGTCCGGCTGTGTGGATATAGTCAGGCTGTGTGGACATAGTCAGGCTGTGTGGATATAGTCAGGCTGTGTGATTATAGTCAGGCTGTGTGATTATAGTCAGGCTGTGTGATTATAGTCAGGCTGTGTGGATATAGTCATGCTGTGTGGATATATTCAGGCTGTGTGATTATAATCAGGCTGTGTGATTATAGTCAGGCTGTGTGATTATAGTCAGGCTGTGTGGATATAGTCAGGCTGTGTGGATATAGTCAGGCTGTGTGGATATAGTCAGGCTGTGTGATTATAGTCAGGCTGTGTGGTTATAGTCAGGCTGTGTGATTATAGTCAGGCTGTGTGGATATATTCAGGCTGTGTGATTATAGTCAGGCTGTGTGATTATAGTCAGGCTGTGTGATTATAGTCAGGCTGTGTGGATATAGTCAGGCTGTGTGGATATAGTCAGGCTGTGTGAATATAGTCAGGCTGTGTGGATATAGTCAGGCTGTGTGATTATAGTCAGGCTGTGTGGATATAGTCAGGCTGTGTGGATATAGTCAGGCTGTGTGATTATAGTCAGGCTGTGTGGATATAGTCAGGCTGTGTGATTATAGTCAGGCTGTGTGGATATAGTCAGGCTGTGTGGATATAGTCAGGCTGTGTGATTATAGTCAGGCTGTGTGGATATAGTCAGGCTGTGTGATTATAGTCAGGCTGTGTGATTATAGTCAGGCTGTGTGGATATAGTCAGGCTGTGTGATTATAGTCAGGCTGTGTGGATATTGTCAGGCTGTGTGATTATAGTCAGGCTGTGTGATTATAGTCAGGCTGTGTGGATATAGTCAGGCTGTGTGATTATAGTCCGGCTGTGTGGATATAATCAGGCTGTGTGGATATAGTCAGGCTGTGTGATTATAGTCAGGCTGTGTGGATATAGTCAGGCTGTGTGATTATAGTCAGGCTGTGTGATTATAGTCAGGCTGTGTGGATATAGTCAGGCTGTGTGGACATAGACAGGCTGTGTGGATATAGTCAGGCTGTGTGATTATAGTCAGGCTGTGTGATTATAGTCAGGCTGTGTGATTATAGTCAGGCTGTGTAGATATAGTCAGGCTGTGTGGATATAGTCAGGCTGTGTGATTATCGTCAGGCTGTGTGATTATAGTCAGGCTGTGTGGATATAGTCAGGCTGTGTGATTATAGTCAGGCTGTGTGATTATCGTCAGGCTGTGTTTATATAGTCAGGCTGTGTGATTATAGTCAGGCTGTGTGATTATAGTCAGGCTGTGTGGATATAGTCAGGCTGTGTGGATATAGTCAGGCTGTGTGGATATAGTCAGGCTGTGCGATTATAGTCAGGCTGTGTGATTATAGTCAGGCTGTGTGATTATAGTCAGGCTGTGTGGATATAGTCAGGCTGTGTGATTATAGTCAGGCTGTGTGGATATAGTCAGGCTGTGTGATTATAGTCAGGCTGTGTGGATATAGTCAGGCTGTGTGATTATAGTCAGGCTGTGTGGATATAGTCAGGCTGTGTGGATATAGTCAGGCTGTGTGGATATAGTCAGGCTGTGTGATTATAGTCAGGCTGTGTGACTATAGTCAGGCTGTGTGATTATAGTCGGGCTGTGTGGATATAGTCAGGCTGTGTGATTATAGTCAGGCTGTGTGATTATAGTCAGGCTGTGTGGATATAGTCAGGCTGTGTGATTATAGTCAGGCTGTGTGGATATAGTCAGGCGGTGTGATTATAGTCAGGCTGTGTGATTATAGTCAGGCTGTGTGATTATAGTCAGGCTGTGTGGATATAGTCAGGCTGTGTGGATATAGTCAGGCTGTGTGGATATAGCCAGGCTGTGTGATTATAGTCAGGCTGTGTGATTATAGTCAGGCTGTGTGAATATAGTCAGGCTGTGTGATTATAGTCAGGCTGTGTGGATATAGTCAGGCTGTGTGATTATAGTCAGTCTGTGTGGATATAGTCAGGCTGTGTGGTTATAGTCAGACTGTGTGGATATAGTCCGGCTGTGTGATTATATTCTGGCTGTGTGAATATAGTCAGGCTGTGTGATTATAGTCAGGCTGTGTGATTATAGTCAGGCTGTGTGATTATAGTCAGGCTGTGTGGATATAGTCAGGCTGAGTGATTATAGTCAGGCTGTGTGATTATAGTCAGGCTGTGTGGATATAGTCAGGCTGTGTGATTATAGTCAGGCTGTGTGATTATTGTCAGGCTGTGTGATTATAGTCAGTCTGTGTGGATATAGTGAGGCTGTGTGGATATAGTCAGGCTGTGTGATTATAGTCAGGCTGTGTGATTATAGTCAGGCTGTGTGATTATCGTCAGGCTGTGTGGATATCGTCAGGCTGCGTGGATATAGTCAGGCTGTGTGATTATAGTCAGGCTGTGTGATTATAGTCAGGCTGTGTGGATATAGTCAGGCTGTGTGGATATAGTCAGGCTGTGTGATTATAGTCAGGCTGTGTGGATATAGTCAGGCTTTGTGGATATAGTCAGGCTGCGTGATTATAGTCAGGCTGTGTGAATATAGTCAGGCTGTGTGGATATAGTCACGCTGTGTGAATATAGTCAGGCTGGGTGAATATAGTCAGGCTGTGTGGATATCGTCAGGCTGTGTGAATATAGTCAGGCTGTGTGGATATAGTCAGGCTGTGTGGATATAGTCAGGCTGTGTGATTATAGTCAGGCTGTGTGGTTATAGTCAGGCTGTCTGATTATAGTCAGGCTGTGTGATTATAGTCAGGCTGTGTGGATATAGTCAGGCTGTGTGGATATAGTCAGGCTGTGTGATTATAGTCAGGCTGTGTGGATATAATCAGGCTGTGTGATTATAGTCAGGCTGTGTGATTATAGTCAGGCTGTGTGATTATAGTCAGGCTGTGTGGATATAGACAGGCTGTGTGGATATAGTCAGGCTGTGTGGAAATAGTCAGGCTGTGTGATTATAGTCAAGCTGTGTGGTTATAGTCAGGCTGTCTGATTATAGTCAGGCTGTGTGATTATAGTCAGGCTGTGTGGATATAGTCAGGCTGTGTGGATATAGTCAGGCTGTGTGATTATAGTCAGGCTGTGTGGATATAATCAGGCTGTGTGATTATAGTCAGGCTGTGTGATTATAGTCAGGCTGTGTGATTATAGTCAGGCTGTGTGATTATAGTCAGGCTGTGTGGATATAGTCAGGCTGTGTGGATATAGTCAGGCTGTGTGATTATAGTCAGGCTGTGTGGATATAGTCAGGCTGTGTGATTATAGTCAGGCTGTGTGGATATAGTCAGGCTGTGTGGATATAGTCAGGCTGTGTGGATATAGTCAGGCTGTGTGATTATAGTCAGGCTGTGTGATTATAGTCAGGCTGTGTGATTATAGTCAGGCTGTGTGGATACAGTCAGGCTGTGTGATTATAGTCAGGCTGGGTGAATATAGTCAGGCTGTGTGGATATAGTCAGGCCGTGTGATTATAGTCAGGCTGTGTGATTATAGTCAGGCTGTGTGGATATAGTCAGGCTGTGTGATTATAGTCAGGCTGTGTGATTATAGTCAGGCTGTGTGATTATAGTCAGGCTGTGTGGATATAGTCAGGCTGTGTGATTATAGTCAGGCTGTGTGGATATAGTCAGGCTGTGTGATTATAGTCAGGCTGTGTGATTATAGTCAGGCTGTGTGATTATAGTCAGGCTGTGTGGATATAGTCAGGCGGTGTGATTATAGTCAGGCTGTGTGGATATAGTCAGGCTGTGTGATTATAGTCAGGCTGTGTGGTTCTAGTCAGGCTTTGTGATTATAGTCAGGCTGTGTGGTTATAGTCAGGCTGTGTGGATATAGTCAGGCTGTGTGATTATAGTCAGGCTGTGTGATTATATTCAGGCTGTGTGGATATAGTCAGGCTGTGTGATTATAGTCAGGCTGTGTGGATATAGTCAGGCTGTGTGATTATATTCAGGCTGTGTGGATATACTCAGGCTGTGTGATTATATTCAGGCGGTGCGGATATAGTCAGGCTGTGTGATTATAGTCAGGCTGTGTGATTATAGTCAGGCTGTGTGGATATAGTCAGGCTGTGTGATTATAGTCAGGCTGTGTGGATATAGTCAGGCTGTGTGATTATATTCAGGCTGTGTGGATATAGTCAGGCTGTGTGATTATATTCAGGCGGTGCGGATATAGTCAGGCTGTGTGATTATAGTCACGCTGTGTTGATATAGACAGGCTGTGTGGTTATAGTCAGGCTGTATGGATATAGTCAGGCTGTGTGATTATAGTCAGTCTGTGTGATTATAGTCAGGCTGTGTGGATATAGTCAGGCTGTGTGGTTATAGTCAGGCTGTGTGATTATAGTCAGGCTGTGTGATTATAGTCAGGCTGTGTGATTATAGTCAGGCTGTGTGGATATAGTCAGGCTGTGTGGTCATAGTCAGGCTGTGTGGATATAGTCAGGCTGTGTGATTATAGTCAGGCTGTGTGATTATAGTCAGGCTGTGTGATTATAGTCAGGCTGTGTGGATATAGTCAGGCTGTGTGGATATAGTCAGGCTGTGTGATTATAATCAGGCTGTGTGATTATAGTCAGGCTGTGTGATTATAGTCAGGCTGTGTGGATATAGTCAGGCTGTGTGGATATAGTCAGGCTGTGTGGATATAGTCAGGCTGTGTGATTATAGTCAGGCTGTGTGGTTATAGTCAGGCTGTGTGATTATAGTCAGGCTGTGTGGATATAGTCAGGCTGTGTGATTATAGTCAGGCTGTGTGATTATAGTCAGGCTGTGTGATTATAGTCAGGCTGTGTGGATATAGTCAGGCTGTGTGGATATAGTCAGGCTGTGTGAATATAGTCAGGCTGTGTGGATATAGTCAGGCTGTGTGATTATAGTCAGGCTGTGTGGATATAGTCAGGCTGTGTGATTATAGTCAGGCTGTGTGGATATAGTCAGGCTGTGTGATTATAGTCAGGCTGTGTGGATATAGTCAGGCTGTGTGGATATAGTCAGGCTGTGTGATTATAGTCAGGCTGTGTGGATATAGTCAGGCTGTGTGATTATAGTCAGGCTGTGTGATTATAGTCAGGCTGTGTGGATATAGTCAGGCTGTGTGATTATAGTCAGGCTGTGTGGATATAGTCAGGATGTGTGATTATAGTCAGGCTGTGTGATTATAGTCAGGCTGTGTGGATATAGTCAGGCTGTGTGATTATAGTCCGGCTGTGTGGATATAGTCAGGCTGTGTGGATGTAGTCAGGCTGTGTGATTATAGTCAGGCTGTGTAGATATAGTCAGGCTGTGTGGATATAATCAGGCTGTGTGATTATAGTCAGGCTGTGTGATTATAGTCAGGCTGTGTGATTATAGTCAGGCTGTGTGGATATAGTCAGGCTGTGTGGATATAGTCAGGCTGTGTGATTATAGTCAGGCTGTGTGGATATAGTCAGGCTGTGTGATTATAGTCAGGCTGTGTGATTATAGTCAGGCTGTGTGGATATAGTCAGGCTGTGTGGACATACTCAGGCTGTGTGGATATAGTCAGGCTGTGTGATTATAGTCAGGCTGTGTGATTATAGTCAGGCTGTGTGGATATAGTCAGGCTGTGTGGATATAGTCAGGCTGTGTGATTATCGTCAGGCTGTGTGATTATCGTCAGGCTGTGTGGATATAGTCAGGCTGTGTGATTATAGTCAGGCTGTGTGATTATCGTCAGGATGTGTGGATATAGTCAGGCTGTGTGATTATAGTCAGGCTGTGTGATTATAGTCAGGCTGTGTGGATATAGTCAGGCTGTGTGGATATAGTCAGGCTGTGTGGATATAGTCAGGCTGTGTGATTATAGTCAGGCTGTGTGATTATAGTCAGGCTGTGTGATTATAGTCAGGCTGTGTGGATATAGTCAGGCTGTGTGATTATAGTCAGGCTGTGTGGATATAGTCAGGCTGTGTGATTATAGTCAGGCTGTGTGGATATAGTCAGTCTGTGTGATTATAATCAGGCTGTGTGGATACAGTCAGGCTGTGTGATTATATTCAGGCTGGGTGAATATAGTCAGGCTGTGTGATTATAGTCAGGCTGTGTGGATATAGTCAGGCTGTGTGATTATAGTCAGGCTGTGTGATTATAGTCAGGCTGTGTGATTATAGTCAGGCTGTGTGGATATAGTCAGGCTGTGTGATTATAGTCAGGCTGTGTGGATATAGTCAGGCTGTGTGGATATAGTCAGGCTGTGTGGATATAGTCAGGCTGTGTGATTATAGTCAGGCTGTGTGGATATAGTCAGGCTGTGTGATTATAGACAGGCTGTGTGGATATAGTCAGGCTGTGTGGATATAGTCAGGCTGTGTGATTATAGTCAGGCTGTGTGATTATAGTCAGGCTGTGTGGATATAGTCAGGCTGTGTGGATATAGTCAGGCTGTGTGATTATAGTCAGGCTGTGTGATTATAGTCAGGCTGTTTGGATATAGTCAGGCTGTGTGATTATAGTCAGGCTATGTGATTATAGTCAGGCTGTGTGGATATAGTCAGGCTGTGTGATTATAGTCAGGCTGTGTGATTATAGTCAGGCTGTGTGATTATAGTCAGGCTGTGTGGATACAGTCAGGCTGTGTGATTATATTCAGGCTGGGTGAATATAGTCAGGCTGTGTGATTATAGTCAGGCTGTGTGGATATAGTCAGGCTGTGTGATTATAGTCAGGCTGTGTGATTATAGTCAGGCTGTGTGGATATAGTCAGGCTGTGTGATTATAGTCAGGCTGTGTTGTTATAGTCAGGCTGTGTGGATATAGTCAGGTTGTGTGATTATAGTCAGGCTGTGTGATTATAGTCAGGCTGTGTGATTATAGTCAGGCTGTGTGGATATAGTCAGGCTGTGTGATTATAGTCAGGCTGTGTGATTATAGTCAGGCTGTGTGATTATAGTCAGGCTGTGTGGATATAGTCAGGCTGTGTGGACATAGTCAGGCTGTGTGGATATAGTCAGGCTGTGTGATTATAGTCAGGCTGTGTGATTATAGTCAGGCTGTGTGATTATAGTCAGGCTGTGTGGATATAGTCAGGCTGTGTGGATATAATCAGGCTGTGTGTTTATAGTCAGGCTGTGTGATTATAGTCAGGCTGTGTGATTATAGTCAGGCTGTGTGGATATAGTCAGGCTGTGTGGATATAGTCAGGCTGTGTGATTATCGTCAGGCTGTGTGGTTATAGTCAGGCAGTGTGATTATATTCAGGCTGTGTGGATATAGTCAGGCTGTGTGGATATAGTCAGGCTGTGTGATTATAGTCAGGCTGTGTGGATATAGTCAGGCTGTGTGATTATAGTCAGGCTGTGTGGATATAGTCAGGCTGTGTGGATATAGTCAGGCTGTGTGGATATAGTCAGGCTGTGTGATTATAGTCAGGCTGTGTGATTATAGTCAGGCTGTGTGGTTATAGTCAGGCTGTGTGGATATAGTCAGGCTGTGTGAATATAGTCAGGCTGTGTGGATATAGTCAGGCTGTGTGAATATAGTCATGCTGTGTGATTATAGTCAGGCTGGGTGATTATAGTCAGGCTGTGTGGATATAGTCAGGCTGTGTGATTATAGTCAGGCTGTGTGGATATAGTCAGGCTGTGTGGATATAGTCAGGCTGTGTGGATATAGTCAGGCTGTGTGATTATAGTCAGGCTGTGTGGATATAGTCAGGCTGTGTGATTATAGACAGGCTGTGTGGATATAGTCAGGCTGTGTGGATATAGTCAGGCTGTGTGATTATAGTCAGGCTGTGTGATTATAGTCAGGCTGTGTGGATATAGTCAGGCTGTGTGGATATAGTCAGGCTGTGTGATTATAGTCAGGCTGTTTGGATATAGTCAGGCTGTGTGATTATAGTCAGGCTATGTGATTATAGTCAGGCTGTGTGGATATAGTCAGGCTGTGTGATTATAGTCAGGCTGTGTGATTATAGTCAGGCTGTGTGATTATAGTCAGGCTGTGTGGATACAGTCAGGCTGTGTGATTATATTCAGGCTGGGTGAATATAGTCAGGCTGTGTGATTATAGTCAGGCTGTGTGGATATAGTCAGGCTGTGTGATTATAGTCAGGCTGTGTGATTATAGTCAGGCTGTGTGGATATAGTCAGGCTGTGTGATTATAGTCAGGCTGTGTGATTATAGTCAGGCTGTGTGGATATAGTCAGGCTGTGTGATTATAGTCAGGCTGTGTTGTTATAGTCAGGCTGTGTGGATATAGTCAGGTTGTGTGATTATAGTCAGGCTGTGTGATTATAGTCAGGCTGTGTGATTATAGTCAGGCTGTGTGGATATAGTCAGGCTGTGTGATTATAGTCAGGCTGTGTGATTATAGTCAGGCTGTGTGATTATAGTCAGGCTGTGTGGATATAGTCAGGCTGTGTGGACATAGTCAGGCTGTGTGGATATAGTCAGGCTGTGTGATTATAGTCAGGCTGTGTGATTATAGTCAGGCTGTGTGATTATAGTCAGGCTGTGTGGATATAGTCAGGCTGTGTGGATATAATCAGGCTGTGTGTTTATAGTCAGGCTGTGTGATTATAGTCAGGCTGTGTGATTATAGTCAGGCTGTGTGGATATAGTCAGGCTGTGTGGATATAGTCAGGCTGTGTGATTATCGTCAGGCTGTGTGGTTATAGTCAGGCAGTGTGATTATATTCAGGCTGTGTGGATATAGTCAGGCTGTGTGGATATAGTCAGGCTGTGTGATTATAGTCAGGCTGTGTGGATATAGTCAGGCTGTGTGATTATAGTCAGGCTGTGTGGATATAGTCAGGCTGTGTGGATATAGTCAGGCTGTGTGGATATAGTCAGGCTGTGTGATTATAGTCAGGCTGTGTGATTATAGTCAGGCTGTGTGGTTATAGTCAGGCTGTGTGGATATAGTCAGGCTGTGTGAATATAGTCAGGCTGTGTGGATATAGTCAGGCTGTGTGAATATAGTCATGCTGTGTGATTATAGTCAGGCTGGGTGATTATAGTCAGGCTGTGTGGATATAGTCAGGCTGTGTGGATATAGTCAGGCTGTGTGATTAAGTCAGGCTGTGTGATTATAGTCAGGCTGTGTGGATATAGTCAGGGTGTGTGGTTATAGTCAGGCTGTGTGATTATAGTCAGGCTGTGTGATTATAGTCAGGCTGTGTGATTATAGTCAGGCTGTGTGGATATAGTCAGGCTGTGTGGATATAGTCAGGCTGTGTGATTATAGTCAGGCTGTGTGATTATAGTCAGGCTCTGTGGATATAGTCAGGCTGTGTGATTATAGTCAGGCTGTGTGGATATAGTCAGGCTGTGTGATTATAGTCAGGCTGTGTGATTATAGTCAGGCTGTGTGGATATAGTCAGGCTGTGTGGATATAGTCAGGCTGTGTGGATATAGTCAGGCTGTGTGATTATAGTCAGGCTGTGTGGATATAGTCAGGCTGTGTGATTATGGTCAGGCTGTGTGGATATAGTCAGGCTGTGTGGATATAGTCAGGCTGTGTGATTATAGTCAGGCTGTGTGATTATAGTCAGGCTGTGTGGATATAGTCAGGCTGTGTGATTATAGTCAGGCTGTGTGGATATAGTCAGGCTGTGTGGTTATAGTCAGGCTGTGTGATTATAGTCAGGCTGTGTGGTTATAGTCAGGCTGTGTGATTATAGTCAGGCTGTGTGGATATAGTCAGGCTGTGTGGTTATAGTCAGGCTGTGTGGATATAGTCAGGCTGTGTGGTTATAGTCAGGCTGTGTGGATAGAGTCAGGCTGTGTGATTATAGTCAGGCTGTGTGATTATAGTCAGGCCGTGTGATTGTAGTCAGGCTGTGTGATTGTAGTCAGGCTGTGTGGATATAGTCAGGCTGTGTGATTATAGTCAGGCTGTGTGGTTATAGTCAGGCTGTGTGGATATAGTCAGGCTGTGTGGTTATAGTCAGGCTGTGTGGATATAGTCAGGCTGTGTGGTTATAGTCAGGCTGTGTGGATATAGTCAGGCTGTGTGATTATAGTCAGGCTGTGTGATTATAGTCAGGCTGTGTGGATATCGTCAGGCTGTGTGAATATAGTCAGGCTGTGTGGATATAGTCAGGCTGTGTGGATATAGTCAGGCTGTGTGATTATAGTCAGGCTGTGTGGTTATAGTCAGGCTGTCTGATTATAGTCAGGCTGTGTGATTATAGTCAGGCTGTGTGATTATAGTCAGGCTGTGTGGATATAGTCAGGCTGTGTGATTATAGTCAGGCTGTGTGGATATAGTCAGGCTGTGTGGATATAGTCAGGCTGTGTGGATATAGTCAGGCTGTGTGATTATAGTCAGGCTGTGTGGATATAGTCAGGCTGTGTGATTATAGACAGGCTGTGTGGATATAGTCAGGCTGTGTGGATATAGTCAGGCTGTGTGATTATAGTCAGGCTGTGTGATTATAGTCAGGCTGTGTGGATATAGTCAGGCTGTGTGGATATAGTCAGGCTGTGTGATTATAGTCAGGCTGTGTGATTATAGTCAGGCTGTTTGGATATAGTCAGGCTGTGTGATTATAGTCAGGCTATGTGATTATAGTCAGGCTGTGTGGATATAGTCAGGCTGTGTGATTATAGTCAGGCTGTGTGATTATAGTCAGGCTGTGTGATTATAGTCAGGCTGTGTGGATACAGTCAGGCTGTGTGATTATATTCAGGCTGGGTGAATATAGTCAGGCTGTGTGATTATAGTCAGGCTGTGTGGATATAGTCAGGCTGTGTGATTATAGTCAGGCTGTGTGATTATAGTCAGGCTGTGTGGATATAGTCAGGCTGTGTGATTATAGTCAGGCTGTGTTGTTATAGTCAGGCTGTGTGGATATAGTCAGGTTGTGTGATTATAGTCAGGCTGTGTGATTATAGTCAGGCTGTGTGATTATAGTCAGGCTGTGTGGATATAGTCAGGCTGTGTGATTATAGTCAGGCTGTGTGATTATAGTCAGGCTGTGTGATTATAGTCAGGCTGTGTGGATATAGTCAGGCTGTGTGGACATAGTCAGGCTGTGTGGATATAGTCAGGCTGTGTGATTATAGTCAGGCTGTGTGATTATAGTCAGGCTGTGTGATTATAGTCAGGCTGTGTGGATATAGTCAGGCTGTGTGGATATAATCAGGCTGTGTGTTTATAGTCAGGCTGTGTGATTATAGTCAGGCTGTGTGATTATAGTCAGGCTGTGTGGATATAGTCAGGCTGTGTGGATATAGTCAGGCTGTGTGATTATCGTCAGGCTGTGTGGTTATAGTCAGGCAGTGTGATTATATTCAGGCTGTGTGGATATAGTCAGGCTGTGTGGATATAGTCAGGCTGTGTGATTATAGTCAGGCTGTGTGGATATAGTCAGGCTGTGTGATTATAGTCAGGCTGTGTGGATATAGTCAGGCTGTGTGGATATAGTCAGGCTGTGTGGATATAGTCAGGCTGTGTGATTATAGTCAGGCTGTGTGATTATAGTCAGGCTGTGTGGTTATAGTCAGGCTGTGTGGATATAGTCAGGCTGTGTGAATATAGTCAGGCTGTGTGGATATAGTCAGGCTGTGTGAATATAGTCATGCTGTGTGATTATAGTCAGGCTGGGTGATTATAGTCAGGCTGTGTGGATATAGTCAGGCTGTGTGATTATAGTCAGGCTGTGTGGATATAGTCAGGCTGTGTGGATATAGTCAGGCTGTGTGGATATAGTCAGGCTGTGTGATTATAGTCAGGCTGTGTGGATATAGTCAGGCTGTGTGATTATAGACAGGCTGTGTGGATATAGTCAGGCTGTGTGGATATAGTCAGGCTGTGTGATTATAGTCAGGCTGTGTGATTATAGTCAGGCTGTGTGGATATAGTCAGGCTGTGTGGATATAGTCAGGCTGTGTGATTATAGTCAGGCTGTTTGGATATAGTCAGGCTGTGTGATTATAGTCAGGCTATGTGATTATAGTCAGGCTGTGTGGATATAGTCAGGCTGTGTGATTATAGTCAGGCTGTGTGATTATAGTCAGGCTGTGTGATTATAGTCAGGCTGTGTGGATACAGTCAGGCTGTGTGATTATATTCAGGCTGGGTGAATATAGTCAGGCTGTGTGATTATAGTCAGGCTGTGTGGATATAGTCAGGCTGTGTGATTATAGTCAGGCTGTGTGATTATAGTCAGGCTGTGTGGATATAGTCAGGCTGTGTGATTATAGTCAGGCTGTGTGATTATAGTCAGGCTGTGTGGATATAGTCAGGCTGTGTGATTATAGTCAGGCTGTGTTGTTATAGTCAGGCTGTGTGGATATAGTCAGGTTGTGTGATTATAGTCAGGCTGTGTGATTATAGTCAGGCTGTGTGATTATAGTCAGGCTGTGTGGATATAGTCAGGCTGTGTGATTATAGTCAGGCTGTGTGATTATAGTCAGGCTGTGTGATTATAGTCAGGCTGTGTGGATATAGTCAGGCTGTGTGGACATAGTCAGGCTGTGTGGATATAGTCAGGCTGTGTGATTATAGTCAGGCTGTGTGATTATAGTCAGGCTGTGTGATTATAGTCAGGCTGTGTGGATATAGTCAGGCTGTGTGGATATAATCAGGCTGTGTGTTTATAGTCAGGCTGTGTGATTATAGTCAGGCTGTGTGATTATAGTCAGGCTGTGTGGATATAGTCAGGCTGTGTGGATATAGTCAGGCTGTGTGATTATCGTCAGGCTGTGTGGTTATAGTCAGGCAGTGTGATTATATTCAGGCTGTGTGGATATAGTCAGGCTGTGTGGATATAGTCAGGCTGTGTGATTATAGTCAGGCTGTGTGGATATAGTCAGGCTGTGTGATTATAGTCAGGCTGTGTGGATATAGTCAGGCTGTGTGGATATAGTCAGGCTGTGTGGATATAGTCAGGCTGTGTGATTATAGTCAGGCTGTGTGATTATAGTCAGGCTGTGTGGTTATAGTCAGGCTGTGTGGATATAGTCAGGCTGTGTGAATATAGTCAGGCTGTGTGGATATAGTCAGGCTGTGTGAATATAGTCATGCTGTGTGATTATAGTCAGGCTGGGTGATTATAGTCAGGCTGTGTGGATATAGTCAGGCTGTGTGGATATAGTCAGGCTGTGTGATTAAGTCAGGCTGTGTGATTATAGTCAGGCTGTGTGGATATAGTCAGGGTGTGTGGTTATAGTCAGGCTGTGTGATTATAGTCAGGCTGTGTGATTATAGTCAGGCTGTGTGATTATAGTCAGGCTGTGTGGATATAGTCAGGCTGTGTGGATATAGTCAGGCTGTGTGATTATAGTCAGGCTGTGTGATTATAGTCAGGCTCTGTGGATATAGTCAGGCTGTGTGATTATAGTCAGGCTGTGTGGATATAGTCAGGCTGTGTGATTATAGTCAGGCTGTGTGATTATAGTCAGGCTGTGTGGATATAGTCAGGCTGTGTGGATATAGTCAGGCTGTGTGGATATAGTCAGGCTGTGTGATTATAGTCAGGCTGTGTGGATATAGTCAGGCTGTGTGATTATGGTCAGGCTGTGTGGATATAGTCAGGCTGTGTGGATATAGTCAGGCTGTGTGATTATAGTCAGGCTGTGTGATTATAGTCAGGCTGTGTGGATATAGTCAGGCTGTGTGATTATAGTCAGGCTGTGTGGATATAGTCAGGCTGTGTGGTTATAGTCAGGCTGTGTGATTATAGTCAGGCTGTGTGGTTATAGTCAGGCTGTGTGATTATAGTCAGGCTGTGTGGATATAGTCAGGCTGTGTGGTTATAGTCAGGCTGTGTGGATATAGTCAGGCTGTGTGGTTATAGTCAGGCTGTGTGGATAGAGTCAGGCTGTGTGATTATAGTCAGGCTGTGTGATTATAGTCAGGCCGTGTGATTGTAGTCAGGCTGTGTGATTGTAGTCAGGCTGTGTGGATATAGTCAGGCTGTGTGATTATAGTCAGGCTGTGTGGTTATAGTCAGGCTGTGTGGATATAGTCAGGCTGTGTGGTTATAGTCAGGCTGTGTGGATATAGTCAGGCTGTGTGGTTATAGTCAGGCTGTGTGGATATAGTCAGGCTGTGTGATTATAGTCAGGCTGTGTGATTATAGTCAGGCTGTGTGGATATCGTCAGGCTGTGTGAATATAGTCAGGCTGTGTGGATATAGTCAGGCTGTGTGGATATAGTCAGGCTGTGTGATTATAGTCAGGCTGTGTGGTTATAGTCAGGCTGTCTGATTATAGTCAGGCTGTGTGATTATAGTCAGGCTGTGTGGATATAGTCAGGCTGTGTGGATATAGTCAGGCTGTGTGGATATAATCAGGCTGTGTGTTTATAGTCAGGCTGTGTGATTATAGTCAGGCTGTGTGATTATAGTCAGGCTGTGTGGATATAGTCAGGCTGTGTGGATATAGTCAGGCTGTGTGATTATCGTCAGGCTGTGTGGTTATAGTCAGGCAGTGTGATTATATTCAGGCTGTGTGGATATAGTCAGGCTGTGTGGATATAGTCAGGCTGTGTGGATATAGTCAGGCTGTGTGATTATAGTCAGGCTGTGTGATTATAGTCAGGCTGTGTGGATATAGTCAGGCTGTGTGATTATAGTCAGGCTGTGTGGATATAGTCAGGCTGTGTGGATATAGTCAGGCTGTGTGATTATAGTCAGGCTGTGTGATTATAGTCAGGCTGTGTGATTATAGTCAGGCTGTGTGGATACAGTCAGGCTGTGTGATTATAGTCAGGCTGGATGAATATAGTCAGGCTGTGTGGATATAGTCAGGCCGTGTGATTATAGTCAGGCTGTGTGATTATAGTCAGGCTGTGTGGATATAGTCAGGCTGTGTGATTATAGTCAGGCTGTGTGATTATAGTCAGGCTGTGTGGATATAGTCAGGCTGTGTGATTATAGTCAGGCTGTGTGATTATACTCAGGCTGTGTGATTATAGTCAGGCTGTGTGGATATAGTCAGGCGGTGTGATTATAGTCAGGCTGTGTGGATATAGTCAGGCTGTGTGATTATAGTCAGGCTGTGTGGTTCTAGTCAGGCTTTGTGATTATAGTCAGGCTGTGTGATTATAGTCAGGCTGTGTGGATATAGTCAGGCTGTGTGGATATAGTCAGGCTGTGTGATTATAGTCAGGCTGTGTGATTATATTCAGGCTGTGTGGATATAGTCAGGCTGTGTGATTATAGTCAGGCTGTGTGGATATAGTCAGGCTGTGTGATTATATTCAGGCTGTGTGGATATAGTCAGGCTGTGTGATTATATTCAGGCGGTGCGGATATAGTCAGGCTGTGTGATTATAGTCACGCTGTGTTGATATAGACAGGCTGTGTGGTTATAGTCAGGCTGTATGGATATAGTCAGGCTGTGTGATTATAGTCAGTCTGTGTGATTATAGTCAGGCTGTGTGGATATAGTCAGGCTGTGTGGTTATAGTCAGGCTGTGTGATTATAGTCAGGCTGTGTGATTATAGTCAGGCTGTGTGATTATAGTCAGGCTGTGTGGATATAGTCAGGCTGTGTGGTCATAGTCAGGCTGTGTGGATATAGTCAGGCTGTGTGATTATAGTCAGGCTGTGTGATTATAGTCAGGCTGTGTGATTATAGTCAGGCTGTGTGGATATAGTCAGGCTGTGTGGATATAGTCAGGCTGTGTGATTATAATCAGGCTGTGTGATTATAGTCAGGCTGTGTGATTATAGTCAGGCTGTGTGGATATAGTCAGGCTGTGTGGATATAGTCAGGCTGTGTGGATATAGTCAGGCTGTGTGATTATAGTCAGGCTGTGTGGTTATAGTCAGGCTGTGTGATTATAGTCAGGCTGTGTGGATATAGTCAGGCTGTGTGATTATAGTCAGGCTGTGTGATTATAGTCAGGCTGTGTGATTATAGTCAGGCTGTGTGGATATAGTCAGGCTGTGTGGATATAGTCAGGCTGTGTGAATATAGTCAGGCTGTGTGGATATAGTCAGGCTGTGTGATTATAGTCAGGCTGTGTGGATATAGTCAGGCTGTGTGATTATAGTCAGGCTGTGTGGATATAGTCAGGCTGTGTGATTATAGTCAGGCTGTGTGGATATAGTCAGGCTGTGTGGATATAGTCAGGCTGTGTGATTATAGTCAGGCTGTGTGGATATAGTCAGGCTGTGTGATTATAGTCAGGCTGTGTGATTATAGTCAGGCTGTGTGGATATAGTCAGGCTGTGTGATTATAGTCAGGCTGTGTGGATATAGTCAGGATGTGTGATTATAGTCAGGCTGTGTGATTATAGTCAGGCTGTGTGGATATAGTCAGGCTGTGTGATTATAGTCCGGCTGTGTGGATATGGTCAGGCTGTGTGGATATAGTCAGGCTGTGTGATTATAGTCAGGCTGTGTAGATATAGTCAGGCTGTGTGGATATAGTCAGGCTGTGTGATTATAGTCAGGCTGTGTGATTATAGTCAGGCTGTGTGATTATAGTCAGGCTGTGTGGATATAGTCAGGCTGTGTGGATATAGTCAGGCTGTGTGATTATAGTCAGGCTGTGTGGATATAGTCAGGCTGTGTGATTATAGTCAGGCTGTGTGATTATAGTCAGGCTGTGTGGATATAGTCAGGCTGTGTGGACATACTCAGGCTGTGTGGATATAGTCAGGCTGTGTGATTATAGTCAGGCTGTGTGATTATAGTCAGGCTGTGTGGATATAGTCAGGCTGTGTGGATATAGTCAGGCTGTGTGATTATCGTCAGGCTGTGTGATTATCGTCAGGCTGTGTGGATATAGTCAGGCTGTGTGATTATAGTCAGGCTGTGTGATTATCGTCAGGCTGTGTGGATATAGTCAGGCTGTGTGATTATAGTCAGGCTGTGTGGATATAGTCAGGCTGTGTGGATATAGTCAGGCTGTGTGGATATAGTCAGGCTGTGTGATTATAGTCAGGCTGTGTGATTATAGTCAGGCTGTGTGATTATAGTCAGGCTGTGTGGATATAGTCAGGCTGTGTGATTATAGTCAGGCTGTGTGGATATAGTCAGGCTGTGTGATTATAGTCAGGCTGTGTGGATATAGTCAGTCTGTGTGATTATAATCAGGCTGTGTGGATACAGTCAGGCTGTGTGATTATATTCAGGCTGGGTGAATATAGTCAGGCTGTGTGATTATAGTCAGGCTGTGTGGATATAGTCAGGCTGTGCGATTATAGTCAGGCTGTGTGATTATAGTCAGGCTGTGTGATTATAGTCAGGCTGTGTGGATATAGTCAGGCTGTGTGATTATAGTCAGGCTGTGTGGATATAGTCAGGCTGTGTGGATATAGTCAGGCTGTGTGGATATAGTCAGGCTGTGTGATTATAGTCAGGCTGTGTGGATATAGTCAGGCTGTGTGGATATAGTCAGGCTGTGTGATTATAGACAGGCTGTGTGGATATAGTCAGGCTGTGTGGATATAGTCAGGCTGTGTGATTATAGTCAGGCTGTGTGATTATAGTCAGGCTGTGTGGATATAGTCAGGCTGTGTGGATATAGTCAGGCTGTGTGATTATAGTCAGGCTGTGTGATTATAGTCAGGCTGTGTGGATATAGTCAGGCTGTGTGATTATAGTCAGGCTATGTGATTATAGTCAGGCTGTGTGGATATAGTCAGGCTGTGTGATTATAGTCAGGCTGTGTGATTATAGTCAGGCTGTGTGATTATAGTCAGGCTGTGTGGATACAGTCAGGCTGTGTGATTATATTCAGGCTGGGTGAATATAGTCAGGCTGTGTGATTATAGTCAGGCTGTGTGGATATAGTCAGGCTGTGTGATTATAGTCAGGCTGTGTGATTATAGTCAGGCTGTGTGGATATAGTCAGGCTGTGTGATTATAGTCAGGCTGTGTGGATATAGTCAGGCTGTGTGATTATAGTCAGGCTGTGTGATTATAGTCAGGCTGTGTGGATATAGTCAGGCTGTGTGATTATAGTCAGGCTGTGTGATTATAGTCAGGCTGTGTGGATATAGTCAGGCTGTGTGATTATAGTCAGGCTGTGTTGTTATAGTCAGGCTGTGTGGATATAGTCAGGTTGTGTGATTATAGTCAGGCTGTGTGATTATAGTCAGGCTGTGTGATTATAGTCAGGCTGTGTGGATATAGTCAGGCTGTGTGATTATAGTCAGGCTGTGTGATTATAGTCAGGCTGTGTGGATATAGTCAGGCTGTGTGGACATAGTCAGGCTGTGTGGATATAGTCAGGCTGTGTGATTATAGTCAGGCTGTGTGATTATAGTCAGGCTGTGTGGATATAGTCAGGCTGTGTGGATATAATCAGGCTGTGTGTTTATAGTCAGGCTGTGTGATTATAGTCAGGCTGTGTGATTATAGTCAGGCTGTGTGGATATAGTCAGGCTGTGTGGATATAGTCAGGCTGTGTGATTATAACCACACAGCCTGACGATAATCACACAGCCTGACTATATCCACACAGCCTGACTATATCCACACAGCCTGACTATAATCACACAGCCTGACTATAATCACACAGCCTGACTATAAACACACAGCCTGATTATATCCACACAGCCTGACTATATCCACACAGCCTGACTATAATCACACAGCCTGACTATAATCACACAGCCTGACTATATCCACACAGCCTGACTATGTCCACACAGCCTGAATATAATCACACTGCCTGACTATAACCACACAGCCTGACGATAGTCAGGCAGTGTGATTATATTCAGGCTGTGTGGATATAGTCAGGCTGTGTGGATATAGTCAGGCTGTGTGATTATAGTCAGGCTGTGTGGATATAGTCAGGCTGTGTGATTATAGTCAGGCTGTGTGGATATAGTCAGGCTGTGTGGATATAGTCAGGCTGTGTGGATATAGTCAGGCTGTGTGATTATAGTCAGGCTGTGTGATTATAGTCAGGCTGTGTGGATATAGTCAGGCTGTGTGATTATAGTCAGGCTGTGTGGATATAGTCAGGCTGTGTGATTATGGTCAGGCTGTGTGGATATAGTCAGGCTGTGTGGACATACTCAGGCTGTGTGGATATAGTCAGGCTGTGTGGATATAGTCAGGCTGTGTGGATATAGTCAGGCTGTGTGGATATAGTCAGGCTGTGTGATTATAGTCAGGCTGTGTGATTATAGTCAGGCTGTGTGGATATAGTCAGGCTGTGTGATTATAGTCAGGCTGTGTGGATATAGTCAGGCTGTGTGATTATAGTCAGGCTGTGTGGATATAGTCAGGCTGTGTGGACATACTCAGGCTGTGTGGATATAGTCAGGCTGTGTGATTATAGTCAGGCTGTGTGATTATAGTCAGGCTGTGTGGATATAGTCAGGCTGTGTGGATATAGTCAGGCTGTGTGATTATAGTCAGGCTGTGTGATTATAGTCAGGCTGTGTGGATATAGTCAGGCTGTGTGATTATAGTCAGGCTGTGTGGATATAGTCAGGCTGTGTGATTATAGTCAGGCTGTGTGGATATAGTCAGGCTGTGTGGACATACTCAGGCTGTGTGGATATAGTCAGGCTGTGTGATTATAGTCAGGCTGTGTGATTATAGTCAGGCTGTGTGGATATAGTCAGGCTGTGTGGATATAGTCAGGCTGTGTGATTATCGTCAGGCTGTGTGATTATCGTCAGGCTGTGTGGATATAGTCAGGCTGTGTGATTATAGTCAGGCTGTGTGATTATCGTCAGGCTGTGTGGATATAGTCAGGCTGTGTGATTATAGTCAGGCTGTGTGGATATAGTCAGGCTGTGTGGATATAGTCAGGCTGTGTGATTATAGTCAGGCTGTGTGATTATAGTCAGGCTGTGTGATTATAGTCAGGCTGTGTGGATATAGTCAGGCTGTGTGATTATAGTCAGGCTGTGTGGATATAGTCAGGCTGTGTGATTATAGTCAGGCTGTGTGGATATAGTCAGTCTGTGTGATTATAATCAGGCTGTGTGGATACAGTCAGGCTGTGTGATTATATTCAGGCTGGGTGAATATAGTCAGGCTGTGTGATTATAGTCAGGCTGTGTGGATATAGTCAGGCTGTGCGATTATAGTCAGGCTGTGTGATTATAGTCAGGCTGTGTGATTATAGTCAGGCTGTGTGGATATAGTCAGGCTGTGTGATTATAGTCAGGCTGTGTGGATATAGTCAGGCTGTGTGGATATAGTCAGGCTGTGTGGATATAGTCAGGCTGTGTGATTATAGTCAGGCTGTGTGGATATAGTCAGGCTGTGTGATTATAGACAGGCTGTGTGGATATAGTCAGGCTGTGTGGATATAGTCAGGCTGTGTGATTATAGTCAGGCTGTGTGATTATAGTCAGGCTGTGTGGATATAGTCAGGCTGTGTGATTATAGTCAGGCTGTGTGGATATAGTCAGGCTGTGTGATTATGGTCAGGCTGTGTGGATATAGTCAGGCTGTGTGGATATAGTCAGGCTGTGTGATTATAGTCAGGCTGTGTGATTATAGTCAGGCTGTGTGGATATAGTCAGGCTGTGTGATTATAGTCAGGCTGTGTGATTATAGTCAGGCTGTGTGATTATAGTCAGGCTGTGTGGATATAGTCAGGCTGTGTGGACATAGTCAGGCTGTGTGGATATAGTCAGGCTGTGTGATTATAGTCAGGCTGTGTGATTATAGTCAGGCTGTGTGATTATAGTCAGGCTGTGTGGATATAGTCAGGCTGTGTGGATATAATCAGGCTGTGTGTTTATAGTCAGGCTGTGTGATTATAGTCAGGCTGTGTGATTATAGTCAGGCTGTGTGGATATAGTCAGGCTGTGTGGATATAGTCAGGCTGTGTGATTATCGTCAGGCTGTGTGGTTATAGTCAGGCAGTGTGATTATATTCAGGCTGTGTGGATATAGTCAGGCTGTGTGGATATAGTCAGGCTGTGTGATTATAGTCAGGCTGTGTGGATATAGTCAGGCTGTGTGATTATAGTCAGGCTGTGTGGATATAGTCAGGCTGTGTGGATATAGTCAGGCTGTGTGGATATAGTCAGGCTGTGTGATTATAGTCAGGCTGTGTGATTATAGTCAGGCTGTGTGATTATAGTCAGGCTGTGTGGATATAGTCAGGCTGTGTGATTATAGTCAGGCTGTGTGGATATAGTCAGGCTGTGTGATTATGGTCAGGCTGTGTGGATATAGTCAGGCTGTGTGGATATAGTCAGGCTGTGTGATTATAGTCAGGCTGTGTGATTATAGTCAGGCTGTGTGGATATAGTCAGGCTGTGTGGATATAATCAGGCTGTGTGTTTATAGTCAGGCTGTGTGATTATAGTCAGGCTGTGTGATTATAGTCAGGCTGTGTGGATATAGTCAGGCTGTGTGGATATAGTCAGGCTGTGTGATTATCGTCAGGCTGTGTGGTTATAGTCAGGCAGTGTGATTATATTCAGGCTGTGTGGATATAGTCAGGCTGTGTGGATATAGTCAGGCTGTGTGATTATAGTCAGGCTGTGTGGATATAGTCAGGCTGTGTGATTATAGTCAGGCTGTGTGGATATAGTCAGGCTGTGTGGATATAGTCAGGCTGTGTGGATATAGTCAGGCTGTGTGATTATAGTCAGGCTGTGTGATTATAGTCAGGCTGTGTGGATATAGTCAGGCTGTGTGATTATAGTCAGGCTGTGTGGATATAGTCAGGCTGTGTGATTATGGTCAGGCTGTGTGGATATAGTCAGGCTGTGTGGACATACTCAGGCTGTGTGGATATAGTCAGGCTGTGTGGATATAGTCAGGCTGTGTGGATATAGTCAGGCAGTGTGATTATATTCAGGCTGTGTGGATATAGTCAGGCTGTGTGGATATAGTCAGGCTGTGTGGATATAGTCAGGCTGTGTGATTATAGTCAGGCTGTGTGATTATAGTCAGGCTGTGTGGATATAGTCAGGCTGTGTGATTATAGTCAGGCTGTGTGGATATAGTCAGGCTGTGTGATTATGGTCAGGCTGTGTGGATATAGTCAGGCTGTGTGGACATACTCAGGCTGTGTGGATATAGTCAGGCTGTGTGATTATAGTCAGGCTGTGTGATTATAGTCAGGCTGTGTGGATATAGTCAGGCTGTGTGGATATAGTCAGGCTGTGTGATTATCGTCAGGCTGTGTGATTATCGTCAGGCTGTGTGGATATAGTCAGGCTGTGTGATTATAGTCAGGCTGTGTGATTATCGTCAGGCTGTGTGGATATAGTCAGGCTGTGTGATTATAGTCAGGCTGTGTGGATATAGTCAGGCTGTGTGGATATAGTCAGGCTGTGTGGATATAGTCAGGCTGTGTGATTATAGTCAGGCTGTGTGATTATAGTCAGGCTGTGTGATTATAGTCAGGCTGTGTGGATATAGTCAGGCTGTGTGATTATAGTCAGGCTGTGTGGATATAGTCAGGCTGTGTGATTATAGTCAGGCTGTGTGGATATAGTCAGTCTGTGTGATTATAATCAGGCTGTGTGGATACAGTCAGGCTGTGTGATTATATTCAGGCTGGGTGAATATAGTCAGGCTGTGTGATTATAGTCAGGCTGTGTGGATATAGTCAGGCTGTGCGATTATAGTCAGGCTGTGTGATTATAGTCAGGCTGTGTGATTATAGTCAGGCTGTGTGGATATAGTCAGGCTGTGTGATTATAGTCAGGCTGTGTGGATATAGTCAGGCTGTGTGGATATAGTCAGGCTGTGTGGATATAGTCAGGCTGTGTGATTATAGTCAGGCTGTGTGGATATAGTCAGGCTGTGTGATTATAGACAGGCTGTGTGGATATAGTCAGGCTGTGTGGATATAGTCAGGCTGTGTGATTATAGTCAGGCTGTGTGATTATAGTCAGGCTGTGTGGATATAGTCAGGCTGTGTGGATATAGTCAGGCTGTGTGATTATAGTCAGGCTGTGTGATTATAGTCAGGCTGTGTGGATATAGTCAGGCTGTGTGATTATAGTCAGGCTATGTGATTATAGTCAGGCTGTGTGATTATAGTCAGGCTGTGTGGATATAGTCAGGCTGTGTGATTATAGTCAGGCTGTGTGATTATAGTCAGGCTGTGTGGATACAGTCAGGCTGTGTGATTATAGTCAGGCTGTGTGATTATAGTCAGGCTGTGTGATTATAGTCAGGCTGTGTGATTATAGTCAGGCTGTGTGGATATAGTCAGGCTGTGTGATTATAGTCAGGCTGTGTGATTATAGTCAGGCTGTGTGGATATAGTCAGGCTGTGTGGATATAGTCAGGTTGTGTGATTATAGTCAGGCTGTGTGATTATAGTCAGGCTGTGTGATTATAGTCAGGCTGTGTGGATATAGTCAGGCTGTGTGATTATAGTCAGGCTGTGTGATTATAGTCAGGCTGTGTGATTATAGTCAGGCTGTGTGGATATAGTCAGGCTGTGTGGACATAGTCAGGCTGTGTGGATATAGTCAGGCTGTGTGATTATAGTCAGGCTGTGTGATTATAGTCAGGCTGTGTGATTATATTCAGGCTGTGTGGATATAGTCAGGCTGTGTGGATATAATCAGGCTGTGTGTTTATAGTCAGGCTGTGTGATTATAGTCAGGCTGTGTGATTATAGTCAGGCTGTGTGGATATAGTCAGGCTGTGTGGATATAGTCAGGCTGTGTGATTATCGTAAGGCTGTGTGGATATAGTCAGGCTGTGTGATTATAGTCAGGCTGTGTGGATATAGTCAGGCTGTGTGGATATAGTCAGGCTGTGTGGATATAGTCAGGCTGTGTGATTATAGTCAGGCTGTGTGATTATAGTCAGGCTGTGTGGATATAGTCAGGCTGTGTGATTATATTCAGGCTGTGTGGATATAGTCAGGCTGTGTGGATATAGTCAGGCTGTGTGATTATAGTCAGGCTGTGTGGATATAGTCAGGCTGTGTGATTATAGTCAGGCTGTGTGGATATAGTCAGGCTGTGTGGATATAGTCAGGCTGTGTGGATATAGTCAGGCTGTGTGATTATAGTCAGGCTGTGTGATTATAGTCAGGCTGTGTGGATATAGTCAGGCTGTGTGATTATAGTCAGGCTGTGTGGATATAGTCAGGCTGTGTGATTATGGTCAGGCTGTGTGGATATAGTCAGGCTGTGTGGATATAGTCAGGCTGTGTGATTATAGTCAGGCTGTGTGATTATAGTCAGGCTGTGTGGATATAGTCAGGCTGTGTGATTATAGTCAGGCTGTGTGATTATAGTCAGGCTGTGTGGATATAGTCAGGCTGTGTGATTATAGTCAGGCTGTGTGATTATAGTCAGGCTGTGTGGATATAGTCAGGCTGTGTGATTATAGTCAGGCTGTGTGATTATAGTCAGGCTGTGTGGATATAGTCAGGCTGTGTGGATATAGTCAGGCTGTGTGATTATAGTCAGGCTGTGTGATTATAGTCAGGCTGTGTGATTATAGTCAGGCTGTGTGGATATAGTCAGGCTGTGTGATTAAAATCAGGCTGTGTGGATATAGTCAGGCTGTGTGATTATAGTCAGGCTGTGTGGATATAGTCAGTCTGTGTGATTATAATCAGGCTGTGTGGATACAGTCAGGCTGTGTGATTATATTCAGGCTGGGTGAATATAGTCAGGCTGTGTGATTATAGTCAGGCTGTGTGGATGTAGTCAGGCTGTGTGATTATAGTCAGGCTGTGTGATTATAGTCAGGCTGTGTGATTATAGACAGGCTGTGTGGATATAGTCAGGCTGTGTGATTATAGTCAGGCTGTGTGGATATAGTCAGGCTGTGTGGATATAGTCAGGCTGTGTGGATATAGTCAGGCTGTGTGATTATAGTCAGGCTGTGTGGATATAGTCAGGCTGTGTGATTATAGACAGGCTGTGTGGATATAGTCAGGCTGTGTGGATATAGTCAGGCTGAGTGATTATAGTCAGGCTGTGTGATTATCGTCAGGCTGTGTGGATATAGTCAGGCTGTGTGGATATAGTCAGGCTGTGTGATTATAGTCAGGCTGTGTGATTATAGTCAGGCTGTGTGGATATAGTCAGGCTGTGTGATTATAGTCAGGCTGTGTGATTATAGTCAGGCTGTGTGGATATAGTCAGGCTGTGTGATTATAGTCAGGCTATGTGATTATAGTCAGGCTGTGTGGATATAGTCAGGCTGTGTGATTATAGTCAGGCTGTGTGATTATAGTCAGGCTGTGTGATTATAGTCAGGCTGTGTGGATACAGTCAGGCTGTGTGATTATATTAAGGCTGGGTGAATATAGTCAGGCTGTGTGATTATAGTCAGGCTGTGTGGATATAGTCAGGCTGTGTGATTATAGTCAGGCTGTGTGATTATAGTCAGGCTGTGTGGATATAGTCAGGCTGTGTGATTATAGTCAGGCTGTGTGGATATAGTCAGGCTGTGTGATTATAGTCAGGCTGTGTGATTATAGTCAGGCTGTGTGGATATAGTCAGGCTGTGTGATTATAGTCAGGCTGTGTGATTATAGTCAGGCTGTGTGGATATAGTCAGGCTGTGTGATTATAGTCAGGCTGTGTTGTTATAGTCAGGCTGTGTGGATATAGTCAGGTTGTGTGATTATAGTCAGGCTGTGTGATTATCGTCAGGCTGTGTGATTATAGTCAGGCTGTGTGGATATAGTCAGGCTGTGTGATTATAGTCAGGCTGTGTGATTATAGTCAGGCTGTGTGATTATAGTCAGGCTGTGTGGATATAGTCAGGCTGTGTGGACATAGTCAGGCTGTGTGATTATAGTCAGGCTGTGTGATTATAGTCAGGCTGTGTGATTATAGTCAGGCTGTGTGATTATAGTCAGGCTGTGTGGATATAGTCAGGCTGTGTGGATATAATCAGGCTGTGTGTTTATAGTCAGGCTGTGTGATTATAGTCAGGCTGTGTGATTATAGTCAGGCTGTGTGGATATAGTCAGGCTGTGTGGATATAGTCAGGCTGTGTGATTATCGTCAGGCTGTGTGGTTATAGTCAGGCAGTGTGATTATATTCAGGCTGTGTGGATATAGTCAGGCTGTGTGGATATAGTCAGGCTGTGTGATTATAGTCAGGCTGTGTGGATATAGTCAGGCTGTGTGGATATAGTCAGGCTGTGTGGTTATAGTCAGGCTGTGTGATTATAGTCAGGCTGTGTGGATATAGTCAGGCTGTGTGGATATAGTCAGGCTGTGTGGATATAGTCAGGCTGTGTGATTATCGTCAGGCTGTGTGGATATAGTCAGGCTGTGTGGTTATAGTCAGGCTGTGTGATTATAGTCAGGCTGTGTGGTTATAGTCAGGCTGTGTGATTATAGTCAGGCTGTGTGATTATCGTCAGGCTGTGTGGATATAGTCAGGCTGTGTGGTTATAGTCAGGCTGTGTGATTATAGTCAGGCTGTGTGGATATAGTCAGGCTGTGTGGATATAGTCAGGCTGTGTGGTTATAGTCAGGCTGTGTGATTATCGTCAGGCTGTGTGGATATAGTCAGGCTGTGTGGTTATAGTCAGGCTGTGTGATTATAGTCAGGCTGTGTGGTTATAGTCAGGCTGTGTGATTATAGTCAGGCTGTGTGATTATCGTCAGGCTGTGTGGATATAGTCATGCTGTGTGGATATAGTCAGGCTGTGTGATTATAGTCAGGCTGTGTGGATATAGTCAGGCTGTGTGGATATAGTCAGGCTGTGTGATTATAGTCAGGCTGTGTGATTATAGTCAGGCTGTGTGGATATAGTCAGGCTGTGTGATTATTGTCAGGCTGTGTGGATATAGTCAGGCTGTGTGATTATAGTCAGGCTGTGTGATTATAGTCAGGCTGTGTGATTATAGTCAGGCTGTGTGGATATAGTCAGGCTGTGTGGATATAGTCAGGCTGTGTGATTATAGTCAGGCTGTGTGGATATAGTCAGGCTGTGTGGATATAGTCAGGCTGTGTGGTTATAGTCAGGCTGTGTGATTATAGTCAGGCTGTGTGGTTATAGTCAGGCTTTGTGATTATAGTCAGGCTGTGTGATTATAGTCAGGCTGTGTGGATATAGTCAGGCTGTGTGGTTATAGTCAGGCTGTGTGATTATAGTCAGGCTGTGTGGATATAGTCAGGCTGTGTGGATATAGTCAGGCTGTGTGGTTATAGTCAGGCTGTGTGGATATAGTCAGGCTGTGTGGTTATAGTCAGGCTGTGTGGATATAGTCAGGCTGTGTGGTTATAGTCAGGCTGTGTGGATATAGTCAGGCTGTGTGATTATAGTCAGGGTGTGTGATTATAGTCAGGCTGTGTGGATATAGTCAGGCTGTGTGATTATAGTCAGGCTGCGTGGATATAGTCAGGCTGTGTGGTTATAGTCAGGCTGTGTGATTATAGTCAGGCTGTGTGATTATAGTCAGGCTGTGTGGATATAGTCAGGCTTTGTGGATATAGTCAGGCTGTGTGGTTATAGTCAGGCTGTGTGATTATAGTCAGGCTGTGTGATTATAGTCAGGCTGTGTGGATATAGTCAGGCTGTGTGATTATAGTCAGGCTGTGTGATTATAGTCAGGCTGTGTGATTATAGTCAGGCTGTGTGGACATAGTCAGGCTGTCTGATTATAGTCAGGCTGTGTGATTATAGTCAGGCTGTGTGATTATAGTCAGGCTGTGTGGATATAGTCAGGCTGTGTGATTATAGTCAGGCTGTGTGATTATAGTCAGGCTGTGTGATTATAGTCAGGCTGTGTGGATATAGTCAGGCTGTGTGATTATAGTCAGGCTGTGTGATTATAGTCAGGCTGTGTGATTGTAGTCAGGCTGTGTGGATATAGTCAGGCTGTGTGGATATAGTCAGGCTGTGTGATTATAGTCAGGCTGTGTGGATATAGTCAGGCTGTGTGGATATAGTCAGGCTGTGTGATTATAGTCAGGCTGTGTGATTATAGTCAGGCTGTGTGGATATAGTCAGGCTGTGTGGATATAGTCAGGCTGTCTGATTATAGTCAGGCTGTGTGATTATAGTCAGGCTGTGTGGATATAGTCAGGCTGTGTGATTATAGTCAGGCTGTGTGATTATAGTCAGGCTGTGTGGATATAGTCAGGCTGTGTGATTATAGTCAGGCTGTGTGATTATAGTCAGGCTGTGTGATTATAGTCAGGCTGTGTGGATATAGTCAGGCTGTGTGATTATAGTCAGGCTGTGTGATTATAGTCAGGCTGTGTGATTATAGTCAGGCTGTGTGGATATAGTCAGGCTGTGTGATTATAATCAGGCTGTGTGATTATAGTCAGGCTGTGTGATTATAGTCAGGCTGTGTGATTATAGTCAGGCTGTGTGGATATAGTCAGGCTGTGTGATTATAGTCAGGCTGTGTGGATATAGTCAGGCTGTGTGGATATAGTCAGGCTGTGTGATTATAGTCAGGCTGTGTGATTATAGTCAGGCTGTGTGGATATAGTCAGGCTGTGTGGATATAGTCAGGCTGTGTGATTATAGTCAGGCTGTGTGATTATAGTCAGGCTGTGTGGATATAGTCAGGCTGTGTGATTATAGTCAGGCTGTGTGATTATAGTCAGGCTGTGTGGATATAGTCAGGCTGTGTGATTATAGACAGGCTGTGTGGTTATAGTCAGGCTGTGTGATTATAGTCAGGCTGTGTGGATATAGTCAGGCTGTGTGATTATAGTCAGGCTGTGTGGATATAGTCAGGCTGTGTGGATATAGTCAGGCTGTGTGGATATAGTCAGGCTGTGTGATTATAGTCAGGCTGTGTGGATATAGTCAGGCTGTGTGGTTATAGTCAGGCTGTGTGATTATAGTCAGGCTGTGTGGTTATAGTCAGGCTGTGTGATTATAGTCAGGCTGTGTGATTATAGTCAGGCTGTGTGGATATAGTCAGGCTGTGTGGTTATAGTCAGGCTGTGTGATTATAGTCAGGCTGTGTGGATATAGTCAGGCTGTGTGGATATAGTCAGGCTGTGTGGTTATAGTCAGGCTGTGTGATTATAGTCAGGCTGTGTGGATATAGTCAGGCTGTGTGGATATAGTCAGGCTGTGTGGATATAGTCAGGCTGTGTGGGTATAGTCAGGCTGTGTGATTATAGTCAGGCTGTGTGATTATAGTCAGGCTGTGTGGTTATAGTCAGGCTGTGTGGATATAGTCAGGCTGTGTGGATATAGTCAGGCTGTGTGATTATAGTCAGGCTGTGTGGATATAGTCAGGCTGTGTGGATATAGTCAGGCTGTGTGATTATAGTCAGGCTGTGTGATTATAGTCAGGCTGTGTGGATATAGTCAGGCTGTGTGGATATAGTCAGGCTGTGTGATTATAGTCAGGCTGTGTGGATATAGTCAGGCTGTGTGGATATCGTCAGGCTGTGTGATTATAGTCAGGCTGTGTGATTATAGTCAGGCTGTGTGATTATAGTCAGGCTGTGTGGCTATAGTCAGGCTGTGTGATTATTGTCAGGCTGTGTGGATATAGTCAGGCTGTGTGATTATAGTCAGGCTGTGTGGATATAGTCAGGCTGTGTGATTATAGTCAGGCTGTGTGGATATAGTCAGGCTGTGTGGATATAGTCAGGCTGTGTGATTATAGTCAGGCTGTGTGATTATAGTCAGGCTGTGTGGATATAGTCAGGCTGTGTGATTATTGTCAGGCTGTGTGGATATAGTCAGGCTGTGTGGTTATAGTCAGGCTGTGTGGATATAGTCAGGCTGTGTGATTATAGTCAGGCTGTGTGGATATAGTCAGGCTGTGTGGATATAGTCAGGCTGTGTGATTATAGTCAGGCTGTGTGGTTATAGTCAGGCTGTGTGGATATAGTCAGGCTGTGTGGTTATAGTCAGGCTGTGTGATTATAGTCAGGCTGTGTGGATATAGTCAGGCTGTGTGGATATAGTCAGGCTGTGTGGTTATAGTCAGGCTGTGTGATTATAGTCAGGCTCTGTGGATATAGTCAGTCTGTGTGGATATAGTCAGGCTGTGTGGATATAGTCAGGCTGTGTGGGTATAGTCAGGCTGTGTGATTATAGTCAGGCTGTGTGATTATAGTCAGGCTGTGTGATTATAGTCGGGCTGTGTGGTTATAGTCAGGCTGTGTGGATATAGTCAGGCTGTGTGATTATAGTCAGGCTGTGTGGATATAGTCAGGCTGTGTGGATATAGTCAGGCTGTGTGGATATAGTCAGGCTGTGTGATTATAGTCAGGCTGTGTGATTATAGTCAGGCTGTGTGGATATAGTCAGGCTGGGTGGATATAGTCAGGCTGTGTGATTATAGTCAGGCTGTGTGGATATAGTCAGGCTGTGTGGATATAGTCAGGCTGTGTGGTTATAGCCAGGCTGTGTGATTATAGTCAGGCTGTGTGGATATATTCAGGCTGTGTGGATATAGTCAGGCTGTGTGATTATAGTCAGGCTGTGTGATTCTAGTCAGGCTGTGTGATTATAGTCAGGCTGGTGGATATAGTCAGGCTGTGTGATTATAGTCAGGCTGTGTGATTATAGTCAGGCTGTGTGGATATAGTCAGGCTGTGTGATTATAGTCAGGCTGTGTGGATATAGTCAGGCTGTGTGGATATATTCAGGCTGTGTGGATATTGTCAGGCTGTGTGGATATAGTCAGGCTGTGTGATTATAGTCAGGCTGTGTGATTATAGTCAGGCTGTGTGGATATAGTCAGGCTGTGTGATTATAGTCAGGCTGTGTGGATATAGTCAGGCTGTGTGATTATAGTCAGGCTGTGTGATTATAGTCAGGCTGTGTGGATATAGTCAAGCTGTGTGATTATAGTCAGGCTGTGTGATTATAGTCAGGCTGTGTGTATATAGTCAGGCTGTGTGGATATAGTCAGGCTGTGTGGATATAGTCAGGCTGTGTGGATATAGTCAGGCTGTGTGATTATAGTCAGGCTGTGTGGATATAGTCAGGCTGTGTGGATATAGTCAGGCTGTGTGGATATAGTCAGGCTGGGTGGATATAGTCAGGCTGTGTGATTATAGTCAGGCTGTGTGGATATAGTCAGGCTGTGTGATTATAGTCAGGCTGGGTGGATATAGTCAGGCTGTGTGGATATAGTCAGGCTGTGTGATTATAGTCAGGCTGTGTGATTATAGTCAGGCTGTGTGGATATAGTCAGGCTGTTTGATTATAGTCAGGCTGTGTGGATATAGTCAGGCTGTGTGGATATAGTCAGGCTGTGTGATTATAGTCAGGCTGTGTGGATATAGTCAGGCTGTGTGGATATAGTCAGGCTGTGTGATTATAGTCAGGCTGTGTGATTATAGTCAGGCTGTGTGATTATTGTCAGGCTGGGTGGATATAGTCAGGCTGTGTGGATATAGTCAGGCTGTGTGATTATAGTCAGGCTGTGTGATTATAGTCAGGCTGTGTGGATATAGTCAGGCTGTTTGATTATATTCAGTCTGTGTGGATATAGTCAGTCTGTGTGGATATAGTCAGGCTGTGTGATTATAGTCAGGCTGTGTGAATATAGTCAGTCTGTGTGGATATAGTCAGGCTGTGTGGATATAGTCAGGCTGTGTGATTATAGTCAGGCTGTTTGGATATAGTCAGGCTGGGTGATTATAGTCAGGCTGTGTGATTATAGTCAGGCTGTGTGATTATAGTCAGGCTGTGTGGTTATAGTCAGGCTGTGTGATTATAGTCAGGCTGTGTGATTATAGTCAGGCTGTGTGGATGTAGTCAGGCTGTGTGGTTATAGTCAGGCTGTGTGGATATAGTCAGGCTGTGTGAATATAGTCAGGCTGTGTGGTTATAGTCAGGCTGTGTGATTATAGTCAGGCTGTGTGATTATAGTCAGGCTGTGTGGTTATAGTCAGGCTGTGTGGATATAGTCAGGCTGTGTGGATATAGTCAGGCTGTGTGATTATAGTCAGGCTGTTTGGATATAGTCAGGCTGTGTGATTCTAGTCAGGCTGTGTGGATATAGTCAGGCTGTGTGATTATAGTCAGGCTGTGTGGATATAGTCAGGCTGTGTGGATATAGTCAGGCTGTGTGATTATAGTCAGGCTGTGTGGATATATTCAGGCTGTGTGGATATAGTCAGGCTGTGTGATTATAGTCAGGCTGTGTGGATATAGTCAGGCTGTGTGGATATAGTCAGGCTGTGTGGATATAGTCAGGCTGTGCGGTTATAGTCAGGCTGTGTGGATATAGTCAGGCTGTGTGATTATAGTCAGGCTGTGTGGATGTAGTCAGGCTGTGTGATTATAGTCAGGCTGTGTGGATATAGTCAGGCTGTGTGGATAAAGTCAGGCTGTGTGATTATAGTCAGGCTTCGTGGATATAAGGTAAAAACAATGACTGCAGATGCTGAAAACCAAATCCTGGATTAGTGGTGCTGGAAGAGCACAGCAGTTCAGGCAGCATCCAACGAGCAGCGAAATCGACGTTTCGGGCAAAAGCCCTTCATCAGGAATAAAGGCAGTGAGCCTGAAGCATGGAGAGATAAGCTAGAGGAGGGTGGGGGTGGGGAGAGGGTAGCATAGAGTACAATGGGTGAGTGGGGGAGGAGATGAAGGTGATAGGTCAAGGAGGAGAGGGTGGAGTGGATAGGTGGAAAAGAACATAGGCAGGTCGGACAAGTCAAAGAGACAGTAACTGAGCTGGAAGTTTGAAACTAGGATGAGGTGGGGGAAGGGGAAATGAGGAAGCTGTTGAAGTCCACATTGATGCCCTGGGGTTGAAGTGTTTCGAGACGGAAGATGAGGCATTCTTCCTCCAGGCGTCTGGTGGTGAGGGAGCGGCGGTGAAGGAGGCCCAGGACCTCCATGTCCTCGGCAGAGTGGGAGGGGGAGTTGAAATGTTGGGCCACGGGGCGGTTTGGTTGATTGGTACGGGTGTCTCGGAGATGTTCCCTAAAGCGCTCTGGGGAGACTGGGCGCCTCCTAGCAATGTAGAGGAGACCACATCGGGAGCAACAGATACAATAAATGATATTGGTGGATGTGCAGGTGAAACTTTGATGGATGTGGAAGGCTCCTTTAGGGCCTTGGATAGAGGTGAGGGAGGAGGAGGTGTGGGCACAGGTGTGCGAGATAAGTGGCTGTCCAGCCCCATCTACGGCACTTTTTATTTCCCTTCCCAGGAACAAAGACACGGAGGAGTCTGTCCAAAACTTTTTCATTCAACTTTGCAAAGTCGGGTGCTGTTCCCAAAGGTACACACACACAAGCATAGTAATCTCCACACATTATATACATGTATATGTGGGCTGGGTCTACTACTGCTGTCTTGACCAACGAGTGCTAGGATTCCCCACTGTTTTCCTTATTTGGGTTCTGGTGCCTGCGATTATTGTGTTATTCACTTGGCCAATCAGTGTTTGAGCTTCCCGTTCTTCCCTTATATGGATGATGTTGTACAACTGTGGTTAAGGGCGGTCTCTCAACTATCGAGGAAAGCTGTTACAACTGTTTCATTCATATAAACGTGGGGGAGGTCCGGCAACAGTTTCGAGTGTCTGCTTGTGTTTACTATGAGGTAGAAAAGACTAAAAGGCAGCTAACCGTTTAAAAATTACACTACCCCCTACACAGGTTTTACAGTTCCTGCGGTGGCAGGGGAAAGTGCCAGAATGGGAGGGTGGGTCGTAGGGGGTGTGGACCTGACCAGGTAGTCACGGAGGGAACGGTCTTTGCGGAAGGCGGAAAGGGGTGGGGAGGGAAATATATCCCTGATGGTGGGGTCTTTTTGGAGGTGGCGGAAATGTCGGTGGATGATTTGGTTGATGCGAAGGTTTGTAGGGTGGAAGGTGAGCACCAGGGGCGTTCTGTCCTTGTTATGGTTGGAGGGGTGGGGTCTGAGGGCGGAGGTGCGGGATGTGGACGAGATGCGTTGGAGGGCATCTTTAACCACGTGGGAAGGGAAATTGCGGTCTCTAAAGAAGGAGGCCATCTGGTGTGTCCTATGGTGGAACTGGTCCTCTACATTGGGGAGATTGGGCGCCTCCTAGCAGAGCGCTTTAGGGAACATCTCCGAGACACCCGCACCAATCAATCAAACCGCCCCGTGGCCCAACATTTCAACTCCCCCTCCCACTCTGCCGAGGACATGGAGGTCCTGGGCCTCCTTCACCGCCGCTCCCTCACCACCAGACGCCTGGAGGAAGAACGCCTCATCTTCCGCCTCGGAACACTTCAGCCCCAGGGCATCAATGTGGACTTCAACAGCTTCCTCATTTCCCCTTCCCCCACCTCATCCTAGTTTCAAACTTCCAGCTCAGTTACTGTCTCCTTGACTTGTCCGACCTGCCTATCTTCTTTTCCACCTATCCACTCCACCCTCTCCTCCCTGACCTATCACCTTCATCTCCTCCCCCACTCACCCATTGTACTCTATGCTACTCTCTCCCCACCCCCACCCTCCTCTAGCTTATCTCTCCATGCTTCAGGCTCACTGCCTTTATTCCTGATGAAGGGCTTTTGCCCGAAACGTCGATTTCGCTGCTCGTTGGATGCTGCCTGAACTGCTGTGCTCTTCCAGCACCACTAATCCAGTATTTGGTTTTCAGCATCTGCAGTCATTGTTTTTACCTGTGTGGTTATAATCAGGCTGTGTGGTTGTAGTCAGGCTGTGTGGATATTGTCAGGCTGTGTTGTTATAGTCAGGCTGTGTGGTTATAGTCAGGCTGTGTGGTTATAGTCAGGCTGTGTGGATATAGTCAGGCTGTGTGGTTATCGTCAGGCTGTGTGGTTATCGTCAGGCTGTGTGGATATAGTCAGGCTGTGTGGATATAGTCAGGCTGTGTGGTTATAGTCAGGCTGTGTGGTTATAGTCAGGCTGTGTACCACTGGCAAAATCTACCTTTGCCTCTCTATAATCACAACATGAAGTAAATTGAGGAGTTACGGAAACAAGATATATTTGTTGACCTCCTGGAATTCCCTTTATAATTCTATTAGAGCATTAATTCCTTCGACTGTCACATTTCTTGACCTATCTGTGTACTGAGTGAAGTGAAAGGTGGACCATCCTGCCTTCATTGTTTGTGCAATCACTCTGTCTGAAATGGGTCAAACTGTGTGTGGGTGTCTGTCTGCAGCTTCCATCTGCTGAACCTGCCCACATGCAAAGTAGGGATCTTGTGCTTGTAATTAAATGTATTTTGTGTCTGTATAGATTATTTTTTTCTAAAATTACATATAATTAGGTGTAATTTCTAGTTAGCAGGTTGTTGCTAGAAACCATTATTTATTCCAATCGGAAACAAAAGATTGAATCAAAGAAAAGGGGCAATGTGCAAAACCAGAAGATTGTGAACTTTGTTGTATGAAAACATGTAAATATACATCATCAATGTCAGAATGTTCCCAATTGTCTAAACATTCTTTTCAATAGTTCTAACAGTATTTAAGCTGTTGTCCACTTCCTGAGTGTAGGGCATGAAAGCCTGAAAACAGCATTTGTGAAAGATGGTGAAACCACTGTTTAAAATGAGAATGTTTCACACATTGAATGTGAGGATGTGGAAACCTTAATCTGCAAACAGTCACATGGTCATAGTTGGTCACAGTCATGATGGCCATTTGACCCGTTGAGTTTGTAGAGCATTTCAATGACTCCTATTTCTCCCATTCTATTCCTGCAGTCCTGTGGGCTTTTCCATACCAATCCAATGGAATCACTCATGCCTTTACATTCATCACACTTGCAAGCAGTGACTTTCAGATCATTACCTCTCAATGTGTACAAGAATGCTCTCCCTCACATTTTCCTCTCACTTTATACCCAAAACCTGAACTCTGTGTCCTCCTAGAACTTGGCTGGGAACAACTAACGGGACAAATTTATCTAATCATCTAAACCTGCCACAGTCTTGTACACCTCTATCAATTCTACCCTCAGTTTCTTTTGCTTCCGCGAAAACAGCTCCCAAATTTAGAAAACATGTGTAAATCCAAAGGAATGGTATAAACAGAGTAAAGAAACAAAGTGATGTGAAGGTACAGCTACTTAAAGGTGAGATTGCAGGTGGAAGGGCAATTAAAAGAGCAAATGAAATTGTGAGGTCTTATGCAGAATAATATTCAATTAAAACTTGATTGAGTTCTTTGAAGAAGTAACAAAGAAGATTGATGAGGGCAGAGCAGTAGATGTGATCTATATGGGCTTCAGTAAGGCGTTCGACAAGGTTCCCCATGGGAGATTGATTAGCAAGGTTAGATCTCATGGAATACAGGGAGAACTAGCTATTTGGATACAGAACTGGCTCAAAGGTAGAAGACAGAGGGTCGTTGTAGTGGAGGGTTGTTTTTCAGACTGGAGGCCTGTGACCAGTGGAGTGCCACAAGGATTGGTGCTGGGTCCTCTACTTTTTGTCATTTACATAAATGATTTGGATGCGAGCATAAGAGGTACAGTTAGTAAGTTTGCAGATGGCACCAAAATTGGAGGTGTAGTGGACAGTGAAGAGGGTTACCTCAGATTACAACAGGATCTGGACCAGATGGGCCAATGGGCTGAGAAGTGGCAGATGGAGTTTAATTCAGATAAATGCGAGGTGCTGCATTTTGGGAAAGCAAATCTTAGCAGGACTTATACAAATGGTAAGGTCCTAGGGAGTGTTGCTGAACAAAGAGACCTTGGAGTGCAGGTTCATAGCTCCTTGAAAGTAGAGTAGCAGGTAGATAGGATAGTGAAGAAGGCACTATTGGTCAGAGTATTGGGTACAGGAGTTGGGAGGTCATGTTGCAGCTGTAAAGGACATTGGTTAGGCCACTGTTGGAATATTGAGTGCAATTCTGGTCTCCTTACTATTGGAAAGATGTTGTGAAACTTGAAAGTGTTCAGAAAAGATTTACAAGGATGTTGTCAGGGTTAGAGGGTTTGAGCTTTAGGGAGAGGATGAACAGGCTGGGGCTGTTTTCCTTGGAGTGCTGGAGACTGAGGGGTGACCTTATAGAAGTTTAAAAATTATGAGGGGCATAGATAGGATAAATAGACAAAGTCTTTTCCCTGGGGTTGGGGAGCCCAGAACTAGAGGGCGTAGGTTTAAGGTGAGAGGGGAAAGATATAAAAGAGGGTGGTACTTGTATGGAATGAGCTGCCAGAGGATGTGGTGGAGGCTGGTACAATTGCAACATTTGAGAGGCATTTGGATGGGTATATGAATAGGAAGGGTTTGGCGGGATGTGGGCCGGATGCTGGCAGGTGGGACTAGATTGGGTTGGGATATCTGGTCGGCATAGGCGGGTTGGACCGAAGGGTTTGTTTCCATGCTGTACATCTCTATGACTCTATGATTCTATGATTACTGTTTGAACATTTGTTAGAATCCCTACCATTTGGAAAAAGGCCATTTGGCCCATTGAGACCACACCAACCCTCTGAAGAGCGTTGTACCCAGACTCAATCCCCCTATCCTATAACCCTGCATTTTCCATGGCTAACACACCTAGCTTGCACGTCCCTGGATACTATGGGCAATTTCCCATGGTCAGTCCACCTAATCTGCACATCTTTGGACAGTGGGAGGAAACCAGAGGACCCAAAGGAAACCCACCCAAACACAGGGAGAACGGGCAAACTCCACACACCCAGTCACCTGATGGAAGAATTGAATCTGAGTCCATGACGCTGTGAGGCAGCAATGTTAATCACTGAGTCACCCCAATCCAACTGGCAGGAGGAGAAAGTGAGGACTGCAGATGCTGGAGATCAGAGCTGAAAATGTGTTGCTGGAAAAGCACAGCAGGTCAGGCAGCATCCAAGGAGCAGGAGAATCGATTCTCCTGCTCCTTGGATGCTGCCAATCCAACTGGCAGCCAACCACTGTGTGAAGTTTTTGGTTTCCACTCCATTTTACCTGAAAAGGTAACAACAAAAAAAACTTAAAAATTAAAGGAGGAATGAGAGGTTTTAGTTATAGGAAATGGCCCAAAATTTACTTTTTTATTTCACTCTTCAGAGGATATCTAATAAAAGCTGTTATAGAAGCTTGTTTCCAGTGATCGGTAAATTGTAAGCAAAGGTGTATTGACTGAGGATTGTATGATCTTTAATTGCAGTAAGTTACAAACTTTGTTTGAATTAGCATATTCTGATTGTGCTGGGTAATGAAGCAAGTTGGGGAAGATTTTAAAATAGAAATAAAGGTAGAAACCCAGGGTAAAGACCAATCACAATGAAATTAAAACTAGAACATGCTCAGCTAAAGTGGAAGGACATATAAATAAATTTGTCAACCAGAAGTGACAAATATTTAAATAGAGAATGGAAAGGATACAAAATCAATCAAGTGAATTCACTCAAAGAAAAAGGGAGCACATTAAAGATTCTGGTTCCATGTATTGAAGTGGGAGACAAAATGAAATTGTTGCTTGGTGGGGAAGAAGTTTTTTTCTCAGAACACATTTTATTGCCCATGGCTGTCTCGTGTTGCTGAAATGTAGGCTTTCCTGCTGGTGTGAACATTGTGATGAGACATTTATCATTGTGATGATTTTTTTTGTCAAACATTCCTTGCAGCTCACAGGTCTTCCATTTTAAATATGGGTGAGAAACTAATTTGTGTCCATGTGCAATTCCAGACTCTTGCCACTAAGTGGAGCCTAGGAAAAACTTTCTCCAATCTTTGTGTGAACCGTTGGACATCAAGGGCTGGTGTTAGCTGGAGCAGGCACTTTAAACCATTCCCAGTTAACATCAACTTGTTTCTCCATCTTGTTGGTTCAATATTTTTGTCCTACAAGTTGCTGGAAGTGTGACTTGATGGAGGCATGGTAAGGCAAGGAGAGGTAAGGTATGTTGGACTCCAGAGAAGAGTTCTGTCTAACAGTGTACCTCACAGCCAATGAGATCTTGGAGTTAGAAAGAGAAAGAATAAGGAAGGAAATTATATTAATTAGAATCAAACTCAACCCTAACAGAAGTGAATTGAGAAAGAAAAATTGTGATTTTTTTTTCAATTTCACAATTTATTAATTGTTAAAGTTATAGGATAGGTTGGTCTTATGAGATGCTTTACAATAGCTTTATAAATAAAGGCAGGGGGCACAAAAGCAAGGAAATTATGATCAATATTTATAAAATGCTTGTTAGACTTCAAATGGAGTATTGTATCCATTTCTGGTAACCTATCCTTTGGTAGGATGTGAAACCTTTCAAGAGAAGAATTTAGTGAGAGTGGTTCCATGGATGAATGTCTTCGGTAATGGTTAGATTGATGGAGATTCAAGGAGAGCGATTTGGAGGAGATTTGATAAGGGGCATTCAAAACCGTCAGGAATAGAGGCAGGGAGCCTCCAGGGTGGAGAGATAAATAACAAAATAAATAGAAGGGAACTATTTCCTGTGACAGAAGGGTCAAGAAACAGAGGACACAAATGCAAGGAGATTGATAAAGATTCATCAGTGATACAAAGGAAAAACATATGCTGAGAGTTGTTTGAATCTCAAATGTACACCCTAAGGTCTTGGATGGAAGCATTTTCAATCATGGCTTTCAAAGGTGATTTGGATAAGCATTTCTGAACAGATTTCCGGAGCCGTTGAGACAAACTGTGGTCGTGGGATCATTGCTCTTGCAGAGAGCCACCAATGACTTAATGATTGGAATGGGCAAAAGTGAGGACTACAGACACTGGAAACCAGAGTCTAGATCAGAGTGGTGCTGGAAAAGCACAGCAGGTCAGGCCCATCCGAGGAACAGGAAAATCAACATTTCGGGCAAAAACCCTTCATCAGGAATAGAAGCAGGGAGCCTCCAGGGTGAAGGGATAAATGGGGGTGGGGCTGGGGAGAAGATAGCAAAGAGTATAGTAGGTGAATGGGGGTCGAGATGGAGGTGATAGGTCGGAGAGGAGGGTGGAGCAGATAGATGGGAAGGGAGATTGGCAGGTAGGACAGGTCATGAGAACAGTGCTGAGCTGGAAGGTTGGAACTGGAATAAGGTGGGGAGAGGGGAAATGAGGAAACTGGTGAAGTCCACATTAATACCCTGGGGTTGAAGTGTTCCAAGGCAGAAGATAAGGTGTTTCGCCTATCACCTCCATCCCCACCCCCATTTACCTATTGTAACCCCCCCCCCCACCATTTATCTCTCCACCCTGAAGGCTCCCTGCCTCTATTCCTGATGAAGGGCTTTTGCCCGAAACATCAATTTTCTTGCTCCTCAGATGCTGCCTGACCTGCTGTGCTTTTCCAGCACCACTCTGATCTTAATGAATGGAATGGCCATCTCCTGATGCCCAGAATCTCTGGCTTGGTAGTTAAAAAGCTAGAAGTATAGTGAGGGAGCAAGGATGTGTTGAGTAATAATCTTAAACCATCTAGAACAGTTTTGATATAGCAGTACTTTCCTCCCATTTATTTTGTACGCTAACTAAAACTCGGCAATACAGGAATGATGTGAGGAAACAATTCCTCACAAAGAGTGACTTGCCCAAATGTTATTAAGGTTATGTCAATTGAAATTACCCAATCTTTATTGGATAAGGATACTAAAGGTGATAGGATCCAGTGGTGAATGGAGTTAGGATGTAGAGCAGCCATGATCTCATTGAATAGTAAAATAAGCTGAAGTGACTGAATGACTTTCAATGTTCCTGTATTTTTTGTGTTTTGCTTTGCTGGATCTGACTATTTGGCCTTAGCCTTCCTCTTTTTATCTATTGTCCCGAGATTTCTACCGCATGTATTCATTTCCATCACCCCTGAATGATCCATTGATATTCTGGTAGCCTGCCTGGCTGAGTCTTAGGAATATCTGCAACTGCCTCCAGTATTGAGATATTTTAATTTTTCCTTCCCAGCCTGACACTGTATTGTTAGAAGGTGATGCCTTTATCTTTCCAGTGCTTTTGCCATTTAATGTTTCAACAGCTAAACTTCCCTGCTCCAGGCCTTTTGTATTTTAACCACCTCACTGCTTTCCACACTGTCAACTATTTGGTTAACTTGGTTACAATTGGTTATACTGAATTTCTGGACTTTTGACTCTTAGAATCTCAAGTTTTGTAATTTTTGGTGACCAAACTTGGCAATTTATCACTGTTAAATACTAATAAGATTCTTCAACATCATTTGAAAGAACAAATGAATGGGTAATTTAATTGTGGTGCTTTCTTGTATTTACAGCTGAGTAGATGGTGTTCGGTGTTTTGCAATCCCACTTCTCTTTGCCATTTCTTCCCTCTCCTGTTTTCCCTTTACTCCTCTAACTGCCAGCTTAGTCCCTCGGTCTGCTCTCCTTATCCACCTTTTCTTCATTCATCATCCTTTAAGTTTAACAAAGCATCTCCCCCACCCTAATCTTTAAATACACGGTCACTACTGTTGAGTCAACTCTCCTCTATTTTTCTTTACTATGCCACACTGTTCTTGGTTAACCCTGCCCTGTATCTCTCTCCATCTTCCTTCTTCCTTGCTCTGCTTTCTCTTTTCACATCATGTTGCTCTGTTATCTTCCCTCCACACTCTCGTCTGGTGACCTTTCATCAGCTCTTGCTGAATTGTTCTGTCAACTAACCTGACTTGCCTGGAAGGTTGTATTTAGTTCTGCCTTTCCATACATACCGCTACTAGAAGATCCCCTGGTATAACATAGGTAGATAAGTGTGTTATAACAAATTGAAAAAGGAACTTTGGGAAAAAGTGATCAAAATATAGAGCTGTAAAAAAGCTTTTTATAGGCATACTTGTAGCAATAGGATTGTCAACTTCGGGGTTGGGCTGCTGTGAAAGCGATAGAGGACAAAACTAGATTGCAGTGGTGAGTGAGAGTACTGACAGATATCAAATAAACACTTCATCTCTCTGAAAATTGAAGCAGAGGCTGGGATGGTTAATTCCTGGTGGGTGTCACAATTAATTAGAGTCGGTACAACGAACATGACTCAGACCTAAGATAAAGAAAGTTAGGGACCAAGTGCTTTACATTTTGAGGCAATTTAGAAGGATTAATGGAGGGTCCACTATCTTTCTTTAAAGTTAGATGGGATGGCAGCTGAATGGGAAAGAATTAGCAAGGATTTTCATGGGAGGTGTGTTTTAGCTGCTTTGATTTGCAGCAAGTCTGATCAGAATGGGATAGTAACAATAAGCATTGGGACAGGGCACAAAAGGTGAAGCGACTTACTTGCAGACTATAAGTTGAGCTTTAGTAATGGCTGTCTGATTACCTTGTGTTATATTTCTTCTTGTGCCTTCTCCCAAGAAAGCCTGAGCTATGGATCTCGTAGGTGCTACCAAAATCGTGCCAAATGGCTCCGTTTATCAAATTTCAAATTTCACTTCCCCTTCAGTAACTCTGGAAAATGGAATAGTTTAATTCCACAAGAAAAGATTTGGAATATGTAGTTGATTATTTTAAGGACTTTATGACTGAAATGATGTATTAAGCTTCAATATTTAATTGAAACAAGTTTCTCTGCCACTGCTAAATGGATATGACTGCACAGTTAGTGACTGAAACTTTTGGAACACTAAGAGATGTTTACATTGGATTAACAGATATTCTAAAGAATAATGAGGTTGTTACCAAAAGTCAACTCCCATACGTACAATACAAGTGTGAAGAGATGTGTAAAGCATGTTGATGTTTAAATAGGACCAGTTTGTACTGCCTGTGCACCATACACCTTAAGTGCACAATTTTTATAGTGAATTTCATTTGAGATTTAACAAATAAACAGAGTTGAATATGGCATCTAGTAAATTGAACATTACAAATTTGGCATTTTATGTCCCTTACCTTTCAAGAAGGAATTCAAATATGCTGTTAAGAGTATTAATTATGAATTAAAGAAAATTTAGGGCATGGAGAATTAAGGTTGTCCCTTTAGCTGAGGAAAGCTCGTGGTTTGTATATTGTATAGATATTGTATATTGTACAGATATTGTATAGCATAGATATTGTATAGTGTATAGATAGCTGCATATGGTTTAGTGAAAGTAGTTCCTGCTGTAATGTTATTTATTAATAGGATCATCATCATTACAGTTTATCTTGTGTACGACAGAAATGCTGTTGACTTTGTTGCTTGAAACCTTGCAAAGTGAGTAAGACACTTGTGATGAAGTAAAGAATTCATGTGAAGCCACCTTCTGCCTTTCCAATGGTGACAACTTGAATAAAGGTGGCTGCAACCGGAAAGCTCTTGTTTGATTAGAAATGGTGCTTAATTAAAGAATTAGCAGACTCTATTTAACCCCACTGGTCCTCACCTACCACCCCACCAACCTCCAGATACATCGGATCATCCTTCATCATTTCCGTCACCTCCAAACAGACCCCACCACCAAGGATATATTTCCCTCCCCTCCCCTATCAGCATTCCAGAAAGACCACTCCCTCCGCGACTCCCTCGTCAGGTCCACACCCCCCACCAACCCAACCTCCACTCCCGGCACCTTCCCCTGCAACCGCAAAAAATGCAAAACTTGCGCCCACACCTCCCCCCTCACTTCCCTCCAAGACCCCAAGGGATCCTTCAATATCCATCAGAAATTCACCTGCACCTCCACCTCCACACACATCATTTACTGCATCCGCTGCACCCGATGTGGCCTCCTCTACATTGGGGAGACAGGCCGCCTACTTGCGGAACGTTTCAGAGAACACCTCTGGGACAGCCGCACCAACCAACCCAACCGCCCCGTGGCTGAACACTTCAACTCCCCCTCCCACTCTGCCAAGGACATGCAGGTCCTTGGCCTCCTCCATCGCCAGACCATGGCAACATGATGCCTGGAGGAAGAGTGACTCATCTTCCGCCTAGGAACCCTCCAACCACAAGGGATGAATGCAGATTTCTCCAGTTTCCTCATTTCCCCTCCCCCCACCTTATCTGAGTCCCAACCCTCAGACTCAGCACCACCTTCTTGACCTACAATCTTCTTCCTGACCTCTCCGCCCCCACCCCACTCCGGCCTATCACCCTCACCTTAACCTCCTTCCACCTATCGCATTCCCAACGCCTGTCCCCCAAGTCCCTCCTCCCTACTTTTTATCTTAGCCTGCCTGGCATACCAGCCTCATTCCTGAAGAAGGGCTTATGCCCGAAACGTCGATTCTCCTTCTCCTTTGATGCTGCCTGACCTGCTGCGCTTTTCCAGCAACACATTTTTAAGCTCTGATTTTTAACTTTGCGCACCCCAGTCCAACAAGTCATTGAAATACATTGCAGCTGTAAATTTCACCAGGAGGTGAACTCTTGTGCCCTGGCAGAAATGCTGGAAGAAATGTGGGAAATGTTGGACTCTTCATGTGGATGCACTTGTTACAAAGGCCCAACAAGGTCTCTTCTTCTTCAGTCAGCTGAGGAATTTGGCATCATGGCGAATACCCTTGCCAACTTTCATAGGTGCACAATCGAGAGCATTCTGTCTGGATTTATCACTACCTGGTATGGCAACTGTACCATTCAAGATTGGAGACAGTTTCACAGGCTGGAGTTGTTTTCCCTGAAGCGTCGGAGGCTGAGGGGTAACTTTATAGAGGTTTACAAAACTATGAGGGGCATGGATAGGATAAATAGGCAAAGTCTTTTTCCTGGGGTTGGGGAGTCCAGAACTAGAGGGCATAGGTTCAGAGTGAAAGGGGACAGATATAAAAGGGACCTAAGGGGCACCTTTTTCACACAGAGGGTGGTGTGTGTATGGAATGAGCTGCCAGAGGAAGTAGTGGAGGCTGATACAATTGTAACATTAAAAAGGCATTTGGATGGGTATATGAATAGGAAGGGTTTGGAGGGATATGGGCCGGGTGCTGGCAGGTGGGACGAGATTAGATTGGAATATCTGGTCAGCATGAATGGGTTGGACTGAAGGGTCTGTTTCCATGCTGTACATCTCTATGACTCTATGGTGAACTCGGCCAGGACAATCACAAAGGCCAACCTCCCATCTGTAGAATCCATCTACCAGGCCCACTGTCAAGGAAAGGCCGCCAGCATTCTCAAAGATCCATCCCACCCTGGCAATGTTTTTCTACCAGATCTACCATCAGGGAGAAGGTACAGAAGCCTGGACACAACCACCAGCTGGTTTCAAAACAGTTTCTACCCTACTGTTGTTAGAATACTGAATGGACTCACAATCTCTTAACATTTGCCTGTAGTTATGTTTTTGTTTTTGCTGCTGTTTATCTACTATTTACTATCTATGCTACTTAACTCTGTGATCTGCCTGTATTGCTCACAAGACAAAGCTTTTCACTGTGCCTCGGTACACATGACAATAAATTAAATTCAATCCAATTGTAAGCCCCATGTTGAAAAGAGCATCTTTCATTTCTGTGGGCGTAGATGACTATTTAAATGATCAGATTGCTGTCAAGACGTGGAGTGTAGAGATTAGGCAAAAGTGAGGACCTTAGATGCTGGAAACCAGAGTTTAGATTAGAGTGGTGCTGGAAAAGCACAGCAGGTCAGGCAGCATCCGAGGAGCAGGAAAATCGATGTTTCAGAACGAAGGGCTTTTGCCCAAAATGTCGATTTTCCTGCTCCTCAGATGCTGCCTGACCTGCTGTGCTTTTCCAGCACCACTCAAATCTAAAGTCTGGAGATTAGACCAGATAAGAGCAAGACTGTTCTCAGTGCATTGCTGTTAGATAACAGGGCATCCCTTTGGAGTTGAGGCCCCATCACATCTTTGATTGGAACTTGCAGGTTGTGGTTTCCATACAACTGCTGACCTTGTCTTTCTGGGTGGTTGAGGTCACGGGTTTGGAAGGTGCTGTCTCAGGAGGCCTGATGAATTGTTGAGTATTTCTCATGTTCTTTATTAGTAATGGGTGAAGGGCTTTGGAGAGTGGACAGAAAAGTGGAGCTGAGGCCAAGATGAGATCATATTAAATGGAGGAGCAGGCTCCAGGGGCTGAATTGCCTACTCCTGCACCTAGTCCTTTTGTTGTACCTAACAATCTGTTGCCACTGTGGTAGAGGGAGTGAATGTTGTAGGTGTTACATGGCATGTCAATCAAGCAAGCTCCAATGTCCTGGATGTTGTTGAGCTTCTTTGAATGTTGTTGGAGCTGCATTCATCCAGGAGACTCGGAGTTGACCTGGTTAGTGAAGGGGATGGGGATTGGGTGGAAGTAAGTACTAAGTGGACATTAGGATATGAGGGGCCATGAGGGATCTCCAGAGGGCACTACATTGCACGGGAGTGTATGGGTTTTAGAGGTGAAGCTTGGAGGGATGACTTATAATTGACCCCTTTGGAGAAATAAGGTATCATTGTGGAAGTGAGAAAAAGCATGCATGTGTGTATAATGTAGAAGTTCACTGGGACTTGCAAAGATGTCAAGAATCAGTACAAACAAAAATGTGAAGTTTACGACAAACATAATTAGGTCCTTCAGTGTGCCTGACTGTATAAAACCATCATAGGGTTGGTAAGAGATGACTCATTTCTCAAACTCTCATTTTCATAACAGGATGCCTGTGATGATGCAGCCGCTTTAACAAGATTATGTTGTCCTTGGTCTTTTCAAGAAGGGTTGTATAGGCAGTGGTGCTGAAATGGCTAACAGACACTACCTAAGTCAACAATCAAAGGAGGTCTTTAAGTTTTCTTAAAGCAGTTGGACAATGAAAGGGAGTGACCAGTTCTCCCAGGTCAAGTTTTTTCTAGTTTTATCAGGCAGTTAGAAACTGTCGGAATCTGAAGAAGCAGTTACAGTGGAAAGAAGTTCCATGCTTCAACAGAGGTCTTGTTTGGACATTCTCTCTGAAAACTCTTCTCCATTTGAATTTACCTTTTGCCACGGGGTGTGTTTATGGGATTTTGCGGGAACTAAAACAGCTTCATTAAGTTGTGATAGAAGTGGTTGGGCCATTAAATAAGTTAAGTTATTTTAAATTCTGTTTTATTTTGTTTGTGTTTCATCTATAGTGTTTAAATAAATTCTGTCTTGTTTAAAGCCGAGTGGTTTGACCAGCTGCATCACTCCTGGAATATCCACTATACACCTGCCTTTAAAAAAGTAAGAAGCTAAGGTCTGGGTTACCTTCTTGAAACGTTTTGAGGGGGTCTGACCTGGTCCATAACAAGCCTACTGTTGGATAACTCCACCTATGTATTGAATGGAAATGTTTGTTGACACAAAGTATTAATCGCATACACAAAATCTTTCCTTCAATAAATCCCTTACAAAATCAATTTCACTTCCTCAGATGTTTGTTTCATCTCAAATAGAAACAACAGGCTGCATAATCAACAGGCTATCAACTTCATTTTCTGCATTATGCATCCTGATTAAAGCCCATGCTGAATAATAGTTGCTATGGAGAGGGACAGGTAAATAGCATTGGGAGATTTTGAGTTGACGCTGAGTTTCCATAGGATCTGTAAAAGGTCATTATGATGACTGAGGGCATATGAGACATTTGGAGGCACGGGGTGGAAGCTGGGCTGATGGATATTAGTCAGCATGCTGTATTTGGGCCACGGGATGGGCAGATAGGGATTGAAGACACTGGTATATTTAGGCCATGGGGTGGTTACAGGATTGTAGGTTGAAATGGATGATGCAAAAAAAGTGATGGGGTGAGGGCAATAAAGTGGAGAAATATACTGATGATTTGTAGCTATTTAGTTCTCAGAACATAAATGTGAGCAGTGAATCACATGGTACTGAAGAATTATATATAACTCACATTATATTCTTGGTATTTACATGTGAATACTACAATAACAGACATTTGAGTGTCTGTAATTTAGCAAAGCAATGAAGATATATTGTAGCACACATTCCTCCACATATCATGCTGCAAGAAGACAGAGCTCAGTCAGATGGAGTCTGAGAGCTGTGTACAATTGGGTCACATGCCAAAGTATGGTGCTGCCATTATGAGCATGTCCCTTAAAGGTATATTGTAGATATGAGACATATGATGTGAGACATAATACATCAGGCAGGAGGAATGTTTTCAGACGTAATGATTATTTTTAAAAGTTTGAATGCAGTCCCTAAGCCTACCTTTCACCCAGCTCTCCTTGAGAACTGAGCTGCCTCTTAGGCTCTTCCTGGGTTACCTGGGTCCACCTTCCAATCCAGCCATAAACCCCTTCAATATCTCAATCCACACTGTTATTTTTAAAGTCCTGCTTCCGAGAAGCAGAGTTTTCCCAACTGTGTCCCCAACCCAAGAAAGCAAATCAAAACTTGCATCTTATATGTTAAAGAAAAATAACGGCTGATTATATGCCTATTATAGACTGCTTGTTAAACTTTAACAAGTTTATAGGAGTAAGAGAGATAATGAGGGAGAGACTGAGAATAGGGAAAGAATGAGAGGAGGAACATGAGTACTGAGAGAGAGCTGGACAGAGAGAGAGTGCTTTGTTCATTTTAATGTTTAACATCTTAAATTAAAACTGCCAATTAAATTAGTAGTCAACTTGGTAGTAGTCAAATGATTGTATTAACTGAACAGAATGGCTCAGTCCGAATTGATTATACGCATCCAACAGATTTTTAAAAAACACGTTCACTAATACGCTTTAGGAAAGGAAACTGCCATCCTTTATTGGTTTGGTCTACATGTGACTCCAGACCCACAGTGAGGTGTTTGACTCTTAACTGTCCTCCAAAAGGGCCCAATGAGACTCTCTTAGGTTGGTATTGGGATCGTTGCTTATGATCTCAGAGTGCATTGGACAATTCCAATATTTGCAGCATGATACAAAAATTGGAAGCATTGCAAACTATAACGAGGACTGTGTCAAACTCCAAACGGACCTAGGCAAGTTGGTGGAGTGGGCAGAAAAATGGCAAATAAGGTTCAGTGTGAGGGTAGGAAGAACATGGACATTTTGGAAGGATAGACAACATCAATAGAGGTTACAGTACTTAAGGAGATGCAGAAACACTTGGAGGTCGGTGTATATGTGCAGAAGTAGGTCATTGGAGGCAGCAGGGAAGGTGGAGAAAACAGTTAATAAAGTGGCAACCACATTCCGTGAAAGAACAAGTTTAACTTTTAAAAGTTCTTGAAGCAACATTGCTCATGTGATGCATTGGCAAACAATACCAAGAAAGCCAAACTGACTAGTGCAGATTTGCCATTGTAAATTATCTCACACGAGATCAAGTCTGTGGCTCAGAGTGCAGTCACATGGTAACTTCTACATGCTGTAAGCTTCTTTGGGCACCTTCCCAAAACAGTACTGCTGATGTTAACATTGAGGGCTGTTCCAGACATCAACCTGTACCCTTGTGAAATCATTCCACTTAGGGCAGAATCATGCAGCCACTTTTATCTCAAGTGAATCTTCTAATCAGTGCACAGCTAAGCTATCACTTATTTTAAAAGCTCCAGTTTTTATTCATCAGTGTAACTTTTAATTCCCACGTGGCAGTTTTATTTAGTGATCAGCCATGAGTCTTTTTGGAGCATTACAGAATGGCTATTTTGTCAAATTAAATCAGTCAATGATAGAACAGCAGATATTGACTTGAAATGCTGAATTACCCAGATGATTAATTTGGTAAATGAATATTGACAATGAACCTGGCTTGTTCTGTGAAAGATGGTGAAATGCTCAAACATACACATTGTTTATATACTCAGCTGCCAGAAGGCATCTGTCCCACTGTGGTTCTGCTTCCTGCCACTCACACAGTGAAGAGACAATCGCTCTTGGGTGGATGTCAGAAAATATTGGAAACAATATGTATATGAGCATCTCAAAAATGCTTCACTCAAATGGAGCAAGACATTTCAGAAAACAATCATATAACCAATTTGTGGTTCAACTTAAATTGACTTTCATTTGAAGGTCAATGTGCAACATGAGTGTATTGTAGTTTCTCGGAAGGTGTTGACACCATTAAAGGGTTATTTTCTGAACCGTCATAACAGTTACCCAAAATTTGGAAATCAAATTGTTTCTATGACATGAAATTTGTACAATACTAAATGGTGTCTCAGAATAGATTGAGAAAGCAAATTGTACGAATTATTCATTGAAGAGACTTAACTCTCAAAGTGACTCTGTTTTTAGGCATTAGGAATAGAACGGTACTTACCTCTGAACCCTTACCCACCTGAGCAATGTAGCATTGATTGGTTCAGGTATCAGTTTAGGAGACAAGCTGGTGTAGGAAGGGGGAATAGATTGAGGGAAGGCCAGGCATAATTCATACACTCAGAACAACTTGGCAAGAGTCTACAATTGGCAACTTTAGCACTACCATAAGACACAGGAGCAGAAGTAGGTCATTCAGCCCATCAAGTCTGCTGTACCATTCAGTGAGCTTATGGCAAACCTAATAATCTTCAACTCCATTTTCCTGCATTTTCTGAATAACCTTTGATTTCCTTTCTGATTAAAAATCTTAATCAGCCTTGAATATATACTTAAAACCCACCGTCTATAGCCCTCTGCAGCATGATTCCTTGAGTTCATTACCAAAAATGTTAATTGATTACACGTGCTTTGGAGGTTTCCAATGACCTCTAACAATTAAGCTGCCATGCGTGTTGCCACTATTTGCAATCACTTCACTGATTTAAGGGCTGGTGAAGTCATTTCAGGTGTTGGGTGTTAACTATAATTCTGGTTAGACTACCACATCTATTTATGCTCAGCAAAATGTTGGTATCCTATTCTAAATTGGAGCTAGGTTTGTTTTCAGAAATTTATAGTGAGGTGATCAAATGGTACAATACTTTTGTGTTAAGGGTTCTGAATGTAACTTCAGTGTAGGAGACTTTTAGAATTATTCAGCATTGAATTAGTAGTCATGTAGAAAAAGGTGGGTTGTTTAGGAAGAGCTAGCATAGATTTCTGAAAGGGAAATTGTGTTAAGTGAGCCTTCTGGAAATCTTCTGAAGTAGTAACGAAGGGCTGAAGAGGGTACTGTCATGGATGTAATGTATACATGGACCTTCGAAAACAAGTTTGATATACTACCACCAAAGTGTGAGAAAAGGTTTAGCTCCTGGAATAAAAAGGTGAGTAGCAATGTGGTTACAAAACTGACCTGATTTGGCTATAGAACTAGTCAACAGATTCTTTGGGCTGGAGGAGGGGCTGAATAATTTCTTGGGAATCGATATTGATAATTCTGCTTTTCCTGATTATAAGTTAATGATTCACATCCTGGTCTACAGGGAGCAATTTCACATGTATATTATGAAATGTGGCAGAATTTGAAACTGTGAGGATGAAAATTGACACGTTTGATAAAGTTCAATACAATGCATTTTAGAGTGAGTGTGGATATGCAATCTAAAGTAGGGTAATGATACTGAGAGGGTGTAGAAACAAAAGGACCTGGGTGTATATGTGCATAGATCACTGAACATGGCAATTAATAAAGCTAACAGTAGCCTGGCATTTATTAAGAGGCATAGAATTAGGAGTAAGGAGGTTTTACTCAATTTACACAAACCCCTGTCAGAGCTCAGCTTAAGTATTGTATATAATTCAGGGTGCCACACTAAAGGAGAGATGTGAATGTATTGTAAAGAATACAAAAGGAGTTTACAAAACTATTCTGAGAAGATACAGTCATGAGGATATTTTGAAGGGGTTTTCCTTGGAGAGAAGGCTAAAAGGAGAACTGATGGAAGTTTTCAAAATAGAGATGTCTGGATAGAGTAGACCAGGAGGAACTACTCCCACACAAAATGATCAAAGACAAGAGGACACAAACTTAGTAATGTGAGAAAATGCTTTATTGTGCAATGAGTGAATCAGGTCTAAAGGAAACTGCCTGGAAGTGTGACAGAGGTAGAGTCAGATGAGATATTCAAAAGGCAATTGGATAACTCATTGTTGAGAAATGATATGCAAAGGGATTAGGAGAATAGCACCAAACCGTGTAGCTCAGTGGGGAGCCATTACAGGCATAATGGGCTGAATAACCTCCTGTGTGTGCAGTAACAGTTTTGATTCTATGATGGAGTTGGCTATTCTCACTGAACAAGAATTAAGAAAGAAATTGTAAGATTGCTTCACTGAACATGTCTCGTAGTGCCTGATATGCCCTTGTGATGAGTGCTACATTTTCCCAGTTAACTCAGGATCTGCTTTGTCCCAATTAACGTAAAAAGACTTAAATTTCAAATCACCTCCCTTTGAAACTATTGTAGACTTGTGACCTTTGCTATACAAATAACAACACTTAGATAATCAAATTGAAACTTTTGTTGCCTTCATGTTTTAGACAGAATAAGAATCATACTGCAGAAAACACTCCATGTCTAATCTGAGCCTAATCCCAGACTAAAGCAGAGCAATCAACCCAATTTTTATTATGTGAAAATGACAGAAAAAGGAATTGTTTGGAAAGAGAATCAATAAAGTGCAAGTTTAATACCTGCTGCAAGTTTATAAGGGCAGCTTGTTCAAGTTCGATTTGCTGGTGCTGTGCTGATGTCTTGAGTTCAACAGCCAAGTCATTGTGTGAAATGTTCTCTTATCCTTGCTCCTACTAAAATGTCTTTTCGGCAGATTGTTACACATTTCCCTTGGCTTCAACACTGTAGGTCAGTCTTGTGATTTAGTTCTTTTCATTGTGCTGCAGAATGGCATTGTTTGGATTGACCTGTGGAGAGGGATTGCGATAGTGATCGGCTGAATGGCTGCCATATGATGACTCTGATGCTGGATTTAATCATGCACTCCTGTCTGTCTGATCTGCAGAAGGTCAGCCCATGGGTGTGAAAATAGAACCTCTTATACTCTGAACTGGATCCCATGTCTTTGAAGTGTGCCTGCACATGCATCTTTCCAAGCTTTAATTTGATGAACTTAAAAATAGTTTTGTAAGACAAGAACAAACATGAATTGTCAAACTGTTTTACAGACTGCAGGAGTTTAGTTGGAACATTGTAATCAAAGTTTGCTCACTTTATTGATCTTCAAATGCTTCCTTACAAGTATGCCCAATAATATACTGGCTTGTCCTGGATACAGTTCTGTGTGGAACTAGCTTAGATTCTCTAACATTGAACTGGTCCTGGCTTATACTGGTTTGATTGGTAACTAAATACCTCCTTTTACATATTTTTTTCCCTCTGGTTTCCTCTAATGACCTGTCAGAGGTCACTCCTATTTCTGACATAGCAATTGTGTGATCAGGCAGCATCCAAGGAGCAGGAGAGGCAAACGTTTCGGGTATAAGGCGTTCATCAGGAATGAGGTGAAGCTCATGAAGAACTTGTACCTGAAACGTCGATTCTCCTGCTGCTCGGATGCTGCCTGACCTGCTGTGCTTTTCCAGCAACACACTCTTTGACTCTGATTCCCAGTATCTGCAGCCCTCACTTTGTCCCAAGTTGTGTGATCAGTTTTAATGCTTCCCAATCAATAATTCACCTTTTGGGTTCCAGACCAAATTTTTAAAAAAACTTTTGCTGACCACAATACCAACAATAAAATGGGCATATGCTTTGGCTTAACTTTAGTCCACAACTTTTGATGAGTTTTCTGTTTGTAATTACAGGATGCAGCTGGAAGGAAAAAGAAAAAGCCAATGTGAATTAATTTTAATCGAAAGTCCACCACCTGCATGTAAATCATTTCCAAATCCTTTTATAGGAAAATGGCAAAAAAAGTCCTGAAAGGTCATAGCAGGCCTCAATTTTTATGTGAAGTATGAGAATGTGGACGCTTCACTTACAATGTACGATTGTACACTTTTCTGACCAAGTGACGCATCATTTGGTTTCCCAGCCAACCACATGGTGCTATCTCCACAAGAAGGTCTGGCCATTTGTAAACGTGTAGCTGCACCACACCCCTTCCCAGGAAGCTGCACTCCATCAGGGCTCTGATTCAGTGGTGGAGAATAGCTCTTGCTCTCTGTACATGCCTACAAGTCTATTATCATGCTCCTTTATTGATAGAGAGAATGTGAGGACTGCAGGTGATGAAGATCAGACTCGAAAAGTGTGGCACTGGAAAAGCACAGCAAGTCAGGCAGCATCTGAGAAGCAGGAGAATTGATGTTTCAGGCATAAGTCCTTCATTAGGAATGTGTAGGGGGAAGGGGGCTGAGAGATAAATAAATAGGGGGTGGGGGGTGGGGGGGCGGGAGCGTAGCTGGGAAGGCAATAGATGCAGATGAGTGATTGTGAAAGGTCAGTGGGGAGGGTAGAGCGTATATGTGGGGAGGAAGACTGACAGGTAAGAGTTCAAGAGGGCAGTGCCACGCTTGAGGATTGGATCTGAGATGAGGTGGAGATTTGGAAACTAGTGAAGTCAATGATACCGTGTGGTTGGAGAGTCCCTCCTGTTCTGATGGAGATTTGTTTCTCCAACTTGCCATCTTCACCTAGTCCCTCATGTACTCCTGCATAGTGTAGCACTGAAGGAATGAGGCTCAAACAGATGATATAGTATAATCATTACTTTGGGGCGACCTAATGTTTGGGCTCTTGGTTGGCATGTAAGTATTAATGTCCTAAATTCCTTACTTGAGCCATAAATAGTGAAAATCAATTTGTGGCTATCAGTAATCAATCCTGTTTAAACTCAAAGGTAGGCCCTCAGCTGTCTACTCCAGAGAAAATAAGACAGGGCTGCCTGTCAGTATAGAGCAAATTCAGAAGTAGGTTCGAATACTCAATGTAAACAATTACAAATTGGAACACTGCGCAGGAGGCCAAATAGCAAATACAGATGCATTGAGCTGGGTCCCAGTAGGGGGAGTACTGCCGTTGGAAGAGTCTGTAATGGTTTTCAATTTTACTGATATACTTCCACGCATAGCTGGCCATGTTGTGGACAAAGAAAAATCTGGTCCTGGCAGAACTGAAACAGCTGGTGGTGGTGATGGGGGAAATGCTGTCACAACCAGAATCGAAACCATTTTGGATCGAGAGCCCATTGAGGATGGCATATTATTATTATGAGCAACTCTCATTATCCTGAGCAAAGGTCACTGCCAGATACTGGCTGAATTTCTACCAGGGTCAACCACGTGGAATTTGGTGAGACATTATGTCTGGTGGCCAGGATTGGATGGAGATGTCGATGTGTTGGTGGGGCAATGCCCAGAATGCCAATAAGGACAGAAATTACTGCCAGCAGCTCCCCCACATTGTGGGAATGGCCCGGTAAATACTAGAATTGGTTACATATGCAGGTCCTTTCATGGGCTCAATGTTCTTATTCATTATGGATGACCACTCAAAGTGACTGGACATTCTCCTTCTCTTGGGCCCTTCAGCCCAACAAGCCCACACCAACCCTCTGAAGAGTAACCCACCCAGACCCATTGCCCTCAGACTAACGCACCTAACCTATGGGCAATTTAACATGGTCAATTGACCCGACCTGCACATCTTTGGACTGTGGGAGGAAACCCGAGCACCTGGAGGAAACCCACGCAGACACTGGGAGAATGTGAAAACTCCACACAGACAGTTGCCTGAGGCTGGAATCAAACCTGGAACACTGGTGCTGTGAGGCAGTAGTGGTAACCACTGAGCCACCGTGCCACCCTCTTGGAATCTGAGATGGGCGTGCCAGATGTCACCACCTTGATGCCTTTGCCACCTGAAGAGGAGAATTAATTTCTTCTGCGATGCTCCGGGTGCAAGATGTGAGCTACTGTGTGTTGCACACATGCCTGTATCAGAGGCAGGGTTGGAGGAATATGACCTGTTGCTAAAATGCTCCATGAGGTGCTACAAAACAAAACCTCCTCTGTCCTTGGACTCTGGGAGGGATGTACTGAATATAACAACATTATCCAGATGGACTTCCGTAGAATATGAGCTTCCTGATTTGAACCAGATTAATTAATCAGGGAGCCCTGGCTGACATCTATTAGATTAGATTCCCTACAGTGTGGAAACTTGCCCTTCGGCCCAACAAGTCCACACTGACCCTCCAAAGACTAACCCACCCAGACTCATTGCCCTCTGACCAATGCACCTAACACTATGGGGAATTTAGTGTGGCCAATTCACCTAACCTGCACATCTTTGGACTGTGGGAGGAAACAAGAGCACCCAGGGGAAACCCACGCAGACATGGGGACAATATGCAAACTCAACACAGTTGCCTGAAGCTGGAATTGAACCCGGGTCCCTGGTGCTGTGAGGCAGCAGTGATAACCACTGAGCCACAGTGCTACCCCAATATGCACATCCTTGGACATCCTGTTCACTTGGAGGGAACTGGATCAGTGTCAAGGGCTGTCCATGTGTAAATAAAGGGGGACTTGGTAATGTCTCTGGAGTTATTTCAGCAACCTCTTAACACTTGAGTCAATCAAGTGTTCTGTTGTCCTGGCTATATTCATAACTACAAGAGATCTTGAAATATGGTGTTTAGTTACAAGTCTGCCAGTAAAATTTAATATGTGGCAATCTGGAACAAATATTTACACATTATTTTAATATTTGTTACCCCATATTTTCCTGCCTTAACATTCCCTACCTTCACCCTGCAAATGGGTTTCTGGGATTCTGGACAATGACTTCCAACAATAATGGAGAAGGCATTTAGTATTATTTCCTTTGTTGATCAGAGCATTGTGTATAGGAGTTGGGACATCATTGGTTAGGCCACTTTTGGGATATTGCACATAGTTCTGGTCTCCTTCCTATCAGAAGGACATTGTGAAACTTGAAAGGGTTCAGAAAAGATTTACAAGGACATTGCCAGGGTTGGAGGGTTTGAACTAAAGGGAGAGGCGGAATAGGCTGGGGCTGTTTTCCCTGGAGCATCGGGGGCTGAGGGGTGACCTTCTAGAGGTTTATAAAATCATGAGGGCATGGGTAGGGTAAAAAAGATCTTTCCTTGCAGTGGGGATGTCCAGAACTAGAGGGTATAGGTTTAGTGTGAGAGGGGAAAGATAGAAAAGGGAACTAAAGGGGCAATGTTTTCATGCAGAGAATGGTGTGTGTGTATGGAATGAGCTGCCAGACAAAGTGATGGAGGCTGGTACAATTATAGCATTTACAAGGCGCTGAATGGGTACATGAATAGAAAGGGTTTAGAGGGATATGAGCCAAGTGCAGGCAAATAGGACTAGATTAGATTAGGCTATTGGTCAGCATTGACGAGTTGGACTGAAGGGCCTGTTGTACATCTCTGACTCTCTGATTCTAATTCTTTTTGGAATTTTGCAAATAATTGAAGGTCATTGATCACAGCACTGTGAGATAAAAAATATAAGGCTAGTGATAAAGTTTACTGGGGCATGTGTATTAAATATATAATTAAAATTTACCTTCTCAGGCAGAGAGTCGTAGATTAGAGTATGAGAGTAAGACTCATGTTTCCTTTACACAACTGAAGTCTGTCCATACACTTGGTTTGCATTCCTCACAGAAACGTTGGCACATATTTCCATTGATTGTATTCAGAAATAGAATATGATCAGCTGTGTGAAAGATTTTGACCAATCTGCGAAGGAAAGGTATTGGGTGGAAATTATTAAAACAAAACATTTGGAACCAGTAAAAACCGAAAGGACTGTCTATGCTGTAAATTAGAAACAAAAACAGAAATTGCTGGAAGGGTCATTGGACTTGAAACATTAAGTCGATTTCTCTCCATAGATGCTGCCAGACCTGCTGAGTTTTTCCCAGCAATTTCTATTTTCTGATTTGGAACCAGGAGTTTTCCAAAACATACACTCATTGTGCCACAGCTGATCTAATTCCCACAACCTTGCAGACTTTTTGACTTATTTAATCAGCTCTAAACAATTCATTTTTGAAAGTTACCAGTTTGTTTATATCCCTTACATAACTGAGTGCTACTGGAGAGAACCAAAACACTTTGCAACCAAGAGTTTTTCAATGATGCTGATGTTCAGAACAATGTGTGCTTTGTTATTTTTGTCATTTTGTTCAGTCTAAAGAGAGAGCAATAAATGGGCTTCTCTGCTTTTAGAACCCATTACTACATTGAACATGCAAAGGTAAAAGCAAACTGACTGCAGAGTAGACCATTTTTACTGTCGCCCACTGGGTACCTTGTGCCTCCCATTATTCCACTTTTCTGCACCCGCCACCACATCTCCTCGCATTTTGTACTTAATTGCAAGTACTTTTGTGAAGTAAGCTCACATAATATCAGAGAGGCAGCAGTGAAGAGTTGAATACCAATGATTTGACAATGACCCCATGTGTGAGTTACAAGGATCGTATCAATCACTCTGCCACTTAGGCTGTTGTTTGGAGTTTCTGGTGAAACTATTATTTGAAAAGTTCTTCAATTTAAGAGTTTGTAAGAACCTGTACTGTGGGAATTCAAGCTGCCTATGTCTCACCGAAGATGAAAATAGAATCAACTGAGAAGAATCTTCATATGCCATGAGTAGTGGAGATATTTCACTGCTCCTGGCAAAGACTGAGATAAAAAAAAATTGAACTGATTTATTAGGAGGAATTGTACTCTCCACTGAAACGGCAGATATAAGTGTGTGCTGATTACAATTTCTTTTTGCCCTGAAATCATTTGCAGTTTACTATGGAGCATATGATTGATAGAATTTTTTTGTGCAAACAAGGAGAAGTATTCATTATAAGTTAGATTCACATTTTTGATTCCTTTGTGCTCTGGTGTTGTAATGTTGCTTGGAGCATACCTTTGCTGTTGGGCATTATTCCACCTGTACCATGTAGTTACATTGCTGTAGGCTGTACCTTCTGTTTCTGACCTGTGATAAGACTGGCATTCAAACCTGTACCAAGTTTAAAATTACTGTGATGTTCGTTAACATAAATTCTATCAAATGCAAATTGACTAGATCATCAGTTCCCCTTGGGAGTAGAGGGCATCTTTTCAATAGTGGTCTAAAGTGGGCATCTTTTTCTAATAAAGGAAGGCATTAACATCTTCTGTATGAATATGCATTTGGATTTTTGCTGAGCCAGTATTTTGCCCTGCTTCTGATCATCACCTGGCAGTGACCTATAGTTTTGTCATAGCTGAGCACTGCTTGTGTCTGTGAGGCTACAGTGTTTCAGAATGTTGACTCTGACCCTTCTGTATCTGTTAATTTACCTAATTTGTGTATTGACTTGTCCTGTGTGGACAGAGAGATTGTATCTTAAAATGCATAGATTGTATTGCTGTGCTCTGGTGGGGTGTCCTTCTTCTAATTGTTGGATATCCTCGGATAGGAAGACTCTCAAATGTCAATGGTCCCTCAGATTATAATTTAATCTGACAAAGGCACCTCAATTATCCCAACAAGTGTTCTGTCTCATGAATATTGATTCCCCAATTGTATAGTCATAGTTCTTTACTAATTTGAAAAGACCATTAATGAAATTATCCATGGATTTCCTCTGAATGCTGAACTCTTCTGTTTAAATATTGTCCATCCAAGATTTCTTTTTGTTCTGAATTAAAATAATCCAGTCAAAAGTTGTTAGAAGTATTTGCCCTTTTTTTAATATTTTGGGGATTTATGACATCACCTGTTCCTATTAATGTCAGTTTGGCCCAACTGACATTAAATCTCGATGGCAATATAGGTTTCCTGTAATTCGTTTTTTTTTAGTTCTTTTTGTACTTTTATTATCACTGCGAAGACATTTTAAAATCTTTAGTATCTCGATGCTTTGCTTTATTTAAACAAATTTAATGGTTCTGCAGTACTGATGACATTAAAGTTTATAATTTTGCATTAAAACAATGATATTTTAATCCCCTTTCCATAAATCATCACAGTACTATTGCACATCCTTGCCTGAAAACGTTTTGAACTATATTGCAGCAATATTCTTGCAACGAATATTTTAATTCTTTTTTGTGTAACAATGTATCTCGATTTTGTTAACTGGGGATTTTTCCAATTTCTATCCAATCAGAATAGTAGGTTTCTGCTTTCTGAACATGCTCTGACCTTTTGCAATGCTAGTGGAAGTTTCCCTTTAGTGGGCAAAATGAATGTTTTCCAACTTCTCCTGATCTAAATTGCAATGCCAATTCTTTGCACAATATTTAAAATGAATGTCTGTAGTTGTGGTCTTAACAAATATTTTTGCAAAAATTATGGTGTAAATTATGTATCTGATCAGAATCCCAAAATTCTCTAATTACTCTCTTCCCTTTGACTCAAGGTGGTTAGGGTGGAGTGTTTGTCTCCAGTTCTCCTGCTGCTCCTTTAAAAACAAATTGTTTGGTGATGCTAAGTTATGGGGAGGGGCTTTAAACTTGGACCTTCTGAGCAAGAGGCATGGACACTTTTACTGTGCCACAAGAACCCCATGGAAACCTCCTTTTCTAAAAATATTTTTAATCATCTTGTTTGGATATGTTGTTATTATGCATTCTGAGGCAGGTGGAACTTGAATTTTTGACCTAGATGTATGGATATTAGGATTGTGCCGCCAGATCCAAAAATAATTTTGAAGAACCTGTTTCAACATGTTATGACAGATCTAGTTGGCAGGTGGAATCTCATCACTGACCTAATAGGCCAGAGGTAGGGGCACTACCACTGTATTACAAGAGCCCCATGGAATTCTACCGTGATTTAAGTCGAAGGGTTTACCTAATCAGCACTGGTGGAGGGTGAACCTCTCTTGAATCTTAACAAGAAGAGGCATTTGTCTTACACTACGTACACTCTTTTGTTATACGGTAGTTGGGGACACCAGTTACATTGATTAGTCAGATATAATTACAAAGACTCTCAGGATCCAGAAATGATGCATCTGTCTTTACTGGGATCTTTGTTAGTTGACTACTTCTCCACCAAAGTATCATCAAACTGACAGGAGCTTAATGCGGTGTCCGTATCAACCATACCACAGGCAACTCCCACTTTCCTTATTCAGTTGTTGACAAAATTTCACCAATGTCAACATTTCTTTTGCAGTCTGCATTTTTAAGGATATTTATTAGAAAAATCCAAACGTACATAAGGATTTTTATAGCATCTTTAGCATTGCAAATTATCTCAAAGCCTGATATTCAAAAGAGTAGCTAGCTTATGGACAGTTGCAAGAAGTAGGAAACCACTCCTGAATTGTATTTAATCTTAAAACCAAAATTTGACTCCTCCATTTTTCTTACTCTGGTCTACTTTATATCTCCTACTGTACCACTATAGGTGAAGTTTACAGAAAATGTAAAACTCAGACATATCATAGCAATTACACAAACATGGCTCAGGGATGGGCAGGAATGGCAGCTTAATGTTCCAGGATACAATTGCTACAGGAAGGATAGAAAGGAAGTCGAGAGGAGGGGGAGTGGCCTTTTTGATAAGGGATAGTATTACAGCTGTGCTGAGGGAGGATATTCCTGAGAATACATCCAGGGACGTTATTGGGTGGAACTGAGAAATAAGAAAGGGATGATCACCTTATTGGGATTGTATTGTAGATCCCCTAATAGTCAGAGGGAAATTGAGAAACAAATTTGCAAGGAGATCTTAGCTATCTGTAAGAATAATAGGGTGGTCATGTTAGGAGATTTTAACTTTCCAAGGATAGACTGGGACTGCCATAATATTAAGGGTTTAGATGGAGAGGAATTTAAGTGTGTCACAAGAAGAATTTCTGATTCCGTATGTGGATGTACCTACAAGAGAAGGTGCAAAACTTGACCTACTCTTGGGAAATAAGGCAGGGCAGGTGACTGAGGTGTCAGTGGAGGAGCACTTAGATTTAAAATAGTGATGAAAAAGGATAGACCAGATCTAAAAGTTGAAGTTCTAAATTGGAGAAAGGCCAATTTTGACGGTTTTAGGCAAGAACTTTTGAAAGCTGATTGGAGGCAGATGTTCGCAGGTAAAGGGACGGCTGGAAAATGGGAAGCCTTCAGAAATGAGATAACAAGAATCCAGAGAAAGTACATTCCTATCAGGGTGAAAGAAAATACTGGTAGGTATAGGGATCGCTGGATGACTAAAGAAATTGAGGGTTTGGTTAAGAAAAAGAAGGAAGCATATGTCAGGTATAGACAGGAGAGATCGCGTGAATCCTTAGAGTATAAAGGAAGTAGGAGCATACTTCAGAGGGAAATCAGGAGGGCAAAAAGGGGACATGAGATAGCTTTGGAAAATAGAATTAAGGAGAATCCAAAAGGTTTTTACAAATACATTAAGGACAAAAGGGTAACTCGGGAGAGAATAGGGCTCCTCAAAGATCAAAGAACTTGGAGTGCAGATTCATAGCTCCTTGAAAGTGGAGTCATAGGTAGATGGGATAGTGAAGGAGGTGTTTGGTATGCTTTCCTTTTATTGGTCAGAGTATTGAGTACAGGAGTTGGGAGGTCACGTTGTGGCTGTACAGGATATTGGTTACGCCACTGATGGAATATTGCGTGCAATTCTGATCTCCTTCCTATCGGAAAGATGTGAAACTTGAAAGGGTTCAGAAAAGATTTAACAAGAAAGTTGCCAGTGTTGGAGGATCAGAGCTACAGAGAGAGGCTGAACAGGCTGGGGCTGTTTTTCCTGGAGCATCGGAGGCTGAGGGGTGACCTTATAGAGATTTACAAAATTGAGGGGAATGGATAGGATAAATAGGCAAAGTCTTTTCCCTGGGGTTGGGGGAGTCCAAAACTAGAGGGCATAGGTTTAGGGTGAGAGGGGAAAGATATATAAAAGAGACCTAAGGGGCAACGTTTTCACAGAGGGTGGTACATGTATGGAATGAGCTGCCAGAGGATGTGATGGAGGCTGGTACAATTGCAACATTTAAAAGGCATTTGCATGGGTATATGAATACAAAGGGTTTGGAGGGATATGGGCTGGGTGCTGGTAGGTGGGACTAGATTGGGTTGGGATATCTGGTCAGCGTGGACGGGTTGGACTGAAGGGTCTGTTTCCATGCTGTACATCTCTATGACTGTATGATTCTATAACTGCAAATGCTGGAAAAACTTAGTAGGTCTGCCAGTGTGTGTGGAGAGATAGGTAGGTAAAAACAATGACTGCAGATGCTGGAAACCAGAGTCGAGATTAGAGTGGTGCTGGAAAAGCACAGCAGTTCTGGCAGCATCCAAGGAGCAGTAAAATTGATTTTTCTGGCAAAAGCCCTGTGTGGAGAGAAAGCAGAGTTAACGGTTCAGGTTCACTGACCCTACAGAACTTTTAAAAAAATTTTGTTATAAAACTTCCCTCTGGAATTCTCCTCTTATTCTCTCTGCCAAGCTGGGACAACATGACGCATGATTGTGGTACAGAGGATTCCGAACAGGAATATCTTATTTAATCACATGATTCCACCAAAATTGTGGATTGTGTCCTTGTTATGAAGGTTTTGCTTGTGGAAGATCACAAAATAAGTACAATAGATAAAATTCAAAGCATCTTATGTGTTCCAGATATTAATTAAACAACCTTAGCTCTGAATAAACCAAGTACCCAAGTACTTGGTTTATTCAGAGCTAAGGTTGTTTAATTAATATCTGGAACACATAAGATGCTTTGAATTTTATCTATTGTATTTATTTTGTTACTTTTTTGGCACACTAAAATTATAACTTGTCACATAAGCTTCTTTTGACTGGGTGGTGACCCACTGTCATTTTGGAAATGAGTTCAATCAGAGAAGCAGATCTAGAGAAACCCCAAACAAAAACACAAGTTATTGGAAAAACTCAGTAGGTCTGGCAGCATCTGTGAAGATAAATCACAGTTAATGTTTCAGGTCCAGTGACCCTTCCTCAGAAGTGGAGAAACCCCCTTGATTCCAGGGTACCACTTACTTGAGGTTGAAAGTTTCTGCCGTGTCTGTCTATTCCTCATATCCAGTTAGGCTGTTGCTTTACAATTTGATTCAACACGAATTACAATGTAAATATTTATGGTGCAAGATTAATCAGAATGCTTGTGACAAACTTTTACAATCCTGCACACTTTAGGAAACTTGGCAAAATTGAAATGTTTAAATGAAGATTTGAGGCCAGGTTTTAATATTTCTTTTAAGTCGGGGAAAAATACTCCACAAAATAAGTGGCTTAATTTAATGTCAAAGGGAGGAATATGAATGATTTGTAATTTTAAATACACTAGAATATCTTGCTGTTTGATATTATTCATTTTAAAGTTGGATGCTCTGGCTGGTCTTCACACCTTCAAAGAGCCTTGTCTGTTATTGATTCCACCCGAGAGCAGCTTTTTCTGGGTGAGAATAAAGATCAAAGCTGGTTGGACTGCACTTTGTGTACAGAGTGTTGTGGGTGCTCAAGGATGGGTGAATGGTCATTACCAAACCAGGTTACTTGTTTTAGTCAATTTTATGATTGTTTCATTCGCAAACAACATGTCAAATGCACATTACCATCGAGAGGGCACCTCAAAGGACTGGGTTGGTTGGCAGAACAGTGCGGTGTATAGACTAGACCCGGGGAAAGACAGTGAGAGTGCAGAGCAGTACGAAGCAGTGGGAGAGTCGGGGGAGACCAGAAAGAACTTCTCACAATAAAAGTGTGAGCTGGGGGAAAGATGTTGAGACAGATTGGCAGAATGTTTCAAAGAAAACAAAGCCATGGCATCATATGAATGAAAATAAATTATGATTAGTAAATATTTTTGTCTTTCTCCTAGAGTTTTAATTTCAAATTTATGTTGGAATTAGTAAGTGAATTAAAAACAGCATAAGCACAAACAGGTCCAGAGGTATAATTAAAATTAACAGTTTAAACAGGCACTAACCAGGTTGTTAAAGAGGGAACAGGGTGGTTTTAGTTCCATCATATTAGCTGATAGGAGATTAAGTCGTTTTGTTCTGAATGCTGCTCGGAGAGGAGGCAGCAATTTTAACAAAAGTGGAGAACGAGACCATGTGTCCCAAACAAACGCATCAAGCTGCACACATCTGATCTCTGGGTTTCGGACCTTGAGCAGTGACTGGGATTGCTGTTGAGCATCCAAGAGGCAGGGGATCCTGTGGAAAGGGAGCTGATCACACTGCAGGTTCAAAGCATACTGGCACAGAGGAAATGGGTGAGTGTCAGGCAGTTCAAGAAAAACCAGACAGCTAATGCAGGAGACTCCTGAGTCTATTGTGCCTGTTAATCGATATTCCACATTGGAAATGAACAAAGGCTGTATGTGCTCAGTGGGGGTGGCTGCAGCCAGAGACTAGTCCATGGGGAAGGCAGGAAGAAGAATGGCCCAGCAAGAGTATTAGGCAATTCCCATAGTCAGGGATCAGACAGTGTTGTTGCAGCATGAAATGTCTATGCCACACGTTGGTGAGTTGTTTCCTGGTGCCAGGGTCGAAGATGTCACCAAATGGGCTGCAAGACATCCCTGCAGAGGAGCGAGAATCAGTCTGAACTTTTGGTCCACATTGATATCAATTATGTAAGTAAGGTAAAGAGGGATGAAGTTCTGAGAACATTTCAGGGAAATGGGAAGGAAATTAAAAAGCAAGATCTCCACAATAATCTCAGGATTTTTCCTGGTGTCACGTGCTAGTCAGCATTCAAACAGGATTGAAGATCTGGCTAGTGAGCTGGTGTAGGAAGGAAAGCATCAGATGTTTGAAGCATTGGTACAGTTTCTGGGATATGTATGACCTGCAGAAACTAGATAACTATATCTTAAGGGGAAAGAGATGAATATCCTTACAAGAAGATTTACTTGGGGTAGATTTAAACTGGGAACCTGAGGGCTAGCCCAAATTGGAAAGGAGTTAACCTTCAACCAAGAAATAAAAAAGCTATGAGGGAGAACAGAAGACCGGAGAAACAAAATTGAGCATTGAGTCTGCCTCAAATACAGTGTGAGGTCAAAGGCCTTCAGCCTGAAGGTATGCAGCATTTGAGAGTGATGATAGAAAGGCCCTTGAGGTAATTGGCATTACAGAAACATGGCTGCACGGTGACCAGGATTGTGACCTCTAAGATCTAAGGCTATCTCAGGTTTTTGGAAGGACCGGCAGGAAGGAAAAAGAGATGGAGTTATGAGATGGGATCAATTCCTTAGTAAGACAGAATCTCCAATTAGACAATGTGTGCAGTATGTTTACAATTGTTTAGGAGCTTGATTGGACCCACCTAGAGTGCTATGTGTGGGTTTGGTCTCCTTAGCTCAGAAACGATATTATTGTTACAGAGAGTATGCAATGAGAGTTCATCTGACTTGTCTCTGGGATGGTGGGACTGCCCAATGAAATGAGCTTGAGAAAACTTGGTGTGGATTCTCTGGAGTTTCAAAAAATGAGAGATGATTTCCTCAAGACATACCAAGTCCTGGAAAAGGTAGAGAGGGTCATTGCAGGTCGGATCTGTTCCTTGGGTTGGGAGTCTCAGGAAGCAGAATTTAGAAAGAATGGGGATGTAATTTCAGACCAGGAGGAGGAGAAAACATTTGACTTGCAGGGTGATGAATCTCTACCCCAGAGGATGCTAAGACTCTGACAATATGTAAAGTGGAAGATAAGCCAAACTTTATCACCAGTGGTATAAAGGATTTGGGTAGAAGTCATTGAGTGTTCAATCAGTCATGATCATCTAAAATGTTGGAGCATGCTCAATGGACTGAATGGCTTTGTCTGTGACTCTCCAACATCTGCAGTCCTCACTTTCTCTTATCAATGGAATATCCCAAATAGCGTGACTTTTATCTTGCTTCTCAGCTCTTACCAAAACGTCTCTCTCCTTGTCCACTCAAGAAAATCCTCTTTGTCCAAAACTACAATGTCATCTTTAATTATTATTGCCACCCCCATCCCTTTTCTCTATCTTTTTATTATCTGAACACTTCATGTACCTTCATGTATCAAATACCCAAAGTTTCTGTTGCTGCCACTGTAACCTATGCCCACGTTGCCACCTGGGAACATATAACGGGAAAAAGCCATTCAGTCCAATGTTCCTGGGTGGCAACATGGGCATAGGTGCTCAGCTGGAAGGTTGGAACTGGGGAAAGGTGGGGGGAGGGTAAATGAGGAAACTGGTGAAATCCACATTGATGCCCTGGGGTTGGAGGGTCCCGAGGCGGAAGATGAGACCTTCCTCCAGGCGTCGGGTGGTGAGGGAGCGGTGGTGAAGGAGGCCCAGGACCTGCATGTCCTCAGCAGAGTGGGAAGGGAATTGATATGTTGGGCCACGGGACAGTGGGGTTGATTGGTGTGGGTGTCCCAGAGTTGTTCCCTAAAGAGCTCTGCTAGGAGGCATCCAGTCTCCCCATTGTAGAGGAGATTGCATCAGGAGCAACGGATACAATAAATGATATTGGTGGATGTTCAGGAGAAACTTTGGATGTGGAAGGCTCCTTTAGGGCCTTGGATGCAGGTGAGGGAGGAGGTGTGGGCGCAGGTTTTGCAATTCCTGCGGTGGCAGGGGAAGGTGCCAGGAGGGGAGGGTGGGTTGTTGGGGGAGCGTGGACCTGACCAGGTAGTCACAGAGCGAGCGGTCTTTGCGGAAGGCGGAAAGGGGTGAGGAGGGAAATATACCCCTGGTGGTGGGGTCCATTTGGAGGTGGCGGAAATGTCAGTGGATGATGCAGTTTATGCGAAGGTTGGTAGCGTGGAAGGTGAGGACCAGGGGGGTTCTGTCCTTGTTGCAGTTGGAGGGGTGATGTTCAAGGGGGGAGCTGTGGGATGTGGATAAGATGCACTGAAGGGCATCATTAACACATGGGAGGACATCGGCAGAGGAGGGCTTGGAGGCCCTGGTCATGGCGGATGGAGTTATATAGGGACTGGATATCCATGGTGAAGATGAGGTGTGGGGGTCAGGGAAACTGAAGTCTTGGAGGAAATGGAGGGCATGGATGGTGTCCTGAAAGTATGTGGGGAGCGTATCTTGACTCTAATTTCCACCATTCCCCACTTCTGTTGTTCTGTCCCCGTTGATACTTGGGTAATTAAGTTCAAAGTGAAGGGCACAGAGGGGGTTAGAATTTCTGAGCTACGTTCATAAGAACTTCTTTAGTCAGCTTGTTCTCAGCCCACCTAGGAAAGAGACCTCTGCTGAACCTGATACTTGGAAATGAACATAGAACAGTACAGCACAGTACAGCCCTTTGGCTGTCATTGTTGGACAGTGAACCATGTGTCTGTGGGGCAGTATTCGGAATGGTGATCATTGTTCCATTAGATTTAGGGTAGTAATAGAGATAAGCATAGGGCAGTCCATAAGGTCAATCCAATGAGGCAAGATGTATTCAGGTAAAAATAGAAACAAAAACAGGAAATAAATAGTGGAACGGTGAGTGATACTTCAAGTATAGGCTAGGTACACTTCAATCAAGAGGGAATGGGCAGGAAACTAGAAATGTGGCCTCTTAGATGATCAGACCAAAAGTATGATGAAACCAAAAGATGATGCATTTCTGAGGAATTGTGCAAATGAGAATGAAATCCCAATATGACAAGTTGAGAGAAGGGGGTAAAGAAGGAAGTGAGATTGGCAGAGAGCGAGATGAGAATAGAAAAGTTGGTATAGAAGCAGAGGAGTGAGTTTGGCTGGCAGGGACTCAATAAACTGAATCCTCTCTTTCTATCCCATGACTGTCTCTGTGATCCATTGTATAATATTGCTGCAACAGAAATGCATGTATCTAATTTGATTTTTCTCACTCCAGAATGAGAGGAGGATTGTTAACGTGCCACCTTTTAAGTTGCATATTGTGGTAAGATTTATATCGAAGCTGTTCTTAAGTGTTGGGATGTGGTACTGCAAACAATTGTTAATAAGAAAGAAAATGTAATGTCGATGTTTTAAGGGTTTCATTATTAGCTTTGAATTTGAATCTTGCTGTTTATCTACCACCTTACAAAATGTGTGTAGGATTTATGTCACGCTGAGAGATCTTGGAAAGAAAGAAGCAGTCACTTATACATGATTTTGCTTTCCCATCAACACAACCTTTTCCAAGAATATACTGAAATCATAAAATTTTTGAAATACTTGCCTAACAGTTGAAATTTGAGAGAACATAAGGTGCATTACAGATCAATACTTTCAATGCTACTCTTCAGTACCTAACTGTAATTTGGGTTATATTTATAATATGCATTTTATGTCAGTAATGCAGTCTGAGATTTTATACAGGTTCGAGCTCCTTGGTTATATCATAGAGAGAGAGAGAGAGCCTTAGACATTGGTCTTTTTCTCCCTTTGAGACTTTGTGGTGCTGACCCAAGTTTTAGTCGATTCTTTAACAGATGAATGTGCCAGCCTGCAATAGCCTCTTGTCTCAGGATTTGGAGTTGGCCATTTTGGACCAAGATGAGGAGAAATTTCTTTGCTCAGAAGATAATGAACCTGTGGAGTTCTGTGCCACAGAAGGTCATGGAGGCCACGTCACTGAATGTTTAAGAAATAAATAGATTTCTGGAGGCTATTGCTAACAGGAAGGGATGGATGGATGAAGTTGTGTGCTTTTCTCTGGCCACAAAACTTGCACTGTTTTGCCTATTGATGCAGCTGCACTGCAAGAATCACGATGCTACAAAGAGCCAATCACTGAATCAATTGTATTAACTCACAATCCTTACAGTTGAGTTTTGAATAAAATTACTTGATTAATCATTTTGCATGTTTTCTGTCCACCAAGTCACATGGAAAGTTCTAGTATGTTCACTGGATATATCATTGTCGGAGTTGAGTGAAAAGAGTAAGCCTCATAATCTCATTGTACTCTTCTTTTTTTATATGACACTGAAACAATGTTTGAGTTACTACTTGAAAGTCTCAGCAATTATGGCCAGTTAAGATGACCAAGTCTTGGAGAGGGACAAAAGTTTTGCTGGTATTACTACAGTTTTGTGGATTTCCTGGTGGTATTATTAGATTAGATTAGATTACTTAGTGTGGAAACAGGCCCTTCGGCCCAACAAGTCCACACCGCCCCGCCGAAGCACAACCCACCCAACCCCTATATTTACCCCTTACCTAACACTACAGGCAATTTAGCATGGCCAATTCACCTGACCAGCATATCTTTGGACTGTGGGAGGAAACCGGAGCACCAGGAGGAAACCCACGCAGACACAGGGAGAATGTGCAAACTCCACACAGTCAGTCACCTGAGGTGGGAATTGAACCCAGGTCTCTGGCGCTGTGAGGCAGCAGTGCTAACCACTGCCACCGTGCCGCCCTTGATTATCACTAGACTATTAATCCAGAGAGCCCAGTAACGATCTGGGGACTTGGGCTTGAATCCCACCATGGCAGTTGATGGAATTTGGATTCAATTTTAAAAATCTGGAACTAAGATTCTAATGATGATCATGAATCTATTGTTGATCATTGGGAAAATCCCACCTGGTTCACTAAATATCCTTCATGGAAGGAAACTACCATCCTTACCTGGTCTGGCTTATTTACGACTGCAGATTCTCAGTAATGTGGTTGACTCTTAACTGCCCTCTGGGCAATGAGGGATGGGTCATAAATGCTGACCTGGCCAGTTATAGCCAAATCCTTTGAACAGTTGTAAACTTATTGAACCATTTCATTAATCTTGATTCTAGACAACTTTGAAAAATGTAAAAACGTGTTTTGCAATCATTTCCTCAATTTGTTCATTTGCGATGGATTTGCCTGCAGTGTATACTTGAGTGAATCAGTGGAGATGGTGTAATGAATAAACTGTATTTGACTGAATCCAGTAAGTGTGTCAGACATTGGAAGTGACATAGATTGAGTATGGGTTATAATTTGAAATGTGAAATACACATCTTTGTCAATTGTAAATGCAAGAAATGTAATCGTGTATCATGATTTGGAGAAAATGTTTTCAGTGAAAGAGTGATTGCTGAATGGAATGAACTGACTGTGTAGACCACTGAAAAGACTAATGGTTATTAAATTTTGGAAGTGTCAGGTTGATTACAAAAACATGGAATCAAAATGGAATGTTTGGTTCAAATGATTGAAAGGTGGGAATGAAAAGGGAAAAAAACTTGCATTGATATAATCAATGCCTTTCTCAATCTCTCACTGTCTCAAAGTGCTTTACAAGTAATGAATTTCCGATGTGATACACCCAGAAAGAATACTGGAGAAACTCAGTAGGTCTGGCAGCATCTGTGGAGGGAGAAACTGGTTCCAATCCTCTGACACCTCTCTGGTGGCCATAGAAAGTTTGAGTAACATCTGAGCCACTGCAAGCTCCTCTCTTGGCTGTCACAGAAGCCTGGCAATTGGAACATTGTGGTCACTGTTGTAATATAGAAAATGCAGCAGTCAATTTGTATACAGCAGGCTCCCACTAACTACAATGTAGTAGTGACAGGATTTAATGTCTTTTTCTGATGTTGATTTGAGGGTAAATATTAACCTTTTCTACTTGCTCATCATTCCTGGAGTTTCTAATTGGAACCCCAGCAATTTGGCTAACAGCAACTTGAATGTGAAAACTGCCCCAAGCCAAAGTCATGACTGACCATATCTGTGTAGCATGATATTTCTGGCTTTTCTTCCTGCATTCTCCAGTATATGAAATGTTAATTTCTGCTCTGTCTTCCATTGTGTAGATCAGTAGGATGGCTTATCCTTTTGACACCTCTTGACCACTTAACCATTTTCTCAATGTCAGATTAAGAACCAGTGTTGAGTCATAAAGCTGTCTTTCAGTTGTACATTGGGAATCCTGAAGCTGTCATTGTCTATGAGACAGCAGATCTGTTCCGTTGCCACTGATTCACTCCTCTCAGACAGCCATGCGATAAGGCTGAACTAGATCTTGTTAAATTGTTGTCTTGTTTATCTCATAAACAAGCTGGAATTCCCACCATCTTCTCAAAATCAAGCCAGCTTATTTCCACCTCGACAATACTACCTGTCTTTGATTCCATTGCTCAGACCGCTAATATAGGTTGCCCATGCCTGGAATGTGCTGCCAAGGGAGGTGGTAGAAGCAGAGATGATAGCAAAGTTTAAGAAGCATTTAGACTGACACATGAGCAGGCAGAGAATTGAGGGATATTGACCATGTGCAGGCAGATGAGAAAGGTGTTTTTGTCAGCACGGACATGGTGGGTTCCAAGGCCTGTTCCTGTGTTGTAATGATCCATGCTCGATGTAGACTTGATTTTTCTTCTATTGTTCACTCTTTAAAAACTTCAGGCTTCTTGAAAACCCAGCTGTTTGTATTCTTTATCCAAACTTTCTCCTGCTCTCTTACTGTTCGTGCAGTCACTAGCTTTTCAAATCTTCCCATAACCTTGCACTTCTCACTTCTACTTTCATCTTTTTCTTCCTGGGTTAAAGATGTTAAAGTTGCAATTTACTTGAAAAAAGCTTTCATTAAATATCTTGTGCCTCAGAAACATTTTGCAGTACCTGATAATGCTCTTGTATGAAGTAATTTGAAATGCAGGAACTGTATTACATACATATGTAAACATGGTTTCCAGTAACACAGTAAGGTGAATGAACTTTCAGTTATTGTTTGTGACTGAGGAGATGAAAGAGTCAACCTTATCCAACCTTCAACATCCTTCAAATGGTTGCTATTAACCCAAATCGTCTAAAATTTACAACCGTGAACTTGACCACTCTGCATTGACTCTAGATTACAGATGTGAAACTTGGAGTGGGTGACAGTGAAGTATGAATCAAAATAAGGCACCTAAAGATTTGAAAGAAATTTTTGAAAAAAATCTGCAAACAGTTAGGATTGGGCAGATACAATAATGTGTTACGTATTGAAAAACATCAACATTCAATTATTGATATACTAATCATTAAAGAAAGGACAGAAGTTGTTGGATTGTTGGTAAATTTTCCACATAACAAGGCAGGGGTGCAACAAACAGCAAGTCAACTGGAATAATTAAACTTGTTACCAGATCAGCACGGCACAAGCCAATGGGGCTTACACGAAAACCATGTTTTCTCAGACGTTACCTTTAGTATTGCATCCTGTTTTATGTAACCAAGATACAGAACTAACCCCTAGATTCCCAACATGAACTTTACTTTCCCTAATATACCCCAATAATTTAGAGTTATTTAGTCATGAGTAAAGGTGACTGAACAGGGAGCTTGAAGAAATATGAAGCCATCTCTAAAAAGCTAGAATTTATTTGTTACGAAAGGTATAACACCAAGTGCCACTGATTTAGTGATTGAATATTCACCTTTATTCTTTGTTAACTGGGAGGTTGACTTTCTTATTGTTTTGTGGATTGACTTCCATAATTTTTATCTCCACTATTTTTATAGATCAAAAATCCCATTCCTGACTTGGTCAAACATCAACTCATAGCATTTTTCCAAACTCGTACTAAGCCACATTGACAGGCTGAAAGACCTTCCAGATACCTGCACTTTTTTTTTTAATTTATGGGGGACCTTAGGCATAAGAAACAGTGTAATTGGCTGTTCCTAGAGCTGTTAGTGAGAGGTCAGGGAATCCCTGTGGAACTTGTATCATTTCATATTTAGCAGCATTACTGGAGACGTGAGCACTCGAGTCTTATTGGGATTGTGAGATGGTTCTTGGCTTTGGCAGCATTGGGGTTAAACAGTGCTGGATGGCAAGAGGAGAGGTCACTGTATTGCACTGAAGATACTTGAGGATGAATGCACAATGTGTAGGGGATTGGTCAGGGTGAAGGAATTCTATGACCAAACTGGAGTATAAATGGAGACCTTGATTTGGCACAACTGGGGCTTCCTTATTAATTTTGGTTTATTGTTGTACTACTGGCGTCTGTCAGAATCGGTGGGCCTGACAACACAATATAGTGACAATCCTGTTTGGGAGCATTGGTTTGTGAGTTAAGGTCTTTCTGCAATAATGTGCATTTACCTAATGCAAATTTGCTATAACACGAATGACAAATTGGGGACACTGTTTCTACAGTGCAAAGTTTTAAAGCATGTGTTAGTTATAATGTGATTCTGTCCCCCATTAGTTTAATTGGTGCTGCTATGATGTGATTTTCTTATAACACAAGTCTGCACGAGAGTGGGACTTCGGTGTTATAGCAGAACTCACTATATTGTGGGATCTCTGAATACTGAATATAATTACTGAACCTAACATTTTGTCATTCACTTTTAGATGTTGATCTGATCTTAGCTTGAAAAAAATCTAATGACGAGTGACTTGCATAACTCTGTGCATTGTACCCCACAGTCATCGCAAACAAATAGTGAGCTATAACTGCAGTTCTGGAGTACTAAGTAACTTTTTCAGCTGAAAGATCAGTATATGCTTTCTGTTCTGCAATAGCTATAGCAATAACAACCAATGTTTACATTGTTTGCTGGTATTTGTATATTGCTGACATAACCAGCTGTTGCCCATCTTCATTGCCTCTGATCTGCATTGTTCGTGTGGAGTTAAGTGTAGGCGTAACTGGGAAGGATAGCAGATTTCCTTTTCCAAAGGAATTGAGTGAACCATCGGCTATAGTTTTTGGTTCTCATTACACACCATCCTTAACACAATAAGATGTCCTAAGCTGCTTCACAGGGCTGTTAAAAGGTAAAACACACCAAGTCATTAAAGAAATAGTGGCAATGCTGAGTGAAGGTATGGAGAACGTGCTTTCTGCTTATGCTCGTGGTGCCAGGTTAGATGTATAAATTGGAGCATTAGAAGACCTGGACTTTAGAAAGAGGTAGAAAATCTGGGGTCCGAAGGGATCTGGGTACCTTGAATTACAAAATGTTATTGTACAGTAAGTGATTAGGAAAGCAAATAGAATATTGGTCTTTATTGCAAGAGGAATGGAGTCTAGAACTAGGAAAGTGTTGATGTAATCGCATCAGGAAATATTATTTATGACAGGCACTAGAAAGATTCCTAAGACGGGGGGGCTTATCTTTGAGGAACAGGCTGGATCTCTATCCATTGGGGCTCAGAGGAATAAGAAAGTATTTTACTTCCAGACATGTGATCTCAAGGGACCTCTGCAGGGTGGATGCTGAAAGGATGTTTCTTTCTTGTGGGAGAAACTAGAACTTGGACCACCATGTGATAAATAAAGGGCCTTCCATTTAAGGTGGAGATGAGAGGAGTTCTTCTGTTTTGAGGGCCATCAGTCTGTGGAACTTTCTTGCCTAAAGAGTGGTGGAGACAGATTGTGTTTTATATATAGAAAGTGAAGGCAGGTAGGTTTTTGGTGAACAGGGAGTTGAAGGGTATTGGAGTTTAGCAAGAATGTAGAATTGTTGCCACAATCAAGCCAGCCATGATCTCAATAAATGGGAGAGCAGGCTTGAGGGACTAAATGGCCTACTCCTACTAACAGACCTGTTGATATTTCCATATTGCATATTGTGTACTCAGTTAGTTTTGGATGAAACTGTGCTGGGTTTGATTTATAAAACATAGAACATTATAGCGCGTACAGGCCCTTCAGCCCTCGATGGTTTCACAGGTTAGTGCAACATTCTGAAGCACATCTAACCTACACTATTCATTCTTATCTATAACCAAGGAACTCTTATTAACTTTCAGTGGGATGTTACTCATACCCCCCCTACACATTAACGGCACAGAGGTGGAACGAGTGGAGAGTGTCAAGCTCTTGGGAGTGGTCATCCACAACAAGCTTTCTTGGACTCTTCATGTGGATGCACTGGTTACAAAGGCCCAACGACGTCTCGTCTTCCTCAGGCAGCTGAGGAAATTTGGCATGACGGTGAATACCGTTGCCAACTTTTATAGGTGCACCATCGAGAGCATTCTGTCTGGATGTATCACTAACTGGTACAGCAACTATACCATTCAAGATTGGAGACGGTTACAGAGAGTGGTGAACTCAGCCCAGACAATCACAAAGGCCAACCTCCCATCTATAGAATCCATCTACCAGGCCCATTGTCAAGGAAAGGCATTCTCAAAGATCCATCCCATCCTGGCAATGTTTTTCTACAACCTCTACCATTGGGGAGAAGGTACAGAAGCCTGAGCACACACACCAGTCGGTTTCAAAACAGTTTCTACCCTACTGTTGTTAGAATACTGAATGGACTCTCAAACTCTTCACATTCGCCTGTACCTGTGTTTTTGTTTTTGCCGCTGTTCACCTATTATTTACTTATCGATGCCACTTAACTCTGTGATCTACCTGCATTGCTCACAAGACAAAGCTTTTCCCTGTGCCTTGGTACATGTGACATGAATTCACTGCAATTTAATTCAGTTCAATATGCCTATCCAATGACCATTTAAATGACCATAACGTTGGTGAGTCTACTATTGTTGCAGCCAATGTGTTCCATGCACCTCCTGCTCAGAGTAAAGAAACTTCTTCTGACATCTGTCCTATATCTATCACCCCTCAATTTATACCTATATCTCCTCATGCTAGCCATCACCATCCATTGAAAAAGGCAATCCCTGTCCGCCCTATCTAACCCTCTGATTATCTCCATTGTCTCAATTAAGTTACCTCTCAACCTTCTTCTCTCCAATGAAAACAGCCTCAAGTCCCTCAGCCTTTCCTCATAAGACCTTCCCTCCATACTGGGCAACATCCTAGTAAATCTCCAGAGCACCCTTTCCAAAGCTTCCACATCCTTCCTATAATGCAGTGACCAGAATTGTATGCAATACTCCAAATGCGGCCGCACCAGACTTTTGTACAGCTGTAGCTCAATCCCTCTACCAATAAAAGCTAACACACTGTACACCTTCTTAACAACCCCATCAACCTGGGTGGCAACTTTCAGGGATCTATGTACAAGGACACAGAGATCTTCTCTGTTTATCTATGCTAGCAAGAATCTTACCATTAGCCCAGTACTCTGTATTCCTGTTGCTCCTGCCAAAGTGAATTGCCTCCCACTTTTCTGCATTAAACTCCATTTGCCACCTCTTAGCCCAGCTCTGCAGCTTATCTTTGTCCCTCTATACAATAATATCTTATAACCTATAATATCCTTCTGCACTATCCACAACTTTCCTGACATTAGTGCCAACTGCAAATTTACTAATCCATCCTTCTACGCTCTCATCCAAATCATTTATAAAAATGACAAACAGCAGTGGACCCATAACAGATCCTTGCGGTACACCACTAGTAACTGAACTCCTGGATGAACGTTTCCCATCAATGACCACCCTCTCTTCTTTCAGCTAGTCAATTTCTGATCCAAATCATTAAATCACCCTCAATCCCATGCCTCCGTATTTTGTGCAATAGCCTATCGTGGGGAACCTTATCAAACACCTTACTGAAATCCATATACACCACATTAACCACTTTACCCTCATCTATCTGCTTGGTCACCTTCTCGAAGAACTCAATAAGGTTTATGAGGCATGATTTGTTTGCAATTTGTCTTTTTTTATGTTACTTGAACTTGTAGCACCATGTGATGTAACAAAAATGTAACCATTATTATTGATGCAGGAGTAAAGTGTGTTGAACTGTGTAATGCTACCTCTTTCCAGTTTTCCTTTCTGGTAGATTAAAAAATAAATCTCTCTAATACGTCTTATCTACAAGATACTAGCTCAGAGACAGTAGCTTACTGAATAATAATTCAGCTGAGAGTTCAAAGGATGTTGCATTCTGTCTGAGTGGCGCTGAAGTGATTTCTGACATGAAAATTGAGAGTAGGTTACTGCCTATGATTCACAAACAGGTATACAGCTCTCCTTATGTAAGTATAAAAAATGCTGCAGTATAAATTTAAAAATTTTAGGACATTTCAGGATAGTCAGGTTGTGAGATGAACTCTGCAGGGAACTGACTATGTGGACAGTCCATTTGGGAACTGACCCAAGTGGACAGTTTGATGTATTTTCTAATTCACAGACATTAGGGCGGGTGGGAACTCGAACCTGGGTCTTCTGGCATGACTTCACCAGTGGACCCCCATCTCTGTACTGGTATAAGCTGATCAATGCTTGATTTGATGACAGGGCTGTAATTAAGGGAGCTGTTGTATCAACAAATCGGCAATTGAAGTTTGACATGATTGAATCGCAAGCTTCACTTGCGGATGTTATATTTATTTAGCAATTGTTTTCACCACACAATCGCATAGTGGGTGGGTTGTGTGTGCAGTGGGTAGATGGGTTGGGCATATCTGTGGGTTGTGTGTACTGGGAAGGTTCACACAAGCTGGTATACAACAAAACAATTTCTCTCTGATTGTGCTTTGAATGCAATCTTGTTTCCTGAGGTGATGCTTCATTCTACGGTGGTGAAAGATTCCTCTTTTCCTTAATCCACTTTTTGATTCATTTTTAATTGCCCAAAGCTGAATTATAGGAATCAGTGATCCGATAACAGTAAATGAGGTTTGAGTGACTTAAATGCTTAGCAGAAGGATTGGCTCTATTTCTGCCTTCTTACTAAGCTCTATGTTGATTTTTACACGTAGTGTTTAGGGATAGCCTTTCTTTCAAAAATCAGGCTCATTGCTAAACTCAAATTATTTCAAGTAGTTTCATTCTTCGACTTCCCATATTCTGAATGTCCTACCGAATCTCCTCATCTGTTGATTTCTTCCTCTCTTCATATCTTGCAGTACATATTTCTCTCAATTCGTGCTGTTTCAAACATCTCTCTCTTCAGTACATTAATTATAGCAAACTGTATTCCTTCAACTTGATTTATAATCAATAATTATTGAATTGTAATTTTTCTGTTTTTATCTTATTTTTAAAAATTGCATGAGATTAATCATTTCAAAAGGAAATGGGATTGGCACTTGCAGGAAAATGGGCCTGACTGGATTACTCTAGTGAGATCCAGCAAGTACATAATGGGTCAAATGGCTTTGTTCTGTGCCATAATGACATGAGATGGGTCTCGCTGGGGCTGCCATATTTATTACCCCTCCCTTGAAATGTTTTAGTTAGTCCCACAGTGCTGTTTGGAAGAGCATTTTGACCCATATAATGAAGTACTGATTCCATCAGAACAGTGTATGACTTGGATGAGATGAAGTTGTCTTGACCCTACTGCCCATGTCCATCTAGATGGAATAGGTTGTGGGTTGGAAGGTGTTATTGAAAGCTGCTCGGTGGGTTGTCATGGGAAACAGGAGCAGTAGACCATTCGACCCCTTGAGCCTGTTCCACTGTTAAATATGATCATGACGGATCAAGTTCAATACCCTACTCCCACCCTCCCCCCGTATCCCTTGATCCCTTTAGTCTTAAGAACTATATCTACCTCATTCTTGAAAACATAATGTTTTGGCATCAACCACTTTCTGTAGGAGTGAATTCCATAGGCTCCCCACTCTCTGCAGGAAGAAATGTCTCTTCATCTCAGTCCTAAAATCTGCGACTGCTGGTTCTTGTCTCCTCTACCCATTGGGATCATCTTTCCTGCATCTAACCTGTCTAGTTGTGTTAAAATTCTGTAAGATTCTCTGATATATTGCCCACCCCCACCTTTCTAAACTCCAGTGAATACAATCGTAACCAACTCATACAAACTTCCTGCTGCCCAGAAATCTATTTGATGAACATTCACTGCACACCCTCTGTAGCAAGAACACCCTTCCTCAGATAAGGAGATCAAAACTGCACACAGTATTCTAGATGTGGCCTCCCCAATTCCCCTTGTAATTGCAGTTAGGCATCCCTGTTCCTGTACTGGAATCATCCTCTTGCTATGAAGGCCAACATACAGTGTACCACCTTTTACTGTCTGCTGCACCTGCGTGCTATCAGTGACTGGAACATTTCCCTCTCAATTACATCCATTCAAATAATAATCCACCTTCCTATTTTTGCTCCCAAAGTGGGTAACTTTGATTTATTCACATTGTACTGCATCTGCTATGCATTAGTCCACTCAGTCAGCCTGTCCAAACCATACAACACAAGGTTATAGCCCAATAGGTTTAATTAGAAGCACACTAGCTTCCAATTAAACCTGTTGGACTATAACCTGGTGTTGTGTGATTTTTAACTTTGTACACCCCAGTCCAACACCGGCATCTCCAAGTCACGTCCAAACCATGTTGCTCTTGCGGATGGTGCACATTGCAGCCACTGTATGCTGGTAGTGGAGGAGGTGAATGTTCAGTGTGATCAATGAGAGGAGCTGCTTTGCCCTGGATTGTATTGATCTTTCTGTATTGTTGGAGCTGTACTCAACTGGGCAAGTCGACAGTATACCATCACACACTTTTGTACTTGTAACAGGCTTTGGGGAGTTGAGACGTTTTTCTATAACAGTTACGTAACTGGTTGGGTTAGGTTTTACAAGCTCCCAAGTTGTTGATGATGATGCTATTGAATGTCAAAAGGACATTATTGTTCAGAGGGTGAACATGCTTTTTCTCAGCAAAGAGGACATCACTTTTGCTCATTTCACTGACCTTATCTGAATATTAGGTACTGCTCTCGGTAATTATAAGTCTCCTATTAACTTGTGTTTTGTTTTGCATGACTGCTTCTGCTATGAGTCTGGATCCATTTCTATCCTGGCACTGGGGAAAAATAAGCATAATGGGAGCTCCTCCACTACATACTGCAACCTTTCATGACAATCCACTTCAAGATCATAGAGGAAGGCCAGTGGATCTTGCTTTTGCCATCATTACCCATATCTCATGAATGAATGAAGAATCCTCTGAATGGACATGATTTTATTTCTTTCTCATAGGTACAGGTACTTTGTCCCTAATCATTCTCTAGATATTGTTAATCAACTTCGGGATGTTATTTATACTCCTGCCCTCTGAGGAGATGGCACTTGAACCCCTGGTTCTAAGTACACTACCACTGCACCAGAAGAGTCACCTCCCAATCAAACTCTAAACAACAGTAAATAACATTGCAATGTAGGTTGCTGCCTTGCATTTTAAACTAGATAAAATCAGCACAGAGTGACACACAAGATCACTTAATTAATTGAAGTGATTTGTATTGGAATTGCTCCATTTGAGTTAGGCTAACTTGTCGGCAAATGTATTGTATGACTTACAGGCAAAATACTTAACTTTAAAGTTTTTTTAATATAAGAACGGTAAACATGTTAATGTGATTTTGAGTCTTATTTCTCTTTCATTGAAAGATGAAGTCACTTATTACCCAGTTCCTGGAATGTGCTAAATATTAGTCTAGAATAAAATCCGACATGTATTTCATCTTTCAATGTCATTGCAAAATGCCTTAATTGTTTATTTGGTATGAGTGAATTCGAATTGGAAGCATCATACTCTGCCTGAGTAAATGGTGAGGATGAGCCTACTCACTGTTCTGTTCTCTTAATGAGTAGGGGAGGTGCTGACCAAATGGTACAATTGGGGGACTGTTAATCCAGAGACCCAGTAATGTTCTGAGGACCCAGGTTTGAATCTTACCGTGTCAGATACTGGAATTTGAAATCAATAAAAGATCAATTCAGTTAAGAGTTTAATAATGACCGTGAATCCATTGTTGATTACCAGAAACCCATCTGGCTCAGCAATGTCCTTTAGGGAAGGAAACTGCCACCTGGAGGGAGGGGGGGGAGGGAGGTGGAAGAGAGGGGAAATGAGCCAGGCCAGGTGGTCGAAGTTGCAGTGGGGGATTTCTTTGGGAATAGTGACCACAATTCTGTACGTTTTAGAATACTTGTAGACAATGGTGAGACTGGCCCTAAGGGAAGAGTGTAAAACTGGGCCAAGGCCAATTATAACAAAATTCAGCAGGAGCTGGGAAATGCGGATTGGGGCAGCTATGTAAAGGGAAGCCCACATCCTGATATCTGGGAGGCTTTCAAAGATAGGTTGGAGATGGTGCAGGATAGGAATGTACCTTTGAAAACCAGGGATAGGAAAGGCAAGATTCGTAAACCATGGGTGACGGGAGAAATTGTGACTAGCCAAGAGGAAAAGGGAAGCGTACATAAGGTCCAGGCAGCTAAGAACAGAACAGGCCTTGGAGGAATATCAGGAGAGTAGGACCAGCCTTAAGTGAGGAATCAAGTGGGCTAAAAGGGGTCAGAAAATAGCTTTGGCAAGCAGAATTAAGGCAAATCCCAAGGCCTTTTATTCAAATATAAGAAGCAAGAGGGTAGAGAAAGGGTTGGTCCACTAAAAGATAAGGAAGGAAGGTTGTATGTCAAACCTGATAAACTGGGTGAGATTCTCAATGATTACTTTGCATCAGTGTTCACTGACAAGAGGGACATGATGAATGTTGAGACTAGAGATAGAGGTTTGATTAGTCTGGATCACGTTGACATAAAGAGGGAAGGTGTGTTGGGTAGGCTAGAGGATAATAAGGTGGACAAATCCCCAGGACCAGATGAGAACTATTCCAGGTTGCTGAGGGAGGCGAGACAGGAAATGGCTGAGGCCCTGACCCACACCTTTGTAGCATCCTCAAACACAGGTGAAGTGCCGGAGGACTGGAGGGTTGCTCATGTTGACCCCTTGTACAAGACGGGTAGTAGGGATATTCTGGGTAACTACAGACCAGTGAGCCTGATGTCAGTGGTGGGAAAGTTGCTGGAGAAAGTACTGAGGGATAAAATCTATTTATATTTGGAAAAGAATAGGCTTATCAGTGATAGGAAACATGGTTTTATGTGGGGGAGATCGTGCCTTACCAACTTAATAGAGTTCTTTGAGGAAGTGACCAGTTGATAGATGAAGGAAGGGCTGTTGATGTCATATACATGGACTTTAGTCAGGTGTTTGATAAGGTTCCCCATTGTAGACTAATGGAAAAAGTGAAGTCACGTAGTATGCAGGGTGTTTTAGCTAAGTGGATAAAGAACTGGTTGAGCAACAGGAGACAGAGTAGTAGTTGAAGGGAGTTTCTCGAAATGGAGAAAGGTGTTCCACAGGGATCAGTGCTGGGGCCACTGTTGTTTGTGATATACATAAATGATCTGGAAGAGGGCACTGTTGGTATGATCAGCAACACGATTTGTAGCTGACACGAAGGTTGGTGGAGTAGCAAAAAACATAGGTGACTGTCAAAGAACACAGGAAATTATAGGCTGGAGAGTTGGGTAGAAACGTGGCAGATGGAGTTCAATCCAGGCAAATGTGAGGTGATGTATTTTGGGAAGTCTAATTCTAGAGCGAACTATACAGTAAATCGAAGAGCCTTGGGAAAAGTTGAAGAGCAGAGAGATTTGGGACTTCAGGTCCATTGTACCCTGAAGGTGGCTGCACAGGTGGATAGAGTGGTCAAGAAGGAATATAGTATGCTTGCCTTCATCGGACGGGATATTGAGTATAGGAGCTGGCAAGTCATGTTAAAATTGTACAAGACATTGGTTCAACCGCATTTAGAATACTGTGTACAGTTCTGGTTGGCACATTAACAAAAGGATGTGGACGCTTTGGAGAGGGTGCAGAGAAGGTTTACGAGGATGTTGCCTGGTATGAAAGGTGCTATTTATGAAGAGAGGTTGAGTAGGTTAGGTTTGTTTTCATTAGAAAAAACGAGATTGAGGGGGACCTGATTGAGGTTTATAAAATCATGAAGGGTATAGACAGGGTGGATAGAGATAAGCTTTTTCCCAGGGTGAGGGATTCAATAACGAGAGGTCACACGTTCAAAGTGAGAGGTGAAAAGTTTAAAGGGGATACAAGCGGCAATTTCCACACAGGGTGGTGGGTGTTGCCAGCAGAGGCAGGCCCGGTAGATTCATTTAAGGTGCCTCTGGACAGATGCATGAGTAGGTGGGGAGTAGAGGGATACAGATGCTTAGGAATTGGGCGATAGGTTTAGACAGGAGAAAGTGAGGACTGCAGATGCTGGAGATCAGAGCTGAAAATGTGTTGCTGGAAAAGCGCAGCAGGTCAGGCAGCATCCAAGGAGCAGGAGAATCGACGTTTCGGGTATTAGCCCTTCTTCAGAAACAGATGGATTTGGATTGGCTCAGGCTTGGAGGGCTGAAGGGCCTGTTCCTGTATAAATTTGTTCTTTGTTCTTCACTTGGTGTGGCCTACATGTGACGCCAGATCCACAGCAATGTGGTTGTCTCTTAAATTGTCCTCTGGGCAATTAGGGATAGGTAATAAATGCTGGCCTAGCCAGCGACACCTGGTCCTGTGAATGAACAACAGAAAGGATTGTTTGAAGAGAGTGAATCCGATTCATTGTCTCCTGGATTACAGTAAAGTTTGAATATGTTGTCAACCTTTAAGCGCAGAAGAAAAGACTGTGATCTTGGCTTTCACCACAATTCTGTTGTAAAGATGGTGATGAGCATCTTCCTTTGCGTAGCTGAGTGTATGCAAATTACTGGAAAAGGATAGTAAACTAAATGTGCTTAAAATACTCAGCAGGTCTGGCCACATCTGTCAAGAGACCTTTTATTTTCCTCTGCAGTTTATGCTGCCCAACATAAGTTTTCCAGCAGATCCTGTTTTATTTGTGATATTGAATATCTGCACTCTCCTCTTCATTTCGTAAACAAAATGCTGCCTTGGATTTTCTGCTTGGAGTTGGAATGAGTTTGAGCTCCTTAAGTAGCAACAGTACATCAAAATAAAACACACAAATCAGCCAAAGGAAAAGAGTAAAAACAATTGGTTGTGATTGCTACAAATCTGAACTTTAAAATAAAAGTCAAATAACCAGTGAAAAGGAGTGAGCAATATTCTTGTGGAAAGTGAATCTAGAAATTAATAATGAAAAATAAGGAGATGGCGGATGAATTGAACATGTATTTTCTGCAGTGAAGGTATATACAAAATATAAGTAACAACCCAGATAAACATGTAAATCAGGAAAGTAAAAGGAGATAGGAACTTGAGGAAATGTTATAATCACCGTGGAAGAGGTCATTAGCAAAATGTTGGATCCATGGGCTTATAGATCTCCAGCTTGTGATAGATTTCATCTTTAAAGTCTTGAAAGAAGCGACTTGTTCTGAAGAAGGGTCACTGACTCTGTTTTCTCTTCACAGATGCTGTCAGACCTGCTGAATTTCTCCAGCAATTTCTGTTTTTGTTTGTGACTTCCAGTAGCTTTGTTTTCTAACTAGTGAGATAGCTGATGAATTGGTTTTTCATTTTCCAATGCTTCCCAGATTCTGGGAAAGTTGCACTGGTCTGAAAATTGATGAAGGTGACTCCTTTATTCAAAAAGGGATGGTAAAAGAAGGTAAGAAATTGCAAGTTCGTTAGCTTATTACAGGGAAGATATTGTTAAATACATTATAGTTTGGTATGAAATATTGCAGGTGATCGAGCAGGTTTTGTGAAAGGGAAGTTGTTTGATCAGTCTATTGAAGTTCTCTAAGGTGGTAATGTGCTATGATGAAGGAGACTCAGTGAAGGTATTTAACTTAGATTTCCAGAAGGTATTTGATAAAGTGCCACATTAATGGTTATGCTGTAAAATAAAAGCTCCTGTTGTAACAGAAAATAGTTTGTCATCGCTAGAAGATGCCTGGCTGACAGAAAACTAAGAGAAGGGATAAATGGGTTATTTTATGTTTGGCAAGATATAACAAATTGATGTGCTACGTGTGTCAATGTTGGGACCACAATGTTTTATAACTGATACCAATGATTTGGAGAAATGCGCCAGTGGCGCAGTTGCTAAATTTATTGGAGCATAAAGATTGGTGGAAAGTAAGTTGTGGAAAGGACATGAGAAAACTATGAAAGGATGGAGACCGATTGAGTGAGTGGGCAAAGATCTGGCAAGTAGAGAGTTATGTAGGAAAATGTGAAATTGTTCATGTTGGCTGGAAGAATAAAGACACATTCGTTAAATGAGAAGAAATTGCAGAACTCTGAGATGCAGAGGAGTCTGGATATTTTAGACTGAATCACAAATGGTTAGAATGCAGGTACAGCAAATAATCAGGAAAGCTAACAGATTCTTACCGTTTATTTGGGGGGGGGGGGGGCTGAATACAGGAGTAGGAGGGTTATGCTTCAGATATACAGTTGATGTAACTACATCTGAAGTATTGTTTATGATACTGATCTCCTTATGTAAAGAAGGATTCAAATGTGTTGCAAGCAATTCAGAGAAGGTTTACTGGACTGATTCTTGAAATGGGCAGGTTGTCTTATGAGGAAAAGTTGGGGGCAAGGTAGCTTTCCATCTGCTGAAGCTTGATAAAAGGCAACTTATAAAATAATAGAATTTTACAATACAGCAGGAGGCCATTTGGCCCATGATAACTGAACTGTCCCTTGAAAGTGCTACCTAACTAATCCCACTCTCCAGTCCTATTTCCATCGCCCTCAAAATACATCCCTTTCAAATATATATCCAGCATTCTTTGAAACCGCCAATGGAGTCTGCCTAAACCACTCTCCCAGACAGTGCATTCCAAATCCTAACAGCTCTCTAAGTAAAGTGGTTTCTCCTCATCTCACTTCCAGCTCTCTCACTGACAATCTTGTAACTGTAGCCCTTAGTTACTGACATACCAACTAGAAGAAACAGAATATCCTTCTTTACCCGGTCAAAATTGATCAGAATTTTGCACAACTCAATAAGGCTACATCATAAACTCCTCTGCTCTGAGGTGGACAACTTGATTAAAACAGAAGATCCTGAAGAATCTTTCTGACCAGGTAGAAATGGTTAGAATGTTTCCAGTTGTTGGAGAATCCAGAATGAGGAGTCACTGTTTCAAAATGTGAGGTCATTCATTTCAACAAAGATGAACTCTTTCTCAAAAGGTGATGGAATCAAGATCTTTAAGTACCTTTAAGGCATCAATAGACAGATCCTTGATAAAGAAGGGAGTGAAAGGTTTCCTCTACATTGGGGAAACAAAGCGAAGACTGACTGCTTTGCAGAACACCTATGTTCTGTCTGCAAAAGAGACCCTGAGCTTCTAGTTGCCTGGCACTTGAATACCCCACCCTGTTCCCAGACCAATATCTCTGCCTCAGGCTTGCTGCAGTGCTCTTGCGAAACTCAGAGCAAGTTGGAAGAACAACATCTCATTTTCTACTTGGGGAAATGCAGCCCTCCAGACTCAATATCAAGTTCAATAATTTTAGGACCCAAACTCCTCCATGTCCTAGTCCCCTACTGCACACACCAGGACTTATTATTACATAGTCTGCCATTACACACTGCCATTACACACTACCTATTGTTAGTCACTATCAGTCTCCACTTAATACCTATTCACTCTCACAACCTGATCGTTAATCGCTCCTTTGTCTATCTAACTGTTCTTCTCTCTCTTTTTGGATCTATCCCCACCTATTGTTTACTCCTTACACTCTTTGTGGGCGGCACGGTGGTTAGCACTGCTGCCTCACAGCGCCGGAGACCCGGGTTCAATTCCCGCCTCAGGCGACTGACTGTGTGGAGTTTGCACGTTCTCCCCGTGTCTGCGTGGGTTTCCTCCGGGTGCTCCGGTTTCCTCCCACAGTCCAAAGATGTGCAGGTCAGGTGCATTGGCTATGCTAAACTGCCCGTAGTGTTAGGTAAGGGGTAGATCTAGATGTAGATGTAGGGGTATGGGTGGGTTACGCTTCGGCGGGGCGGTGTGGACTTGTTGGGCCGAAGGGCCTGTTTCCACACTGTAAGTAATCTAATCTAATCTTTACCCCCCACCCTATCTTCTGCATATAAACCAACATTTTCCTAGCTGCCATCAGTTCTGAGAAAGGGCCACCAGACCCAAAACATTAATTTTGACATTCCTTCACAGATGCTGCCAGACCTGCTGAGCTTTTCCAGCAATTTCTGTTTTTGTTTCTGATTTACAGCATCCGCAGTTCTTTTGGTTATGGAGTGAAAGGTCAATTGGATAAAAGAAAACTTGAGGTGTAATTAGATGAGCCAATCCTTTGAATTGTTGGAGGAGGCTGAATCACAGAAGGTTGGTCTACAGGTACAAGTAATTCGGAAGGCAAATGTAATTTTATCCTTCATTGCTGAAGGGGTTGAGTTTAAAAGCAGGGAGGTTATGTTAGAACTGTACAAGGTGCTGGTGAGGCCACAGCTGGAGTACTGTGTGCAGCTTTGCTCTCCTTACTTGAGTAAGAATGGACAGAGTGTAGAGAGGGTTCACTAGGTTGATTCTGGTGTTGAGGGGGGTTGGTTTATGAGGAGAGACTGAGTAGACTGGGATTGTATTCATTGGAATTTAGAAGAACGAGGGGGGAGCTTATAGAAACATATAAACTTATGAAGGGAATAGATAAGATAGAAGTAAAGAGGATGTTTCCATTGGAAGGTGAAAGTGGGACAAGAGGGTGGAACCTCAAGATCAGAGAGAACAGATTTAGGACTGAATTGAGAAGGAACTTCTTCACCCAGTGGGTTGTGAATCAATAGAACTCCCTGCCCAGGGAAGTAGAATAAATTACATCAGTAGCATTTTTAAAGCTAAGGTAGATTTTTTGGAAAATAAAGAAATTAAGAGAAACACTGAGCAGGCGGGTGAGTGAAGCTGAGTCCACAAAAAGATCAGAGCAGGGTTGAAGGGCTGAAGGGCCTACTCCTGTTCCTGGTCCTTATGGCCAAGTGACTGTGTGTTTGTTAGATGGTAAAATTTGAAAACCTTCTGTTTGAGTTTCTAGCATTCTCTTTTTTAAAAATTGAACTTTGTGAATAATTAGCTTGCATATCCAAAATAAAGTTAAAAATCACTCAACACCAGGTTATAATCCAAAAGGTTTAATTGGAAGCACACTAGCTTTCAGAGAGACACTCCTTCATCAGGTGATACCAACTACCTGATGAAGGAGTGGCACTCCGGAAGCTCGTGTGCTTCCAATTAAACCTGTTGGACTATAACCTGGTGTTGTGTGATTTTTAACTTTGTCCACCCCAGTCCAACACCGGCATCTCCAAATCATATCCAAAATATGCATTTTAGAATTAATTCATTTGTAACTATAACTTTAATACAGAGTTATTTGAGAAGAATGCTAGCAAATCATTCTCCCTTATACAAACTCCCATGTTTTATTCCAAACCACGCAGACAGTCTGGGACCACAGTGCCTGCATGGCTGTTGTTGTGCTCTTGTAAATGGCAATGCAGAACTACCCCAACAATTCACCAAGTGCAAATCCATTTTAACATTGAAATGAGCATGAGCCCACATCTCCACATTGACAAAAATTATTAAAACAAATAATTCTGTGTGTAATTGGTTATGTTTGCATACGATTTAAAGATGAATGCCTGTATTTTAAAGTACTTGTAAAAATGCAAATATCATATCCACTGTATCCAAGCTGACCCAGCTTGTGAACCAGAAGCAGCAGATGCTGTTGGCATTCGCTCTTTCGTTCAGCCTGACTGATCTACAGCAACATCAAACCAAGGTTTCCGAAAGGCCATCTTGACATCAATGATTTTAATGTGAAAGGAGTCAAATGAACTTTTTACGTTTCTATTGAGGAATTCATATGACACAGAAGAATGTCTGGCCTCAGAGGTTGTAATTTCATTGTGTATTTTGCACAAAATAAAATCAAATCTACTTGCATGCTCCTCCTAACCCATAGAATGTGGAGTATTTCTGAACATGGACAGAGCATCAGTCACTGGCTGGTGAGGTCTCACTCAGGCCCCCACATTCAGGAGCTCAAAATGGATAACACAGGTTGGAGAACCAGGAAGGCCTTCCTTGAATCGCCAGCTGGCCAGTGGGAAATAGTTAGAGGGAACATCAAGAGGTTCTTTATCCTTACCCTTATCCACACTATAGGAGTGCAGAAGGTGAGAGAGAGCTGGGGGCCACTGTCCAAACTCCTGAAGACCATGGAGAACCTGTTCTTGCTTCAGACGATGGGGTTGGTGTCATGGAGGATCTCCAGGAGGTGAAGGGCCACCAAGCCTTGCTCTTTGCCTCAGAGGCCTCCAAGATAATCATCCAGTTCAGGGTCCACTCCATGGAGCAGAATGGGATGTGCTCACGTTCCTTCTTCCAGAAGGTGCACAAAGAGAGCTCCGTGCTCCGCAGGCTGAAGGAATAAGATGTCTCGATAACGTCATCTCAGGCTGACGTCATGCCTGCTGACAGCACGGCCTCCCAGTCGTTCCTGTCCTCTATCACGGAGGTCTTAGATGACATAACACGGGAGAGGCTGGACCAGCCGCTATCTCTGGATGAGCTGACCAAGGCCCTCGAGTCCTTCGAAAAGAACAAAACTCCTGGAAGCGGCAACTTACTGGTCGGGTTCTATTCTGCTCTGTGGGACTTGATTGGCCAGGACCTGCTGGAAGTGTATGTCAGTATGCTTCGGGCAGGTACCATGAGTGAATCCATGAGGAAAGGCATCATCACCTCATCTACAAGCAGAAAGGGGAGAGGGAGGAAATCAGAAATTGGCGACAAATCTCATGGTTAAATGTGGATTACCAAATCCTGTCAAAGGTCATTGCCAACCAGATCAGGTCTGCTCTGGGATCGGTAATTCACCCTGACCAAACCTGTGCTGTACCGGCAGGAAGATCGCTGAGAGTCTTGTATTCCTCAGGGATACGATCACCTATGTGCAGGACAGGGGGGTGGACACCTGCCTCATTAGCCTGGACCAGGAGAAAGCCTTTGACAGGATATCGCACATGTATATGAGAGATGTTCTCTCCAAAATGGGCTTTGGGGAGGGAATCTACAATTGGATCCAACTGCTCTGCACCAACATTGTCAGTGCAGTCTCAATCAATGGGTGGGAAACAGATAGCCTCCCAGTCAGATCTGGAGTCAGGCAGGGCTGCCCTCTCTCTCCTGCCTTGTTTGTGTGCTGCATAAAGCCATTTGCCGAGTCCATTAGGAAGGAAGTGAACCTGAGAGGGGTGACTATTCCTTTCCATCCCACCCTTCCCCCATCCCCATTGCCCCCCAAAAAGCAATTTCCATGATCTTGGGGCAAAATTGCTCAGTGGATAATATGCTCTGACTTCTGCCTTTAACACCAGCATATCATAGATGTTAGTCTCAACCAGTTTTGAACCCCTCCCTGTGACACAAGAAATGAATGAAGGCGCTGAATTTTGGAAAGGCTGCAGGCCCTGATGACGTTCCAGCTATGGCGCTGTGGAGTAATGCTGCTGAACTCGCTTCACCCCTCACCAAGCTCCTCTTGTGCAGTGACAGCACTGGTATCCACCTGATAATGGGAACAATTGCTGTGGTATGTTCTGGAAAGGAGGAAAAATGCAATCTGGCCATTTACAATCCATTACCCTCCTCTCAATCATCAGCAAAGTGACAGAGTCATTGAAATTACTATCAAGTGGCACTTACTCAGCAATGTCTTGCTCATTCATATTCCTCCAGGGTTGTTGGCTCCTGACCTTTATTGGAGCTTTGTCCCAAATGTGGGTAAAAGAGCTTAACTTGGGGACACAGTGAAAGTGACTGCCTTTAACATCAAAACTAGACATGGTATCAAGGCGGCAAAAATGAGGACTGCAGATGCTGGAAATCAGAGTCTAGATCAGAGTGGTGCTGGAAAAACACAGCAGGTCAGGCGGCATCCGAGGAGCAGGAAAATCAACGTTTTGGGCAAAAACCCTTCAAGAAGCCCAAGTGAAACTGGAGTCAATGGGATTTGGGAGAAACCTCTTCATTGATTAGATTCATACTTAGAGTAAAGGAAGATGGCTGATGGAAGTTAAATATCTCAGATTGTCTCTGCACAGTTAGTTACTCGGTCTGTTCAGAGATGTTATTACACACCTTGAGACCAGATGGGAGACCCATGTTCAAATCCCAACTCTGAGATAAGACATTACCATTGTACCACTAGAGTCCTTCACCACTCAGTTTAAATCAACCCTGTTTGGTCATGTGAGATGTTGCTAGCACAGGGACTTGAACCTGTGCCTCCTCACTCAGATAGGGAAACCAGCACTGCACCACAACAGCCTTCCTACTCAGAACGGATATTTTCAAATTAACCTGTTCCAAGATGTTATGACAGACCTCTGGAGAAAGTGGGGCTTGAACCCAGGCTTACCGTTAAATCTACTTAAGGCTGCTGCCTGTTTAAGTTAGAGTGTATTGTTTGTATTTATGTTCTTGTGTTTTGAACAGTAAAATGCTTTTGTTTTAAAATTACAGCAGTTTAAGAAGACAGCTCACCCCCACCTTCTCCAGGGCAACTGGGGATGGGCAATCAATACTAACCAGCCAGTGACACCCATATCCTACCAGTTAAATCATAAATAATGAACAGTGAACCCTGTGGCTATATTGTTTTGATGAAAGCTGGGATTTTAGACTGTGGAAAGAAATAATAAATGTTGCTGTTCTCTGAGATCGTAATAATATTCAACATATTTTAAGTATTGTTCTGTGCATAATTGAAAGGGGGATTTGAAGACACCCTGCCACCTCTCACCTTCTCTTGTGAATACTTGAAAGAAATTTTCAGAATATTTTAATATTTTGCATTGTACTTCAATTCTGTCTTTTTTTGTGCTGCTATTTGCTGAATCTTTTCTGGAGTAGATATCCACCAATAAATGTGTCATAAATTAGTAAAAGTCATAACATAGACAGTATTAGGGTGCTGCTGCTTAGAATGAGGATACTGGCTTGTGAGTGTCAGAAGGGTCAGCCTTGGGCTGGGGGAGGATGATGATGACATGAAAAGGACATATGAAGGAAGAACAAAAGTGGTGCTGAGTGACTGTGGGTAAGCAAGCCTGAAAATGGAGATACTTACACAGTAGTAAGTATTCCAGATACTTAGTTACTTCCACTAGCGATAAGAGATGACATAAGCAATAGACCCTCTCAAATTGAGTTAACCAAAATTAAAACGAAAATCAATGAGCTGAAAGTTCTCACCAGTTTAGAGTGGTCAATTCCTAAAAATTCCCATACTTCAAAGGTCTTTACCCCAGAAAACTGTAAAAGATTTAACAGGTTCATGAGTCATTAACGATTAATGTAAGCCATCATTGGACACTGTGTAGTGGAACAGAGGGAGATTAAAATGAAATCCAGTGATCAGGGAAACTGTGGGAAACCTGGTTTCAACCCAATTATTGATTATTGGGCACCAACATGAGGAAGAGACACCTCCAAGAGGAGGATACAGGCAGCTCCTCCGAGGGTGAGGACGGGCGCAAGAAGGGTCGCCTCCGGAGGAAGAGGCAGAGCGCCGTGGGGAGAAAGGAGGGCAACACCGCCCAAGAAGGAAAAGACGATCCCTCTGAGGGGATGGGTGAAGGCCTCCCCCTACCCGGTGAGAACCAAGGGGTACCCACCGGCCCACAGCTCCAGGGAACTGGGAGCAGCGTCCCAGTGACAGCCCTGATGTCAGATGGAGAACGGGGCGATGCGGACCCTGGGTCTGACACGATGACACCAGAGCGGGGAAATGACTCCAGCGTGGAGCCGGACAACTACCTCAGCCCTGGGAAGGTCCAGCAGTTTGCTGTCACCACGGGGATGCACGCAGCTACCCCACTGGAGCAAGACCAGAAGAAAATGGACACTGGTAACCCCGCAAACTGTTAAAATGGGGTTTAAAATTGCCAGCATAAATGTGCGTAGCATTAAAGCGGCTACGCGATGTGTTTCAACGCTGGCCTTCCTGGCCAACGTCAAAGCCGATGTCCTGTTTCTGCAGGAGTGCGGGATACCGCACCTCAGCAGTTACAGGAGATGGTCGAGCTTGTGGGCCCACGGGCCGTCAGTGTGGTCGGGGGGCAACGATAGCCGCGCCTCCGGCCTGGGTATCCTGTTGCGGGGAGGCAACTTCACCATCTCCGAGGTTAAGGAGGTGGTGGGCGGGCGCCTCCTCGTCGTGGACGTCAAATACAGAAACGCTCCCGTGAGACTAATCAACGTGTACGCCCCAGTGGGTAAGAGTGAACGGTTGGCCGTCCTGCAACAGCTTCCACTGCTGCTGGCTACGTCCAGGCCGGTCATTCTGGCCGGAGACTTCAACTGCATCATTGATGCGGATGGACGATCCGGCGGGGGGGACAGTAAACCGGACGCTACGTCCAGGGCCCTGATGGAAACGGTCAAAGACGCCAAGCTGCACGACGTCTTCAGCGCCCCTGCAGACGGAGCGCAGCGTAGATACACCTGGTCACGGGCAGACGGGTCTATCCGCTCAAGGATAGATTACCTGTTTGTGTCCCGAACGCTCTCGGTCAGATCCACCGACGTCAAGCCGGTGTTCTTCTCTGACCACTGCCTCCTGCTGGCCGACTGTCACCTACAGGACGAACAGCGGGCGGGCAAGGGAACGTGGAAACTGAACACTAAGCTGTTGACCCCGGGAAACATCGAAGAGCTCAAGAGGGATTACGCAGGTTGGAGAACCGTGAAGCCCCTCTTTGAGTCTCCAGCGGACTGGTGGGAAACGGTAAAAGGGAACATCAAGAGGTTCTTTATCCTCAAAGGTGTCCAGGAGGCGAGAGAGAGGCGGGGAAAACTGTCCCAGCTCCAGGAAAGTATGCAGAACCTGCTCCTGCTGCAGACGATGGGGGTGGATGTCACGGAGGACCTCAAGGAGGTGAAGGGCCAGCAAGCCTCGCTCTTCACCTCGGAGGCCTCCAGGATAATCTTCCGGTCCAGGGTCCGCTCGGTGGAGCAGGACGAGACGTGCTCACGTTTCTTCTTCCAGAAGGTGCACAAAGAGAGCTCCGTGCTCAGCAGCCTGAAGAAAGAAGATGGCTCGGTAACGTCATCTCAGGCTGACGTCATGAGGATCAGCAAATCCTTCTACGCCAGCCTGTATGACTCGAAGCCGACCGACAGCGCGGCCTCCCAGTCGTTCCTGTCCTCTATCACGGAGGTCCTAGATGACGGAACACGAGAGAGGCTGGACCAGCCGCTATCTCTGGATGAACTGACCAAGGCCCTCGAGTCCTTCGAAAAGAATAAAACTCCCGGAAGCGACGGCTTACCGGTCGAGGTTTATTCCGCTCTTTGGGACTTGATCGGCCAGGACCTGCTGGAGGTGTATGTCAGTATGCTCCGGGCAGGTACCATGAGTGAATCCATGAGGAAAGGCATCATCACCCTCGTCTACAAGCGGAAGGGGGAGAGGGAGGAAATTAGAAATTGGAGACCGATCTCACTGTTAAATGCAGACTACAAAATCCTGTCAAAGGTCATCGCCAACCGGGTCAGGTCGGCTCTGGGATCGGTGATCCACCCGGACCAAACCTGTGCTGTACCGGGCAGGAAGATCTCTGAGAGTCTCGCACTCCTCAGGGATACGATCGCCTACGTGCAGGACAGGGGGGTGGACACCTGCCTCATCAGCCTGGACCAGGAGAAAGCCTTTGACAGGATATCGCATACATATATGAGGGATGTCCTCTCCAAAATGGGCTTTGGGGAGGGAATCGGAAATTGGATCAGACTGCTCTACACCAACATTGTCAGTGCAGTCTCAATCAATGGGTGGGAATCAGATAGCTTCCCTGTAAGATCTGGAGTCAGGCAGGGATGCCCCCTCTCACCCGCCTTGTTTGTGTGTTGCATAGAGCCATTTGCCGAATCCATCAGGAAGGATGCGAGCCTGAGGGGGGTGACTATTCCTGGCAGCGGGGGCCTGCAGGTTAAGGCCTCCCTGTACATGGATGACGTCGCTGTTTTCTGCTCGGATCCGCTGTCCGTGCACAGACTCGTGTGCATCTGCGACCAGTTCGAACGGGCCTCGGGGGCCAAGGTAAACCGAGGCAAGAGTGAGGCCATGCTCTTCGGGAACTGGGCCGACCAATCCTCTATCCCCTTCACCGTCAGGACTGACCACCTGAAGGTGCTGGGTATTTGGTTCGGGGGGGCTGGGGCGTGCGCCAAGACCTGGGAGGAGCGGATCAGGAAGATGAGACAGAAACTAGGCAGATGGGGGCAACGGTCGCTCTCCATCGCGGGAAAAAACCTGGTCATCAGGTGTGAGGTACTCTCAGTATTGCTATATGTGGCACAGGTCTGGCCTATCCCCAGGACCTGTGCCGCCGCAGTCACCCGGGCCATCTTCCAATTCATTTGGAGATCAAAGATGGACCGGGTCCGAAGAGACTCTATGTACAAAGACCGGTGCAATGGGGGAAAAAACACGCCCAATGCCACCCTCATCCTGATGGCCACCTTTGTGTGTGGCTGCATCAAGCTGTGCGTGGATCCCCGGTACGCAAACACCAAGTGTCACTACGTACTGAGGTTCTACCTGTCCCCGGTGTTGCGAAGGATGGGCCTGGCCTCGCTGCCGCGGAACGCTCCGAGTAGTTGGACCGTTCCGTATCACCTGTCCTTCGTGGAGAAATTTATGAGGAAAAACACCTTTGACCACAAGTCCATCAGGAAGTGGTCAGCACGTAGCGTCCTTGAGACCCTTCGGGAAAAGGAGAGGGCGGATCCTGTCGAGCGGTTCCCTGAGCAGACTGTCAAAGCCATTTGGCAGAATGCCTCATCGCCAGAACTTTCCAACAAGCACCAAGACGTGGCTTGGCTGGTGGTGAGAAGGGCTCTGCCTGTGAGATCCTTTATGCACGCCCGGACTCTCTGCCGCACCGCACGCTGCCCTCGAAGTGGCTGCGGGGGGGACGAGACTGTCACACACCTCCTTCTGGAATGTGCCTATGCAGAGGAAGTCTGGAGAGGAATGCAGTGGTGCTTGTCGAGGTTCGTCCCGAGCAGCGCCGTGACGCGGGACTCCGTGCTCTACGGCCTGTTCCCCGGGACTCACACCGAGACGAACATTAACTGCGCCTGGAGGATCATCAACTCGGTGAAGGACGCTCTCTGGGCGGTCCGAAACCTGTTGATCTTCCAGCTGAAGGAGTTGACCCCGACCGAGTGTTGCAGACTGGCACATTCCAAGGTCCAAGACTACGTGTTGAGGGACGCGCTGAAGCTTGGGGCAGCTGCCGCCAAGGCGCGGTGGGGAAAGACCACTGTGTAAGATCGGCCTGCCGAAAGAAGAACAGGGGGCCCATACAGATGTTTTTTTGGGCTCTGCTGATGCCTCAGCCAAATATATGTATATATACAAGATTGAAAAAAATGCACAGGATTGTAAAGGACAAGAATAAAGTCGAATCTGTGTTTGTAAATATGGACATATGTATGGCATGATCCAATGTACAGACCATCAAATCATTTATGATTAAAGTATATTTTTGAAATAAAAAAAAAAAACATGAGGATTATCTGCATAATAAGTTGAGAACTGTTTGTTATTGTAGGTTCAAAAAGGGAATGTTCTGTATGGCTTATCCTCCTTGACTTGTTCTGAGTAAAAAATTCAAGTGGACTGTGATTAAACTCTGTGACACAGAATAACCAAACTTTCAAAACGTATCTGACAAAGTTCCACGTGAAATTTTTTTATCTAAACACCAGTTTCTTAGGATTCAAGGAAGGTACAAAAAATTCTGTGAAAGATTAAAAAAACTTTGTGACAACTTTCTATTTGATACATAAAAGTCTGAGGTGGGAGCTACAAAGGTAAAATACTAACGTGTTGTTAGGAAACTAAACAAAAATGAGGTTCTGAGTTTCCATTTTCTTTCACTCATATTCATGGAATCAATTTTAGGAGCTATTGTATATTCTGTACGATTGGAACAGCCAGCAATGGAATGAAAGAAAAATTAGCATTCTTTTTGATTTTTATTTTTTTGACCTGTGCAATTTTGACCTAGTCTTTGCAATTTCTAGTATCAGTGCAGCATTTATTCAATTTAAAGATTTTTGGATTAAAAGTACAGTGTAACTGAGGAAATAGCGTTTTTGTCATTTATTATAGATTAGGCCAGCATCACTATAGCACCAAACAAATGGATTATTGTGCTTATCTGGGCAATATAAGTGAAACATAAGTGCTGCTCCAAAAATTGAGTTAATGGAGTAAAAATGAGTTCCAGCAGTTTTTGGACAGTTTTGGGAAAATGACTAAACTAAGGCTACAAAAACAAACAGAGGATAACAAAGAGAGAAATAAGGAAGGAGGGATCAAATATGAAGGTAAGCTAGTCAGTAATATTAGAAGTGATAGTAAAAGTTTTTTCACTACATAAGAAACAAACGAGAAGCAAAAGTAGAAATTGGGCCAATTCAAATTGATGCTGGAAGGCTACTGTTGGGAGGTGAGGAAATAGCTGAAGAATTTAATATGTATTTTGCGTCAGTCTTCATAGTGGAAGTGTGGGCATGAGTAATATCCCAACAACTAAGGGAAGGCCGGGGGAAGAGTTAGGCCATTACAAAAGAGAAAGTGCTAGGAAAGCTAAAAGGTCTAAAAATTGATAAATCTCCTGGCCCCGATGGGCTACATCCTAGAGTTCTGAGGGAGGTGGCTGAGGAAATAGCAGAGGCACTGGCTGTGATCTTTCAAAAATCACTGGAGTCAGGGAAAGTCCCAGATGATTGGAAAATCACTGCTGTAACTGCCTTGTTCAAGAAAGGATCCAGACAAAAGATGGAAAATTTATAGACCGATTTAGCCTAACCTCGGTCGTAGGTAAAATTCTAGAATCGATCATTAAGGATGAGATTTCTAAATTCTTGGAAGTGCAGGGTCAGATTAGAACAAGTCAGCATGGATTTAGTAAGGGGTGGTCATGCCTGACAAACCTGTTAGAATGCTTTGAAGTGGTAACAAGTAGGTTAGACCAGGGAAACCCATGGATGTCATCTATCTAGGCTTCCAAAAGGCCTTAGATAAGGTGCCTCATGGGAGGCTGCTGAGTAAGGTGAGGGCCCATGGTGTTTGAGGTGAGCTATTGGCATGGATTGAGGATTGGCTGTCTGACAGAAGGCAGAGAGTTGAGATAAAAGGTTCTTTTTCGGAATGGCAGCTAGTGACAAGTGGGGTCCCGCAGGGTTCAGTGTTGGGGCCGCAACTGTTCGCATTATATATTAATGATCTGGATGAAGGGACTGTGGCATTCTGGCAAAGTTGCCAATGATACAAAGTTAGGTGGACAGGCAGGTAGTACTGAGGAAGTGGGGAGGCTGCAGAAAGATTTAGAGTTTAGGAGAGTGGTCCAGGAAATGGCTGCTGAAATTTAACGTGAGCAAGTGCAAGGTCTTGCACGTCGGAAAAAAGAATACAAGCATGGACTATTTTCTAAATAGTGAGAAAATTCATAAAGCCAAAGTATAAAGGGATCTGGCAATGTTAGTCCAGGATTCTCTAAAGGTTGATTTGCCGGTTGAGTCCGTGATTAAGAAAGCAAATGAAATGTTGTCATTTATCTCGAGGGTTGGAATATAAAATCAATTATGTGCTTCTGAGACTTTATAAAGCTCTGGTTAGGCCCCATTTAGAACACTGTGTCCAATTTTGGGCCCCACACCTCAGGAAGGACATACTGGCACTGGAGCGTGTCCAGCGGAGATTCACATGGATGATCCCTGGAATGGTAGGTCTAACATACGATGAACGGCTGAGGATCCTGGGATTGTATTCATTAGAGTTTAGAAGACTGAGGGGAGATATAACAGAAACTTACAAGATAATGCGTGGTTTAGAAAGGATGGACACTGGGAAGTTGTTTTCGTTAGATGGGGAGACTAGGACCCGTAGGCGCAAGCTTAGAATTAGAGGGTGTCAGTTTAGAATGGAAATGAAGAGAGATTTCTTCAGCCAAAGAGTGGTGGGTCTGTGGAATTCATTGTCATGGAGCGAGTGCAGTGGAGGCTGGGACATAGAGTATCTTCAAGGCAGAGATTGATAAATTCTTGATCTCACGAGGAATTAAAGGATATGGGGACAGTGCGGGTAAGTCGAGTTGAAATGATCATCAGCCATGATTAAATGGCGGAGTGAGCCTGATTGGTCATTCCACTCCAAGGTCTTATGGTCTTATTGTTTAAACAATGTGCATCAGACAGTCTAGATTGGAATTTGCATGAGGCAGGTTTATGTAAGTCTGGGATCCAATGTTTTTCAGCACATAATTGAATGCAAGATAGTTAGCCCTTTGTTACCTTAGTACATATTATTATGTTAAAAATGCTATATAAATACAAGTAGTTGTAGTATACTGTTTAACTCTTCTAAAATGATCAGTAGTGGAAAATTGGATGTGTGGCGTTTTGATGAGTATGTGATCCAAGTGCGTAAAAGATGAGGAAAATTAACACTTGATCCAAAGAGGTGGCTGTAAAATGTGCCAGCAGTTTACTTAATAGACGTTTAAAGATATGATTGATTCATGCATTGAGTAAAGCACTTTGAAAGGTTGCACTGTGATAGTGAACAAGTGTTATTGTTCATCCTTAACAATAAGAAGAGTTCAAAAGAACTCCTTTAACAACAAATTAATGAACTGTTTTCATTTAATATTGGAAGTGAATAATGGGAGAAAGGGTCAGGTGTTTTTGGTGGCTATAAATTGTCAGAGCACTGCAAAATGTTTCCAGTTTCTTCCTCTGTGTACATCCACCTCTCCAGTGTTGCATGTAGTAGATATTTCAAATTCAACATTTGCCTTCAGATATAATTGTCTGGGATTCTATATTTCAAGAGGTGTTCTTATGAAATGTGATTTTCTTTAATTTATTCTGTCCATTTTACATTCTTCAGTTGCTCTAATTTTAAAATGCGCAGACCAGTTGGATAAAGTGATTTCATTTCATTACAATGAAAACTATTGGAGATTTTTCAGTCTAGGGTGGCACGGTGGCACAGTGGTTAGCACTGCTGCCTCACAGCACCAGAGACCCGGGTTCAATTCCCGCCTCAGGCGACTAACTGTGTGGAGTTTGCACATTCTCCCCGTGTCTGCGTGGGTTTGCTCCGGTTTCCTCCCACAGTCCAAAAATGTGCAGGTCAGGTGAATTGGCCATGCTAAATTGCCCGTAGTGGTAGGTGAAGGGGTGAAATGTAGGGGAATGGGTCTGGGTGAGTTGTGCATCGGTGTGGGCTTGTTGGGCCGAAGGGCCTGTTTCCACACTGTAAGTAATCTAATCTAATCACAGTAATCTAGTTTGAACCTGGTGTGATGACCTGTGTGCTTTTGGGTGGTGAATGCTCCAAGAACCGGGTTTTTGAGTGCTGCTGAGAAAACACCCATTTTATCCAAACTTTTCATTATCATCAGAAAATAATTTAATAATATTTTATGGTTGGCATGGTGGCTCAGTGGTTAGCACTGCTGCCCCAGGGACCCAGGTTCGATTCCAGCTTTGAGTGACTCTGCAAACTTTACACAGCTATGCTCCCTGCGTCTGCATGGGTTTCCTCCAGGTGCTCTGGTTTTCTCCTGTAGTCCAAAGATGTGCAGGTTAGATGAATTGGCCATGCTAAATTGCCCATAGTGTTCAGGGATGTGCAGGCAAGGTTGATTAGTCATATTAAATGCAGGGTTACAGAGATTGGATGGAATGCTCTTTGATTCTATTCTATGATCATAATTCAGAAGAATATCTATTTAAGAGTAAAAGCTGTATTTGCAATGTCTGGGAATAATGATTTGTTGATAAGAGGACTTTGATAGAGATATTGCCTTGGAGAATGCAACAGTTAATAATAATTGATGATTGTCAAGTTTTGTTTAAACTTTCACCTCAGCAAGTTGACTGACTGGTTAAAGCATCACTCCAAGAAATGAAGAACTAATTGGTGGTTGTAATAAATGTACATTGGGTCCTATACATTCATGTTTGATTTTAATTTTATTGTCACATGTACTCAAGTACAAAAGTATGAGTGTGTAGTGGCAAGTGTATCGTGTCACCAGAGTCACCAGACAAGGCGCCTTCTTAGGTACAAGTACCTAGTCATAAGGTAGAAAGAAAGAACAAAGTTAAAAGTTAAGCATTGCAGTGATTACAGTACAGTGATACCTTCTTGGTTATTGTTGCACACTTTACTATAAATACATTTGTTCCAATACAAATGCCAGTTTTCCCCTTATATTATTCTTGTGACTTGTGTTGATGAGTGCAACGTAGAAAGCTTGTCAGCAATTCTCAAGTTCTGAACTAGGTTTCTCTGTAAGATAATTTCTTGTATAAAGTCAATTTTATTTCAGTAATTAAACATATGACCAAGCTAGCTGTGACATCAACAACACTAAAACAAAAAAGGATAAGCAAGGAGTTAATTATAGGGTGAGTAAATTCCTGTTCCTGGTTCTGATGTTAAGCAGTTTAGTTTAGTTTGAACTGGATACAGAGAACTTCCTAGCAGAATTAAGTGAACATTGTGACAAAATTATTTTAACACCTCTTCATAACTGAAGCACTATACTAACAAAGAGTTGAACTTCTGGGATATATAAGTTGAGGGGGAGAGAACATGTTCCGACATGCACAATTCCAGTTTTAAAGAACATCAGAGGCTCAGATCACCTCTGAACTGAGGTGACTATGCCCAGGATGTTAGTGCCATCTGTGTTGAACCAGGAGTCTGTGGGACAGTTGCAAGAAATTTGAAGGCCAACTTAAGTGAAAGTAAGACAGGCCGAAAAATCTTTGAAACAGTGTTCAGACTAAATGGTTAATGTTCCAATTTCTGATAGATATCAGACTTTTTTGCTCGTAATGGACGGAAGTTTGTACTAAGATGTTCAGTTTTGAATTTAAGTAATTGTATTCATTGTACTTTTAATATCTTTAACGTAACTGATTTTGACAGTGTAGTTTAGTGGTCTCAATATTTTTAAGCTCAAGACCATGTTTTGAATCTTGTTTATTAATTTGTTTGCAATACAACTGCTTAACTAACTAACTAACTAACTAATTAACTTTACCTGCATGATAGTCCATCTAGACCAAATGAAACAAGCTGGCAAAACCTGTGAAGAGCATACACTTTTCTCCAGAAAAGAAAATCTCTCTCTAGGCAACATCAACTGTCAGACTCTGCAGTCGAGCAGTTAATCATGTTCTGCATGTTGGAGACCATGGGTGTGGCTCTTGCTTTTGTGTTCTTTGATTTGAGAACAGAATGTTTAAACAGTGAACTTTGTATCTCCCTTTATTTCAGTAAATAGCTGGGTTTTCAAACTGCCAAAACAAAGGACCATTACTGGTCTTATCGAGATGAACATTATTTTGTTGCACCCTCCACCTTCCAAATATCTTCTGGTGATGTAAATTTCATTTAATGCAATAATGGAAAAATAGTGAAGATTATTTGCAAACTGTTCTCATTATGAACTTAGAAAATTTTGTTATACATTCATAAAATACAGGAGCAGAAAGAGGCCATTCGGCCCATCAAGTCTGCTGCGCCATGCAATCATGGCTGATATGCTCCTCACCACCCATTTTCCTGCCTTCTTTTCACATCCCTTTGACCCAGTATCAATTAAAAATATATATAACTCCTCCTTAAATTTAGTCACTGTCTCAGTTTCCTATGCATTTTGGGGTAGTGAATTCCACAGATTCACAACCTTTTGGGAGAAGTGGTTTCTGTTATACATTTTCTACCCCTTAACCTATGACTATGACCTTGCATCCATAAATGCCCTACAGGACGAAGCATCTGGTCCACATCTATTTCATCCACATCTTTTATCGAATACCTCAATTTGATCTCCTCTCATTCTTCCAGAGTGTATAGGCCTAAACTGTTCACACTCTCTTCATACAAACTCGTCATCTCTGGGATCAATCTAGTGAACCTCCAATGCCACTACATCTTTCCTGAAATAAGGGGACCAAAACTGCAAAGAATAGTCCAGGTGCAATCTCACCAAAGTCTTGTACAGTTGCAACAATAGTTCCTCACCTTTATTTTCTATTTCTTTGGCCATAAAAAGCCAACACTCCATTTGCTTTCTTTATTATTTGCTATACTTGCATGCTAATTTTCTGTGACTCATGAACGAGGACACCCAGATCCCTCTGCACCAGAGCACCCCAAAGTCTCTCTCCATTTAGATAATAGGTCACCTTCCCATTATTCCAACCAAAATACAAGACCTCACACTTATCCACGTTAAACTCCATCTGCCACATCTTAGCCCACTCTCCTAACCTATCTATATCTATTTATAAGGTTCTTATTTCCTGACTGCAATTTACCACCCTGCATGTTTTTGTGTCATCTGTAAATTTACCTACAATGCCTTCTGTCTCTGTATCCAAGTTGTAAATGTAGATTGTAAATAGCTGGGGTCCAAGGACCAAGCCCTGTATCACCTCACTAGTTATATCTTGTCATCCAGAAAAAAACCCACTTATCCCAATTCTGTCATCTGTCCATCAGCCAGTCACCTAGCCAAGCTAATAAAATACCCCTACTCCCACATGATCCAACCTTGTGAATTAACCATTTGTGCAGCACCTTATCAAATACCTTTTGGAAGTCAATATGTATTGCATCTACAGGATCTTCATTATTCAATTCACTTGTTGCATCTTCAAAAAATGCTAGCAAGTTAGTCAGACATGATTTGCCATTCATAAAACCATGCTGACTCTGATGGATAGCGTTTTGACTTTCCAAATGTCCTTCCTTGATGTTGCTTCCTTGATAATTATTTCTAACACTTTCCCAACAACAGATGTTAGGCTAACTGTTATGTAATTTCCCACATTTTGCCTTCCTCCCTTTTTGAATGGGGCATTACATTAGCAAAAGTGCCACTGTTCATTAATCTGACAATAGGGAGCTGTCTTTGTGAAGAAAGAGATACTACAGCAAGGCATACACACATTTTGTTTGAACTATTTAGCATTTAGTTTGTGTGTAACTTGAAAACTAAATGGACCAACTTTGAACCCCACACCCATAGCCAGTACCCTAGATTGGGTATATCATGGGTTGGATCCAGATGAATGTCTTTTGCTCTATCCCAGTCTCAAACGCAAACACTTGGCAAATATATTTCTGTTGCGTTCCAGGTAGTTTCTCTGAATGAACTTGTCAAATTAGACGCAATGTTTTGGCTGTATTTGGTGAATGAACAGCTGTTAGACTAACTAAGTCTTTTTTAATATTGGGATTTTCCAAACGGAGAGGTCAAAATTGCTGGAACATGTCGAGGATGGTAATGTTCCTGCTGGATCCTTAGTTGCTGCCAACTTGATGAGAGAGAAGTTGGATTCTGAAGTAAATTATCAGCAGCTGATTATCAGCTTCACAAATATATCATGCTATTGCAGGGAGAGCAGACAGGTAAAGGAATACAGCAAAACTCCGATAAAGCAGTCACAATAGTAAACCTGTTTATAGAAGTGGAAAATTACATACCTATTGTACAAGGTATTGATTTAGAAGTGAGAACATAGTATTTTAGCTGTGAGGTCAGTTTAATTTACTATAAAAGATGAGCCACTCCTGGTGAAATGAAGACTTTTTGGTTCAGGACAAGCTATATATCAAAGTTTGTGGCCAGTGACAAATCTGTGTGGTTCTTCCCACTGGATTACACACAATCTGGAAGATTAACACTTTTCAAACATGCAGTTGAAGGGAATTGGCTGTGGAATCGGAAGTTAACATAAGTGAGTATTTGATAGCATCTATAGAAGCAACAAGTCATCCAGCACAAAAGTTATTTTGAAGTTTCAGACAAGGAAGGGAGAAGCCTAGGAGGCTGGTTGTACACCATCATGACCTCACAGTGAAAGGAGCAGAATGTAAGGAGGCAGAATCTCAGCATGTGGGGCAGAGCCTCTGACTGACAGCATATATGACCAGAGTGAGGGTGTCTCATGAGTATTTGGATTGGAACTTCGACTGTTCCCTTTATTGATTAACAACCTAGATGATGCGACTGTGTCATACTCACAGATGGAAAGGCATTGTAAATGTTGTATCTGGATGTATATTTTATAAAGACATCAATAGATTAAGTAAATTGTGGAAAATAGACTTCACTTGTAGGCACATGAATCCATTTGCACTGAGACAGAACCACTTCACAGGAGGCTCCCAAGCACTGAGGATGTCACCTAGACAAGGGACGAAACGTCTGCAAAACAAATTCCCAGCTCGGCGAACAGAACCACAACAGAACAGGGTAATTTCTAAATAGTGAAAAGCGACAAAGTGTTGATCCACTTTGACCCACAGAGACTTGGGTGGTCTGGGTTGGCCAGGTCCAAGAATCATTGTTTTATAAACCTGTTCAGGATATTCAAACTTGAAGTTAGTAAAGTGCTGGCCTTTATGTCCAGAGGTCCAGAATAAAATGAGGTAGAATTATACTTCAGCAATAGAGAGGCCTGGTAAGACCACAGCTGGAGAACTGCCTCTGTATGGACACCACACTGGAGGAGAAATATATTTATCTTTATAGGGAATCCTGTATAATTTCACCAGAATGATGACAGGGTTAGAGAAAGTTTGTGAGAATATTTGTAGCTCGGGTATTTATTGTGGTTCTGTTCGCCGAGCTGGGAATTCGTGTTGCAGACGTTTCGTCCCCTGTCTAGGTGACATCCTCAGTGCTTGGGAACCTCCTGTGAAGCCTGAAGCTCCCAAGCACTGAGGATGTCACCTAGACAGGGGACGAAACGTCTGCAACACAAATTCCCAGCTCGGCAAACAGAACCACAACAGGGTTAGAGAAAGTCAGCAGTCTGGCAGCATCCATAAGGGGAACCACTGACCCCTTTGACAAGTTTTGAAGAGTCATGACCCAAAACATTAGTTCTGTTTGTCTTTCCTGGGATGCTGCTGACCTGCTGAGCTGCTCCAGCACTATCTATTTTTGTTTCAGATTTCCAGCATCTGCATATCTCTGTTTTATTTTGCTAGAATGATACTTGGACTCCAATGTTGAAATCACACAGTGTGATTTATACAAACTAAGATTGCATCCCTAGCATTTAGAAAGTTTAGGGATAATTTGTATTGAAGTTTTCAAGTAATTAAAGGAATATGTAGTTTCTCCCTAACCTATCTTATTTCCACTAGTTCTAGAGTCTAGGTCGAGGGAATGTAGTAAAAAAAATTAGCCAGACTTTTCCAGAGATTAATTTTGGAAACACTTTCACATAAAGAATGGAAGTTTGTAATTCTTCACAGGAGACAACTGATGCTAGATAAATGGTTCACTATTGAAATTGGTTAATTGTTTTATTAGCAAATGTATCAATGGATGTGTGAGGACTGATGCATAGCCTTGGGTATTATCTTAATTGTTAGCTCATTGAATGCAAAACAGCCTCAAGAATATTATCAGGTTTATTGAGGTTACATCAATGCACATATTGCAGCAACCTGCAATACCTATTATGCCCACCTCCATAACTTAAAAAAACAATCCTGGAAATTTAAGAAACACATTGTCAGCATTAGTGTAGTTTAGAGTTTGTTGGTTGGCATAGGGCCGAAGGGCCTGATTCTATGCTGTATAACTCTATAATTCATATCTCCCCATTCATCATCATATGACTGAAAATGTGACTTGCCAGGAACCTGCTAGTAAATAACACAGAAAAATCAGAAACAGAAACAGATGTTGCTGGAAAAGCTCAGCAGGTCTGGCAGCATCTGTAAAGAGAAATCGGTTAACCTTTCAGGTCTGGTGACCCTTCCTCAGAACTGTTGTGAGAAAAATGGTGGAAAAAAAATTACTTACTAGAGGTTTACGAGCTTCACATTTTGTAACACACTTATAAGTTAATTTTGCACAATAACAAATCTTTGCTTTTTTTGACTGTCCAACACTTCTATATGATGCAGTTCTCCGACTTCTGTAGTGGTGGAGATCAGCTGTTCAAGGTTGTGCTTTTATCATTGTGATGCTTTCGGTTAGCTTCCTCTGAGAAAATTTGGTATCTGCTGAGCCTGCTGATTTAATTCCAATTGGTGTCAAATATTTAGCTGACCAAAGGAAGTGACAACTGACCTAATCGACTGACAAACACACTAACCCTTTCACACTGATTCCAGTGAAGGACTGTTACAGCTAAGCACTTATTGTGGAGTTGAATTCCAGTCTTTGATTTGAAATGACTAGGTGATCTATTCTGGCAGGTGGGACTAAATTGGGTTGGGATATCTGGTTGGCATGGACGGGTTGGACGGAAGGGTCTGTTTCCATGCTGAACGTCTCTATGACTAGTCTTCATCTACAAATTGTTTACAGTTTACTATAAAAGTAAATATGGTAAGCTACAAGTTTTCATGTTCTCGGTGGATTAAAGAATCGATTGGAAGCAAACATCAACTTGGAAGAGATACAAAATAACAATCCTAGAAAGCTGCATTTGTGAAATTGAAATTGACAAGCAGGAAAAGATTATCTGATCTGCCAGGCTGTTGTGCATCTCTTGGTGCAGGAGTATTGACACTGGACACATCCTACCTCCCCTCTGCAAACTTGTCATTTCCTGGGAAGTTAGAAAAAGAGAAATTTTGGTGCCAATTAGAGAGAAAAATAATAATGCGTGATGAAATTTCTTCTTTGACTCTCTAAGGCAGTTAGGACCAGTCTGGGAGATCTCCCAGACCAAGTGTTATCAAGAGAAGACACTTTCTTTCGATACAAGGTAATCTCTGCCTCAGGCATGAACTGGTCCTGATTCCTTCTGAAGCCATGTAGAGAGAGTCAGCAGCCAGTGCATCAGCTGTGTATGTATACCAGTGTTCACTGCCCTCGGACAAAAAAACTTCTCATCCAGTTTGTTTGAATCTTCCAAGTGGAGGAATCAAACTTGTATCTGTGAGCCATCCCCAGTGTCTTAAACTAAATTAATGCATTATTGAGGATCCTGTCCAACTTGTGAATTATTTTAGAAATCTTGATGTGGAAATGCTGGTGTTGGACTGGGGTGGACAAAGTTAAAAATCATGTGACACCAGGTTATAGTCCAACAGGTTTATTTGGAAGCACTAGCTTTCAGAGCACTGCTCCTTCATCAGGTGGTTAGAACATAGAACATAGAACAATACAGCACAGAACAGGCCCTTCGGCCCACGATGTTGTGCCGAACTTCTATCCTAGATTAAGCACCCATCCATGTACCTATCCAAATGCCGCTTAAAGGTCGCCAATGAATCTGACTCTACCACTCCCACGGGCAGCGCATTCCATGCCCCACCACTCTCTGGGTAAAGAACCCACCCCTGACATCTCCCCTATACCTTCCACCCTTCACCTTAAATTTATGTCCCCTTGTAACACTCTGTTGTACCCGGGGAAAAAGTTTCTGACTGTCTACTCTATCTATTCCTCTGATCATCTTATAAACCTCTATCAAGTCACCCCTCATCCTTCGCCGTTCCAACGAGAAAAGGCCGAGAACTCTCAACCTATCCTCGTACGACCTACTCTCCATTCCAGGCAACATCCTGGTAAATCTTCTCTGCACCCTCTCCAAAGCTTCCACATCTTTCCTAAAGTGAGGCGACCAGAACTGCACATAGTACTCCAAATGTGGCCTAACCAAAGTCCTGTACAGCTGCAACATCACCTCACGACTCTTGAATTCAATCCCTCTGCTAATGAACGATAATACTCCATAGGCCTTCTTACAAACTCTATCCACCTGAGTGGCAACCTTCAAAGATCTATGTACATAGACCCCAAGATCCCTCTGTTCCTCCACCTGACCAAGAACCCTACCATTAACCCTGTATTCCGCATTCTTATTTGTTCTTCCAAAATGGACAACTTCACACTTGGCAGGGTTGAACTCCATCTGCCACTCCTCAGCCCAGCTCTGCATCATATCTAAGTCCCTCTGCAGCCGACAACAGCCCTCCTCACTGTCCACAACTCCACCTATCTTTGTATCATCTGCAAATTTACTGACCCACCCTTCGACTCCCTCATCTAAGTCATTAATAAAAATTACAAACAGCAGAGGACCCAGAACGGAACCCTGCGGAACTCCACTTGTAACTGGGCTCCAGGCTGAATATTTACCATCTACCACCACTCTCTGCCTTCGACCGGTTAGCCAGTTTTCTATCCAATTGGCCAAATTTCCCTCTATCCCATGCCTCCTGACTTTCCGCATAAGCCTACCATGGGGAACCTTATCAAATGCCTTACTAAAATCCATGTACACTACATCCACTGCTCTACCCTCATCCACATGCTTGGTCACCTCCTCGAAGAATTCAATAAGACTTGTAAGGCAAGACCTACCCTTCACAAATCCGTGCTGGCTGTCCCTAATCAAGCAGTGTCTTTCCAGATACTCGTAAATCCTATCCCTCAGTACCCTTTCCATTACTTTGCCTACCACAGAAGTAAGACTAACTGGCCTGTAATTCCCGGGGTTATCCCTATTCCCTTTTCCCTTTTTTGAACAGGGAAGTGGTTGTGGAGTGTAAGATCATAAGACACAGAATTTATAGCAAAAGATCCAAGATTTACAAATATCGATCAGGTTGCTTTTCAGTCTACACCAACTTAAAGTAAGCAGATTGAAATGCTTAAGCCCATCTAAGGAGCTGAGATTTCTTAAGCTTGGTATCATTCTTTTACCACTCCCCTGGTCCTTTTCCAAGGTCTACTTACTTATTTTCATTTCTCATTCATTTTTACTTAGTATCTGCAGCTCATAACTGGCAGCTGCCCAACACGAGTGTGCATCCATGGCCGCAATCAATTTTCCAGTCGAAAGGCTATTTACGTAATTTTCACCTTTATGGGGGCAAGTGCCAGGAGGGATTGGTAATGTCTGATTCTAGCTGCCAGCTTCTTTGTCTTCAATAGAAGGTTATTTATTTGAAATTTGTGCACAGACATGGACATTTGATTCAATGTTTGGTTTTTAAATATCCCCGGTGATGCCATCGCAATGCTGGATGCCAGGGATAAACAGGTGTCCAGTTGCAAATGCTAATAATGGTACATTTGTTGGTTGATGTATTTTCGTCATTTAAATATGACCACAATAAGGCCAGAGGCACAGTTTCCCACCTGTCACTAATTGTATTGGAGGGCAAGAGAACTGGCTAGAGACTCAGCAAACCTCAGCTCCAACCTATTTTTCACTTCTTACTGCTTCGGTCTCAAATTAGCTGAGTAAGGGTAGAAAACGTGATTCTAATAACAGTTATGTGTTATGTATTATAAATATAATTAAATGCCAATCCTAACTTAGAGATATCACAGTTGTCTGAGCAAAGCAGAGTCTGTGATTACTTTAATAAGAGAATTAGTAACTTTTTGAAGGAGGAGACTGGGCTGTGGGAAATGAGTGGATGTTGGATTAGACTCTGTGATGGGTGGAGAAAATATACAAGTGAAATGGCAACATTTTGGTTTTGTGACACTGGCTCTGGGTTTCTGCGTGAAAGCTTCTCATGTTATTTCCCTTTTTATCCTAGTGACCACTAGGATAGAGGATGGCTATTGGCTCTCTGCCAATCTTCAACTAACTATTAGAAAGTAGATTATTGCATTCAGCAGTGTTGCCCTTTCGTCAAAGAAAATCTCTTCCTCAAATATTTGGCTAAATTTAGAAGCTTAGGTCTCATAGCAAATAATGTACGAGATCACTGTGCTTTGACTTTCACTATTTGCAAATTTGCAAATAAGAAGGTCCAAAAGACATGGGGCTAAGAATTCAACAAAGAAGGGACATAGAAATAATAACACTAAATTTAAGCAAGAAATTTAGACCAGGGCCTGTTGTAGCATTTTAAAGGTGTGTGGGAGCAACACCATATGCAAATTAAGTAAGACAAGGATGCGAGCATAAGAAGTAAAGTTAGTAAGTTTGCAGATGACACCAAAATTGGAGGTGTAGTGGACAGCGTAGGTTACCTCCAGATTACAACAAGATCTGGACCAGATGGGCCAATGGGCTGAGAAGTGGCAGATGGAGTTTAATTCAGATAAATGCGAGGTGCTGCATTTTGGGAAAGCAAATCTTAGCAGGACTTATACACTTAATGGTAAGGTTCTAGGGAGTGTTGCTGAACAAAGAGATCTTGGAGTGCAGGTTCATATCTCCTTGAAAGTGGAGTCACAGGTAGATAGGATAGTGAAGAAGGCATTTAGTATGCTTTCCTTTATTGGTCAGAGTATTGAGTACAGGAGTTGGGAGGTCATGTTGCAGCTGTATAGGACATTGGTTAGGCCACTGTTGGAATATTGCATGCAATTCTGGTCTCCTTCCTATCGGAAAGATGTTGTGCAACTTGAAAGTGTTCAGAAAAGATTTACAAGGATGTTGCCAGGTTTGGAGGATTTGAGCTATAGGGAGAGGCTGAACAGGCTGGGGCTGTTTTCCCTGGAGTGTCAGAGGTTGAGGGGTGACCTTATAGAGGTTTACAAAATTGAGGGGCATGAATAGGGTAAATAGGCAAAGTCTTTTCCCTGGGGTGGGGGAGTCCAGAACTAGAGGGCATAGGTTTAGGTAAAAACAATGACTGCAGATGCTGGAAACCAGATTCTGGATTAGTGGTGCCCACCCCTTTCCACCTTCCTCAAAGACTGTTCCCTCTGTGACTACCTGGTCAGGTCCACGCCCCCCTACAACCCACCCTCCCATCCTGGCACCTTCCCCGCCACCGCAGGAACTGTAAATCCTGCGCCCACACCTCCTCTCTCACCTCTATCCAAGGCCCTAAAGGAGCCTTCCACATCTATCAAAGTTCTATCTGCACATCCACCAATATCATTTATTGTATCCATTGCTCCAGATGCGGTCTCCTCTACATTGGGGAGACTGGGCGCCTCCTAGCAGAGTGCTTTAGGGAACATCTCCAGGACACCTGCACCAATCAACCACACCGCCCCATGGCCCAACATTCAACTCCCCCTCCCCCTCCATGGAGGTCCTGGGCCTCCTTCACCGCCGCTCCCTCACCACCAGACGCCTGGAGAAAGGACGCCTCATCTTCTGCCTCGGAACACTTCAACCCCAGGGCATCAATGTGGACTTCAACAGTTTCCTCATTTCCCCTTCCCCCACCTCACCCTAGTTCCAAACTTTCAGCTCAGCACTGTCCCCATGACTTGTCTGGACTTGTCCTACCTACATATCTCCTTTTCCACCTATCCACTCCACCCTCTCCTCCTTGACCTATCACGTTCATCCCCTCCCCCACTCACTGATTGTACTCTATGCTACATTCTCCCTACCCCCACCCTCCTCTAGCTTATCTCTCCACGCTTCAGGCTCACTGCCTTTATTCCTGATGAAGGGCTTTTGCCCGAAACATCGATTTCGCTGCTCCTTGGATGCTGCCTGAACTGCTGTGCTCTTCCAGCACCTCTAATCCAGGAATTGGTTTAGGGTGAGAGGGGAAATATATAAATGAGACCGAAGGGGCAACTTTTTCACACAGAGGATGGTATAAGTATGGAATGAGCTGCCAGAGGAAGTGGTGGAGGCTGGTACAATTGCAACATTTAGGAGGCATTTGGATGGGTATATGACTAGGAAGGGTTTGGAGGGATATGGGCCGGGTGCTGGTAGGTGGGACTAGATTGGGTTGGGATATCTGGTCGGTGTGGACAGGTTGGACTTTAGGGTCTGTTTCCATGCTGTACATCTCTATGACTTTATGCCTTTTTAAAAATCAAGGTTAGCTTCATGAGATCATCTTTCCATTCTTGAGCTCCAGATTTGATTTTGTTTTCTACAATTACCTACTGTCATGACAGCAGAAATGACAAAGACAATGTTAAAAACAAGGCAATATTTTCATGTATTTGTGAGTTCATGTGGTTGGTGCCTATCATTAAATTACTGAAAGGATTTATGAGCTAGCAGTACACAATACTGTGCAGTGTTTTCAGTTTGTTCTGGATTTAAGGATTATTGTTTGTTGAGGAAAACCACAAAATTGATGCCTTCATGCACCACATCTACAATAAAGTAGTTTTGTCCTTACATAATGCAGGTATGATGGACAGCTTCCCTATCAGGATTTAGACTCTCTCCTGTCAAAAATCGCAGAGCCTCCGGAGCAATGTGAAATCAGTTCATGTTGTCAAAACTCGTTCCAAAATGAATTTCTTCTGGTACTTCATGCTGTACTTCCAACTAGAATTTGTCCAAATTTTCATCCCTCCTGAAAATGGGTGTATGTGTTATTCCATTTATTTATGTGGGTATTTTCTCAGAGTGAGAATTTGCAGATTTGCTTTTTGTTGATGCTGAGAGGATGTCTTCAGAACCATAAGCCTCGGAGTTCTCATTCTAGAGACTTGAGAACATTCTCAGAGCTATTTTGCGAATAGTGACTACATTACAAAAATACTTCATTGATTTGGGGTACACTGAGATTGATTGTGAAAGCTGCATTGTGCAATGCTCAGTTGAAGACTGTACATTTAAGAAAGACGTTTCTCTGTTAGTAAAATTGCTGAATGCTGCATCAGTGATTTTTAAACATGTTCATTTTGTCAAATTGCTTGTAGATTGTTCACTTATCAGATATATACCTCAATTATTTTCTTTTTGTTTCTGATTATATTAAGAATTTTGGTAGAATCTGAATTATTCTAGTTTTAAAACTTATTAAAGATCACTTAGAACTGAGGGAAAACATTTGTTTAATTTAGATAAATGTTGGAATTAAAACTATACTTCATTACATCTTCACATTTAATCCCGGAACTGTATCATTTTATGTGGCCTGAATCAGAATCAAGCATTTTCTGCTTTTGTCCCTTTGTATGTAACTGAAAGCTGCCATTTCATTTATGAACGTAATTTTTAGATGAATGTGTGTGGACTGTGAGGTAATGCAGTTTCAGGAGAAATCTTGCTGCATTTTCACCAGAATGAGGGGCAGTGTTTGGTGGAGCTTGAACAATAAGTCAGTTTTGACTAGCTCGAAACTATCTGGTGTATTTTTTTAAAGAGAAAGGGAGGAAGTAATTGCTTCCTCCTTCTTTCTCCCCCAGCATCTTTGAACGTGCCTGCTGTACGCCTGATGTGAGTGGCAGGAACCTCATTGCTGTTATTTGACAGGAGCTGTTAGCTCAGCCCAGTAGCTGCATGACGCACTCCCCAGCTCTCAGCTCGACAGGCTCATGGCTGTCTCTCTGAAACACTAGTCAGTTCACTGGGAGCTGCTGATTGGTGAAGCAGCGTCACACAGATATGGTGTTAACTGTTGGAGGAATGAAGTAGAGAGGCAGAGGCAGAGGGAGATTGTGGGCAGGCAGCAGCAGCAGCAACCTGGCGGTCGGTGCAGTGATCTGAGCGTGGAATGAGGAGCAGAAACTCTTGTTACTGTGCAGGTCAGTTACAGCACCATTCACATCCCCATGGGTGTGGGGAGCAGCTTAGACACAGCCTGGGGCACACTCCCATACAAACCATCCACAGGGTGGCGGGTATCCCCTCAGGATTGTATATTACGCGCACACACACCCCACACACTCCTTCCCCCCCCACACACTCCCCCATCCCCCCCCCCCCACACACACTTTCTCTCAACCCCCCCACACACTCCTCCCCCCCACACACTCCCCCCATCCCCCCCCCCACACACACACTTTCTCTCAACCCCCCCCACACACAGACCACCCCACACACACACACATTCTCTCTCTCTCTCTCTCTCTCTCTCACACACACACCCCACACACACACACCATCCCCCCCCCCCCACACACACACACCATCCCCCCCCCCCCCCCACACACACACACACCAACACCCCCCCCCCCCCCCCCACACACACACACCATCCCCCCCCCCCCCACACACACACACCATCCCCCCCCCCCCCCCACACACACACACAGACAGACACCGATCCGATGGAGCCTCCCCATTGCTGACTTTGTGCAGTTTCGCGGCCGAGGAGCGTGTCCTTGAAGATTTCCGACCAGTCCCTGCCCTGGGTAAGAAAGCCCAGTCAGTGTCCGGGATAGGGAGCCCCTGTTCCCAGACTGGAACCAGCTCCCAGCTCCGGGAGCGTGTGGGGGCTCCTCATGCTCTCACCGACCGATTTCCATCCGTTTGAAAATACAGATGATGGTTTTCGGAGTGGGTCGGGAACGGGAGTGTGGGGTACTGAGAGAACCAGGATATTGTGTGAACAGAGCATTTGCTGCCAAGTTAACATCTTAAACTCTGCATTGAATTGCGGAGGTTAGGGTAGGTTCCCGGGATGAGAAACGTCAAGGCTGTCTTGTTATTGTCCCTGTAATTGTGCCGGAATTAATAGTGTTTGATTTTTGCTGTTGAGCATTCTCTCTCCAGCTATGGTGTCCCTCTGGGTGCGGGCTGGCGTGCTTTGTGATCTGTTGGGTTTACAGCAGGAAAATTAAATGGGTTTTATTCCGACTGGCCATCATTGTGTTCTTCCCTTCTAACACTGAAAGTGCCCCCTTTTTAAACATTAAACCAATTGCTCTTGCTGGTCAGTGAGAGACTGGCTGTCAGTGCAGCAGTGATACAGTAACATGCTTATGCAAACATTGGACATCCTTTTTTCCACATTCTAGGCCCGCCTACTAGTTAAATGATTACAGAAATGATGCCAAAAACACGGTTGTATATATTGGAAAGCCAGTGATTCCACTTTCTTAGTGTTCTCTGAAACTATCTTGTGTAGACTTGGTTTCCAAAATTCCTGACTGATAAAGGGAAACATTGGCTGGAGCTGCATTTTTTTGGGGGCTAATCCAACAAGAGTAACCCTTGTCTTTTTTAAAAAGGAAGCTCTGTCTTGTGTAGCACCAGGTTCCTGGGTAATGACAGCATGTACGGTACAATACTTCCTGCTGGTTTTAGTGGTTTGCTAATTAAAAGTGGCTGAATTAAAAGGCCAATGTACTGACCATTAATTACAGCCTTTATTTCACATTACTTTTATGTTGCTACTCCATCTGTGATGTATAGCAGCATTTTAAAAATGTTTTTAATAAAAAACGTTTCTTGCATCAGGTATTTCAGATGCAGCTCCTTCCATTTTTGGGTGACACACTCCATCTTATAAACTAAAACAACGAATTTTACAATGTGTAAAATGCTTCCATAGTATATTTGGGGCGGCACGGTGGCACAGTGGTTAGCAGAGACCCGGGTTCAATTCCCGCCTCAGGCGACTGACTGTGTGGAGTTTACACATTCTCCCTGTGTCTGCGTGGGTTTCCTCCGGGTGCTCCAGTTTCCTCCCACAGTCCAAAGATGTGCAGGCCACGTGAATTGGCCATGCTAAATTGCCCGTAGTGTTCGGTAAGGGGTAGATGTAGGGGTATGGGTGGGTTGCGCTTCGGTGGGGCGGTGTGGACTTGTTGGGCCGAAGGGCCTGTTTCCACACTGTAAGTAATCTAATCTAATCTATTTGTGCTTTATGGAAGCCTTGCCTAAGCCACACTGTTAGAATTTGCTGCTTTCCATCCCTTATTTGATTTGATTTGATTTGATTTGATTGTAGCCAACTATAGTGAAAAGTTTTGTTTTGCATGCAGTACTGGTTGATGGTAACATAGAAGGGCATACAGATCATAGGGTGATTGAACAGAGCAAGGCATATAGGGTTATAGCTGCACTGGAGGTGCACAAAAGCAAGGTGAACATTGGATTTGAAATTTGAGAGGTCCATTCGGTGGGGAAGAGGCTGTTCTTGAACCTGTTGGCTTGTGTATTTAAGCTTTTGTATCTTCTGTTGGTGTTGGAAGGAATTGAAACTGGACTGGGAGGGGTCTCTAATGATGGCTACTTTTATGCAGCAGTGAGAGGTATAGATGGAGTCCATGGATGGAAGGTTGGCTTGTGTGATGGACTGGGCTGCATTCACAACTCGCTATAGTTTCTTACAGTTCCTGAACAGAGCAGTTGTTGAACCAGACTGTTATGCACCCAGACAAAATGCTTTCCATGGTGCATCTATAAAAGTGGGTGAGGATCCTTTTATGGACGTGCTGAATTTCCAGAGTCTCCTGAGGAAGAGGCATTGTTGTGCCTTCTTGAGCGTTTCAGCTATGTGGGTTGTTAAGGACAGGTTGTCGGTTATCACTCCCAGGAACCTGACACTCAACCCTCTCACCTCAGCTCTGTTGATGTAGACAGTGGTGTCTCCCTTTTTCTTTCTGTGGTCTATACAATATACCTTTCATCTCTACCTCAGTGTTTAGCTGAGCATTTGGTATTTTCAGTTTGGATCTTTCATAATGGGAGAGTTGAGTCCAAGAATTCAGATCACTAATTCTTTATGAAGTATACTAATGTCAATTGAAGCTGGAAACTCATTTGCAAAACGTAACTGTGAAGGCACTGTCACGCAAATTTACAGTATCCAGAAGGCAAGGTGCTAGGCTTTGTTTGTTTTTAGGTTGACACGTGACTGGCTAATTTTCTTGCAATGAAGCTGAGTTTGTATGTGATGTGTACTCTTCATTTGAAACTGAGAGTATTTGTTGGTGAGTAACGATCTGCTTGTTTTCATGTGACTGAGAGCAGGTGACTCCCAGTCACTGTGTAAATCGACAGAGCTGGCCTCCATTCGGATAATATGACCCAAAGTCGTGAGGCACCTGTAAAAATGCAGAAGGCACACACCTGAACAAATTACATCTTAAATTTTAAACCAAGGTTCTCACCAATATTGACATCATTAGCTTGATGGAACAATCATCCTCCAGTATTTAGAGGGCTGGAATGGCAATAAAACCAAGCTGTGTACATTTAAATGAAGTTGGTTGATAGGCTGTTACTCATGGGATTTCACAATGACCAAATGAAGGCCCTCTGCTGTTTAGAGTATATGTGAATAGACCTGGATGAAGGAACTGAGTGAAATATATCTAAAGATAGTGGACTAAATAAAGCTCGGTGGAAAAGTGAATTGTGTGACCACAAGTAAATAGTAAAGGAATATTGATAATTTAGATGAGTGCGCAGGCAGATGGAGTATGAGGTGTGAATTTGTGCCTATTACTTTGATAATTATTTGTTAGTTATTTTGATAAATAGAAAAACAGAATATTTTTAAAATGGTGAGAAACTATAAAATGTGGATGTTGTCACAACCACACACTAGACATGAGTTGAATGGAATTTAACAACATAAAAACCATGTAGAAATTTTGTCTCTTTGAGTGTTTCGCGTTAAAAATAATCAGCAGCATGACATAATGCTTAACCCAAGAAATAAAATCAGTTTATCACACAACTGTTGCTGGAAGTTATTTAAGCAAAAAACAATTTGAATTATTTATGAAAATGGAAGTACGAAGATTTAAAACAAGATAAAAGTGACATGTAAAGACAGAAGCAAGATCCATTTCTGCTCTTGTCATGAAACTTTAAAATAGTACTCATCTGAGCATTTAAATAGTCATTACATTCAAGCCTATGGGCTTACTAAAGGTCAGTGGGACTAACATAGGTAGTAGATTTTTTTTGACAATACAGACTTGATGGGCCAAAGGGCCTCTGCTGTATTGTAGGATTCTATGACTTGCTTGAGGATTCTCTTTCCAAGGTGAAGTGTGCTGACTTTTCTAGTCGATTAGTTGGAAGTTGTTTGCACAAGTGGATTGAGTAGAACATGTTCCGTGAGTGGATGATAGGTCTACTGGTTGTAACTGTTGCTAATTAGCTTTGTTTCTCAGAATACCTACAATGTGGAAGCAGGCCATTCAACCTAATTGAGTCCACATTGACCCTCTGAACAGTATACCACCCAGAAACACCCTACCTTATCCCTGCAATCCTGCATTTCCTGTGGCCAATCCACCTAACCTGCACATCTTTGGACTGTGAGAGGAAACTAGAGGAAACCCACGTAGACATGGGAGAATGTGCAAACCCCACACAGATGGTTGCCTGAAGGTGGAATTGAACCCAGGTCCCTGGTGCTGTGAGGCAGTAGTGCTAACCACTGAGCCATGGTGCAACCCATTACAACAGGCATTTCCTGTATGTGTCTGGATAATTCTTCTTAAAATAGCGGTTTGCAGACTTTGAGACATTTCAAAAACTTAAGTTGCTAGTCCGAACTCTCTTTTAGTGATTGGGTGAGCTCAGGTCTGGAGCACAGACCCACTGCTGTTGTTTAGGCAAAATAATTACATTTTCCATTGTGTGAGCTGATTTCCATTCATATTAGCATCCTGCTAGTGTTTGGTGAGATAGGAAGAGTTGCTCACATCTTCAGAGAAGCTGTTATCTTTGAGGTTTCTGTTCACCCTTGACAATGTTCATTAACTTTCCAAAGACTCTCTTGTTTCTTGTTGAGAGAGTTGAGTCTGATTCCCGCTCCAGTTGCATCCACAATGGTAATCTAGAAGCCGTTTTGTTCGACTTCTTGTATCCATTTTAAAAGCAGATCCACTTTCCTCACAAAGTATATAATGCTGTCACTACCCACTTATGACAATGTTTAGAGGGAATTGAATATCTTTGCCTGGTAACTTTGTGCAAGAAACAATCACAGCAAGGAGTGAGGGGAGTAAATGTCATTTTTGCATTTATTGCAAGGGGAATTGAAATTCCAGAGTCTTGCTGCAATTGTGTGCCAAGACCATTGCTGTCTATGTCCTTTGGCCTCAGTACTAAAGAAAGATCTATTTCCTTTTGAGAATATATAACAAAGGTTCACTTGATTAATTCCTGGAGTGAGAGGCTGGTTTATCCAAAAAATATTGGATTGCAAGGAATTATACTGTCTGGAAGTTGGATGAATGAGAGGTGGTCTTTTTGGAACATGTATCATTTTGCAAGGGCTCAAAAGGGTCAATGATAAGGCTTTGCCTCATGACTGAAGGGTCTTCACTGGGAACTATAAAGTTTTGTCGAAGAAATCAATCAATTAGCTCTCAGATGAATAAATATGTCTTCACGCAGAGCATAATAAATCTTGGGAGTTGTCTACTCCCGATGGGTTCTGGATGTTCAGTCATTAAGCATTTGAAGGCTGACTTTGGTAGTTAGTTTATGCAGTAAAGAAATAAAGGAATATGGAGAGTGGGCAGACAGATTAAGCTGATTTTTAGGATAAATGATGATGTAATTTAATGGTGAGCAGGTTCAAGAACTACTATAACTTACTCCTGCACTTTGTTATATTCTTACGTTTTATAAGCTGCAACATTATTTCATTTGGCCAAGATGGGGGCTATTGCTAGGTTACATCTGCATTGTAGTGCATCAGTAATGGGAGTGGGAAGGTTGCATTTAAGTGAAATGTAAAGGGTTTGCTACCAGAAGCTTTGTGTTTCATGTTGAAGGCTGAGATTAGAAAATTTTATCTGAGTCTGGGAAACTGGATCCAAGATGTCATTGGTGTGCACAGCTTAGCTACTAATTGTCTGAATCAGCTCTAATTTATAATTATATGGATAGTAATTTACATAAATGCTTCGTGATGGAGTTTGTAGCACAAATGTTAGTCGTTACTCATCAACTCATCTAAATGTATTTTAAAACCAGCATTGAAGTGGATTATTTATTTATGATGGAAGTCCCTCATTGATACTGTATAATGGGTCATGTTGAAGGACTTTATGGGGACTTTATTGCAACAAGGTCAGTAAGGTCGATGACCAAAAGTAAAATACTCAAAACTGAAACTAAATCTTTGATTTAGTAAAAATGCTGCTTGCTCCATATTTGTATGTTTCAGCGGTGATGGAGACCAAGTATTGGATCAGGACTGGGCTATTTGGATCTTGAAGCTTATCCCACCATTCTGCAACCTAACTCTGTGTCTTAGATCCTAATCCTTTTTATGGTTTTTATTGATTAAAGTCTGGTTTTAAACTGAATTGATTGAGTATCAATATATTTGAAAGAGTTCCATACAGCTACCAGCCATTGTGTGTAGATGTGTTCCTCAATTGCACAACTGCCCACCTGACTCTGATTTCCTAGCATAGGTCCCAAATCGAGAGTGGAAATAATGTTTAATTACTTGAACAGTTTTGTCATAAAAATTTTGATCAAGGCAACCTCTGATCTTTTAAATTTGAAAAAATACAATCCCTGTAATGTAATCTTCCGATTCCAGGGATCCTTTTGAGTAAATCACTGCAACGGTCCCTTCAAAGGCCGATTATATTCTTCATCGGCTGCAGTAAATCCAATTTCTATCTCCCCCCTCTTCTCCACCCCCCCGATTATTTTCTTTACTCATTCATGGACTTGATTTGTGTTTCTGACCATCTTTTGGAAGTTTCTCCCGATTTCTGAAATTCTCTGTTTAAGGGTAAGGGGTAAACCTGTTGAGGATTGATGAGAGATTTTCTTCACCCAGAGAGTGGTGAGCATGTGGAATTCATTCCCACAGAAAGTGGTTGAGACCAAAAAGTTGTGCTTTCAAGACCGAGATAGATACATATTTTGTGGCTAACGGGGTCAAGGGACATGGGAGGGGGGAGGGTGGGGGGGAGGCAGAAGAGTAGGATTAGGGAATTGAGTTTGATAGAGTGTAGAGTAGTACAGCACAGGAATGGACCATTCGGCCCACAATGTTGTGCTAAACATTATGCCAAATTAAAGCAATCCCTTCTGCCTGCCCTTACTTCATATCTCTCCATTCCTTGCATATCCATGTGCTTATCTAAAAATCCCTTAAATGCCCCTGTCAATCTGCCTCCACCACCAAGCTCTAGCAGCATGTTCCAGACTCCTAGCCCGTATTAAAAAACATGCCCCTCACATCTCCTTTGAACTTTCCTCCTCTCACTTTAAATACAAGCCCCCTGGTATTAGACATTTCAATTCTGGGAAAACTATTCTGATCATCAACCGTATGTATGTATCTCATAATTTTATAAACTTATATTAAGTCTCCCCTCAACCTCAACCACTCCAAAGAAAACAAACTAAGTTTTTCTAGCCTCCCTTATAACTCATACCCTCTAATCCAGGCAGTGTCCTGGTAAGTCTCTTCTGTAACCTCTCCAAAGCCTCCACGTCCTTCCTGTAATGTGGGATCAGAATTGAACACAATACTGTGTGGCCTAATCAAGTCTTATAAAGCTGCAACATGACACCCTGACCGTTGTACTTGATTCCTGACCAATAAAGGCAAACACATCATACGCTGCCTTCACCCGATCTACTTGGTTAATCACTTTCAGGGAGCTATGGACTTTGAACCCCAAGATTCCTCTATACATCAATGCTGTTCAGGATCCTGCCATTAACTGTATACTGTTCCTTAATGTTTGATCTCCCAAAGTACAGCACCTCACATTTACCCAGGTTAAAGGTTAATGGGCAGATAAGATTCCACCTGCCCATTATTCCTGCTTTGTATGCTGCTGCATTGTTGGTTTTCTAAGTAGGCCAATAATTGCCTTTAGTTAACAGTCTCCATGGCAAACATTTTCAGATGTTTTCTGGGACTGTACGTGAGTTACATTCATTAGACAGGAAGCTGTTGCCAAGTGAGACTGTGCAAATTACATTCCTGAATTAAAAAATTCTTATGCCACTGCACACATTTAGAAGGTAGAGACGTGGTTATAGGAGATTTTCTTTTTTAAAAGAAGGTATAATCTAGGCCAAGCTTTTGAGCAAAGGCAAAAGCTGATTGGGGAGGAGGCCTTTGATTAAGCCACAGCCATGAAAATGGCAGAAGGAGAGAGTTGCATATTGCAAGAGTTATTTTCCTGAGCTAGAAGGGAAGTTCCCATTGGCTTTCAAGAAGATCCGGGCTTGGCAACAAAGTTCATGGACAGCGTATCGTTAACATGGCAGGTACAAACCTTTCCCTATTTTCAGCCATAGGGCAATGCCTGTGGAAGGTCAGTCAGGTCTGGGAGAAGAGGAAACAAGAATGTTCAAGGTCTAGGTTGTGACCATGAACTGATAGAGATTGGGGTAGACCTGTGGCTAGTTTGGGAGTGTGGAAGCTGTTGAATACACGTGATAGTTGTTGAAACCAAGGGAGAGGTTATTGATCAGGAATGTCAAGAGTTGTACTCGGTCAGAGAAGAAAGAAAAACAGCAAAAGGTTAGAGTAATGGAGCTGCAGATTCCACAGTGGAATTGAAAATCAGGGACTCAACTGACTTTTATTGTTCATACCGCCTGTGGTTGGACACCCAGTGATAACAGATCAAGAAGTCACAGATTAATTTTCCTTGAAGCAAATTGGTGTGAAACTATTAGTCAAGTAACAGCATGTTAGCAGTAAAAACAGAGTCCTAGTGAAACTCAGCAGGTCTGGCAGTATCTGTGGTGAAAGAAACAGTTATATTGGACTTAAAGCATTAACCCAGTTTCTTTCTCCTTGGATGCTGCCAGACCCTTTGAGTTTCTCCAGCACTTTGTTTTTTGTTTCAGTTGTCCAGCATCCTCAGACTTTGGCTTTATTCGAACAGTATTTCAGTGACAGGCTAACTTAATGATCAGGTCAAAAATGATGCATTCTCTCATTTGTCATTGGGAGTGACAGGAGGGAGTAATGTCCCCTCAGTGGGAAGGGATTGGCTTAATGCTATTTACATCATGGATCAATAAGAGTACATCTCTGATATTGAAGGGATGGATTTTGCTGTGGTGCTACTGGGTTAGTAATCCAGAAATCCAGGCAAAGGCACTGAGGTCTTGGGTTCAAATCCACTGCTGCCAGTGGAACTCAATGACTTCATCTGGCATGAAAATCTATTCTAATAGTGACTGCAAAACCACTGCCAATTGTTGTAAAACCTATCTAGTTCACTAATGTTGTTAGGGATGAAAATCTGCCATCTTTATCTGACTTGGCCTACATGCATCTTACCACTACAAAGCCTAAGAAAGGAATGAAACTTGATTGAGGACCTGGCATAGACGTGGGCAGCAAAAATGAAATCAGCAAACTTTGACTCTGCAAAGTCCTACTCAATCAGGGCTTGTGCCAAAATTGGGAGCATTATCCCACGGATCAGCCAAGGAACAGCCTGACATTGTGTGTAAGCTACTATTCCATGTGTATAATGTCCCAGACACAACTGTCACCATCCCTGGGTATGTCCTGTGCCATCAATGGGCCCATAGGTCAGATGTTATTAGCATGTCCTCAACAATGACTTGGAACTCCATGGCACCAAGTCAAGCATGGCGAAAGAAACCTCTTACAGGTTAGCACGTCCCGAACCTCCTCTTCCCCCCCCCACCTCTCAAGAAAAACAAGCACAGAGAAACATCCAGGCAGGAGTGGCTCAGTCATACCGCTGCTGACCAAGACTTAAAGGAGATAGCTGCTAAACTGAGGCTGCAGTGAGGCAACCAACTGAAGGAAAACCCCAGAACATAGAACATTCCAGCTCAGTCGAGGCCCTTCGGCCCTCGATTGTGCGCTGACCTATGGAACCAATCTGAAGCCCATCTAACCTACACTCTTCCATTCTTGTCCATATGCCTATCCAATGACCATTTAAATGCTCTTAAAGTTGGCGGGTCTACTGCTGTTGCAGGCTATTGCAACCCTATTTGATGTTGTCCTGGGACACACGCATCTGTCTGTGATGGTATAAGTAAGAGTTTTTAATTCACTTGTGGGATGTAGGCATCGCTGGCTGAGCCGATGTTTATTACTCATCCCTAGTTGCCTCTTGAGAAGGTGGTGGGGGGGGGGGGGTGAGCTGTCTTCTTGAATCGCTGTAGCTGGACCCACAAGGTGGTTGTTGTCGTTTCTAGTGCCTAAGTTGTTGGTAAGTAGTTCATCCAGTTTCCAGTTTTTTTTTAGCAGGGAACCAGGTAGGTTTTCCCAACAATCAGCAATGATTTCATGGTAAGTCATCAGATCGTTTGAATTGTCGGGAGCATCAGCAAGCGTGTCACAAGCGATATAGATACTGGTGTGCACACTCCTGGGGGAGGGGAAACATGTCCATCCCTGACAGCTATTATATTTGTTCCACTATATCACCCACTGAAAGATGGGATTGCTTGGGATTTGTCTGTAATTGGTCAGAAAGCTTTCAAAGAGAGGAAATTATGAGTCAGTGATACTGTTTTGGTTCATTATGATCTCATGCAATCAGCTTTTAACATGCAATGCCTCACCAATGGGATTAGATGTGTTATCTTTCAAAACAGGAGATAGTATGTGAAGGGGGAAAGTGAGGACTGCAGATGCTGGAGATCAGAGTCAAGAGTGGGATGCTGGAAAAGCACAGCAGGCCAGGCACCATCCGAGAAGCAGGAGAATCGACATTTTGGGTATAAGCCCTTCATCAGGAATGGTATGGTGAAGCTCAGAACACATGCTTCACGTATGTTTTGATGGCAAAACAGAATTACTTGAGTTGACAGAGTCATGAATGATGTATGACATTAGTAAGTTCCACAAATACTTGTCTGGGAGGAAATTCATTTTGTTAATTGACTGCTGAGCCCTTATTATTACATTTGGTTCAGATCAGAGAATGTTATCCCTTGGGGTAGTGAAGTAGATTTCAGAGATGGTCCATCAGCACATTATGCAAATACAGATGCTCCTTCAAGATTTCCCGTGAAGACTGATTCATCCTTCCCCAGCTTGAAAATTACTTTGCATACATGAATATATCTCATTACCTGCCAGGGAAGCTCGTGAAGAAACATCGGAGGTAGTGGTGCTCAGTTTAGTAAATGTCATGAATGGTCTAAAGAGTGTGACAATAAGAAGTTGCAGAAGTATTTAATGAGTAGAAATGAACTGAGTATAAATCGAAGCAATTTCAAGAGTCATTATTGCACCAAGATTTAGAGAGAGAGGTTGTTGGATGAACTTCAGGAATAGCGCAAAAGGATTGTCTATTGAAATGCTGTAGTAAGAAACTATTCATGGAATCTAAAGATAGATAGAGATGTTGAAATAATTGTGAACTGTGTCTCAGAATGTTCCTTTCATTCCATGATTTAAAAAAACCCCAGAAGACTTTGTGTGTGTGTATGTGTGTCCTCTTGTCATTGAACTGGAGGGGAAGGAGTACTTTGTTCCAATTAGATCATAGCAAATGGATAAATGTCCTAATACCACAGGTGCCAAAACTATTGGGGTTTTGAGTAGTCAATTTGCAATTTATGGGTGCTAAAACTGTCAGTGTCAAATAATAGTCTGAAGCTCCCTCTGACACTGAGATCTGAGTAAGCAGAGGTTAAAGCTGACAGTGAATACTCTGGCCAGCTGGTATGTGCAGGATCTGGGTACATGACTGGGGACTCCATTTGGGCTTGTTGCTTTCTGTGGGCTCATTCTCAAAAAGGCCGATCTGATGTCTCCAGTGGTTACTGAGGGAATAGGTGGATCTGAGGCTGTGAGACTGTTTCACTGGCCTTCTGGTTGAACAGTGTAAAATACATTCAATGTATTGAAGAGGGATATATTTTTGACTAATTTTCTGATTTGCTTTGTAACCCATTATGTTGTGTAGGCCTTGCCATAAATGGCGGGTGTCCGTGTGGTTAGTTTGGGTTTCCAGCTTAGTTTGGTATTGCCTCTTGGTATTCTAATAGCCTTAGAAATCTGGATTTCCTGTAAAGGTCAGGAGCACCTGACTTGAACACCACATGCCTGGATTTCTGTAGGGAGTGGATCTTACAGTTCATCCATTGTTTTGGTTGGGGAACACTTGGATTAACTACTTTGGCACACAGTCCACTACACACTTATTGATGTCTGTGAGGGTAGTGGCAGAACTCATTTAGGTTGGCTGCTGAATTCAGGAATATGGACCAGTCCACCTACTGCAAGCAGTCATGTAGGAACTCACCCGTAACCTCAGACCTGCACCATATAACTTTCTGCACTGAATCCTCTCACTTAAATTTGTCAATTGATGGCACCATTTAAGATCACCTCCACCTGATTAGCATCTAGGGATGGGCAGTAAATGTGGGTCATGCCAAAGAATACCCACATCTCATGAAGAAACTTTAAAAAAAGACCTCTTTCCCAGGACCTCATTAGGTCAGCATTCCTTCCAAACTCTTAAGTGTTCTCTTTCTTTATACAATGCACAGATTTTAAAAAGGTAAAGTATTTTTAAGGTCAATTAATTACTATTTCCACATTTCCAACTTCTCTCCAATTCTCTACATCCTTGTTTTCCTGGAATCAGGCTCTTCAGCATTTGTTATTATGCAGTGAATTTTTAAATGATGCTGTAATAAATTCTGATGTGATGTAATGCCTTTGCCTACCTGCATTATCTTCACATGGATCAAACACATTTGTAGCAAATGAAGAAAATATTTGAGTTATTGCGTCATACGGCATGGAAACAATCCATGTCAACCATGTTCCCAAACTACACTAGTCCCACTTGCCTGCATTTGACCCATATCCCTCCAAATGTTCCTATTCATCCACTTATCCAAATGTCTTTTAAATGTTGCAACTGTACCAACGTCCACCACTACTTCTGGCAGTTCATTATACTCTGTTTTAAAAAAAAAGCCCCTCGTTTCCATTTAAAGCCTTTCCATTTAAAGCTTTTCTCCTCTAGTTTTGAACTCCACCATCCTAGGGAAAAGACCCTTGTTATTCACCTTATCTATGCCCCTCATGATTTTATAAACCTCTGCAAGGTCACCCCTTAACCTCCTTCACTCCAGAGAAAAAATGTCCCAGCCTATATTTATAACTCAAATGTTCCATTCCCTGCAACATCCTGGTAAATCATTTCTGAACCCTCTTCAGTTTAATAATATCCTTCCTATAGCAGGGCAACCAGAACTGCACACAGTACTCCAGGAGAGGCCTCACCAATGTCCCATACAATCTCGACATAAGATCCCAACTCCTGTACTCAAAGGTCTGAGTAATGAGGGCAAGCAGGCTCGATGCCTTTTTAACCACCCTGTCTATATGTGATGCAAACTTCAAAGAATTATGTACCTGAACCCCTAGGTTTCTTTATTGTACAGCACTACCTAGGGCCCTGCCATTAATTGTTTAAATTGTGACTGTTTGTTTTAACAAACTGCAACATCTCGCATTTATCCAAATCCAAATCCAAGTTGATCACCATCTCTTTGTAATCTTAGATAACCTTCTAGTTAATTTTCTTCTCCAAGTTACTATCATATATTTGGTTGAAAGGTTCATAGATGCTCAATACAAGGAACTATTTCATGATGACCCTGGATAGTGGGATGTCAGATTATTGAAATATGGAAGACAGTGTAGATGATTATAGATTGGTTGTGTGCACATTCCCGTAGGGATTCCTATGCAGTGAGTCAGCATATTTGCTCCTCTTAATTACTTCCTGCCCTCCATCAGGACTATGGAATATGAGCAACAATTTTTGGCTGAATATCTGGTAGGTTATTTTGTTGACAGTGTAGTCCACTACTGTAACTAAACACTGGATAAGGAAAATAGGTATTGAACTGAAAGCATTGTGGGCGTTATGAAGAAATGTACATGTATTTACATTTCATTTGACATTCAGTGTGATCAACCTTTAGCGTCACGCTAGCGAGCATGCTAACATTTGTAATGAGTAGATTGATAATAATGACCTCATCTTGGAATTGTTGCCTACAGGCGATAAGCTTCCTTCACATAGAGAGAGTGGGGCATCAATCTGTGGAAGCCTGTTCACTTTTTTTTTGTTATTTTTCTCAAGGCAATTCAGTTCCTGTAATGATTGAAATTTTTATCTGGAGCTTTACTCTTGGTGCCTCTTCTGCCTGTAAGTCGATGTGTTGGTAATAGTGAAGTGTCATTCCAACCCTTCACTGTAATTACCTGGAATTTGGTTTCAAGCTGTAACGAAATACCTGAACTTAACACATTTGCTTTTAACCAAAAACCAAGAACCACCTTTTGCCCACTGAGAGCAGCATAGGCTTCCTTGAATCCAGAAAGATGCACTGTCGTTGCTGAATTCCAGTCTGGATGGGGATTGTTCCTACAGATGAAATTCAGGGCTACTTGTTGTTATACTCAATGACATGTTGTGTCCAAATATTTATTTTGTTAACTGTTGCTGGGAAAGCTACTGTGGAGAACCCAAAACCTTTCTTCTCTACCTGCTGAGTATTGTGACAATTTTCAGGTTTTTGCTAAATACTTAGTTGTAGTGGTTGTGTTTTAATTCCAAACTATTGATCTGCAGATGAATCCAATAGCCTATCTTCCTCCAAGGAAATCTGTTCATTTGTGGACTGTTCACCAACAAACCAACAGATGACTATAATTGCAATATTTGATACCAGAGGCCTGAATTATCCTGGGGACCCTAGTTGCCCCACTCACTTTAAAGTTGAGTAAAATTATCCTGAAATTTGTGCTGCAGAAAAAAACTGCTTTGCGTTTTTGTCTGTCAACAGTGACATGGCTTTGGTGGTTTCCAACCTCCAGTAATGACATTGTGCATGTGACAAAGTGATGACAGCTCTGTGATGTTATAGTAAGTTGATAAGGCAAATTTGCTCCCATTGGGCTTCTGGGAGCTTAGAGTGTTTTGGGGATAGTAGTTTGCACAGCCCCATTTAGAATTAGTTCTGCTGGTTCATGGCGACTTGAGTAGGCAAAAATGTCAGTTACCTAGGGTAATACATACACCTATTATTTTAACTTTGTGATCTTATATTCCTTTCCTTTTATAGTGTGAAAATTGAAAATATTTGGTCTTGAAAATATGCAGAAAGTTTGAGCTGGGGTTTGAAAGAGGGAATTAATGTTTATGTAGCACCATTTCCTATCTGGGCCTTTTGAAAATGCTCCATTGTCAGTGATGTACTTTAGTGATTAATTAGCCCACAGCAAATTCTGTTGAATGTTCGTAAGAGGCCAGCTAATTAGTTTGTGATGTGTTTGAAGGTGAGCAGGAAGGGCTTGAGAGAATTGAATTAAAATACAACATAAAGCAAGCAGTTCAGCCAAACCCATCAATGCATTTTTCCCTATGCAAGGAGTAATTCTAATCACACGTGACTACAATTGCCTCGACCTCTCTTCATTCCTCTATCCTTCAACCAGCTGTAAATGTTGGTTGCAATGTTGCTTTGGTGCTAATTCCCACAGCCCCTAAGACAGAAATGCAAAAAATTGTTTTCTGTGCTAAATCTCCTCTCATCTTATTTTAGAGCCACCAAAAATTAAAAAAAAAACTTGGTTGTATCCTTTATTGTCCCGCAGGCAGGGACAAGGCAGGACTAATAAATTAAACTGCATTTATTTCAATGCAAGGGGCCTAACAGGGAAGGCAGATTAACTCAGGGTATGGTTAGGAACATTGGACTGGGATGTCATAGCAGTTACAGAAACATGGCTCAGGGATGGGCAGGACTGGCAGCTTAATGTTCCAGGATATCAATGCTACAGGAAGGATAGAAAGGGAGGCAAGAGAGGAGGGGGAGTGGCATTTTTGATAAGGGATAGCATTACAGCTGTGCTGAGGGAGGATGTTCCTGGAAATACATCCAGGGAAGTTACTTGGGTGGAACTGAGAAATAAGAAAGGGATGATCACCTTATTGGGATTGTATTATAGGCCCCCTAATAGTCAGAGGGAAATTGAGAAACAAACTTGTAAGGAGAACTCAGCTATCTGCAAGAATAATAGGGTGGTTATGGTAGGGGATTTTAACTTTTCAGGCATCGACTGGGACTGCCATAGTGTTAAGGGTTAGATGGAGAGGAATTTGTAAGTATGTACAAGAAAATTTTCTGATTCAGTATGTGGATGTACCTACTAGAGAAGGTGCAAAACTTGACCTACTCTTGGGAAATAAGGCAGGGCAGGTGACTGAGGTGTCAGTGGGGGAGCACTTTGGGGCCAGCAACCATAATTCTATTAGATTTACAATAGTGATGGGAAAGGATAGACCAGATCTAAATGCTGAAGTTCTAAATTGGAGAAAGGCCAATTTTGACGGTTTTAGGCAAGAACTTTCGAAAGCTGATTGGGGGCAAATGTTCGCAATTAAAGGGACAGCTGGAAAATGGGAAGCCTTCAGAAATGAGATAACGAGAATCCAGGGAAAGTATATTCCTGTCAGGGTGAAAGGGAAGGCTGATAGCTATAGGGAATGATGGATGACTAAAGAAATTGAGGGTTTGGTTAAGAAAAAGAAGGAAGCGTATGTCAGGTATAAACAGGATGGATTGAATGAATCCTTAGAGTATAAAGGCAGTAGGAGTATACTTCAGAGGGAAATCAGGAGGGCAAAACGGGGACATAGCTTTGGCAAATAGAATTAAGGAGAATCCAAAGGGTTGTTACAAATACATTAAGGACAAAAGTGTAACTAGGGAGAGAATAGGTCCACTCAGATCAGCAAGGTGACCTTTGTGTGGAGCCACAGAAAATGGGGCAGATACTAAATGAGCATTTTGCATCAGTATTTACAGTGGAAAAGGATATGGAAGATATAGACTTTAGAGAAATAGATGGTGACACCGGAGGAAGTGCTGGATGTCTTGAAATGCATAAAAGTTGATAAGTCCCCAGGACCTGATCAGGTGTACCCGAGAACTCTGTGGGAAGCTAGGGAAGTGATAGCTGGGCCTCTTGCTGAGATATTTGTATCATCGATAATCACAGGTGAGGTGCCGGAAGACTGGAGGTTGGCAAATGTGGTGCCACTGTTTAAGAAGGGTGGTAAGGACAAGCCAGGGAACTGTAGACCGGTGAACCTGACCTCAGTGGTGGGCAAGTTGTTGGAGGGAATCCTGAGGGACAGGAGGTACATGTATTTGGACAGGTAAGGACTGATTAGGGATAGTCAACATGGCTTTGTGCGTGGGAAACCATGACTCACAAACCTGATTGATTGAGTTTTTGGAGGAAGTAACAAAGAAGATTGATGAGGGCAGAGTAGTAGATGTGATCTATATGGACTCCAGTAAGGTATTCGACAAGGTTCCCATGGAAGACTGATTAGCAAGGTTAGATCTCACGGAATACAGGGAGAACTAGCCATTTGGATACAGAACTGGCTCAAAGGTAGAAGACAGAGGGTGGTGGTGGAGGGTTGTTTTTCAGACTGGAGGCATGTGACCAGTGCGGGGTGGGTCGTATTGGCTATGTAGAACAGTTGATCTTCCGTAATTACACCGGCACAACTCCCCACCTCTTCCTCCGCTACATTGATGACAGCATTGGCGCCACCTCGTGCTCCCGCGAGGAGGTTGAGCAATTCATCAACTTCACCAACACATTCCACCCTGACCTTAAATTTACCTGGACTATCTCTGACACCTCGCTCCCCTTCCTGGACCTCTCCATCTCCATTAATGACGACCGACTTGACACTGACATTTTTTACAAACCCACTGACTCCCATAGCTACCTGGATTACACCTCTTCCCAGCCTATCTCTTGCAAAAATGCCATCCCATATTCCCAATTTCTCCGCCTCCGCCGTATCTGCTCCCAGGAGGACCAATTCCACCATAGGACACACCAGATGGCCTCCTTCTTTAGAGACCGCAATTTCCCTTCCCACGTGGTTAAAGATGCCCTCCAACGCATCTCGTCCACATCCCGCACCTCCGCCCTCAGATCCCACCCCTCCAACCGTAACAAGGACAGAACGCCCCTGGTGCTCACCTTCCACCCTACAAACCTTTGCATCAACCAAATCATCCACCGACATTTCCGCCACCTCCAAAAAGACCCCACCACCAGGGATATATGTCCCTCCCCACCCCTTTCCGCCTTCCGCAAAGACCGTTCCCTCCGTGACTACCTGGTCAGGTCCACACCCTCCTACGACCCACCCTCCCATTCTGGCACTTTCGCCTGCCACCGCAGGAACTGTAAAACCTGTGCCCACACCTCCTCCTCCCTCACCTCCATCCAAGGCCCTAAAGGAGCCTTCCACATCCATCAAAGTTTCACCTACACATCCACCAATATCATTTATTGTATCCGTTGCTCCCGATGTGGTCTCCTCTACATTGGGGAGACTGGGCGCCTCCTAGCAGAGCGCTTTAGGGAACATCTCCGAGACACCCGCACCAATCAACCACACCGCCCTGTGGCCCAACATTTCAACTCCCCCTCCCACTCTGCCGAGGACATGGAGGTCCTGGGCCTCCTTCACCGCCGCTCCCTCACCACCAGATGCCTGGAGGAAGAACGCCTCATCTTCCGCCTCAGAACACTTCAACCCCAGGGCATCAATGTGGACTTCAACAGCTTCCTCATTTCCCCTTCCCCCACCTCATCCTAGTTTCAAACTTGCAGCTCAGTTACTGTCTCCTTGACTTGTCCGACCTGCCTATCTTCTTTTCCACCTATCCACTCCACCCTCTCCTCCCTGACCTATCATCTTTATCCCCTCCCCCACTCACCCATTGTACTCTATGCTACTCTCTCCCCACCCCCACCCTCCTCTAGCTTATCTCTCCATGCTTCAGGCTCACTGCCTTTATTCCTGATGAAGGGCTTTTGCCCGAAATGTTGATTTCGCTGCTTGTTGGATGCTGCCTGAACTGCTGTGCTCTTCCAGCACCACTAATCCAGTACTTCATGGTAAGATCCTAGGGAATGTTGTTGAACAAAGAGACCTTGGAATGCAGGTTCATAGCTCCTTGAAAGTGGAGTCGCAGGTAAATAGAATAGTGAAGAAGGCGTTTGATATGCTTTCCTTTATTGGTCAGAGTAGTGAGTACAGGAGTTGGGAGGTCATGTTGCAGCTGTACAGGTCATTGGTTAAGCCACTTTTGGAATATTGTGTGCAATTCTGGTCTCCTTCCTATTGGAAAGATGTTGTGAAACTTGAAAGGGTTCAGAAAAGATTTACAAGGATGTTGCCAGGGTTGGAGGATTTGAGCTAAAGGGAGAGGCTGACTAGGCTGGGGCTGTTTTTTCCCTGGAGCCTTGGAGGCTGAGGGGTGACCTTCTCGAAGTTTACAATATTATGAGGGGCATGAATTGGGTAAAGAGACAAAGTCTTTTCCTTGGGGCCAGGGAGTCCAGAACTAGACGGTATAGGTTTAGGGTGAGAGGGGAAAGATATAAAAGAGACCAAAGGGCAACTTTTTCTCGCAGAGGGTGGTATGTGAATGGAATGAGCTGCCAGAGGAAGTGGTGGAGGCTGGGACAATTGCAACGTTTAAGAGCCATCTGAATGGGTATATGAATAGGAAGGGTTTGGAGGGATATAGGCCAGGTGCTGGCAGGTGGGACTAGACTGGGTTGGGATATCTGGTCGGCGTGGACGGGTTGGACCAAAGGGTCTGTTTCCGTGCTGTACATCTTTATGACTCCATGATTCTTTTCAACCCCCTGTCCCAAATTCTCTCGTCTTGTCTTCAAATTTGCTTTGAAAGGGTTAGAAATTGTAATTTAGTGTGGACATTTCTGCTCTAACCTACTTGTTTCTTGTTCTCCTGACGTTTTTTTCGTAATAGGAGAAAGTGAGAACTGCGGATCAGAGTCGAAGCATGTGGTGCTGCAAGAGCACAACAGGTCAGGCAGCATCTGGAAGGTTCAGCATTCCTGATGAGAGGCCTCTGTATGATACATCGATTCTCCTGCTCCTCGGATGCTGCCTGACCTGCTGTGCTTTTCCAGCACCACACACTCCCCAGCATCTGCAGTTCTCCCTTTCTTTTGGTGGGTTTTAAAGGCATGACTTCTTTACAAAGACGATTTCCATTAGAAATGAGGACAAATAAATTGATATGTAAATTTAGATCGAGGAGTAAATTTTGACCGTGCACCCTGCTTCGAATCTCCCTGCTTCATTTGAACACTATGCGTGAGGTTGGTGCTTTACTAATGTCAACTAATTTGGTCATATTGCAACATTTCCACCAAAAATATTTCAGCAAGGTGCAACAATAGAGAAAAATAAGTTGCAATAAAAATTTACACATTTTTCCTTTGTACCTCACGTGCATTGTACATTTTATTGTCTAATTTGGAAAATCAATTGATGAAAATTAGAGCTGGAATCGTCTTGGCACATTTTTTATAAAATGTGTCTCAGTAATTAAATAGATGTATACACATGTAACCTGATGAACACAATTTTAGTTTTTGTGTATTTATAGGAACTCCAATGAACACTGTATGCAAATACATTTTAATAAGTCCAATGGAACATCTTGATGGTATTGCACATCAATGTATTAGTAGATGGTATGTCCTACCTACAAGATTCACTGCAGAAATTCATCAAGGCTTTTTATAGAGCACCTTCCAAATCCACAAACGCTACCATCTTGAAAGACAAAGGCAGCAGATACTTCAGAACACCACCCCCTGTAAGTTCACTTTTTTTTTAAAGAAGAACAAAGAATAAATTTACAGCCCAGGAACAGGCCCTTCGGCCCTCCAAGCTTGAGCCGATCCAAACGTAATGTTTAAACCTGTCACCCAATTCCTAAGCATCTATATCCCTCTGCTCCCACCTACTCACGTATCTGTCCAGACGCATCTTAAATGAATCTACCTTGCCTGCCTTTACCACCTCTGCTGGCAACGCGTTCCGAACGCCCACCACCCTCTGTGTGAAGTACTTGCCAACTTTCCACCTCTCACCTCGAAAGCGTGACCTCTCGTTATTGAATCCTTCATCCTGGGAAAAAGCTTGTCTCCATCCACCCTGTCTATACCCTTCATGATTTTATAAACCTCAATCAGGTCCCCCTCAATCTCCTTTTTTTTCAAATGAAAATAAACCTAATTTACTCAACCGCTCTTCATAGCTAACATCTTCCATACCAGGCAACATCCTCGTAAACCTTCTCTGCAAAGCGTCCACATCCTTTTGATAATGTGGTGACCAGAACTGTACACAGTATTCTAAATGCGGCCGAACCAAAGTCTTGTACAATTTTAACATGACTTGCCAGCTCTTATACTCAATATCCCGTCCAGTAAAGGCAAGCATACTACATGCCTTCTTTACCACTCTATCCACCCGTGCAGCAATGGACTTGCACTCCCAGATCTCTCAGCTCATCAACTTTTCCCAAGGCTCTTTGTTCATTGTATAATTTGCTCTAGAATTAGACTTGCCTAAGTGTATCACCTCACATTTGTCTGGGTTGAAAACCATCTGCCACTTTTCCACCCAACTCTCCAGCCTATCTATATCCTCCTGTATTCTCTGACAGTCCCTTATGCTTTCTGCTACTCCACCAATCTTCGTGTCATCTGTAAACTTGCTGACCATGCCAACAGTACCCTCTTCCAGATCATTTATGTATATCACAAACAACAGTGGCCCCAGCACTGATCCCTGTGGAACACCACTGGTCACCTTTCTCCATTTCGAGAAACTCCCTTCAACTACTACTCTCTGTCTCCTGTTGCTCAACCAGTTCTTTATCCACCTTGCTAGAACACCCTGCACACCATGTGACTGCACTTTCTCCATTAGTCTACCATGGGGAACCTTATCAAATGCCTTAATAACATCCATGTATATGACATCAAACAGCCCTTCCTTCATCTAACAACTTGGTCACTTCCTCGAAGAACTCTATTACGTTGGTAAGGCACAATCTCCCCCTGACAAAACCATGTTGCCTCTCACTGATAAGCCCATTCCTTTCTAAATAAAAATAGATCCTATCCCTCAGTACCCTCTCCAGCAACTTTCCCACCACTGATGTCAGGCTCACTGGCCTGTAGTTACCTGGAATATCCCTACTACCCTTCTTGTACAGGGGGACGACATGAGCAACCTTCCAGTCCTCTGGCACCTCACCTGTATTTAAGGATACCACAAAGATATCCTCTCTCGCCTCCCTCGGCAACCTGGGATAGATCCTATCTGGTCCTGGGGATTTGTCCACCTTAATAACCTCTAGCCTACCCAGCACAGCTTCCCTACTTATGCCAATGTGATCCACATGCCATCCTGACTTGGAAATATATTGCTGTTTTTCATTTGTCACTGAGTCAAATCCTGGAACGCCACCTTCCTCACATCCCTGTGGGTATACCAAAACCAAATGCACAGCAGTGGTTCAAAGGGACAGCTCACCACTTCATCTCGATGGCAATTCGAGATGTGCAATAAATGCTGGCCCAGGCAATGATGTCCACATCCTGAAATGAATATATACAAAAACCAAGGTCTGCAGTCGGCTGTTTAGATAATGGGGCCGGGTGTATTTTCCACAAGTGGAGATTATAGATGACTATTTATCTAGTTCTCTGGAAGTTTGTTCTGACAAGACCATGAATTTTCAGAAAGTTTCTTCTAATTGGAGACTTTCAATTTTTGATCATGTATTTCTTTTATTTTAAAATCTTGAGGGGTAAAGCCTATAGTGTAGAAAACTACCAATGTTAAGGTGCATAAATTTAAGAAGAATAATTGGTGGAAACAAACTTGGATCTCAAAAAGCCAAATTTCATGGGTGGGACAATGCATTGTGGTATAAAAGGAAAAGGACAATTGAGATCCAAAGAAAGGAAGTGATTGGATCAGGAGAATGGGCTAACATCCTGTTTCCAATGCAGCAGGGCTGTACGAAGAGTATGGATCATGGTATGTTTCAAATTTTCAAGGGACTGGAATATTCAGAGAAGTACTGACTAAAATGATCAATTTAAGTGAAGGAGGAGAAAGAGATGATTGAGTGCCTGTAAATAATGCAATGTTTCTCTAATCCATCTCCTGAGCTTGAAAGAGGTCCTTCAAATGCCTCTTCAGATAACTGAGTAATGTGGGAGTCTGATAGATAGGAATATGAGTCTCTGCCACTAAGGCACAGCTTTCAGGTCAGTTTGACTTTGCAAATTAACGTTCAATCCAATACTGATCAAAATGCATCATATTTCATGATTATTAGACCTGAATTTAACATTAAGGTGTGCCATTACATTGATTAAAACTTGATATACTATCATAATTGTTTATTTTAAATTTAGTTTCTAAACACTGTCATAATGTATGATAAACCAAAGAAATTTCTCTGCCCATGTGCAATTTAATAATAGAAATTATTCGTAAGGTATGAACTAAGAGTGCAAATTGAAATCAGAATGATTTGATAAGCATTGCAGAGACATGGCTACAGGATGACTTGGGTTAAGATCTGAGTCTGGATGAGTAAAAACATTTTGGAATGCAAGGTAGGGGTGAGTGTGGCTGTGAGTTAATGATACCATTAGCAGATTAGAGAAGGATGATCCAAGTTGAGATACCAAGATGTGGGAACAGTTTTCATAGTAATTAAAAAAGGCAATGGTAATAAAACACTTGAGATAATCCTGGGAGATGGTAATCTAGACAATCATAAACATGTAGACTGGAAAAGTCAGATGGATAATTGTTAGTCTCGATGAGTTCATTGATTTCTACATAGTTCCTAGGAACAGTGCATTCTGTAATTGGCCAGAAAGCAGGGTATATTGGACCTGTTATTGTTAAATGAGATAAAGTTAATGATCTCACGGTTTTGCTAGAGGGAGTTAATGCTTAACACATCTGGTTAAATTTTTTGAGAAGTTGACTAGGTGTGTAGATGAGGGTAGAGCAATTGATGTTGATATTGTTCTGGATTTCAACAAAGCCTTTGACAAGGTAAAAACACAAGGGATCGACGGTAGCTTGCAAATTGTATCCAAAATTGGCTTAACTGCAAGAGACAAATGATGGTGATAGAGGCTGTTTGTGTGAATGGAGCTTGGTACCCAGCGTTAGGATATAAGTGGATTGGTCAGATAGCCAAGACAGTAGCTAATGGATATCAGCTCTAGGGTGATGCACTATGGATGAAGCAACAAGATAAGGGAGTATTCGATGAATGTCAGGACATTAGGAAGGTCGGAGGAACCAAGGGTTCTTGGGAGGCTTGTGCACAGATGGCAGAACAGGGTCATAGGGCAATTCGGAACAGGGTCATAGGGCAATTCGGAACAGGGTCATAGGGCAATTCGGAACAGGGTCATAGGGCAATTCGGAACAGGGTCATAGGGCAATTCAGAACAGGGTCATAGGGCCATTCAAAAGGTGGTGTGGTACTTCCCTTTACTAGTTGAGGTATAAATTATAAAAGCAGGGAGAGTATGCTGGAGTTGCACTGAGCCACAACTGGAGTACTGTGTGCAGTCTGGTCCCCACAAGAGGGAGGGGTTACAGAGGAGATTCACCAGGATGTTGCCTGGGATAGACCATATCAATGAGAAGGAGAGGCTGGATAAGCTTGGGTTGTTTACTTTGGAGCAGACAAGGTGAAGGGTTTGGGGGGGGGGGGGGGGGGGGAGGGTGGTTCCTGATGGAGGTGCATACGGTTAGGAAGGGCATGTACAGGGTAGTTTTGAAGCAGCTGTTCTCCTTAGTGGATCATTAACAAAGGGATAGGCTCATAAGATGAAAAGCAGGAGGTTTAGAGGGATTTGAGGAAACCTGTTTTGACTCGATGTTGGTAGGAATCTGAATGCGCTGCCTGGCAGGAAACCTCACAACCTTCAGAAAGTACTTGGAATGAGCACTTTAAATGTGAAAACATTCAAGGCTATGGGCCAAGTGTAGATTTAGTGTAATTTTGGTCGGACAAAAGGTGGCTCCTGTACTCTACGATTCTAGATTCTCATAGTGAGTGCAGCCTTGGACAACAATGACTACAATATGGTTGAACTTGACATTCAGTTTAAGGACAAGAAGAGTGGGTTGAAGATCCTATATTTTTGTAAAAGTTTAAATAGGGGGAATTCTGAGTGTAGGCAAATGGAGCAGATTGAACTCAAATGGCAATTTATGTTAATGATAGGCAACAGCAGACATTCAAGGGGAATATTTCAGAATACACAGAATAGGTTTCATTCCAATGAGTAAGAAAACTTCTAAAGATTGAGCCCACATCTGTGATTGTCCAGAAATGTTAGGCAACATCCGACTTAGTTATGCAAAGACCAGTTGCAGGTCAGAAGCTTGGACTAAGTATTTAAAAAAAGCAAAGGAGGAGCAACAAATTAGTAAAAAGGGAACATTTAGGGTAGAAGAGAAGGCTGGCTTGAAGTATATTAAAAAGTAAGAGTTTCTATAAATATTTAAAGAAGAGTTACCAAAGTGAGCATTGAGTCTAGAGAATTGATAATGGAAGCTAAGGAAACAGCAGGTTAATTCGAACATGTTTTGCATCATATTTCATTGTAGAGGACACAAGCATTGCAGAAACAACAAAAAATCAAGAAATGGAAGAGAGGGAGGAATTTGGGGAGAATGTGCAACATGTCTGATAATTGACAGTCATTTGTTGGAACTGCAGAGTAGTAAGTGCCCAGGTCCTGATGGACTTCATGCTATGGTCTGAAAAGGAAGTGACTAGTGAAATAGTTTAAGCGTTCATTTTAATTTTCTGATATTTTCTTGATCCAGGGAGTGTTCACTTCAATTTGTGAATGCAACTTTTTTTGAAAAAGGGAGGGAAACAGAAAGCTGGAAGCTACAGGTAATTTTAAATAAATTACATCAGGCCACTTGGATAAGTTCAAGGTAATCAATAGAGTCAACATAATTTTGTGAAAGGGAAATCACGTTTGACCAATCTATTGGAGCTCTTTGATAAGGGGAATGAATGGATGTGTTATACTTAAATTTCCAGAAGGCAGTTAATAAAGGACCACATCAAAGGCTATTGCAAAACAGGTGTAGAGGGTAGCATATTGGCATAAAAGATTTGTTGGTTAATGGGAGGCAGCATTAGTCTTAATGGGTTGTTTATAGCTGGGCAAGATACATGTACTGAAGTTTTTGGTGCTGGGAGCTCAATTGTTTACACTTTTTATAAATGACGGGTGAAAGTATGGTTGCTATAGTTACCACAGACACAAAGACAGATAGGAAAGTAATTTGTGAAGGGGACATAAGGAGGTCCAAAATTACGCAGATTGAACATTGGCAAAGATGTTTCTGGATGGAGAAAAATGGAAAAATATGGTCATGTCCATTTTGGTAGGAAGGTTAAAAATAGGAGCATCCTATCTAAATGGTGAGAGGATGCAGAGGGATCTCGGTCTCCTCTTTCAGGAGTCCAAAAGATTAGTGCACAAGTAATTAATTACGAAAATGAGTTGAATAGGGGGAATTGAATACAAAATTAGGTAGATTATGCTTTAGTTATACAGGGCACAGGTGAAGCTGCATCTGGACTGGTTAGACGTGGAGAGGGTACTTCCTTTCATGGGAGAATGTGGATCCACGGGTCATACATTTAACCAGATTACCCAAATTTGCCTCATGATTCTTTGGAACACTGTCTTTCAGGAAAGGTCTTGAAAGCAGTGTCCTTGAATATTCCTAAGACAGTGAATTATTGTTTAACAACAGGGCTAAAGGTTTTCAAGGGAAAGCAGGAATGCAGATTTGAGGTTAAAATCCGATCAGAGTCTAGATTAGAGTGGGGCTGGAAAAGCACAACAGGTCAGGCAGCATCCGAGGAGCAGGAAAATTGACGTTTTGGGCAAAAGTCCTTCATCAGGAATAGAGGCCGGGAGCCTGCAGGTGGAGAGATAAGTGAGAGGAGGGTGGGGGTGGGGAGAGAGTAGCATAGAGTACAATAGGTGAGTGGGGGTGGGGATGGAGATGATAGGTCAGAGAGGAGGGTGGAGTGGATAGGTGGAAAAGAAGATAGGCAGGTAGGACAGGTTATGAGGGTGGTGCTGAGCTGGAAGGCTGGAGCTGAGGTGAGTTGGGGGAAGGGGAAATGAGGAAACTGGTGAAGTCCACATTGATGCCATGGGGTTGAAGTGTTCCGAGGCGGAAGATGAGGCGTTCTTCCTCCAGGCGTCGGGTGGTGAGGGAGCGGCGGTGAAGGAGGCCCAGGACCTCCATGTCCTCGGCAGAGTGGGAGGGGGAGTTGAAATGTTGGGCCACAGGGCAGTGTGGTTGATTGGTGCGGGTGTCTCGGAGATGTTCCCTAAAGCGTTCTGCTAGGAGGCGTCCAGTCTCCCCAATGTAGAGGAGACCACATCGGGAGCAACGGATACAATAAATGATATTGGTGGATGTGAAGGTAAAACTTTGGATGTGGAAGGCTCCTTTGGGGCCTTGGATGCAGGTGAGGGAGGAGGTGTGGGTGCAGGTTTTGCAGTTCCTGCGGTGGCAGGGGAAGGTGCCAGGATGGGAGGGTGGGTTGTTGTGGGGGGGGGGGGGGGGGGGTGAGAGCGCATGGACCTGACCAGGTAGTCACAGAGGGAATGGTCTTTGCGCAAGGCGGAAAGGGGTGGTGAGGGAAATATATCCCGGGTGGTGGGGTCCGTTTGGAGGTGGTGGAAATGTCATCGGATGATGTGGTTTATGCGAAGGTTGGTAGGGTGGAAGGTGAGCACCAGGGGGGTTCTGTCCTTGTTACGGTTGGAGGGGTGGGGTTCGAGGGTGGAGAGGTGGGATGTTGATGAGATGTGTAGGAGGGCATCTTTAATCATGGGGGAAGGGAAATTGCGTCTCTAAAGAAGGAGGCCATCTGGTGTGTTCTGTGGTGGAACTGGTCCTCCTGGGAGCAGATACGGCGGAGGCGGAGTAATTGGGAATACGGGATGGCATTTTTGCAAGAGGTAGGGTGGGAAGAGGTGTAATCCAGGTAGCTGTGGGAGTCGGTGGGTTTGTAAAAAATGTCAGTGTCAAGTCTGTCGTCATTAATGGAGATGGAGAGGTCCAGGAAGGGGAGGGAGGTGTCAGAGATGGTCCAGGTGAATTTAAGGTCATCTATTCCTGACTGAAGTGCTTTTACTCAAAACATCAATTTTCCTGCTCCTCAGATGCTGCCTGAACTGCTGTGCTTTTCCAGCAACACTGGTTTCCAGCATCTGCAGTCATTGTTTTTACCTAAAATCAGATCAGCCTGCTCCTGCTACTAACCTTTATGATTAAATGAAATTCTAAATGCATTTTCCTCTGAAAAATAAGTGAGTAAAAAGTGAAAGAAATGAAAGTATTAGTTTATGAATTTAGTTAACATACAAATATACAGTACTTATGTGCCAATCATCCATGTTTGTCATATGATTTTTGTTTTTGTTAGAATGCCAAAGAGAAAATCAAAAAAAGCTATTTATAATGTGTTGAATTTTTAACTGCTGTGTTGCCATGGTTATAAATCGTGTGACAGCATCTAATACAGAGGTTAAGATTAGAATTTTTTAAAGTTTTGTAATAAAAAGAGGGTGAATTGACTACAAAAAAAATCCTTTGGAGTATTTCCACAACAGCATTGTCCTGTCTAAAATTCCACACTTAATGTTTCATTTTAGGCTTCCATTTGAATTTCAGCAGTTTTTAAAAAAAATTGTATATTTAGTAGGATTCCATTTACAAGATGTAAGGTTTCGGAAAAATCATGTAAGGTTCAACTCCGTTTTTGAATTGACGGTTTACACCTCAAATGTGAGTTTGACTTGTCTCTGGAGTGAAGTAGGGTTAGATTCCCTGAAGAGAGAACCATTTGGATGCTGGATAAAAGGTAAACCATGGGTACGTTAAATCTGATTTGTAATGTAATCAGATCAATTAAGCTCTCTGTAGAGGTGATCAGTTTTATTTAGTTCTTCTATTCAGGAAGCAGTAATTCTCACCCTAAATTATTCACTCAAAGTTCCACATTTTACATACAGAAAGGTGCTGTGTCATTGTGAACATCCCAGACATGTGTGGAGCTCCCTTATCAAAAGGATAGTCAGATGTTTGAACTAGCAGACAAGAGACAATTAGGGGAAACATGATGGAACATGAACCATAGTCGCCTGTCTGAGGCAAATAACTGCAATTGAGGTGGAAGCAAAGACTGACTGAAAGTTTTGACTACTGCAAAGGTTTAAAAAAAGATGTCTAGTTCAATGTCATGGTGTTTGTGTGTGGGGGAACTGAGAGAGCAGGGGACTGAGGGCAGAAGAGAAGGATGAGGATATTCATATTTTGCTTCCACTGAGCAGATAGACAAAAGCAGATTTTTGATTGTGATCGTGAAACATGTTTCCATTAAAAAAGTAATGGATATTGCAAGTTCTCAAGTGGTGCTTTAGTCATTTTGAAATATGGCAGCTACATTGTCATGGTCCAATAGTCAAGGAGAACAGTCTGTTCTGAACTAATTTTGCTGATCATGGTCCAGCTAGTGTTGTGTGAAATTGACCTGGAAAAATACATGAGGCATAATTTGCAACTGAAGCTTATTTACTATCCTTGCTTAGTTTAAGACCACATGGGTAGCATATGAAGCAATCGAGATCTTTCTGTAGTAGTAAGTGAGTTATGTATTCCAACTTGTGCTATATTTGGAGAAGCATTTCTGCAGAATTTGCCAGAGGCACCTAGTGTTACTGACTCCACTCTGTTTCCCTTTTGGGCTGGATTACACAGCAATGAGCAACAAAAACAACTGCAGACACCATTCATGTAATTCTTTCAAAGGCAGGCTTTGTGACTTGCCTCCCAATTTTAACTCCTACCTCTGACAAAATGGGGTTAGAAATGGTTGAAACTGGGACAGAGTTATCCACCTCCTCCCTTTACTATGGGCACTCTTCCTGGCCATTATTGTAGTTCCTGGATTTCAGGAAGCTTGGCATTCTCTGCATGAACAATCAGATGCTGTAAATGCAGTTAAATGTTGGTTCTGATGCCGTTCTTTAGATTACAGTGCAGCTTTACTTGGCTTGTGTAAAATGTGCAAAATGCCAACCGCACCAGGAAACAAAGACCTAGGGCTGGAAGAGGCCCAGGCAAAGAATATTTTAAATTCTTTGAAGGATCCTCTCTGAGCTAAGAGGAGCAGGAGCACACCTCTGCTTCCTGCAAAGAATCTTTGGCTGTTTGAAAATGTTGAGACATTTAACACTGGTTTCTTCAAGAGGGCCTTGCTTTAGCCAATTAATCTCGTGAAATTGAATGCACATTTCAGTGAGGGAACCTTTTGGTAAACTTGTACAATACAATGTCAAGGAATTCCAGATTTGTTGTGGGCAAGAGCTAGGAATGTCAAATAGTGGAGTGTGTGCTCTGATCATTTAAGTCAGCTGAAGAAACATTGCCTTATCATGTTAAATTTGTCTTGTGCTGCTCTACATAAAGCCAGTGCAAGTACTACGAGGAGAAAGTTGTCTCCAGTTAAGAACATTACTTATATCCCACACAGAATCAATTGCCCTTTGCAAAACTCAATGTTTCATTCTGTTCACATCACCTTCATTCGAACGGCTACTATCCCAAGGGACTGAAACACAAGTCAGAGTCAGATATGCATTAATTAATCTATCATTGCATGATTTTATTACAGAATGTTCATGCCACACTAAGTGAAGCTGACAGAGCTTTGTTCTGCACCATTTGTTGCCATAGGTGCAGCATTGGATGAGCCAAATGTGCTTTGGCAGCATCTGCTGATGTGCATGGTGTTGCAATGTATGAGTGTTCTCAGAGGAGGTGGAACTGCATATATTGTTGTAGTCATTGTCCTCAAACAAGTGTGCAAGGACGCTTCCCTCTTGGTGAGGAGGATTAACAAAGGATACAACAGGATTAGATCAGTTGGAGGCACAGGCAGAAAAATGGCAGATGGAGTTTATCCTGACAAATGTGAGGTGATGCATTTTGGAAGGTCAAGTACAGGTGGAAATTATACAGTGAATGGCAGAACCCTTAGGGGTATTGATATGCAGGGGGGACTGGGTGTGCAGGTCCACAGATCACTGAAGGTGGCAGTGCTGGTTGATAAGGGAGTAAAAAAGACTTATGGCATGCTTGCCTTCATTGGAAGGGACATTCAGTATAAGGATAGAGAAGCCATTGCTGCAGCTTTATAGAACTTTAGTTAGGCCACACTTGGAATACTGCGTACAGTTCTGGTCACCGCACTACCAGAAGGATGTGGATGCTTTGGAGAAGGTGTAGAAAAGGTATGCCAGGCTATTGCCTGGTATTGGGAATTTTTTTCTATGAAGAAAGGATGGATAGATTGGGTTTGTCTTCACTAATGCAGAAGGTTAAGCTACACCCTGATAGAAGCTTATAAGATTGTGAATGGCATGGGTAGAGTAGAAAGTATGAGGCATTTTCTGAGGGGGGGATGAGTCAATTACTAGGGGATACAGGTTCAAATTATGGGAGAAAAGTTTAACAGCGATGTGAGAGGCAAAGCTTTCATACAAGGGATTGTGAGTGTCTGGAACATTAGCTAGAGGAGGTAGTGGAAGCAGACACAATAGCAGCATTCGAGAAGAACCTGGATGAATGCAGGAATAGGAAGTGAATAGAGGGATATGGATCCTGTAAATGAAGACAGTTTTAGTGTGGAAGGGCAAAATGTATTGGCATAGGCTTGGAGGGCCGAACGGCCTGTTCCTGTGCTGTATTGTTCGTTGTTCTTCAGTCTTTCCTGCTATTCTCTCCTGTTGGCATTTTTGCTGAAGTATTATTTTACAAATTACATTACTCAAACAAGAAATTGTCAGCCATGTCAAAAAAGAAAATCTGAATGGTGACAAAGCTTGGTCAGAGATGGAATGTAAGGAGAGAAAGCTGAGATGGCAGATATTTAGGAAGAGAGTATTGTAGAGTCTGACAGCTGAAGGAAGACTCGTTAATGGTCAAGTGAAGAAGGTTGGGCCTGTGGATGTAGTCTGAATGGGGTGGATGGGTAACAAGGCTATAGGTTATGTTTTCTTGACATCTGACTGGGCTGTGTTTGTTGTATTGCATGGCCAGTTTCTCTCTGGCATGTTGCTGTGGAACTGCAGCTCATTGAAGATTGCACAAACAGTCCAGTGAAACTGGTTCCTCCAGTGGATGGAGTGGTGGTGGAAAGGCAGCAGTGTGTAATTCCTGTATTCGTGGAATCTGACTTGGATTATTTGATGCAATTAAAGAACTCTATGCAAATTGAGGAGAGGCAAGTATAGATTCTTGAAGGACTTGAGCGCAAAACTATACAACCACACAGCAATCAAAAAGTTCCCATAAAGGCAGTATGCACGAGGTCACACACTGGTGCAGGTAAATCTAGGAGGTACAGAACAACTGAAAGGAAACATTGCTCCATGGTTTAGAATGTGTGTAGAAAGAGAACCTTTGGGGATGCTTGGATTATGATAAATTTGAACAAATTTTGCTTAAATTGCTTACTTGATGTTTTGGGCACTCCACCATAGGAAAATCTTGAATGTGGTAAGGTAGAAAGTTGTTTCACAAAATGGGCAGCAGTGAATTGACAGACTGTTCTGCTCAAATTGTTTGCAGTGAATGAGGGACTCGAGGTGTCAGTCTTTTTCTGTTCCATGGAAATTGTTCTCATAGGAACCTTGAAGTTTCAACAATATGAAGGATTTTGATGGAAACAAAATAATACAAGCCTGCCTCATCTTTTTTGTTAAAGTCTGGGAAGATTTAAAATGATCATCGAGAATGAGGAGACAGTAGTTGAAATTGTGTTTTGCTCACATTAATGTCATCTACTTGCCCACGTGATGTAGTTGAGGTTAAACCTTTCAAGGGAAAATTGGCCAAACATTTGAAGCAGAGGAAGATGTAAAGTGCTGAGGACCGAATAGAACAGTGGACTTAGTTTTGAATTATTTTAATAAAGGTTGGTGTAGCCTTGACTACTGCAATAAACTTCTGTAGTTCAATTGATCCATCAGATTAAAACTAATCAATAGTTGGTGGTTAAAAAAAATGCAGGAAATGACTGGCAGTTATTTCCTGTTGTTCTATTTTCTTGTTTAAAGACAGGCTGATATTCCTGAAGGATGCAATCTAAGAATCTGCCAATCTAGAGAAACTTGTGACAGAGCCCTGGCCAGAGAATGTTCACGTTAAGGTAATTTCCCCACATGCTGCTTCTGCACAGTGGCCCAAAAGTGCCAGGTTGTTTGACAGTCCAATGTGATTCTAAAATAGAGCTACTGGTTTAGGGTGTAGGTTTGCTGGCTGAGCTGTAGATTTGATATCCAGACGTTTCATTACCTGACTAGGTAACATCATCAGTGGCGACCTCCAAGTGAAGCGAAGCTGTTGTCTCCTGCTTTCTATTTATATCTTTCTCCTGGATGGGGTTCCTGGGGTTTGTGGTGATGTCATTTCCTGTTCGTTTTCTGAGGGGTTGATAGATGGCATCTAGATCTATGTGTTTGTTTATGGCGTTGTGGTTGGAGTGCCAGGCCTCTAGGAATTCTCTGGCATGTCTTTGCTGAGCCTGTCCCAGGATAGATGTGTTGTCCCAGTCGAAATGGTGGGTTTTTTTCATCCGTGTGTAGGGCTACGAGGGAGAGAGGGTTGTGTCTTTTTGTGGCTAGCTGGTGTTTAGATTAGATTACTTACAGTGTGGAAACAGGCCCTTCGGCCCAACAAGTCCACACCGCCCCGCCGAAGCGCAACCTACCCATACCCCTACATCTACCCCTTACCTAACACTACGGGCAATTTAGCATGGCCAATCCACCTGACCCACACATCTTTGGACTGTGGGAGGAAACCGGAGCACCCGGAGGAAACCCACGCAGACATGGGGAGAATGTGCAAACTCCACACAGTCAGTCGCCTGAGGCGGGAATTGAACCCGGGTCTCTGGCGCTGTGAGGCAGCAGTGCTAACCACTGTGCCACCGTGCCACCCGTGTTAGTGTATCCTGGTGGCTAACTTTCTTCCTGTTTGTCCAACGTAGTGTTTGTGACAGTCCTTGCATGGAATTTTTGTAGATGATATTGGTTTTGTTCACGGGTTGTACTGGGTCTTTTAAGTTTGTCAGTTTTTGTTTGAGAGTGTTGGTGGGTTTGTGTGCTACTAGGATTCCGAGGGGTCTTAGTAGTCTGGCTGTCATTTCTGAAACTTCTTTGACGTATGGTAAGGTGGTTAGGGTTTCTGGCTATGTTTGGTCTGCTTATCGTGGTTTGTTCTTGAGGAATCTGTGCACTGTATTTTTTGAGTATCCGTTCTTTTTGAATATGTTGTATAGGTGGTTCTTCTCTGTTTTCCAAAGTTAGTCTGTGCTGCAGTGTGATGTGGCTCATTGGAATAGTGTTCTGATACAGCTTTGTTTGTGTGTGTTTGAAAAAAAATCACCATTTCGACTGGGACAACACATCTATCCTGGGACAGTCTAAGCAAAGACATGCCAGAGAATTCCTAGAGGCCTGGCACTCCAACCACAATGCCATAAACAAACACAGATACCATGTATCAACCCCTCAGAAAACGAACAGGAAATGACATCACCACAAACCCCAGGAACCCCATCCAGGAGAAAGATAGAAATAGAAAGCAGGAGACAACAGCTTCGCTTCACTTGGAGGTCACCATTGATGATGTTAACTAGCCAGGTAATGAAACATCTGGATATCAAAACTACAGCTCAGCGAGCAAACCTACACCCTAAACCTCAACCTGAGTTACAAACCTTCACAAACCTTGCAAAGAGCTACTAGTATTTGATACATTCGGAATGTGGATAACTGGTGCTAATTCTCCATTTGCTAAAATTTGCTTCAGTCTATAAAAGGTAGAATTGTCAAGTGTCATTTATTGCACAAAATCATCAGTTTCAGTCTGATTTCTGAATCCTGCTGTCCTTGTTTGTGTAATATTTATAAAACTGTAAGGTCAGTCAGCCTTTCAGTATTCCATTTTGGTATCTGGAGTGCAGATATTAATTTCTGGGGGATGTATGTCCGCCTCAATCTTATTACCACGGCAAATAGATAAAATGTCGAAGCACAGCTAAAAATACAAATCTCTGAGCACTGCATCTGTTCACCAGAATTTGATCTTGATTTTGTCATGTCAATGAAAGGACATGATGAAAAGATTGAATTGAAGGTCTTGGCAAATTTTGGCATTTTCACTTCAGTTACTTTTCTAGGTTTTAATCAGTTTAAGAGCTAACTTCTTGAGATTATTTAATTGAGACTGCAATTTAATATGAGTGTATTAAAAGTTAAACTACCTCAGAACCATGGAGTCTCACAGAGGTAATGGCTATTTAGAAGTGCCAGGACTGGCACAGTGGGCCAAACAGCCTTCTCTCCATAAAACCAGCAACATGTACACTGCAGAACAAGGCCATTTGTCAGATTGTCAACTGACGATCCAACCTAATGCCATTTCCAGCTCTTCATCTGTAGGTGAATACACTTCAAGTACTATCCAAGTACTTTATAAATGTCATGGTGGCTCTGCCTCTAATAACTCAACTGGACTCATCACATAAACACAGCAGCTGCAAAAGCAGATCAGACACTAGGAATACCGCGGTGAGTAACTCACCACCTGACTGCACAAAACCTGTCCATAATCTACAAGGAACAAGCCAGGGGTGTGATGGAATACTCTTCACTTGCCTGGATGGGTGCAGCTCCAACAACACTCAAGAAGCTCAACACCATCCAGGACAAAGCAGCCCCCACTTGATTGGCACAACATCGACAAGCACGGACTCTCCACCACTGTTGCTGGTAATGAATGCCATTAACCGACTAATTAAACAGTTAAAGGTTTAGTTTATTACAGGTTATTGCTGGGGCTCCTTTTGAGTTGGAGATAAAGTTGTTAACAAGAGTTTAGATATCAATATTCAAATAAGAAGAGATATGACAAAATGTTATAGTCTGGATGTTGCAGCATGTTTCTGAGGTGTACTGTTTGGGCTTGTTGCTGACATTGAGGTTGATTCAGCAGCTGACAGTGGCTTTTGCTGTTCATTAGCTGATACTTTCTTCCACTGGAAGATTTCTACAGTGCAGCAAATCTTGGGAGAGAGACGTTTTCCGGGCTTCATGTTTTGCAGAGTCAACTACTGTACAGCAGACCACTGGCAGTTTCAAGATCTCTCTCTCCCTCCCTCTCTCCCTCCCCCTCCCCCTCCCCCTCTCTCTCCCTCCCTCTCTTCCCTCTTCCCTCTCCAGCTCTCTGGCTGGAGGTATTTTTTGTTCTCCTGAAGTGCTGAAGGTAAAACCTCTCTCTCTTTCTCTATACACCTCTTTGAATGATTCTTAGCTCGTGTGTTAAGATGGCCACTGCTTCTGTTTCAAATGAGAGAAGAGATTTTGAGAATGTTACCAAGATTGCATGTGGACCATTAGGCAGCTGCAGTAATTAACAGGATTACATAACTCCAATATCCAGAGATTATTTCTTGCTTGCTTTCTTTTTTCCCACAAAAAAAAGATACCATATGGAACTTTTAGGAAGAGTAGTTGTTTTCCATTAATAGTGTGAAGGGTTTCTGTATTTTCCTAACGTACGTTGGCATCCTTCATCTCTAACATTAACTGCCAACTGTCTGTTTCTGGATTCTTTCTTCCAGAGCTGTGAACTGTTAGAAATTGTAACTGTTTCACCCCTGTTTCCCACCACCTGTCACTACATCCAGCTGGGCAAAGATGTGTCAATGGGATCATTCTGCCATTCAGTTTGAAGTGTGTTTGCAGAGCTGTGCGTCCATGACAGAGTGGGGACAGAGCTGTAGCAGTCACTGTGTTTTAACACCTCAGAAAACCTACTTTCCTTCTGTTAATATGATCAACATTTCTGTACATGCATTGTCACAATTCAGGTAGGCCTATTAACATTAAGATATGCAGGTAATCAATTAACCAATAGAACTAGATTTAATTCCGCATTTCCCTTAATTCTGGGGAAATGACATGAATAATATCTCATTTTAATGGAATGACTGCAGATGTCATGTTAGGAAGTCCATCTGAAATGTTATGATTCTCAAGCTTTTACTTTGATTTTATCCAGGAAGAGAAGCCATTTCTTAATGGTCATTCTCTGAAGTCTGTGATCTTTACCGAGGCTTTTTAAACACTATGTTTGCATTAAAGCTTCAATTTATGAAACTAAAAAGCAAAGACTCTGAAACATGAACAATGGTATAAGGCATATGTACAACTGTCATTTCTCAACTCTCCTCAAACTCGTTGTAATTATCTGTAAGTAGGCACTAATTCAGGTTGTCTTAATCAAATTTGTTGATGGGATATGGGTATCATAGGAACGGGAGTAGGTCTATTTCACTATCCACTGGATTAGTGGTGCTGGAAGAGCACAGCAGTTCAGGCAGCATCCAACGAGCAGCGAAATCATTTTACCTATTTCACTATCCAATCTGATCATAGTTGTTGTGTGGCTGATATTAGATTAGATTACATTCCCTACAGTGCGGAGACAGGCCATTTGACCCAACAAGTCCACACCGACCCTCCGAAGATTAACCCCCCAGACTCATTCCCCTCTGACTAATGCATCTAACACTACGGGCAATTTAGCATGGCCAATCCACCTGACCTGCACACCTTTGGACTGTGGGAGGAAACCGGAGCACCCGGAGGGGACACGGGGAGAATGTGCAAACTCCACACAGCCCGAGGCTGGAATCAAACCCCGGTCCCTGGCGCTGTGAGGCAACAGTGGTAACCACTGAGCCACTTAACACGACAGGCTATGTCAGTGTCTTTTGTTATGGCCAGACCACTCAAAACATTCTTGAGCAGGTAGCCCAAACCATAACTTTGCAATTTGTTTTGGTGAGTGTACAATGAAAATTGTCCAGATTAAGTTAGCGAGATTGACTATCAGGCTTAAAACAGGCAAAAGATTTATTCACAAAATTACACAATGAAACACGAAGAACCGAATAAAGAACCCTGACAGAACTCAGTTTATCCAATCTCGACCTAATTATGCTGTTCCGAATATACACCAGTCTCAATAAGCAAACCCCCTTTAAAACAGCGCACAAATAGGGTCAGATGCTTACAGGTTGAAGTTAGAAGGGCAGAAGAGAGAGTTTCCACACAGCTCACTGTTGAACTCCCAACCAGTTCTGGACTGAACTAAACTGCTCAGCTCGGCAAAGCTAGAGAGCTAAAAACTTTTATCCACCCACCTCCTTAACCAGCGCTCCTCAAACATTCCAGAAGATTCCCCTGGCCTCGGAACCTATTCCACCATTAGCCATGCGGCTGATGCAGCTACCAGCCCCACGCTGATTGATGATGTCACTTCCGCCCACATCATGGCCACTCCCACAACCACTTCCACCCCTCACAATTCCTCATGCATCACACCTGTTATCACTCCTGCCCTTCACATCATCGCTGATGCCACATGCTCAGTGACTTCCACCACCCCTACTGCCATGGTCACTACCACTTCCGCCCCCACCAGCGCTACTCACCTGCATTCTGCTGACATGCCCCCCCAGACCCCACTGTCACTATCCCCACCCCCCAGAACCCCGAGGGGAACACTACCTCTGCTCATGACTCCACCCCCATTCCCCCCACCATCACACCCACTCCAGTTACAGGTTCCGCCCCCACTCCCAGTTCTACAGCCACACCAGATCCCAGCTCCCAGCCCTGCCAAATTTTCACCATCCCCCCAGACCTCCCCCTCACTGAGGACGAACGATCAGTCCTCAGCAAAGGACTCCCCTTCATCCCCCTCCGTCTACGCATCAATGAATTTAATACACGACGTGACATCGAACAATTCTTCCGTCGCCTCCGCCTCCGAGCTTACTTTCACAATCAGGACTCCCACCACCTTCTAAGGACCCCTTCGCCCACCTCCAACACACTGCATCCACCTGGACACCCCGCGCTGGCCTATTACCTGCCCTCGACCTCTTCATTTCCAACTGCCGCCAGGACATTAACTGCCTCAACCTGTCTACCCCCATCCCCCACTCCAACCCCTCACCCTCACAATGTGCAGCCCTCCAATCCCTCTGCTCCAATCCCAACCTCACCATCAAGCCAGCGGATAAAGGGGGCGCAGTGGTAGTCTGGCGCACTGACCTCTACACCGCTGAAGCCAAGCGTCAACTTGAGGACACCTCTTCCTACTGCCCCCTCGCCTATGACCCCACCCCCATCACCAAACCATCACTCCCAGACCATACAGAACCTCATCACCTCAGGAGATCTCCCACCCACAGCTTCTGACCTCATAGTCCGGGAACCCCATTGTGCCTGGTTCTACCTCCTTCCCAAGATCCACAAGCCTGACCACCCTGGCCAACCCATTGTCTCAGCATGCTCCTGCCCCACTGAACTCATCTCTACCTACCTCGACACTGTCCTATCCCCCCTAGTCCAGGAACTCCCCACATACGTTCGAGACACCACCCACGCCCTCCACCTCCTCCAAGACTTCCGTTTCCCTGGCCCCCAACGCTTCCTCTTCACCATGGATATCCAATCTTTCTACACCTCCATCCGCCATGACCAGGGCCTCCAAGCCCTCCATTTTTTCCTCTCCAGACGTCCCCAACAGTACCCTTCCACCGACACTCTCATTCGTTTGGCCGAACTGGTCCTCACCCTTAACAGTTTCTCCTTTGAATCCTCCCACTTCCTCCAGACCAAAGGGGTAGCCATGGGCACCCGCATGGGCCCCAGCTATGCCAGCCTTTTTGTTGGCTACATAGAGCAGTTGATCTTCCATAATTACACCGGCACCACTCCCCACCTCTTCCTCCACTACATTGATGACTGCATTGGCGCCACCTCGTGCTCCCGCGAGGAGCTTGAGCAATTCATCAACTTCACCAACACATTCCACCCTGACCTTAAATTTACCTGGACCATCTCTGACACTTCTCTCCCATTCCTGGACCTCTCCATCTCCATTAATGACGACCAACTTGACACTGACATTTTTCACAAACCCACTGACTCCCACAGCTACCTGGATTACACCTCTTCCCACCCTACCTCTTGCAAAAATGCCATCCCATATTCCCAATTTCTCCGCCTCCGCCGTATCTGCTCCCAGGAGGACCAGTTCCACCACAGAACACACCAGATGGCCTCCTTCTTTAGAGACCGCAATTTCCCTTCCCATGTGGTTAAAGATGCCCTCCAACGCATCTTGTCTACATCCCGCACCTCCGCCCTCAGATCCCACCCCTCCAACCGTAACAAGGACAGAACGCCCCTGGTGCTCACCTTCCACTCTACCAACCTTCGCATAAACCAAATCATCCGCCGACATTTCTGCCACCTCCAAACAGACCCCACCACCAGGGATATATTTCCCTCCCCACCCCTTTCCGTCTTCCACAAAGACCGTTCCCTCCATGACTACCTGGTCAGGTCCACCCCCCCACCCCTCCTTCACCGCTGCTCCCTCACCACCAGACGCCTGGAGGAAGAACGCCTCATCTTCTGCCTTGGAACACTTCAACCCCAGGGCATCAATGTGGACTTCAATAGTTTCCTCATTTCCCCTTCCCCCACCTCACCCTAGTTCTAAACTTCCAGCTCAGCACTGTCCCCATGACTTGTCCGGACTTGTCCTACCTGCCTATTTCCTTTTCCACCTATCCACTCCACCCTCTCCTCCCTGACCTATCACCTTCATCCCCTCCCCTACTACCCATTGTACTATGCTACTTTCTCCCCACCCCCACCCTCCTCTAGCTTATCTTTCCACGCTTCAGGCTCACTGCCTTTATTCCTGATGAAGGGTTTTTGCCCGAAACATCGATTTCGAAACTACTTGGATGCTGCCGGAACTGCTGTGCTCTTCCAGCACCACTAATCCAGAATGCTAGAGAGCTGACCACTCCCCTTTCATTCTACAGGTCACTTCTAAAACATGACCACTTTGGCCTGATGTCTCATCGGTTTTACATATAAACAAAAGGCCTCTCAAAATCCTTTCCATTGCAGAGGTTTATTGCCCTCTGGAAAAATCAAGGACAGAGTCTCCTTGAGCCAAGGAACAGCTTTTAGAAAATAAAAGGACTAGCTTTGTGACACTTTTGCCCATCGCTAATTGCCCTTGCTTCAGATGCCAGAGGAAGTCTGATGGTGAATCCATAATTTTGTTAAACTGTGAAACAATTTTACTTTTATTTTGAGTTGTAGTGGGAAAAACATGAGGAAAATTTGCAATGAAATTTAATAATGGAAAAGTTAATTATTTATGCATAGAAAGTAAAGTTATCTAAATTTCTTGTGTTTTGGATTTATTTGTTTAAATTCATGGTCCCAATTTATCTTAAAATGTCAAAAGCCCTGAGTGTATTTGACTCTGCATGTGCAGTTGGTGGTGTTTCAGCACGGGATGGTACAACACATATAGCAATGAGAAGCATGTTCTCCATTACAGCAATGTGAGAAACTCAGGTGATAGTGCCCCCTATTTCAGTTTTGCAGGTGTAATGGTTTCCTTGTTTGTCTGTACTTTGTGGAAAGGAGCAGCTGGTGTGGGGGAATGAAAGAGTGGAAGCAGGTTCTCTCTTTTGACATCACCTGCATGACTCCATTTCTTGCTGCTATTAAAAGGACATCCAAATGCAACAAAACCATATGTTGCTCTTTCTGTACGCAGGCTGTGATTTTCTTCAGTGATGGCAACATATTACACCTGACATTTAATGATCTCTCTTGTACAGACCAGCATTTTACAGCATTTTTAAAAGGTTCAGGACTTGACAGTATTGATGCTGTGCTATGATGTGGGCTGAAATTATAAACTCGAATAATAATAGCGGGGCATAGTTTCTCCAGTCAATTGGCAGAAAATTGAGTGTCCCAAGGTTTTGGCTTAAAATAGTCATATTCAGGTCATTGGAATGAGGGCCAGTAAAGTTCAAGATCTGTTTTATTCCCAAGAACAGTGTTTGAAAGGGTGAACTGTGCAGCTATGTGACATGCTATTCAAGCTTTTCTTCTGCAAAAATTCTGGGGGATAGTAAAAATTTTCCTGCATCAGATTTTAAAATGAAAGAGAAATAAGCCATTGTTGAATGCAGTGTCAGACTCTGAAATCCTAGAGCAGTATTTGCAGCAGGCAGCATAATGCCATGGTGGCAGTTTTACAAACACATAAATTTAAATGAATTGATTACCACTCATTATATTATTGTTTGTTTGTCATTTTTGGAGCGGTTTCTTTTCCATGTACCCTACTAAGCACAACTTGGTATTTACCAGCGAAATAAAACTGACTTCATTGATCGTCAGTGGAATAAATCACTGTTTATATTGTGCAATTGTATCAGTTCTTTGGAAACTGCCAGATATTCCAACAAGCCAATAAGGTAAAATCACCCTTTTTTCAGTAATTATGACTAAAGGAAGTGTCCAAGACTGGCACTGGCTACTTGTTTGACATTCTTGGTGATGTGTCACTGGTGCATGGCATTCCATTGTTAAAGTAGTTTATTCTGTGCAGTTAGAAAGATAAGGAACTGTAGCAAGTGTGCATTCCAAGTTAATTGTATGATATTTAAAATGCTTGCTAAAGCAACCTTGTATTCTGGTCCAAATATTCAGCAGATCAGGCAGCAATAGTCCATTGAAAGTTGCATCACAGGTAGACAGGATGGTGAAGAAGGCGTTTAACATGCTTACCTTCATTGGTCAGAATATTGAGTATAGGAGTTGAGATGTCATGTTGAGGTTGTACAGGACATTGGTGATTATTGGGGACTTCTGGATTATGGTGTCCAGTTCTGCTCGCCCTGCTTTAGGAAGGATATTATTAAATTAGGGAGGGTTTGAGTCATAGGGAGAGACTGGATAGATTGGGACTGTTTTCACTGGAGCAGATGAGGTTGAAGGGTGATCTTATAGAGGTTAATAAAATCATGAGGGTCAAAAATAAGATGAATAACAAAGATCTTTTCCCTAGGGCAGGAGATTTCAAAACTAGGGATCATTTTTTTTAAGGAGAGGAGAAAGGTTTAAAAGGGACCTGAGGGGCAACCTTTTCACACAGAGGGTAGTTTGTATGTGGAATGAACTGCCAAAGAATGTGGTAAATGTAGGTACAGTTATAATTATATATTTAAAAGATGTATGGACAGGTACATGGATAAGAAAGGCTTAGAAGGGTATGGGCCAAATGCAGGCAAATGGGCTGCACTTCGTTTGGGATACCTGGTCGGCAGGGATGTATTGGACTGGGGGGGGGGGGGGGGGAGGAGGTCTGTTTACATACTGCATGACTCAGTAATTGATTCTATCTGTGGAGAAAAAGCTGAGTTAACATTTTGGATCCAGTGTGCCTTTTTCAGAAGAACCACTTCACGTCCTGAAGAATGGTCATTGGACCCAAAACGTTAACTCTGCTTTCTTTGCATAAATGCTGCCAGACCTGCTGAGTTTTTCCAGCAATTTCTATTTTTGTTTCTGATTTCCAGCATTTGCAGTTCTTTTTGTTTGTTTTCTTTTACTCTGGTTGATTTGTTTATAAAAAGCTAGTTCACACTCTCCTGTATCCCCACAGTATCTGATTAATCATGTACAAATAAAACCGATTATTGCATTTGTCTTAGTATTTGCCTCTTCCAGTTTATTCCCCAGTAAATGGAAACTATTTAATGATATCTCTGAGCAAATGTTCTCTTTCACAGAATGCAGCAGTTTAAAGGGTATCTGTTGAATTTGCGTACTTATTTTAGACATTAGTATAGAGATAATAAACTTGTCAGCATTTTGTTTTGAAAACATGTTGATTGAAAACTGCTTGTCGAATGGGCATCATAAGCACTGTTACCTCATCAACATCGCAAATTTCTTTTGCAGTGAGTGATTGTGAATTACTTTGAGAACATTTAGAACAATTGTAATCAATTGCATTACTGAAGAGCTTTTGAATAACTTTGCTGTTCATTTTAAGTGAAACTGAATTCTGAGATCATAGGGCTTTGATGGAAATAAAAAAAGTAGTTTCTATTCTACTGAATGTTTATTGTAAGAGAGGACATTGTGATTGAGAGATTCTGAGCTTGCGCTAAAGCTACAGCGGTACTGTTGAGCAGACAAGGCAATGGAACTACACCACCTCCATGCACACCAAGAACAAGAAACTTGGCATCACCACCGGCAGTAGCCAAGCCTCCCCCAGCACCACAGTTGTAAATGGTACCATCACAGGGAAATCGTTCGTCAAGTTACAGGAACACCCATTTCAACCAGAAGAGATTGAAGTTCCCTGCCGAAGGCTCCATTTCTGCCCTATCACCAAAATGGACCCCATGGCTCTTGCAGCAGACACTGAGGAATTCATCAGATAATTGAGTCTCTGAGCTTCTCTCTATCTATCTCCGTCTCTCCTTTTCCCCCTCTCTCCTTTTTTCCCCCTCTCTCCTTTTTTCCCCCTCTCTCTCCTTTTTTCCCCCCTTTCTTCTTCTTTTCCCCCCTTCTTCTTTTCCCCCCTTTCTTCTTCTTTCCCCCCCCTTTCTCCTTTCCCCCCCTTTCTCCTTTTCCCCCCCCCCCTCCTTCTTTTTCCCCCCCTCTCTCCTTCTTTTTCCCCCCTCTCCTTTTTCCCTCTATCCTTTTTTCCCCCCCCTCTCTCCTTTTCCCCCCTCTCTCCTTTCCCACATGCTCACACACACATGGCAGTCAGTCCATGTGTCATTTTATTAATTCCTACTTAGGAAATAGAACCAGTCTGACTCAAGATGGAATACAGACAGACTCTAACCTCACATGATTAATGAATTGTTTGAGCTGAGATGTCACTTTTTAAATACAACCTTCCCTTATCTCAGGAATGTGATTTGAAAGTACTTCTAGGATTTAGATATTAATGAATCAAAACCTGCATCCCATTCTAAGTGATTAAGACTTAACAGCAATCTAGGTTTGTTCAGTACATTGCATCCCTTGATCTTTTGCTTTAAATTCTGTGTCCTACAATCCTACCCCACCAGCTACCTAACGAAGGAGCAGCGCTCCGAAAGTCTGTACTTCCAAATAAACCTGTTGGAATTTAACTTGGTGTCCCATGATTTTTAATTCAGGTTATAGTTCTTGTAATGCACCTTTTGGCATGTCATGTCAGACACGAGGAGGCAGTGAGGATACTCTCATGTCTGACACTAGGTCATGAACAAGTTTAATATTTCTTTTGCTGTGATCATGTTAGTGTGTACATTCTGACTCTGTATGTGTTCTAACTTTGATCCTGGGAGGGAGGTACTAACAATCCAGCCCCATTACTCCATTCAAGCCACAAAATGGCCAAAATATTTCCTTTTTTATTGTTAGCCAAAACAAAAGAGACCTTTAGCAAGTTTCTTTAATAAATTCAAAAATATCTAGTTTATTCAGAATAAATTTTATCCTTTAAGCAAATACAAAGTTACTTAATGACTAAGTTGTATTCTACATTTAAACTATATCCACCTAATCCCACACAAACACCCTGACATGACAAACAATATTGATTTGCAAAAATAGTGAGGTCTTTTTCTGAAAATAGCAAAAAGAGCTAAGAATCTGAACACAAAGGGCAAAATGGGATTTCTTCCCATGATTCCCAAAGTGTGCTATCGACAACATCGAAAAACTGACTGCAATAGCATGACAGAAAAGTTCAGCCCAGATTTCAGCTCCAATGGAAAGTCTTTCAGATTAGGATATTTGATTAAAAGTAGCAGTTTAGCTTTTAGGGTTTAGAAATTAGAGAAACTGATATTTGGAATCTTTCTTTGGTTCCCAAAAACACTGTAATGGGAATGGATTCTTCAGATTATCTTGCTATTGGTTTTCCTATTACTTTTTTCAGGTGAAAAAAAGACTTATCGACCGTCTACTTCAAAGGTCATTTCTTCTACTGATAGCCAGGTGTCCTGAACTGACTGGAACCAACTCTAGAAAAATGTTGCAAGGCAATCGTCAGCACATAGACTGCACCTCTTCCTAACTGAGTTTGTCCAGCAATTAAAGCTTAACATGTCAAATAACTTCTGAGTAATTAACAGGTGATTCACAGCTCTTATTTCTATTGAGCTGTTCCAAGAAATTGCTTTTCCCCTCAAAACCTTTTTTATAATGTTTTAAAATTCAGAAAGTCTAAACATTTCCATCTCTCTTTCTTCATGGGTCTTAAATATAAATGAGAATTCTCAAAAGCCTTCAGTGATGTTTATGGATTGTCTTTGAGTAATTAGTAAAAGAATACACTGCGTTCTGAGCTATTGCTTACTGCAGAATCGGCAGCAGTTCCTGAGGCAGGGTACACTGCTGGCACAGAAGTGAATTCAGTGATGCATGAGGAACAAAGGGAAATTTATTTTATTTTCATTGTAGTGCAAAAGATAAGAAATTCCTTTGAATAACTCCAAAGTGACCAACAAGATTTCTGTAGATATGGCTCTCCAATAATTTCCGAAAGTTCTGTTTATTTTCATGTCAATACAATTCATAAGGCAATGATGACAAAGTTTTCAAATGATAGTAGCAATCTTTCAGTATCCAAAATCGCTTTGATTAGTCAAATGTAGCAGCTATGATTGCGATAGGGATGGTCAAAAATGAATGAGAATATTAATGATGTTCGATGTGGTAATATAGATCACAGGGAAAAGAATGTCCAGTAACATGGCATGTGGTATTACATTATGGGGGAAGGATCTGACTTTATTCTTTAATGGGATGTGGACATTGCCGGTCTGGCCAGTATTTGCTGCCTATTTCTAATTCCTCTTGAAGATGGTGGTAGCCACTTCCTTGAATGGCTGCAGCGAGTGTAGCTATGTTCCTGTGCTGGACCAAATGGTATTTCTAGATTTTGACTTAATGACAGTGAAAGAATGGCATTGTGGATTCAAATCTGGATAGTGTGGGGCTTGGTGGGGATGTTATGGATGATGGGTGTCGATTTTACTGATAAAGGAGGATTAATACAAATCCTGTATAACCTTCAGTTCTTTCCATAAGAAACAGCTGCTTTATAAACTTCATTGTAATGCTACTCTTGAAAGCGTGATGTGATGAACTCTCCAAAACAAAATGTTTTGTAAAATTATGTCCTGTTAAAATCAGTTGTTCTGGTACTGACATTTCATTCTGAAAGTAACATTTTAAGTTTAGCATTCTGTATATTTTCTGCTTCAGCGAAATACCAGCTGAAATAGAGCCTGATGTTGTTTAATTGTGTGGAAGGATGATGCATTAGTTTGTTTTATTTGCTACTTATCTCTCTCTTGTTTAAAAGGATTAATTTTAAAAGCTGACAGGTTTTTGGTGCTCAGGTTCTATACTGCAAGGTCATGCATTTAATTATGGAGTTCAACTTGGCAAATGGTAATACTGTGAGCAAGTCCATATTCAGTGAACCAATTTGAGAACTGGTTACTACCACAATACTGAGACCAACCAATGCAACTGAAAAGTTTGACCAAATTCGTCCCAACAAAATATTGGATGGGAAGGTTTGGTTTGTTTTTTTTTTGTACTTAAATTACAAGATCTATTTCTGATGAATGCCTGTAATATAGGAATGGTTTCCCAATTAGCTGCTGGATTTGCTTGTCTGACTCTATGCTGCAATAATGTCACATTTTCACATTTTTAACTTGGTTAGTTATCTTGTATATGAATTTGGTGCAAGCCACATTGTAATTCAGCTTTTGAGCTGTGGGCATACTTTCTTGAATAAAGTGCCTTTAATTAACAATGTTTTCTGTCGTTTCTGGAAACTGGATACATTTAACAGCCTTCAGTAACGGGAGAGTTACTGTCTTTCTGCTCATGTCCAAGTTAAGCACCAGTGATGTAAAGAGGGACTAAAGTATCAAGGACTGGAACGTAACTATACTTTTCCATCCATATTAGTCACAAATAATAGTTTATTTTGTTTACAAATTTGTGATAGTTTTGTCAGTAATCACTTCCTAATCTTCAAACTGCCCTGTTGTTGAGAAATGAAAGCAGTTTGTTGCCTGACTTATGCCATTCCACGTTGGTTGCCATATAGCAGGATACCACCTACTCTGATATTGCACGTGAGTCCACATTGCTCCTGGTATCAGACCATGGCCCCTTTCTGTGATGTGGCTCTGGGAGTGGACTGAATGGACAAAGTGGTCACACCTCAAGTCTTTCTGCTGTTTGATGTTGTACATTCAATACACAGTACCTGATTTCGTAGAAGCTAAACATTCTTCTGGTCAGATATACAGGCAAAACTGTACACCATATTCTAGGTGCAGTCCTACCAAGGCCCTGTGTAACTGCAGCAAGACATCCCTGCTCCTGAACCCGAATCTCCTCGCTATGAAGCCCAATGTACCATTTCCTTTTCTCAGTACCTGCTGCACCTACATGTTTACCTTCAGTGGCTGGTGTACAACATATCCAAGCCTCTTTGCACATGCTCCTCTCAATTTATTTTCATTTAGGTAATCCACCTTCCTTTTGTTTTTCTCCCAAACTGGATACCCTCCCATTTATACACATTATCCTGAATCTGCCATGCAGCTGCCCACTCACTCAGCCTGTCCGGTTCACACTGAAGCTTCTCTGCATCCACCTCTCAGCTCACCCTCCCACCCAGCTTTGTGTCACTTTAAAATATGAAGATGTTACATTTAGTTCTCTGATCTAATTCATTAAAGCACATATTGTGAATAGCTGGGATCCAAGCACTGACCTTGCGGTACCAACTAATGGCACTAGTCCCTTCCTGTCATTCAGAAAAAAGACCTGTTTATTCCCGCTCCTGCCAACCAGTTTTCTGTTCACTTATTGCACTACCCTCAAACTCGTGTGTTTTAATTTTATCTCTTATCGAATCTTTTACATGGGACTTTGTTCAAGGCTTTATGAAGTCCAAATAAACCACACTCACTGGCTCCAGCACATCAACTCCATGTTTCCTGTCTTCCAAAAATTCTGGTTGATTTGTCAAGTACAATTTCCATTTCATAAACCCGTGCTAACTCCGTCATTCTTATGAAAGTGCTTGGCTGTTGCATCTTTTATAATTGACTTTAGCATTTTCCCCATTACCAACCCCAAGCTGACTGGTCTATCGTTCCTGGTTTTCTCTCTCTTTTCTTTTAAATAGAGGGGTAACATTCGTCACCATCCAGTCTGCAGGAACTGCTCCAGAGTCTATAGAATCTTGGAAAATGACCACCGATGTGTCCACTATTTCAGAGTATTTTCAGATATAGAATTTAAGTAATGTTCCCCAATCTATCATAGGCAACTCATTAGATTCAGGGCCCTAGTGTTAGAATCAACTGCCTCACTCTCTATCCTGATAAGCAACTCTCATATTATGGCCACACATCCCCAAGGGGTCTTGCTCAACCAGATGATCAGTTATTTCTTTCACGTAACTCAATACACAGTTAGGATGGTCAGTTTTTAAGTTGGTTGATGAGGGAAGTAACAAGATGGAAAAACATACTTGACCCTATCCTTATTGTTCTACTAGCTGCAGATCCATCTATCCATGAGAGTATCAGGAAGAGCGACTACTGCACAGTCCTTGTGGAGACAAAGTCCCACCTTCGCATTGAGAATACCCTCCATTATGTTGTGTGGCACTATTGCCTTGCTAAATGGGACAGTCTTTCAACAGATCTAGCAACTTAAAACTGGGCATCCATGAGGTGCTGTGGTCCATCAACAGCAGCAGAATTGTACTCCAGCTCCTGCACTCATGGCCCAGCATATCCCTCACTCGACCATTACCATCAAACCAGGGGATCCACAATGGCTCAATGGAGAGTGTAGGAGGGGGCATGCCAGGAGCAGCATCAGACATAGCTGAGGTGTCAACCTGGTGAAGTTGGGTCAACATCCTGGAATTCCCTCCCTAATGGCATTGTGGCTCTACCCACAACACGTGGACTGCAGCCGTCCAAGCAAGAAGCTCATGACCACCTTTTCAAGGGCAATAAAGAACAGGTAATATATACTCGCCAGCCAGGGACACCCACCCTAATCCAATATATGCGAGGCTTAAGGCAAATGAAGCACAACTTCCCGATAGATGTAGACAACTCTTTTAGATAAGGACCAGAATTCTATCAGCATTCTTTAGAACATTTTGTAACCTGTGCATTGGCTTTCAGTAATTTGTGGACACCAATACAGAATCCTTTTCATCCTCCATGCTTCCAATTCTCTTTATGGGGACCAAATTCAGTTTGTCTTTCCCATGCAAATTGGGTAACTCTGCACCTTTCACAATGAACTCCATTTGCCACATTACTACATTTGATTGTGCCTCTTTGTGGCTTTCTCCAATCTACACAATATCCTGTGCCTTCTAATTTTAGTGTGATGTGATTTTTTTTTGTCCAAAGCATTGATATTTATGGTGAAAAACTGAGTAAAGTACAAGTCCTTCATGAGCGCTCCGGTTACTTTCTGTCAGAGTCCATTTGTTTTATCCTTAATCTGTCATCTTCCAAGCAATCAACAATTCTTGTCACAAACACAGTTTTTTTTTTAAAGGAAATTAAACATTTGTTTGATTAAGAAGTATATTGAACATTATAGGGAGAGTACAAAGGTGTGGGATTTAGTTGCTATTGTTGAGAGTAACAATGAGTTAAACTAAATTGTTGTCTATTGTCATAGTCAATGATTATATAATGTGGACATTGGGCTAATTAACCCTATTGCTGGCCATTTCATTGCATTTATATGAAATTATTGAATATCAGACTGAAAACTGCTTTTGGTGTTAATGATTATATTAGTGAGACCAGAGAGTGAAAAAAGTTTATATTTAGTTATGTTTTAACGTATAAAATGTTTCGAACATTCGCACATTAAATTGTCTTAGTCTTTAATAACTTTGAGTTGTCATCTTATTCCTGGACTTTCTTTAAGAATTCATCTTTGTAAATTCAGAATATTTTCTTGTGGAACCAGTGAAATAAGTTACAAAGTTACAATTTAGATGACAAGCACATTTCAGATCACAAAAATTAGTGAATGAAATAGTGAATGCAGATGTTTAATCATTCAGATGGAAAATTAATAGCTCTCTTATTCAGAATGAGGTACTAAGAATGGAAAATGGGATTTTTGTTGATGTCAGCTGCGATTCTCTTAGTTTGCAGAAAATGAAGGGTACATGGGTGAAGGGTCAAAGTCAATGTACAGGTCACAAACAAGATTGGAAAAATTTCAAAGTGAAGAACGATAAATCATAGGGCAATCTGTGGATAAGGAGCACGAGCCTAACAGGTTTGTCGATTGTGCAAAATTTAAGTTCATCTTGGAACAGGAATAGTTTGGAGCAGGATGATCGAAGTTGATTTTATTCTTGCCAATGGGAGGTGGAAGCAAAGCTGGATTTTAAGTTCCATTATTAAGAAAAAGATACGTCTTTCTTTCTAAACCAAATGATTTGTTGACCCGCTGAAAATAAATCCAAGTGCAAATCAACTTTCATACCTTTATCTGACAAAATCTCTAAAGCTTCTGTAATTTTCTAGCATTTAGCTGTTCTCATAAAAGTTAATCCTGTAAAAGCCAGTTAAGAGTTTGATGACATGCAGCGAGATGTTGAAGAGAAATGCAATGTTTTTGTGCAGGTTTCTGTGCTGACAAGTCGTTACCTTCTCAATATGAATCTAACAGATGGAGAACTGCACAAAATGTTCTTTTTTGTCTTAATTTTGCATAAATAATTCATAACAGACTGATTCTGGGATTTATTTGTGTTGGCATAGAACAAAATAAATTCTGAAAAATTAGTTATTCCAATACAAATGTCAGTCCCATAATAATCCTTGTAATTTAATCCTTTAAAAATAAGAACTGCATTTATATAGCAAATTCAGGACATTACAAAGTACCTCTCAGTGAGTTAAGCATTTTAAAGTATTGTAATATTTTAGTTATGTTAAATAATGTAAATTCAGTTCTGCAAATTAGCATTTTCTAAAAAAAATCAATTTTAATTTTAAAGTAAGCTAAAGTAGCCTCCTAATATGTAGGTTTTATCATCTTTTGGCTTTCTGCCAAGTTGAAATCATAGACTGTAGCTTCCTGTCAGGGTGCATACCTTTATGGCAGTATTTTCAGAATTCCTTGTTAATAACCTGTACTCCACGGCAAATTATATGCCATATTTTATGTCAGTTTTTTTTAAAAATTAGGTCTTTTTCTCTTTGTGAATCGTTAAACTCCAGAAGTTAAAGGTCAGTCAGACAGAGTTTTATAATCTGTTTTATAATCAGTTTTATTTCAACTTGCACAACTGAAAGCTAGCACACTGATTACTTGTTTCTAAGTTCTCTCCCAATCATGTCTTCATTAACGTAAATCCATTCCCTTTATCCCAATCCAATTTGGTGTTGTGCATCCCTTCCAAATCCTACTGAACAGGAACATGCACAACTCTCTTGTCCTATCAATGTTAACCCCTGCTGTACTTTGTAATAGTTAATTAATGAAAGTTGATACCAGTATGAAGCCAGTATTTAATGTGTCTTGGACATGAGGATTCAGCAAATACTATGGCACTCTTGGAAGAAGTGCAGAAGTCTCAATGATGATGAGTTTTTGCACCTTGTCCTTTTAACAAGGCTTTGGAAAGAGAGCTACACTCAGTTGTAGCAGCTTGTAACTTCTCCACAGGCAGGGGCTTGCTTCCCTCTGATAACAAAGCCAGGTATTTGATAAGGATTTGATGCTGTGAAAGGATGCATGCTTTCTCAAGCAACCTTCAAAGATTGCGAGTTAGGAAAAGGATAAATAGGGTGTTCACTAGGACTTTACACTTGACTCGGGAAAGGGAAAGCAACAGGAAGTATGGTGATAAATGAAAAGGTAAGCAGCAGGGTAGCATGTCTGCAGGTGGGTTTCAGTTCAAGGCAGACTATGAAAGAGGAAAAAAGTGCAGGAGATATTAGAGATGTTGTGAATCATGACACTAGGAAAACTAGCATAAGGGCATTTTACCTGAATGCTCATAGCATTTGGAACAAGGTTGATGAGTTAACAGAACAAATCATCATGAACGAATATGATTTGATAGCCATCATGGAGAATGGTCATGACTGGGAATTAAATATCCAAGGGTACCAGAGTATTCAGAAGGACCGACAGGAATGCAAGGGAGGTGGGGGGAGCTCTGCTATTCAAGGACGACATCAGGGCAGTGCTGAGAGATGATATAGGTTCTATGGAGCATGAGGTTGAATCCATTTGGGTGGAAGTTAAGAATTCCAAGAAGAAAATTTCACTAATAGGCATAGTCCATAGGACACCAAATAATAACATCACATTGGAGTGGGCAAGAAACAAGGAAATAACTAATGCCCGTTAAAATAGTACGGCTATTATCATGGGAGATTTTAATCTGCATGTAAATTGGTCAAACCAGCTTGGTCAGGGTAGCCTTGAGGAGGAGCACATTGAGTGTATCCGTGATAGTTTTCTTGAACAGTATGTAATGGAACCGATGAGGGAGCAAACTATCCTAGATCTGGTCCTGTGTAATGAAACAGGAATAATTAATGACCTCATAGTCAGGGAACCTCTTGGAAGGAATGATCATAGTATGGTTGAATTTAGAATACGGATAGAGTGTGTGAAGATAGAATCCAATACCAGGGTCCTGTGCTTAAACAAAGGAGACTACAATAGAATGAAGGAGGATTGGCTAAAGTTGACTGGAAACCGAGATTATGGTGCAACAGTTGACGAGCAGTGGAGGACCTTCAAAGACATTTTTCAAAGTGCTCAGCAAAAGTATATCCCAGTGAAAAGGATGGACTATAAGAAAAGGGATAATCTGGCATGGGTGTTCAAGGAAATCTGGGAGGCTATCAAAGTAAAAGAGAAGGCATATAAAGGGGCCAAAGACAGCAGGAATCTAGAAAGTTGGGAAACTTTTAAGGGTCAACAGAAAGCCACAAAAAGAGCTATAAAGAAAAGTAACAGAGTATGAGAAAAAACTAGCACAGAATATAAAGACAGATAACAAGAGTTTCTGTAAATGTAAACAATGAAGAAGAGTGGTTAAAGTAAATATTGATCCTTTAGAGGATAGGTTATTACTTGAATGGTAAAACATTGCAGCATGTTGCTGTGCAGAGGGACCTGGGTAACCTTGTGCATGAATTGCAGAAGATTGGTCTGCAGGTACAGCAAGTAAATAGGAAGGCAAATGGAATTTTGTCCTTCATTACTAAAGGGTTGAGTTTAAAAGCAGAGAGGTAATGTTACAGCTGTACAAGGTGCTGGTGAGTCCACACCTGGAATACTGTGTGCAGATTTGGTCTCCTTAGTTGAGAAAGGATGTCCCGGCACTGGAGGGGGTGCAGAGGAGGTTCACTAGGGTTGATTCTGGGGTTGAGGGGTTTGGCTTATACAGAGAGGCTGACTAGAGTGGGTCTATATTCAATGGAATTCAGAAGAATGAGGGAGTCTTACAGAAACATATAAAGTTATGAAGGAAATCGACAAAATAGAAACAGACACGATGTTTCCATTGGTGGGTGAGACTAGGACAAGAGGGCATGGCCTCCAGATGAGAGGACGCAGGTTTCGACCTGAACTGAGAGGGAATTTCTTCACCCAGAGAGTTGTTAATCTACGGAATTCCTTGCCCAGTGAAGTAGTTGACACTACTTCAGTAATTGCTTTTAAAGCGAAGGGAGATAGCTTTTTGAAAGATGAAGGAAGTAGGGGAAATGTGAAAACGCGGGCAAGTGGAGCTGAGGCCATGAAAACCTTGGCCATGATCTTATTGAGTGGTGGAGCAGGCTGGAAGGGGGCTGACGGCCTACCCCTGCTCCTCGTTCTTATGTTCTAGTTTCTGTGATGATGGTGTGCGGTTTTGGTCGATTTGTTTTTTCTGAGGAAGGATGTTCTGGCTCGAGAGGGACTGCTACAAAGGTTTGCTTGGCTGATTCCTGGGGTGTCAGGACTGATGTTGAAGAGTGTCTGGATCATAAATTAAGATTATATTAGCTAGGGTTGAGAATAATGAGGTGGGATTTCATAGAAACCTAGAAAATGAAGACTGCAAGAAATAGGAACGGAAGTATCCTGTATGGCCCTTGAGTCTGCTCTGCGATTCAATAGGATCACGGCTGATTCAATATTCCTTACTTTCATTTTCTGTCCTTTTACCCGTCACCTTTGAGTCCCCGACTAATCAAGAATCCATCTACCTCCGCCTTAAATATAAATGTGGCAAGGAGTTCCAAGGGGACACAACCCTCTGAGAGAAGACATTCCATCACATCTCAGTTTTAAATTGGTGCCCCTTTATTCTGCCCTTTGGTCCTACTCCTTCCCATGAGGGAAAAATCCTCTCGACGTTTACCCTGGCAAACCTCTTCAGAAACAAAAAGAACTGCAGATGCTGTAAATCAGAAACAAAAACAGAAATTGCTGGAAAAACTCAGCAGGCCTGGCAGCATCTGTTCAGAGAAATTAGAGTTAACATTCAGGGTCCAGTGACCCTTCCTCAGAACAGTTACCTGATCAGGCATGTCCCTCCCTCAAGGCATGTCTATTTGAAGATAATGGTTTCCACCTTCTCAGTGTTCAACTTGGTATTTATGGCATAAATTTCCATTTTGGTCTCTGAGCATGGAACTACCAAAATTGTGAGCATCAAAGAGGAAAATCCACCCCAGTGTAATGTCTTCTGTGTCAGGCATAACTGCGATCATTGTTGAATTATCCAGTTATTTTGAACAAGTAGAAAAGTTTAAATTGTGAGACGTGTTTTTCTCTCCTGTATGTTTTCATTGTGTGTGGGGTTCTGGGGGTGGAGTGGGGGGGAGTAGGGAAGCAGTCTGCTGTATGGAAGCATGCACCATCCTTCAGGTGGAGACACAGTGAGGACAGGACTGTTCTCTGGAACTGAGCAAGGCCTTATCAAACTCTGGATTGCTGATGTCTTTTTGGGGTGAGAGCCTATTGAGAATGTCTGCTATTTCACACGTTAGGAGAGCGCGAGCTGAGTGTGGCTGGGGCCCTTCAGTGTTTTCTCTTAAATTCATTCAGGGGATGTGGTGGTTGCTGGCTGGGCCAACATTTATTGCTCATCCCCAATTGCCCTTGAAAAGGTGGTTTCCTCAAACTATCGCCCAGAGCCACTGCAGTTTATTTAATGCAGGGACATCCAAAATGTCGTTACGAGGGAGTTCCAGGAGATTGACCCAAGGACGTGCAATTTTATGAGCGGTTTTGGTCCCCATATCTAAGGAAGGATGTGCTGGCAAGGGAGGGGGTCCAGAGGAGATTTACAAGAATGGTCCCAGGGATGAAGGCCTTGTCATGAGGAGCAGTTGAGAATTGTACTCTATAGAATTTAGGATTGAAACTTATCGAATACTGAGAGGCCTGGATAGAGTGGGCATGGAGAAGATACTTTTGCTAGTAGGAGAGATTAGGACCCAAGGGCACAGACTCAGAGTGAAGGGATGACCCTTTAGAACAGAGATGGGAAATAATTCCTTAGCCAGAGGATGGTTAATCTGTGCAATTTATTGCTACAGAGGGCTGTAGAGGTCAAACCATTGAGTATATTTAAGACCGAGATCGATAGGTTCTTGATTATTAAGGGGAGCAAGGGTTATAGAGAGAAGGCAGGTGAACGGGCTTGAGAAACATGTCAGCAATGATTGAATGGTTGAGCAGACATGATGGGCTGAATGGTCGGATTTTGCTCCCATACCTCATGGGATGGTGGTATATTTCTAACTCAAGTTGGTGAAGGGCTGGAGAGGGATTTGAGAGTGGTGGTTTTGCCATGTCTTTACTGCGGTTGGCCTGCTAGTTGGTAGTAATAATGTCTGCGGTTCTGTCTAAGTAGCCTTTGTGAATGTCTGCACTGCCATGGAGATGGCGCACACTGTTATTACTGTGCATTCGTGGTGAAAGGAGTGAATGTTTACGTGCCAGTCAGTTCGGCTGCCTTGTGTTGGAGGGTGTCAGGATCCGAGAATGTTGTTGGAGCGGAAATCCTCCAGGCAAGTGGGTAGTATTCCATCACTCTCCTGACTTGATAGTGGACAGGCTTTGGTGAGTCCAGGGGTGAATTACTGTTACAGAATTCCTTGCCTCTGGCCTCTTCTTGTACCCATACATTTCTATGATTAGTCCTGGTGAGTTTCTGATCAACAGTAACCTGCAGGATATTAGTCATATGAGATTTCGAGATGGTCAGGCCATTGAATGTCAAGGGGTAATTATTAGATTCTCTCGCTGGCGATGTTATTGCTTAGCATTTGTACAGTGTGAATGTTATTTGCCCTGTGTACTGTGCTAGGACAAATAGCAACTGGTAGTATCTGTACCTCTGAGACAGGAGGACTGGATTCATGTTTAAGTTACACCTGTTGTCAAGATGTGTACTAACATTTCTGAACAGATTGATTATAAAACATTTGCATTGGGAACCTCCTCCATCCCAAGCATCCTGGAAGTGAGGTATGTGACCTCCACCAACCCCAACCATTTTCCATTGACCCAGGGATGACTCTAATCACCATGATTGGGTTTTACTAGAGCTCCTTGATCCTACTCTCAGTCAAAGGTAGCCTCGATGTCATGTGCTGTCACTCTCACCTCAGCCCTGGTGTGTTTTGTTTTGTCCACATTTGAATCAAGGCTGTCCTGAATCACATGCTGAATGGCTCCGAGTACCAGGCAGCAGGTTAGTGCTGAGCAGATGCAGTTTGATGGCATTGTTGTTGGCACTTTCCGTCGCTTTCCTGATGATCGAGAGTAGAGTGACTGACTGGGCGATAATTGGCCGGGTTGGAGTTGTCCTACTTTTTGTGAACAGGCCATACCTGAACAATTTACCAAGTTCCTGGTAGTTGTCAGTGTTGTAGCTGTATTGAAGTACCTTGGCTGGGGACATGGCCAGTTCTAGAATGTGGCTTTAGTACAATTGCAGGATGTTATCAGGGGCTGTTACCTTTATTATATCCAGTGCCTTCCACCATTTCTGGATATTGTGCTAAATTAATTGAATTGGCTGAAGACTGGCATCTGTGATGCTGGGAACATCTGGAAGAGACTGCGATTGATTATACACGTGGCTCCTCTCGCTGAAGATTGTTGCAAATGCTTCAGCCTTGTCTTGTATATTGAAGGGCTGTGCTCACCCATGATTGAGGATGGGGATATTTGTGGAGCTGTCTCCTCCACTGAGATGGTAATTGTCCCCTCATGGAACATTATGTTATGGGCATACTGGATTGGCTCTGCACTTGCAATATAGGTCTGACAAATCCTGGAGAGGTCAGAGGCGTTGAAGTATGTTTCCGATCATATGAGAGCATCAAATTTATCTCAGTGTCACTCTGCGCACAGTACAGATTGAAATTGAAAATTCGGCATCATTTCTTTCGGAGTGTTGATCTGTATTGTGGACTGTGCTATCAATTAGTGTTTTAGTAGTTCCTGATCTCATTATATTGAATGTCATTGACTATGTATTCAGATTCGATATAAACTCAACTGAAAGGAATAGGGTTCAGAACTGTGTATCATATGAGAGCATCTTTGTTCTGGAACACAGTCATCACAAGCTGAAAACTTATTGGATTTTCATGACTAAGGTGCATCAATTTGTGCAATAATAGCTGATGTGTCCTCCTGGCTGTTGATGGTCTTTGTAATTATGTCTATCTAAACAATGTAACTTGTCTCCTTTGCTATCAGGCTGTGTAAAAGATGTGCCATAAATGGTGGCTTGACGTCAACTATTACTAATTACTTAGTTTGGCTCTTAACTCATCAACTTTTGTGATTAAGACTTTAGTTATCATGCCTTTTAGCAGCTCTATATAACAATTGCTTATTTGACCACCTGATTGTTTTGGAATCGTAGAAATGAGGATTCAAGGGTTAGTGGTGCAGTGTAATGGCCTTTCCTCTGGACCAGAAGTTCCATATTTAAGTGATGGCCATTAAGGTGTGTCAGAACCTGTCCTAACATGTTGTTTTAGGATGGGCTGATTTGTGGAGGATACCATCCCAACCACAAATCACCAGTGGTTGGTCCTGTAGCGTGTGATATCAAGATTGAGCAGAATTTCAGGAAACAAACTGAAAGGTGATGGAAGTGCACTGGGTGTTGAAATGGTGTTTGAGGCTGATCAGTGGAATGTAAACAATGTTTAGCACTGCTGCCTCAAAGGGCCAGGGGCCCAGGTTCAACTCTAGCCTCAGGCGACTGTCTCTGTAGAGTTTGCACGTTCTCCCCGTGTCTGCGTGAGTTTCCTCCGGGTGCTCCGATTCCTCCCATGGTCTAAAACTATGCAGGATGGCTGGATTGGCCATGAGAAATGCAGAGTTACAGGGATCAGGTAGGGGGTTGAGTCTGGGTGGGATGCTCTTTGGAGGATTGGCGTGGACTTGTTGGGTTGAATGACCTGTTTCCACGCTGTAGGGATTCTAGGATTTCTAAAACAGACATTAGAAAGTAAGGGAGATGTGGAATGAAGGGGAAGGAAAGAAGAAAGAAAAATATGGCAAGAGGCAGGAGAGGACCATGTTGTGAAGATGTTTGGCAGGGGGATGGGAAACAGAGCTGTGGATTAGAGGTTGTGGTAGCTGGTGAACAGGCAGATACAGCATGCAGAGTGTCTGAGGAGGGATAGACAGTTGATAGGGCAAAGTTGCAGTCAGTGTGATGGGTTGAAGTGTGTCAATTTTAACACAAGTAGTGTCAGGAATAAAGGGGATGAACTTACAGTGTGGATCAGTACTTGAAGCTACTTTGTTGTGGCCATTACTGAGACTTGGCTATCACATAGGCAGGAATGGTTGTTGGATGTCCCGGCATTTAGAGTCTTCAAAAGGAATAGGTGGAAGGTAAAAGAGCTGGGGAAGTGGCATTGCTAATCAGGGATAGTATCACAGCTACAGAAAGGGAGGTCGTCGAGGTTGGTTTGTCTACAGAGTCAGTATGGGTGGAAGTCAGAAACCGGAAAGGAGCAGTCACTTAATTGGGAGTTTTCTACAGGCCCCCCCAATAGCAACAGAGACACTGAGGAGCAGATTGGGAGGGAGATTTTGGAAAGGTGGGGAAGTAATATGGTTGTTGTCATGGGTGACTTCAACTTCCCTGATATTGATCGGATCCTCCTTAGTGCATATAGTTTGGATGGAGCAGTGTTTTTTAAGGTGTCCAGGAAGGATTCCTGACTCGGTATGTAGATAGGCCAACTAGAGGGGAGGCCAGATTGGATTTGGTGCTTGTCAACAATCCAGGTCAAATGTCAGATCTGAGATCACAACTCTCTGACATTTACTATAGTCATGGAGGGGGATAGGAGCAGACAAGATGAGAAAGTATGTAATTGGGGGAGGGGTAGTTACAATGCTGTGATGCAAGAAATGGGGAGCATAAATTATGAGCTGATATTCTCAGGGAAATGCACAACAGAAATGTGGAGGTTGTTTAGGGAGTACTTGCTGATAGTACTGGATAGGCTTGTCCCATTGAGGTAAGGAAGAGATGGTAAGATGAAGGAAACTTGCATGACAAGATGAGAAACATCTAGTCAAGTGGAAGAAGAAAGCTTACTTCAGGTTGGGGAGGCAAGGATCAGACAGGGCTGTAGAGGGTTACAAGGTAGCCAGGAAGGAACTGAAGAATGGACTTAGGAGAGCTAGAAGGAGGCATGAAAAAGCTTTAGTGGGTAGGATTAAGGAAAACCCAAGGCATTCTACATATTTGTGAGGAGCACGAGGATGGCTAGAGAGAGGGTAGGGCCAATCAGGGATAGTGGAGGGAACCTGCACCTGGAGTCAGAGCAGGTGAGGAGGTAGTTAATGAATACTTTGCTTCAGTATTCACTAGTGAGAGGGACCTTGTTGTTTGTGAGGACAGCGTGACACAGGCTGATATGTTCAAACAGATTGATGTTAAGAAAGAGGATGTATTAGAAATTTTGAAAAACTTGAGGATAGATAAGTCCCCTGGGCCAGATGGGATATACCCTAGGTTAACCAGGGGAAGGGAGGGAAGAGATTGCTGCACCTTTGGTGATGATCTTTGCTTCTTCACTGTCCACTGTAGTAGCACCAGATGATTGGAGGGCGGCAAATATTATTCCCTTGTTGAAGAAAGGGAATAGGGACAATCCTGGGAATTACAGACCAGTCAGTCTGTACCAGGCAAGGTATTGGAGAGAATTCTGAGACAGGATTTATGATTATTTGGAAAAGCATAGTTTGATTAGAGATAGTCAGCATGGCTTTGTGAGGGGCAGGTCATGCCTCACAAACCTTATTGAATTTGTTGATGATGTGAAAAATCACAATGCTGACGGTAGAGGAGTGGATGTAGTGAACATGTATTTTAGCAAGGTGATTGATAAGGTTCCCCATGGTAGGCTCATTCAGAAGGTAAGGAGGCATGGGATACAGGGAAATCTGGCTGTCTGGATACAGAATTGGCTGGCCCATAGAGACAGGGTTGTGGTTGATGGAAAGTATTCAGCCTAGAGCTGGGTGACCAGTGGTATTCTGCAGGGACCTGTTCTGGGACCTCTGCTGGCTGTGATTTTTATAAATGACTTGGATGAGGAAGTGGAAGGGTGCGTTAGTAAGTTTGCCGATGACGTGAAAGTTGGTGGAGTTGTGGATAGTGTGAAGGGCTGTTGTCGGTTGCAACAGGACATTGATAGGGTATAGAGCTGGACTGAGAAATGGCAGATGGAGTTCAACCTGGAAAAGTATGAAGTGATTCACTTTGGAAGGTCAAATTTGAACGCAAGTTACAGAGATAAAGGCAGGATTCTTGGCAGTGTGGAGGAACAGAGGAATCTTTTGGGTCCGTGTTTGTAGATCCCTCAGAATTGTCACCCAAGTTGATAGAGTTGTTAAGAAGGTGTATGGTGTGTTGGCTTTCATTAGCAGGGGGATTGAGTTTAAGGGCAGTGAGGTTATGCTGCAGCTCTATAAAGGCCTGGTTAGACCACACTTGGAATATTGTGTTCAGTTCTGGTCACCTCATTATAGGAAGGATGTGGAAGATTTAGAGAGGGTGCAGAGGAGGTTTACCAGGATGCAGCCTGGACTGGAGGGCATGTCATAGAACATTACAGTGCAGTACAGTACAGGCCCTTCGGCCCTCAATGTTACACTGACCTGTGGAGCCAATCTGAAGCCCATCTAACCTTCACTATTCCATTTTCATCCATATGTTTATCCAATGACCATTTAAATGTCCTTAAAGTTGGTGAGTCTACTACTGTTGCAGGCAGTGCATTCCACACCCCTACTACTCTCTGAGTAAAGAGACTACCTCTGACATCTGTCCGAGATCTCTCACCCCTCAAATTAAAGCTATGTCCCCTCGTGCTAGCCATTACCATCCAAGGAAAAAGACTTTCACTGTCCACCCTATCTAACCCTCTGATTATCTTATGTTGTTGTGGTTCTGTTCGCCGAGCTGGGAATTTGTCTTGCAAACGTTTCGTCCCCTGTCTACGTGACATCCTCAGCGCTTGGCACCCTCCTGTGAAGCGCTTCTGTGATGTTTCCTCCGGAATTTATAGTGGTTTGTCTCTGCTGCAACCGGAAGCGGCAGAGGAGGCTCCCAAGCACTGAGGATGTCACCTAGACAGGGGACGAAATGTTTGCAAGACAAATTCCCAGCTCGGCGAACAGAACCACAACAACGAGCACCCGAGCTACAAATCTTCTCCCAAACTTTGATTATCTTATGTCTCAATCAAGTCACCTCTCAAAATTCTCTCTAATGAAAACAGCATCAAGTCCCTCAGCCTTTCCTCATAATACCTTCCCTCCATACCTGGCAACATCCTAGTAAATCTCTTCTGCACCCTTTCACATCCTTCCTATAATGTGGTGACCAGAACTGTACATAATACTCCAAGTGTGGCCACACCAGAGGTTTGTACAGTTGCAGCATGACCTTGTGGCTCCAAAACGCAATCCCTCTACCAATAAAAGCTAACACACCTTAACCCTATCAACCTGGGTGGCAACTTTCAGGGATCTATGTACCTGGACACTGAGATCTGTCTGCTCATTTATGCTACCAAGAATCTTACCATTAGCCCAGTACTCTTTCTTCCTGTTGTGCCTTCCAAAGTGAATCATATCACACTTTTCCACATTAAACTCCATTTGCCACCTCAGTCCACCTCTGCAGCTTATCTATGTCCCTCTGTAACCTGCAACATCCTTCAGCACTATCCACAACTCCACTGACCTTAGTGTCATCTGCAAATTTACTAACCCATCCTTCTACACCCTCATCCAGGTCGTTTATAAAAATGACAAAAGCAGTGGACCCAAAACAGATCCTTGTGGTAAATGTCTTGTGAAGAAAAGTTGAGGGAGCTTGGTCTTTTCTCATTGGAGCGAAGAAGGATGAGAGGTGACTTGACTGGGGTGTACAAGATGATGAAAGGCATATATCAGAGGGACGTTCTTTACACAGTCGGTATAACATGGAGGGTTGAAAGGCCTGTTCTCATTTCTCTGTGAAACTTATTGCCAGGTGAGCAGAAGGAGGATGCTGTGAAAACAGGGTGGGGGAGTTTTTCCAAGGAAGAATTTTAAAAATAAATTTACACACAAAAATGCCAGTCTTTGTATAATGTGTTAAATAGGGGATGAGAAAAACATACTGGGGCTTTCCTTCCGAGCTCTCCCAATTGGATGCTGCAAACCTTGGAGGGTTGGGGCTCCTGCTGAAGCAGTGAGCGTCCATTGTGCCAATCTGCTGGGACGTTCATTAACATCAGTGACACTGTCATACCAATCCCAGTTCTATAATTAACCATGTTCTTCAGTATAATGTTGCTCATTGTGACTATAGTGAACAGCTAGAAATGACAAAATTTCACAAAGGCAGAATAGCCAGTGTGATAACTTTCTGTTAATTACAATTATAGCACATACATTTGAGTGAATTCTGGTTTAAAACATTCAGTGGCAGGGAACTGGGTAATAGACTAGTAATTAACGGTAGATGTCATAGAGTCATAGAGATGTACAGCATGGAAACAGATCCTTCGGTCTAACCTGTCCATGCTGATCAGATATCCCAACCCAATCTAGTCCCACCTGCCAGCACCCGGCCCATATCCCTCCAAACCCTTCCTATTCATATACCCATCCAAATGCCTGTTAAATGTTGCAATTATACCAGCCTCCTCCACTTCCTCTGGCAGCTCATTCCATACACGTACCACCCTCTGCATGAAAAAGTTGCCCCTTAGGTCTTTTTTTTCTATCTTTCCCCTCTCACCCTAAACTTATGCCCTCTAGTTCTAGGTTCCCTGACCCCAGGGAAAAGACTTTGCCTATTTACCCTAACCGTGCCCCTCATAATTTTGTAAACCTCTATAAGGTCGCCCCTCAGCCTCCGACGCTCCAGGGAAAACAGCCCCAGCCTGTTCAGCCTCTCCCTATAGCTCAAATCCTCCAACCCTGGCAACATCCTTGTAAATCTTTTCTGAACCTTTTTAAGTTTCACAACACCTTTCCGATAGGAAGGAGACCAGAATTGCACACAATATTCCAACAGTGGTCTTACCAATGTCCTGTACAGCGGCAACATGACCTCCCAACTCCTATACTCAATACTCTGACCAATCGAGTTAAGTATGCTGTCTGCTTTCTGTGCTGTGATGTTATTTCTGGGTATATACCCATTTTTGGGGCATAAAAGTGTGAAAGTTTGAGGAGAATTAAACAGTACAACAAAGCTAGACTGGGAAAAGAGTATTGGCTGTGTCCAGGCTGCCTGATTAAAGTTGCAGGTTGCTTTGTTACTTCTCTCATTGTCTGTCTGTGGATTTTAATACCCTCCTCTCACCCCTGACCTCACTTTTGGAATCCCATTCACACATTCTATGATCCCTGAAAGTTCCTGTTGATTCTATGATTGCCATTCCATTCAGAAATCATGGCGACCATTGCGACATTACAAGTAAAATACTGTTTGCATAATTGTAACTTGGCAATGGGTTTTATAGACAAAGGTTAGAGTATGCTGATGTGATGTCGAGATGGTGGTGGATGGAGGAGTACATAAACCATGAATGTGAAAACAGTGACAGCTGCTCATAGGAAGGAAAATTGAGTCTCAGAATAATTGCATTCTATAGGCATTAAAAAAAATGTTGCTTCCTGCATAAATACACAAATATTTAAATAAAGAAAATAAAGAACTAGAGAAATATGAAGAGGTGAAGGGATGGCTCTTACCTTTCCCTCTGATTACAGTCATCCAGAATAGGTGCACGCTCATCAAAACAGAAAGCTTGTTCAAGTGTCGGATTCAGGATGGTGTTCTCTGGAAGGGGAGTTGGTGAATGTGAACAGGACATACAGCAGGAGGGCTAGGTAATTGAAAAATCCTCACTGCCTCACTCTGACTGCAGTTGAATGGTCTTTTGTTTGACTTTTAATACCTTTTATTAAGAGTTTTATTTAGAGGCCTCAGCATCTTGCAAAAGCCAAGGTTTGGAATTGACACTTTTCCCCAAGCCTCTGATCCTGTTAAATGTAAATTGTGCAGTTTAAGATTATCCCAGCAGGCTTTGGCATACCTTCCAGGATATAGAAGAGGTGGTAAAGTTAGGAGTTAGGAAAGAAAGTTAGAACTTTGCTCTGGCTGCAGCTTCCTCCAGATGGCATGGATTGCAGAATTCCTGCTTCATTGGTGAATTGTCAGAATGTGAACTTCTGCCTCATACAGTTCTTCAGCACAAAACATGTACCATATATTTTATTGCTCAAATAGTGGTGCAGACTGTCATCTTTCAGAGTTGAGAATAAGAAATTTTTATTGTGAACAAAAAATTGCCAACAACTTACCAGACCTTAGGGCTGCTGTCTTATTAGAGAGAGAGAGAGAGAGAGAGAGAGAGATGACTGGTGGTGGTTTAACCTGAGGCTCACTATGCATCAGGTGAGGGAAAAGGTTAAGAAGGAGAATCCTTCATGGTGGGGGAATTGAGTCCATGGTACCATTTTGCATCTGGTTACTTAACCCGACAGAGCTACATGGACCCCTGCCGATGAACAAGCAACATTGTATGGTCATTTGAGATCTGCAGCACCAGTACTGGAAGTGATGCAGTGGTGAGTATTTACTTGGATTGATTTGGATTGTTATAAAATAACTGTTGATTGACTGTGATGCTTCAAAATGATGATGAATGCAGAGCAAGTGGACTTAGAGTTAGGTCATATTCTTTCTTCAGTAAGCTGCTAAGTTGGTTTTATTTTGATGACCGTTGCTCACATTTTGTTTAATGTAAGGGCTACCAGTATAATTATATTGTCAACAAAATCTTGACCTACGTTTTTGTTTACTATAATTAAGCAGTATAGTTAATAGGAACAATTTTGATGATTGCATAATGTTCAGCTCACTTTGGGCAATTGTTTCTTTCTACCTTTATAACTGAACTGATGTAAGTTGAGAATGCTGGTTTGATATCTAGCTTGCTCTCTCCCAAACTGAAATTCTTGTATGCTTGATTGCAATAGGGATAACCCCGGGAATTACAGGCCAGTTAGTCTTACTTCTGTGGTAGGCAAAGTAATGGAAAGGGTACTGAGGGATAGGATTTACGAGTATCTGGAAAGACACTGCCTGATTAGGGACAGCCAGCACGGATTTGTGAAGGGTAGGTCTTGCCTTACAAGTCTTATTGAATTCTTTGAGGAGGTGACCAAGCATGTGGATGAGGGTAGAGCAGTGGATGTAGTGTACATGGATTTTAGTAAGGCATTTGATAAGGTTCCCCATGGTAGGCTTATGCGGAAAGTCAGGAGGCATGGGATAGAGGGAAATTTGGCCAATTGGATAGAAAACTGGCTAACCGGTCGAAGGCAGAGAGTGGTGGTAGATGGTAAATATTCAGCCTGGAGCCCAGTTACAAGTGGAGTTCCGCAGGGTTCCGTTCTGGGTCCTCTGCTGTTTGTAATTTTTATTAATGACTTAGATGAGGGAGTCGAAGGGTGGGTCAGTAAATTTGCAGATGATACAAAGATAGGTGGAGTTGTGGACAGTGAGGAGGGCTGTTGTCGGCTGCAGAGGGACTTAGATATGATGCAGAGCTGGGCTGAGGAGTGGCAGATGGAGTTCAACCCTGCCAAGTGTGAGGTTGTCCATTTTGGAAGAACAAATAAGAATGCGGAATACAGGGTTAATGGTAGGGTTCTTAGTCAGGTGGAAGAACAGAGGGATCTTGGGGTCTATGTACATAGATCTTTGATGGTTGCCACTCAGGTGGATAGAGTTTGTAAGAAGGCCTATGGAATATTATCGTTCATTAGCAGAGGGATTGAATTCAAGAGTCGTGAAGTGATGTTGCAGCTGTACAGGACTTTGGTTAGGCCACAGTTGGAGTACTGTGTGCAGTTCTGGTCGCCTCACTTTAGGAAAGATGTGGAAGCTTTGGAGAGGGTGCAGAGAAGATTTACCAGGATATTGCCTGGAATGGAGAGTAGGTCGTACGAGGATAGGTTGAGAGTTCTCGGCCTTTTCTGGTTGGAACGGCGAAGGATGAGGGGTGACTTGATAGAGGTTTATAAGATGATCAGAGGAATAGATAGAGTAGACAGTCAGAAACTTTTTCCCCGGGTACAACAGAGTGTTACAAGGGGACATAAATTTAAGGTGAAGGTGGAAGGTATAGGGGAGATGTCAGGGGTGGGTTCTTTACCCAGAGAGTGGTGGGGGCACGGAATGCGCTGCCCATGGGAGTGGTAGAGTCAGAATCATTGGCGACCTTTAAGCGGCATTTGGATAGGTACATGGATGGGTGCTTAATCTAGGTTAGAAGTTCGGCACAACATCATGGGCTGAAGGGCATGTTCTGTGCTGTATTGTTCTATGTTCTATGTTCTATGTTCTAATTCCCCTGACAACGTGATCCAACCTCATTACACATTAGTAGATCTGAAATCGTCTGTTCTGGGTAGGTTCTACAATGTACTGCTATAAGAAGTAATCCCTCCTTAACTCTCGAAATTTGTCTTCCATGTTATTCTGACCCAGTCAATATGCAGACTAAAGTACAATGGTCATGGCGGAGTGCCACCCTCACAGGCCTGTACAATTTATACTTTTGTCTACTGTGAGGTAACTCATTTAGGGACCAATCTGTTTCTCCGTCACAATCTATTCCACCTATCCCACAACTCTGTACCGATACCATCCTTTATGAACAAACCTCCCTTCATCACTCTTTTTTCTTTGGGCCTGTTCTTCCAGAACATTGAATGCCTTTGAATATTGAGTTCCCAGTCTTGCTCACCCTGGAACCACATCAGTGTAATATCTATAAAATCACATTCATTAATTTCTATTTGTGTCGTCACCTCATCTATTTTATTACAAGTTCTATGAATTCAGGTAAAGTGATTTTAAGCATTTTATTATTTACCATTATTAATAATTTATCATTGTTAATGGGAGAGGTGATAGCCTAGTGGTATTATCGTTGGACTGTTAAGCCAGAAACCCAGGAATGTTCTGGGATCCCAGGTTCAAATCCCGCCACGGCAGATGGTGGAATGTGAACTCTATTAAAAATCTGGCCCTACATGTGACTCCAGACCCACAGCAATGTGATTGACTCTTAAACTGCCCCCTGGGTAATTAGGGATGGCCAATACATATTGGGCTGAGCCAGCGACACCCTCATCCGGTGAATGAGTAGAAAAATAACAAATCTCTGATTCTAATTTCTGGTGCATTTATTCTGCATATATTTTCTACCCTTTCCTGCCACTTTGACTATCATTTCCTTCTTCCCTACTCTACTCTCTCGCTGCTTTTTTTGTTTTTTAAACATCCCTTCAGTTGAATTTTTCTCTCTTTCCTCCCCACCCTGCAACTAACTTAAAGCCCCATTTACAATCCTGTGATACAATTCACCAGGACACTGGTCCCAGCATGATTCAAATGAAGCCCTGCTCAACAACACAGCTTTCTCTGTCTCATTTTCCTCCAGCGCAAGTGACAAATGTCAAATATCACCCCTGTCATGGTGTGATTTGGACCATGACCAATAGCCTGGGGTTCTGGATTGCTCATGCAGTGACATTACCATTGCACCATGATAACAAGGAACATTCACACCGCACAAGTGTCAGGAATGACCATTTCCAACAAAAGATGTTCAGTAGCATGACTATTGCTGAAACCATCACTGACAACATCCTCCAGTTTACCATTAATAAGGAACTAAGCTTGGACTAGCTATGTAAATGGTTAGGTGCTGGGAATTCTGCAGTGAGTAACTAGCCTTCTGACTCTCAAAACCTGTCCACCATCTACAAGGATCAAGACAGGGAAGTAAAGGAGAACATCCCACTTGTCTGATGGATGCAGTATCAACAACTCTGTAGAAGGTTGACACCATCCAGGACAAAGCAGCCACTTGTTTCCCCATCCACCAAGATTCACTCTTTTTCACTGATGCATCATCTACAAGATCAGCTGTAGGACCTCACAAAGAATCTTTCAAAAGCACCTTCTGAACTTGTGATTTATACCACTAGAAGGACAAGGGCAGCAGATTCACAGCAGCATGACTATCTGCACATTTCCCTCCAAGCCACTCACGATCTTGACTTGAAACTGTTTGTCTGCTGTCACTGTGTCAAAATCCTGGAATTTCCTTCTGAATAGCACCATGGGGGTGTCTCTGCACCAGATGGACTGCAGCAATTCAAGGAGACGGGCAGTGCATTCTCAGGTTCCCGAGGGCAGTTATTGTTGGCTTATCCAGCCATGCATGCTACCTATGAAAGAACGTTCGAGTGTTTGCTTTCTGTGTTCCTAATTTGATGATCCAGTCCAATTCTTGTCAAAATTAAGATTGCCAGTTGCTTTAATGACATGTTTACCAGGATTACAAATCTCAAACTCCGTGTATGTATTATTTGGATGTATGTAATAACTGAGACCATAGGTTAAATACATTGTCAAGTAAAACAGTTAGATTGTGGCAATCATCTTTGTGCAATGCCTGTGTTGTCAGGTCTGCAGCGGAATCATGTATGATTTCATTGGTGTTGGTCACTCATTTTTCAAACTACTGTGACCACGTAGCACAAAATTAATAAAGTATGAAGCTGAAATGTTATAAAATCACATGTTGAGGATTAATAAAATGTAATTTAGAGATTTTTCATGATACTGCTCCAAGTGTGGAATATTTTTAGTGTTGACATTTGAAGGGTCAGGCTTCCTGAATCAGTAGGAAACTGGTAGTCTCTTATTTACGTTATTGAAGGTGTGTTGCAGAATGAATAGATCCATGACGCTGATAGGTTAAGGTGAGTTTTCAATTGGTAACCACAAAAACGCTTTGTAAGAGGAAGTCTCAGTTATGTTATTCTGAAGCACTTTCTTACTGAGTTTAACCAGATGTTTTACTTTATGTATACGGCAGTCATGAAATATGAGAATTTCTTTTCATATGAGAAGTCTCTGCTCAGTACTTCCATGAGGACCTAAGATAACGTATCAATCCCTAATCCCAAATGATGAGAGAATAGGGAGAACATGGACATCTCTGCAGGAGCTCCTCAGGGTAGTGTCCTAGGCCCAGATATCTTCAGCTGCTGCTTCAATGACCTTTTCTCATCATAAGGTCAGAAATGGAGATGGTTGCTCATGATTGGACAATGGTCAGCACCATTTGCAACTCCACAGGTACCGAAGCAGTTCATGGTCAAATCTGTAAAGATCTGGATAATATTGAGGCTTGGCCTGACAAGTGATAAGGAACACTATTTCAGTGCAATGATCACTTCCAATTTCTAAACATTTCCCTTGAAATTTAGTGGTATCACGATTACAGAATTCCCCACTATCTACATCCTTGGGGTTAACGTTGACCAGAAACTGAACTGAACTGGGTTAGTCAAATAAATACTGTGACTATAAGAGCAGGTCAGAGGTGATGGAATACTCACCACTTGTCTCGAGGGGTGCAGCTCCAACAGCTTGACACCCTCCAGGACAAAGCAGCCCGCTTGATTAGCACCACGTCCACAAACATCTACTCCCTCTATCACCAACAGTCAATAGCATCAATGTGTACTATCTATAAGTTGCAATGCAGAAATTCACCAAAAGTCCTTGGACAGCACCTTCCAAATGTACAACCACTTCAATCTAGCAGGACAAGGACAACAGATACATGGAAACACCATCCCCATGCACGTTCACCATTCAGACTTGGAAATATGTTTCCCTTCCTTCACTGTCACTGGGTGAAAGTCCTGGAATTCCCTCCCACCAGCATTGGTGTGCCTGTCCAAAATGGACTGCAGCAGTTCAAGAGGTCAGTTCATCTCCACCTTCTCCAAGGCAACTAGGGATTGGCCATGAATTCTGGCCCAGCCAGTGACCCCCAAATCCTCTAAGTGAATAAAATTAACGTAGTCATCTGAATGTCATGAGTTCTGCAAGATTATTTCAAAAGGGGAAGTAGGCAGTACTGTGCCACTGATTGAAAATTTCCTTCAAAGAACCTGCAGGAGTTGGATGAATTGAATAGTCTCCCTCCGTGTTAAAATTCACTCGCACCAGGTTATAGTCCAGCAGGTTTATTTGGAAGCAGCGCTGCAAAAGCTACTGCTTCCAAATAAATCTGTTGGATTATAACTTGGTGTTGTGTGATTTTTAACTTCGTCGACCCCAGTCCAACACCGGTTCCTCCACATCATCCCTCCATGTTGTAATTTTCTGTTTGATTCTTGAAATCAGAGATGCTCATCAATGAAAGATTGTTGTCAAATCTGAGATGACCAACAGGAATTAATAAAATATCGTTGAATAAGAGAACAAAATCTCCTATAGATTTACCATGTCTCCATTGGTCTGATGTAAGCTTACTACTTGCCCAGGATACATGACCTTTGGTTGTTTTCCCTGTTGCACTCTCGGAGGAAGGACTGTTCGGCCCATGAAGAGGTAATGTATGCTCCACTACAGACCAGCTTGATTTAGTGAGTTTCTCTTCAATCTTAAACAATCCCCAATTTAGGAAATTATTGATTTCCTTGTTTATTCATGTTGCTTGGGATGAATAGATTTATTTCCTTTTAAAATGTAAAATTTTGTCATTTTAGTATACCACTTAAATAGTACCTTTTATAAAACAGTTTGAATCAAAAACAAATCAATGTTTGTTTGCAGAATTGGGTATGTAGAGTGTGAACAGACATTGGTGATTAAACAGTGAACTGGCCAAACCACCCCCTGAATCATTGAATTTATTGTGTGAAATATGCTGGACTTTTTTTTTCACTTGTTTTCTTTCTTTATGCCATAGTTGCTGCTTGCAAAGATCTGTAGAATGCTGATGTAAGGGTAATCGAAAGTGTTCTTTCCTACAGTCTGTTTTAATTCCAGAAGTTGTAATTTATTGGAGTGTAATGACTGTTAGACGAAGGAAAGTACAGAGAAAATGCTGGGAATTGCAAACGAAAACACTGATCAGCATCTATGAAAATATAAGATTGCTATTTCAGGTGCTTACTTTTTCATCACTAAAAGAATAGCTGTTATTCCGATAACGATCAATTCAGTTTAATCTGTTCTGCCAATTTATTCCAAACTTCGAACCCTGCCTTTCATACTGCAACTTTATCCTCAGGTAAGCAGAAACTCCTGTCACTGGAGAGATTTCTATTCTCTGCAAATCAAACATTACTGATAGGATTCCTGAGTTGAAGTTATTTCCGTATGTTGCCTACTACTCTTTATTTAAAATGGCATACATTGACTGTTGATGATATAAATGTTTTAATTCACTGATTTAGAACAGAAGATGGATATTGCCACAAATGTGAATTTCTTCAGATCAGATAATATTTGATACTACATTTGGTATCTGTCACAGACTCTCAAGATGCTGAGTGATTATATTTGGGTTCAACACTATAGTTTCCTGCTGAAGGGGCATCATTGCAACAATACAAGGATTGCTTCTGGATAGATATAGTTTCTGGATGCCTTGCTGAAGAAACTAAATCATTGTATTGAAAACAGTGTGTTGGAAATCAGAGCAGATCAGGCAGCATCCGTAGAGGAAGAGCAAGCTAACATTTAGATGACTCTTCGCCAGGGCCATGAATGCTGCTTGACCCACTGTGATCTCCAGCATTTGTTATCTTCAGTTCAGATTTCAACATCTGCAGTAATTTGCTCCTAGATCATTGTTCTGTTGTATTTTGTTTGAGCTATTGTAGGCTTGTGCTTGAGGCTGTTAAAACCTTCTAATAATGTGTCGTCTTCAAACCTGAGGTGTAAATAGCATTTATGGAAATATTTCGAAGGGATGGTGTAATTATTCTATCTTTGTTTCACCCCTTGAGTGGCCAACGGCTTTAATGTATGATGTCATGATTGTGATAAAATGTGGATCACCAATATTTGATTCTCATCATGATTGTCATATCTGACACTCTCATGAAATGAAATGGTTTTGAAAAGAAAACCTGACTGCCAAAGGAGCTATAGCATGGGCTGCACAATGAACAAGAGGCAGTCTGACTGGAAACACTCATTTTAACCGAAGAGACTGACATCAGTCTGGAATGCAGAAAGCTGGATCTCCTACTTGATTTAAGTCTTTATAAGTTTCGCATATCAGAGATGAAGACATCATCTGTGATTATCTAGCTTACAGGCAATGAAGCTAGACACGGGCATATATAAATGAGATCTATTTTGTGTTCTCAAGATGGACAAAACTGGGTGATAAAGTAAATTGGAAAAACATCTGAACATGAAGATATCAAAAGTATCTGCAATCTTCTTTGCTGCTGTTGATCTAAGACACAGGCCTGTGATCTTGAGTTAAAACCTTGCATCTGTAGGACACCCTAAGGACTTTAAATCACATTTTTTAAATGTTCCTTTTGTACTGGACACTCCCTTTTGAAACTGACGTGTGTGTGTGTGTGTGTGTGTGTGTGTGTGTGTGTGTGTGTGTTTAATGTTATATTCAAAAAAGCCTTGTAGCTTTTTTGTTTCTGGTGAATTTGTTAACTTCATTTTAATGGAATAGAGGAAGAGTTGCATGCTGAAAATGGTCTTGTTATGACAGAGTCATAAATCACATGACACCGGGTTATAGTGCAACAGATTATGACAGACTAAGCAAGTTGTAAAGATGGAAGCCTATTCATCTTTCCTTAATTGGTCATGGCAATGAATAACAGTTATTCTTGCCCCACATTAGAATTGTGAAATCTTATATTTTTATTCCTGTAATAAAAGCAATTTCACTTTTCTTGTGGAAATTCCTATAGATGTTGCTGACACCCGTAGACACACTGTAAAATCAAATGATAGTCAGGGAACATCTCTGAACATTTCTGGAACCATACAAATATTATTTCATAGAATCCCTGCAGTGTGGAAACAAACCATTTGGCCACACAAGTCCACAATAACCCTCAAAATAATACAGTTATTACAGAAGATTTGTTTTGCACATACTGTATGTCTCAATAGAACATGCTGATAAATTCATCAATTTGAAAACTCCAGGAGTCCTGGTTTGAAGATCAATGCTGTAATTGACACTTTGTAAATTGAAATCTTACCTTTATATTAGTTTGTTCTGTCAGGTTTGTGAACAGTCAATATTAATTAAAAGGTAATTAAATTCATTCAATTCCATGCTAGATTAGGGTTAGATATAAATAAAATAAAGACCCTTATGACCTCAGACACTTTCCAATGATTTGCCAATCTGTCCTGCGAACTTCATTCAATCCTATGGAAAGCACAACTTTACAACTTCTTGCAATAGCAAGGTAGTGGCAGTTACTGGGAGCTGAGGCGATCATGTTTATCATTCAACTGTATAAGTGAGCTGGATGTTCAAGGGCACTGTAGGATTTACTGGAGTATTAACAAGTGATTAAAAGGTAAATCTGACTACAGTGCCAAGTTTGCTTCAACCATAATTGGGTTAAGCTAGTTCTGTATTCACAGAAAACTGACTATGGTTTCTTTGACAAATAGATTAATACACAGTGTTATGGTCTAGGCCAGACCACTCAAAACATTCTTAAGCAGGCAGCCCAGACCATAACTTTGTAATTTGTTTTGGTAAGTGCACAGTGAACGTTACCTGGATTAATTAACGAGGTTGACAGTCAGGTTTAAAACAAACAAAAGAATTATTCACAACATTACACAATGAAACATGAAGATCATTATAAAGAACCCCTACAGAACTCAGTCTATCCAAGCTAAACTTAATTATGCTGTTCCGGATACACAAAACAATCCAATAAGTATACCTCCCCTTTAAAACTCAGTGCAAAAAAAGGGTCAGATGCTTACAGGTCGACATTAGAAGGGCAGAAGAGTGTGTTTCCACTCAACTCACTGTTGAACTCTGGACCAGTTCTGGACTGAACTAAATGCTCAGTTCAGTTAGAGAGCTGACCACTCCCTTTCATTCTACAGGTCACTTCTAAAACATCACCACTTTGACCTGAAGTCTCATCCCTTTTACATAGAAACAAAAGGCCTCTCAAAATCCTTTTCATCTCTGTACCAAACCAGACTAATCAGAGCCCAGCCTGGTTTATTACCCCTCTGAAAAAATTAAGGACAGAGTCTCCTTGAGCCAAGGAACAGCTTTTAGAAAAAAAAGACTAGCTTTGTGACAGCAATCGTACAGTACTCTATCAAAGCCACTTTCACCATATAAAACATTTTCTAACCTAGTCCATCCAGTTTGATTATGCCTTAAATGTTTCCCTATTCTAATAAGATGAGGAAGCCAGCATCTTCTCTATTAACTCTTTTAAAGGAACCCCATCGTGTGAGAACAAGCACATTAAGCAGGGAAAAAAAAACCTGCTCATTCTTTTCATAGATTAAAGCATGTTTGTCTTGATAAAATATTTTTGTGCTGATAAAATATTCCACTTCATGGCTTGGTTGAAAAGAGCAATTTAAATAAATTCCAGCTAGAGTCTCCTAACCTTGAATTGAAAACTTGTGATTGTAATCTGCTGTTCTGAACTTCTGGGCAACTTGAAAGTTATCACATTGTGGTGAAAGTTACAGAATAATCTCTCATTTATGATACCTGGCCATGGGTCTTAAGATCCCATGGCAGTTTGATGTACATTTGAGGAGAAATAAAAATAAAAATTTAGTACACAAACCTCAGTTTCTAGGTATTTTTTTGCCTTCACGTCATAGATTAACGAGCCATAAGGCAGCCAAATGCTATATTGACCTTCAATCAGAGGTCGGTGAATCTTTGACCTTAACAAAGATTGTTATGTACAGCAATAAAGATGTTTCAGTGCAACAGTATAGATCCTGGGTGTAGCCACACCCGAGTGTTGTGTACAGTCTTGGTCGCCTTATCTCTGGAGGAATACACTTGACATGGAGGGAGTGTGATCGAGCTTCATTGACATAATCCTTGGAATTATGGGGTTACTTTTTGAGGAGAGATAGAAACAACTAGGTTGTATTAAGTTTTGAGGAATTAATGGTGAGCTCATCAAGCTTTGAATATTCTTACAGGGTGTGACTGGTGAATATAGATAAATTCCCCGTCTGGAGGGTCCAGGACCAAATAATCTCATTTCAAGGGGAAGTCATTTAAGACTGAGATGAGGAGCAATTTCTTTATTCAGAGAATGATGAATTTTTGACATTTTCAACCCCAGCGCACAATGGAACCTCAGTTATTGAGCAGGTTGAGATAGTGATCTTTGGTCCGTTGATGACATCAAAGGGAATTGAGGATTGTATCGAAAAGTGGTGTCAATTATACCTGATCAGCCATGATGTAAATGGATGATAGGAGAAGGTTCAAAGACTTACTCCTGACCCATGTTCCTATTTTTGCTCTTGTATGAGCAGTGAGTTGAGATATATAAGTTTACCTTCAAATTACAACTTTACAACACCTGAAATAGTTGAAAATTAGAGTGTTTACTTTTCCAAACTGTAACCTTGAGTGACTGAACTATTATTTTGGTTCATGGATTTTGGTTAATTGGCCTAAATTGATGTTCACAGAATATTGGTTAGCAAGACTTTGCAGGATTGACTATTCTGGGATGACTTGACTCTTTTTATCTTCTGATGACTAGGCTGTTGCTGATTGACATTTTGAGCTGTCACTTGTTTGCAACGTTAACTGAGATCCCATGATAATATTTGAGAAAGAGCATGAGGTTCTCCAATGGCTTAGCCCACATTTGTTCCTCAGTCAACCTCTCTGCAAAAGGTTAACTGGGCAGTTATCACAATGTATTTTAAATTCAAATTGCTCCAAGGTTTGTGTAAAGGTTTGTAGCTCGGGTGCCAGTTGTCAAGGTTGTGGGTATGTTTGCTGAGCTGGGAAGCTGATTTGCAGGCGTTTCATCCCCTTAGTTGACATCCTCAGTGCTTTGGAGCCTCGTGAAGCTCTGCTGTACTGTGTCTTCTGGAATTTATTTGGTTCCGTTTCTGCTGCTACCGGTTGTCAGTTCCAGTTGTTCGTTGTAGCGGCTGGTGTATTGGGTCCAGGTCTGTGTGTTTGTTCATGGAGTCAGTGGATGAATGCATTGCCTCTAGAACTTTGCTTGCTGTCATCTGTTTAGCTTCTCCTGTGATCATTGTGTTCTCCTGGTCAAATTTGTGGTCCTTGTCATCTGTGTATATGGCTACGAGGGACAGCAGGTCATGGCATTTAGTGGCTAGTTGGTGTTCGTGGATGCGGATTGCTAGCGTAGACCTAGACTCAATATACCCATCACTACAACAAACTACAGGAACCAGCAACTGGAAGCAGCAGGGACAAACCAAATAAATCCCAGAAGACACAGTACAGCAGCGCTTCACAGGAGGCTCCAAAGCTTTGAAGATGTCACTGAGACAAGGGACGAACCGGCTGCAAAGGAACTTCAAGCTCAAATTACTTGTTTTAACTTTTAATGGGAGTTGAATTTGTGTAGAGCCTTCATTACTACGCAGTTGCATTTAAACCTTCCAACCACATTATGCTTTGTTGATTTACAATGTACAGCTTTATATGTTGTTCAACTCAAGGAATATAAATCATCAGTGCCAATTATTACAATGTATAACTAGGTAAAACAATGTACTCCTGCAGAATGATTTGAAGATTACTTTGTTAATAAACTATGCCATGAACTTTGAAAGCATGCTGGCAGTGTGGAAGTGAAACAAAGTCTGGCAGTGTTTCTGAAAAGAAAAGATGGGTGAATATTTTGAGTTCAAGTCTTTTCTCAGACTAACTTTCTTCTGCATCTCCAGATGCTGAGGACCTGTTAGTTATTGAACATAGAACAACACAGCACAGTACAAGCCGTTCAGCACACAATATTGTGCCAAGCATTTACATTAATCTCCGATCAAGGTAAAAACAATGACTGCAGATGCTGAAAACCAAATACTGGATTAGTGGTGCTGGAAGAGCACAGCAGTTCAGGCAGCATCCAACGAGCAGCGAAATCGACGCTATCTTATCTCTCCATGCTTCAGGCTCACTGCCTTTATTCCTGATGAAGGGCTTTTGCCCGAAACGTCGATTTCGCTGCTTGTTGGATGCTGCCTGAACTGCTGTGCTCTTCCAGCACCACAAATCCAGTAATTAATCTCCGATCAATCTAACCTACAGACCCTTCAGTTTACTGCCATCCATGTGCTTGTCCTGCAGTTGTTTAAATGTCCCTAATGTCTCTGACTCTACTACTACCGCTGGCAGTGCATTCTGCACACCCACCACTCTCTCTGCTTAAAGAACTCACCTCTGACATCTCCCCTGTACCTTCGTCCAGTCACCTTAAAATTATGACCCCTCTTGACAGCTATTTCTGCCCTGGGAAAAGTCTCTGGCTATCTACTCTATCTTTGCCTCTCATTACCTTGTACACCTCTATCAAGTCACCACTCTTCCTTCTCTCTCCAGTGTGAAAAGCCCTACCTCACTTCACCTCTCTTCATAAACAAGCCCTCCAATCCAGGCAGCATCCTGATAAATCTCCTCTGCACCCTGTCTAAAGCATCTCCATCTTTCCTATAATCAGGCGACCAGATCTGAACACAATATTCCAAGTGTGGTCTAACCAGGGTTTTATAGAGCTGCAGCAAAACCTCGCCGCTCTTAAACGCAGTCCCCCTGATAATGAAAGCCAAAACACCATACACTTTCTTCTTAACAATCCTATCAACTTGGGTGGCAAATTTGAGGGATATATGTACATGGACCCCAAGATCCCTCTGTTCCTCTACACTGCCAAGAATCCTATCTTTAACCCTGTATTCCGCATTCAAATTCAACCTTCCAAAATGAATCACTTTGTATTTACCCAGGTTGAACTCCATCTGCCACTTCTCAGGCCATTGCAACAGCCCTCGACACTATTTAAAACACCACTGACCTTTGTGTCATCAGCAAACTTACTAACCCACCCTTGCACTTCTTCATCCAAGTCATTGACAAAAACTACAAAGAACAGAGACCCAAGAACAGATCCCTGTGCGACTCCACTAGTCACCGACTTCCAGATGGAATACTTTCCATCCACTACCACTCACTGTCTTCTTTCGGCTAGCCAATTTTGTATCCAGACAGCCAGATTTCCCTGTATCCCATACCTCCTCACTCTGAATGAGCCTACTTTTGTGGGGAACTTTATCAAATGCCTTACTGAAATCCATGTACACCACATCCACTTCTCAACCTTCATCAACTTGTCTCGTCATGTCCTCAAAGAACTCCAGGCTTGTGAGGCATGACGTGCCCCTCACAAAGCCATGCTGACTATCCCTAATCAAACAGTTCTTCCAAAGAATCATAAATCCTGTCTCTCAGAATCCTTTCCAGTACCTTGCTTACCACAGATGTAAGACAGACTGGTCTGTAATTCACAGGGATTTCCCTATTCCCTTTCTTGAACAGAGGAACAACATTCGCCTCCCTCCAATCAACCAGTAGTACTCCCTTGGAGAATGAGGATGCAAGGATCATCGCCAGAGGCGCAGCAATCTCATTCCTCACTTCCCTTAGTAACCTTGGATATATCTGGTCCAGCCTTGGGAATTATCTATCTTGATGCTTCCCAGAATTTCCAGTCCATCCACTTCCTTAATATCAATCTGTTCAAGCCCATTTACCTAGTCCATGGTGTGCTAACTAGCAACAAGGTCGCTCTAGTCAATACTGAAGCAAAAAACTCAATTAGGGCTCCCCTACCTCTGCAGACTCCAGGGACAAGTTCCCTCCACTATCCCTGATCGGGCCATCTCTCTCTCTCTGATCATTCTCTTATTTCTCACATACGTGTAGAATGACTTTAGGTTTTCCCTAATCTTTCCCACCAAGGCTTTTGCATGCCCCCTTCTAGCTCTCCTCAGTCCAATTTTGAGTTCATTCCTAGCTACCCTGTTATCCTGTAAAGCTATGCCAGATCCTTGTTTCCTCAACCTTAAGAAAGCTTCCTTCTTCCTTTTGACGAGAAGCTCCTCTTCTCTTGTCATCCAAGGCTCCTTCATCTTCCCATTCCTTGCCTGTCTCAGTGGGCCAAAGTTATCCAACTTTCGTAACCAATGCTCTTTAAATGTACACATTTCTGTTGTACATATCTTGTAGAACAATTGTTCCCAATTTATACTCCACAGCTCCTGTCTAATAGCAGTATAATTTCCCCTCCACCAATTAAATACCTTCCCATACTGTCTGTTCCCCTCCCTCTTCATGGCTATGGTAAAGGTGAGGCAGTTGTGGTCACTGGCACCGAAATGCTCTCCCACCGAGAGATCTGACACCTGGCCTGGCTTGTTGCCTTGCACTGAATCCAATATGGCTTCCCCCTAGTCGGCCTATTCGATTTTGAATATATTAACAACCCAGCCTACATAGCCATCTGCAAAGAATTTCAGATTCACTACACTCGTAAATTGCTCATTTATCTTTATATACATATCTAAAATGAGTATTTAGACAGGCAAGTTATTTCCAAGATTTCTCTGTTTTATTTTTAAGTTGTAAATCATTATTTCTTTGTAACTACAGGCCATTTAGCCTAACAAAGGTAATGTTTTGGAATCTGATTCAGGGGTGAGGGGGAGGAATCTAGCAGGCATTCAGAAGATGAGTTTAATTTAATTGAATGGAATGTGATTATTATCCAGCGCAGATTTGTAAAAGGCAGATCATGCTTGACGAATCTAATTGAATTTGTTTTTTGGAGGAGTGGAGCAGGTTGATGAAGGGATTTACATGTGTTTACATGATTTTTAACAAAATCTTACACAAAGTACCACTTACAAGACTTTTTAACAAAAATAAGCCTTATGGATTAGATAGACCAGTGTGCAAATAGGTGAGGAAAATTTGGCTTAAGGACAGCCATGATTGATTTTTCTTTCAGTCTGGAGTTCCATAGGGGTCAATGTGACCACTACTTTCTTTGTTTAACGTGCATTATTTAGAGAGATGTATGAGATGAGATGCATTTTGGCAGAAGGGATGGGGAGAGAATATAGACTCATTGATATAATTCTTAAGAGTGTGCAGGAACAGAGGGACCTTGGGAACTGTGTGCATTGCTGCTTGAAGATAGCTGATTATATTAAGAGAGGGGATAGTAAGTCATGTGGGATCTTGGCTTCATAAGTAAGGGAATGAATGGAAAAGCAGGGCAGGTATAATGAACCTTTATAACAGCTAAGGTTATGGCCTAGATAGAGTTCAATATGGTCACCACGTTTTAGAAAAACTACGTGGGTCCTTGAGTGGAAGCAATGGTTTATGAGCAAGCCCCAGGAATGATGATGTTTTTGGGGTGGGTCGGGGAATGAGGTTTGGAAGGTTGGTCTGGAGAGGAGATTTGACAGGAATGCAAACTTGTGATGGCCTTGAATAAGGTATTGTAGTGTGGAAGGAGGCCACTTATCCTATTGTATATGCACCCGCTCTCCAAATGAGCATCTCACTCAAGGCCATTCTTCTATCTTCTGAATGTTCTGTTTTCAAACAACCATCTAAATTCCTTTGGGTTGAACCTGTCTGCCCTGCACACTCTGTAGTGCAGTGTCAGTTCTGATCACTCAATGAAGAAGCTTTTCCTCATTACTATCTTGCTCCTTTTTACTAATTTCTTTAAAATCTGTGTCTTCTCGCTCTTGATCCTTTTGAGTGAGAGCATTTCATCCTTATTTCCTCTGTCTGTACCTCTTAGTTCCTGAAGCTATGTCCTATGTAACAGAAATGTTTTCTGTATTATAAATATGCCATGAAAATATTTGTGAATTACAGTACATTATTATTTATATTCCAATTGTTTATGTAACATATACTTTTGGCAGTGAACCCTCCTTCATATTAAAAAGCCTACATGACTGACTGTTAACCTGTCTTCATTTCATGGGCTCCCCAGACCACTGTTTCCAATATTAATAGCCATCTTATCTCAAAGTTTATTTTAGTGATCCATATCCTTTGTTCTCAGGCAATGATCCTTCAGTTTTGTGAGTAGGATGACATTCCCTCAAAGGCTGTACAATTAATCAAAGGTGGTAAAATTTTGCAAATGCACTTTAAAAATACGAGTGTTTCCATTGTTGCGATGCTTACACAGCCTCAGTTACACTTGATATTTATAGCTGTGGGACACCAATTACTGACACCATCAATCTCACCATCTTTAGCACCACCTGATTAATTCTTATGCTGGTGTTCTCCAGTCTGCCTCTCATTGATCTTTCACTTTATGTTCAGTATTCCCACTATTCCCCCAGTCTGCCACAAAGTAGAATCCTTCTGCAAAGCCCAGAATTAGACACTGACCCAATTCCTGTAAGTGTGAAGAATGGTTGGACTGCTGTTTCCATCATCTGCCATCTCCAATGTGATGGGACAAGGTCCAGGTTTACAGATTTTGGTAACAAGGTGATGGGGACATGAACTCAGTTTCACGCAGGGAATGGAGATAATGTGGAACTTTGTATATGAGGGTGGTAGATGCAGAAGCAATCTATGACTTTAAAAGAAAATCAGATGGACGGTTAAAGGAATTAAAATGGCTGTGGAGATAAAGTCGGGGAGTGGGATTGACTGTATTGCTCTGAGGATATCTGCCGTGGGCCGGATTGTTGTTATCTGTGCCATGATAACTCTAGAGATCGATATTAATTTTTCTCTTTGTTTAGAGCCTTCCAAACTGTTCAAAACTTCTTGACCATTTTCTTTACCTAGTAAAGCTTTTTCTTCCCTATGTATTTAACAGCAGCAATGTTGTTCAGATGTGTAACCCTCTTGATAATACTGTAACAAAAGTTAGACTTTCTCCGGTAGGTCAAACTTCTCATGTACTTAGAACACATTCTGGAACATTTTGTTACTGTTGCTGAATAAGCAAATTGTTTTCTTTTTTTATTTTGGTTTGTTCATGTAAAGACTGGTAGTGCACACGCTGATTTGCAGCAACAAGTGGAACTAAGGTTGGCACAGTGGCATGTGGTAACATTGAAGTGGGTCTGCTATTTCCTTCTCTATTGAATTGTAACATTGAACTTCCATCATTGATTGGGTGTGGTCTCGACTGCGCAGTTAGCTTGTGTTTTTTTAAAGAATACAATAAATATTATACCAGCTCTATTATACCTCCCTGTTCTGTTTTCTTGTATAGGAGCTCTTTCAGGTATCTAGTCGAAATAATACATTTGTAATTAAGTTGGCAGTACCTGTGTCAAATGTTATAATAGGTGAGCTTTCGATTTTAATAAAGATGAATTTAAAAAATTATATTGGTGCATAGTATTTGAAAATGAATTTAACTTATTGAAGCTCTATCTCTATCTCTAACACCTTGATTACATTATATGGGCCGACCTGAACCAATTGTTAAAATTCACTTGAGAATGTAACTTTTTCAAAAAAGTTCTGGGAGTTACATATGAAAGAACTGAAACCAACATGGTCATTCTAAAAGTGAGAGACTTAACAAACAATCCAGGTATTTTTCAATATATAATTTCAGTTACATCACACTGTAAGCTTTTGCTATAAACTCTGTGTCTTACAATCTTATTCTCCACGACCATCTGATGAAGGAGCCGTGCTCCGAAACCTTCCAAATAAACCTGTTGGGCTATAACCTACAATTGTGTGATTTTTAACTCTGTTTCTCTAATACTACAAACATGAAAATGAAAATACTATTCCAATTGAAAAACTTGCTTAAAACATTAGATTGGACAGAATGTACGTCCCATCAGTGAGCTGATGTTAAAACTACAATTATTTTCACAAAAAAGTTGTTTTACTTTTGGAAAGGAATATTTCACTTCTGTTATCTGGTCCAGCTTTAGAGATTGGTTTGAATTGTGTGTAGCATTGCAGATTTTTTTGTTAGTGTGTGCTTTTGACTCATGAGCTCTGCTACAAGCAGCTAAAACCAGACCAACTGTAGTATAGACATTGAAGCAGTGGTATGTCATGGTACAAGGTACATGGAAGCGGCAGATTCAAACCACTACAAATGCCGGAGGAAAGATCACAGAAGCATTTCACAGGAGGCTCCCAAGCCCTGAGGATGTCACCCAGACAGGGGACAAAACGTCTGCAACACAAATTCCCAGCTCGACGAACAAAACCACAACAACAAGCACCCGAGCTACAAATCTTCTCCCAAACTTTGAACAAGATCTCAATTGAAGCAGATTTATAATTTTGAGTCCTGGCTAGAACATTGAATGAAGATAGTGCATTATTTTGTGTTTTAATGCCTTGTGTTGTGCTATTCCTAAAATCTGGATTTAAGAACAGACAGTGGCAACCATAAAACTATTGCCATCTGTCAGGGGAAAACCCATCTGGTTCACTGCTGGCTTCTCTTGTAGGAAGCTGCTGTCCTCATCTGGTCTGGCATATATGTGACTCCAGACCCACGGCAATGTGGTTGTCTCCGAAATACCCTCTGGGCAATTAGGGACGGGCAATAATTGCTGGCCTAGCCAACAATGCCCTTAGCCTGTGAATGAATAAAAGAAAAAAATCAGTTGTTGATTTGAAAGCTGAGATTGATAGATGTTTGTTATCGAAAGCAGTTGAGGAATGGGGACAAATGTTGGGAGTTTGGAGTTAGGTCATAGATCAACAATGATTTTTATTGAACTCCAGCTCAGGGAACTAAATGGCTTATTACTGTTTCTGTTATCTTGTTTGAGATTCAGTGTTAATATTTTTGTCAATAATTGTAATATTTCCATTTAAACATTACTGCATATGAATATCAAATAAGCAATTGAATTATGAGCAACTATCTTCTTGGTGAAATTAAGCGCGTATAGATGTGAAACTGTTGTAGTTGGTTAGGTTTACCTGCCTAATATATATTAGTGAAATATATCAAAGGACACTTTCCATTGAATTGCACCCTTTGAGTGATTATTCCCTACAACCAGTGGCTATGCATTAATTTTCTAATCATAAAGTTTATGTTTTGACTTGAAGTGTATGGTTGTGCACTTTTACCTAGGTTAAGGACAATGCTAAGGGTATATTTTTCTTGAATAATTCGAGCTGGGAAATGGTCCAGTGGTATATCTGAAGATAAATAAGATACAATTAGATCATATGTATGAAAATAATCTTATTTTCAGAATCTGCTGATGTGCTGCTTCAAACAGTTACTTGTTTTTCCTTCATTAGGATGATTGAGGAGTGTGGGAGAAGAGCGAAGACCATGACCGAGAAGAGGCAGTTATTTATGGATATGAGTGAGTATCTTGTAATTCCAAAATAAAGTCACATGAATTTTGAAGACATAGAGCTGTGTGTAATACTCATTAACACTTCAAAAATGGATGTAATCATTCAAAGTGAGATGTAAAAATGGATTATTTAAAAGCCTATTAATCTGTTATACAGGAGAACAGTCATTTTTGTTTGCAGTGCAGTGACCGAATGGCCAATTGCTGTGGTTTTCGAATCAGGCAAGTTCTCCATTTACACTGCGATATTTCCAGAAATAGAGAATGATTGTGAAAGTTAGATATCTAGAGTCTTTTTTTTTTGCAGCATCACAAAATGGGAGGGAATTAGTCTCAACATGGCTTTAATGTTTTTTTATACTTTTCCATTGCCAATTCAAAAACAACTGAGAAGCTGCAGTTGGTACTTTAGAATGTGGAATGGTGTGTTGAATGGAATCGAGCTGATGTGGAAATTACAGAAATGAGTTGTTTGGCCTAACCATCTTATTTTTCAATTTATCGAGCAAATGTACCTTTGAACCAATCACAAATATATTTATTGTTCCATATTCACTGACCTTTCCTTTAACTGCCCATCCATTCTACTCTAACATGTAGAAATGATCTGTACCACAGACACTGAATGTACATTCCACAATCTCTCTGCTCTGGGGAAATTTTTTAAAAATCATCGTGCTCTCTGCTGTAATGCTGTTTGATTTAGTTCTGAAGTGATCTTTCAATCTCTGGCAAATCTTCTTGTGCCTCCTATTTCCCATCCTATCCTGGTTTGAAATATCACTGTCATATTCATCTGTGGAGATAAGTGGATAGCTCAACCTTTCCACTTGCAGTTTCTGTTCCTCGAGCGACTACAGCATCTGAGTGAAACCGTGCTGTGCCATCTTTTAGTGCACCACCTTTCGACATGTCGGTATTATAGCTGGATTCACCCTTCCATCTCAGCTTGTTTGTCCTGTAGCATTGAGCTTTAATCCATTCAGAATGAAATTATGACTCTTTAAACAAAACTGACCATTTCATGTTTGAAATTGTTTCCAACTACCTCATATTGGCTTATTCAATCACCATGCCCTTTAAATTTCCTTTAATCAGAATTGTTTACACTGCTTCCTAGTTAAACCACCTACAAGTGGAGATACCAGTTCCTCTAGACCTGTATGCAAACTGTTGATGTGCACAGTAAACAAAGAGGTCCTGAGCAAAACACTGCAGGATAATGGTGTACACATTCAACCACTCTGGAAAACTGTCCTCAACTCCATTCTGCTCTTTCCCCTTGAATCTATTTTTATTTTAGTTTTGCTCCCCAAATTCCATAACACTTTAATCTTCTGCACCAATATCCACTGTGGTAACTTGTCTAAGCTGCCTTGAAACATGACATGACACTGTTTTTCTCCCAAATATTTCTGTCATTATCACCTTCAAGAACTTAAGTGGATTAATCAGATAGTACCATAGTAAAGTTATGGTACAGAAAAAGGCCATTCAATCCATCATATCTGCACAAGCCGAGAGGTAAAAAAAGAATCGATCTACTCAAACCAGATAAAGATCCTAGCACCCTATATATGGTAAAGGGGTTCTGCTTCAATTCCTAAAACAGACCAGTGAATTTCAGATACCAACCACCCTCTGGGTAAAAAGATACTTTTTCTTAATTCCCATTTAAGCCTTTTACCAATCACCTTAAATCTGTGTCCCTCAGTAATGTGCTTCTCCACTATAGGTTACAGGTTCATACAATTCTATTTTGTCGAGGCCCCTCGCAATGTTTTACACCTCAATTAAGTCACCTCTTGGCCTCCCATGAGGAAAACAACATTAGCCTATCCAATCTTATCACGTTGTTGCAATTTTCAAACTTTGACAACACTGTTGTAAATCTCTTGCATACTCTTGCCAGGCTAATTATTTCCTTTCAATAATATAACGATTAGATCTGTACCCAACGTTCCTGCTGTGGCCTAACCAGCATTTTATTCTGCTCCAGTGTGAAATCCTGCTTTTGAATTCTGTTCCTCATCCAATAAAGGAAAGCATTCCATATGCCTACTTTACTGCCTTTATCTACCTGATCAGTCCCTGTTAAGAGACTGCGGGCATGCACTCTAAGGTCTCCCACTTCCTCTAGTCTTTTAAATATCCTCCTGTTTCTGGTGTATTGTATTTTCTCTCCCCAGATGCATTAACACTCACTTTTTCACATTGAATTATATTTGCCAGTTTTCCACCCACTCGCCCATTAATATTGTGCTGCTGCTGATAGCTATCCTCTTCACTGTCAATTTTGTGACCAATTTTTGTGTCATCTGTAAGTTTTGGAATCATGCCTCCCATTTTGAAGCCCAAATCATTAACACAGATGACAACTAGCAAGAGGGACTAAGCCTTGTGCAATGTGCCTGGGAGCTGCTTTCCATTTGTAAAAACATCCATTGTTTCCTGTCGCTGAACCAATTAAAGATCCAATTCATCACATTGCTCTCTATTCTATTGGCTTTTACCCTTCTGACTAGTCTGCCTTACAGGACCTTTTCCAATGCCCTCTGAAAACCCATGTAGCTTCATCCACTGAATGGCAGCATGGTGGCTCAGTGGTTAGAGCTGCTGCTTACAGTGCCAGAGACCTGGGTTCGATTCCAGCCTTGAGCAACTGTCAGTGTGGAGTTTGCACATTCTCCTCATGGGTTTCCACTAGGTGCTCTGGTTTCTTCCTATAGATGTGTGGTTGAGGTAGATTGGCCATGCTAAGTTGCCAATAGTTTTCATGGATGTCCAGGCTAGGTGGGTCAACTATAGGCAATGCAGCGTAAGAGGGATAAGGTTGGAGGCTGGATCTGGATGGGATGTTCTTTGGAGGGTTGGTGTAGACTCGATGGGCCAAATGGCCTGCTTCTGCACTGTGAGGATTCTAATAACTACTCTCCTCAATCCTCCTTGTTACTACTTCCAAAAAATTCAATTAAGTTAGTTAGACATGAACTCTTAACAAACAATGCTATGTAGCACTGATTAATCCTTTCTAAGTGGTGCCATTTCAAACAATGGTACAGCATCTATCTACCTACTAAAATCTGTATTTGTTCTTTAGATATTTTATAATTTCATATTTCGTAAAAGGTGCAAACATTTCACGAAGTAAGTGTTGAATGTACTGACCTGTAATTAACGTAGAACGTTACAGCGCAGTACAGGCCCTTCGGCCCTCGATGTTGCGCCGACCTATGAAATTAATCTGATGCCCATCTTACCTACATCGTTCCATTATTATCCATATGTATGTCCAATGCCCATTTAAATGCCCTTAACATTGGCGCGTCTACTAGTATTGCAGGCAGGCCATTCTACAGCCCTAGTACTCTGCGGGAAGAAACTACCCCACTACTCTTGACCCACTCCAATTTGCCTATTGGACTAACAGATCCATGTCAGGTGCCATATCACTTGCCCTTCACTCCTACCTAGAACATCTTGACACCATGAACAGCTATGTAAGAATCTGACTCATTGACTACAGTTCAGCCTTTAACACTATTATCCCCTCAAGACTGATTACTAAACTTAGTGATCTCAGACTAAGCCCCACTCTCTGCAACTGGATCCTCAGTTTCCTGACCCACAGGCCACAATCAGTGAAGATTGGGGACAACATTTTATCCTCACTAACACTCAACACTGGAGTCCCCCAGGTGTGCGTACTCAGCCCACTACTGTACTCACTGTATACCCATGACTCTCGCCAAATACCAGACTAATGCCATTTACAAGTTCGCTGATGACCCCACCATAGTTGTTCAAATCTCAGATCGTGACAGAACAGACTACAGATGGGAGGTGGAAGACCTGGAAAAATGGTGCAGTGAGAACAACCTAGCTCTCAATGCTGGCAAAACCAAGGAGTCCATTATTGACTTACAATGGGATGTTACTCATGCCCCCCTACACACTAACAGCACAGAGGTGGAACGAGTGGAGAGTGTCAAGCTCCTGGGAGTGGTCATCCACAACAAGCTTTCTTGGACTCATGTGGACGCACTGGTTACAAAGGCCCAACAATGTCTCTTCCTCAGGCAGCTGAGGAAATTTGGCATGACGGTGAATACCCTTGCCAACTTTTATAGGTGCGCCATCGAGAGCATTCCGTTTGGATGTATTACTATCTGGTATGGCAACTGTACCATTCAAGATTGGAGACGGTTACAGAGAGTGGTGAATTCGCCCCGGACAATCACTAAGGCCAATCTCCCATCTGTAGAATCCATCTACCAGGCCCGCTGTTGAGGAAAGGCTGCCAGCATTCTCAAAGATCCATCCCACCCTGACAATGTTTTTCTACTACCTCTACCATCGGGGAGAAGGTACAGAAGCCTGGACACACACACACCAGCTGGTTTAGAAACAGTTTCTACCTGACTGTTGTTAGAATACTGAATGGACTCACAAACTCTTAACATTCGCCTGTACCTGTGTTTTTGTTTTTGCTGCTGTTTACCTATTATTTACTTATCTATGTTACTTAATTGCCTGTATTGCTCACAAGACAAAGCTTTTCCCTGTGCATTGGTACACTTGACAATAAATTCAATTCAGTTCAATGCACTCCTTTTGCCACTTCTCAGCCCAGCTCTGCATCTCACCTATGTTCTTCTGTAACTCACAACATTTCTTTGGCATTGTCCACAACTCTGCCTACCTTAGTGTCATCTGCAAATTTACTAACCCATCCTTCTACGCCCACCTCCAGATCATTTATAAAAGTGGCAAACAGCAGTGGTCCCAAAACAGATCCTTGCGACACACCACTGGTTACTGAGCTCCACGATGAACATTTCCCAACAATCACCACCCTCTGTCATCTTTCAGCTAGCCAATTTCTGATCCAAACCGCTAAATTACCTCCAATCCTGAAACTCTGTTTTTTTTGTGCAATAGCCCACTGTGTGGAACCATATCAAACACCTTACTGAAATCCATGTACGCCACAACAACCGCTTTCCCTTCATCCACCTGTTTTGTCATCTTCTCGAAGAACTCCGTAAGGTTTGTGAGGCATGACCTACCCTTCACAAAACAGTGTTGATGGTCCTGAATCAAATTATTCCTTTCCAGATCATTATTAATCCTATCTCTCAAAACCTCCCAACACCTTACCCATAACCAAAGTAAGGTTCACTGGCCTATAATTACCAGGGTTGTCCCGACTTCCCTTCTTAAACAAGGGAACGTTTTGCTATCCTCCAGTCTTTTGGCACTACTCCTGTCAACAATGATGACCTAAAGATCAAAGCCAAAGGCTCAGCAGTCTCCTCCCTGGCTTCTCAGAGAATTTAAGGATAAATCCCATCTGGCCCAGGGGACTTATCTATCTTCAGATCTGCCAAAATTGGAAAAGCCTCCTCTTTGTCATCCTCAATCCCATCTAATCTAGTCGCCTATATCCCCGTATTCTCACTAACATTGCCCTTTTCCGATGTGAATACTGATGAAAAGTATTCATTAAGTGCTTCCCCTATGTCCTCTGATTCCACATGCAACTTTCCACTACTATCTTTGATTGGGCCTAATCTTACTCTAATCATTCTTTTATTCCTGACACATCTATAGAAGGCCTTAGGGGTTTCCTTGATCCTATCGACCAATAACTTTTCATGTCCCCTCCTGGATGATCTTAGCACTTTCCTTAGATCCTGACATAAAAACAGATACTCAGCAGGTCTACCAGCGTTTGTGAAGGGAGAAACAGAATTAATGTTTTGAATCCAATATGACTCTTCGGAACTGAAAAGGGACAGAAATGTAATGGATTTTATGTTCTGGGGTTAGGAATGGGTGTGCACTGTGAAGAGCCAATGGAACAGAGGGTTAAGGAAAAATGAGGGGGCAAGGGGAGTCCAAAAGAACAAAAGACCAGGGGAGTACTACACGTTGTAGAGAATGTACAGAACATAGATCCAGAGGAGAATATGTCAGCTGTAACTGAAAGCAAAGCCATGAAATCAAGTTACAGGCAATAAAGAGAAAGAAAATACCAAAATTGAGGGGAGTGTTCTTGATCTGAAGTGATTGAGTTCAATGTTGAGTCCTGAAGGCTATGAAGTGCCAAAACAACAGGATATACTGTATCTCAAACTTGTATTGGGCTTTGCTGGAGAGCTTCTGTAGACCTAATACAAAGGTGAGCATGAGAACAAGGTGGTGTCATGCAATGGCAAGTGACTAGAAGGTCAAGGACCATATTTACAGACTCAGTGGAGGCTTCCTGCAGAGCTGTCTACTTGGACCCTGTTTGGTCAGGCCTTTCCATTTGAAAGCAGGGATTACAATAGTCACTCTTCTTTCTTCTGGCATAATCCAGTTTCTGATAGAAATTTAATCTATTTGCAATTTTTAACATTTCATTATTATGTACTTGATAATTGTGAATTTTCTTTCAACTGGAATGATTGTCACAAATGAAGACCAAAGGTGAATATCCTGAGATGAATGATCAAACCATTAGCCAATCAAGAGATTGGGCTCCACTGCCAGGAATGAGACTTGAACTCACAATCCTTCTAGCAGGAAGTTAAAAATCTCACAACACCAGGTTATAGTCCTTCATCAGCGACACTCCGAAAGCTAGTGTGCTTCCAATTAAACCTGTTGGACTATAACCTGGCATTGTGTGATTTTTTAACTTTGTCCACCCCAGTCCAACGCCGGCATCTCCAAATCGTGACCATTCAGAAACATCTCTTAGTGGAGCAATTTGCAGATAATGAACAAAAAGACCTTGGTGTATAAGTCCATTAGTCACTGAAGCTGACAGGGAGTGTGATGGTGACATATGAAATACTTACCTTTATTAGCCAGGGTGTAGAATATAAGAGCAATGAAGGCTAATATAACTTGGGTCAGGCTACAGTGGGCTGGAGTACAGTATGCAGTTCTGGTTGTCACTCTATTGGAAGGATATGATTGTGTTGAAGAGGGTAGAGAGGAGATTCACCAGGATGTGGCCTGGGATGGAAAGTCTCAGTGATGAGGAGAGACTCGAAAGGCTGGGTATGCTCTCCCAGAAACGGAGGAGGCTGACCGCGATCTGGTTCAGATAAACATAATAATAAGAGGCAAAGGCAGGATAGATCATGAGAACCTCTTTCCCCATAGCAGACATGTCTGAGACCAGAGGGCACTGGTTTAAGGTGAGGAGCAAGTGGTTTAGTTCTGAGAGAAAGTTTTCACATGAAGGGTGGTGTGCTGCCTGAGAGGGTGGTGGAGACAGATACTCTCAACATTTAAGTGTCTGGCTGAGCACATACGTCAGGGCATAGTCGGCTGTGGGCCAAGTGCAGGTAACTGGGATTAGTGTAGTTTGGTGTTTGTTGGTTAGCATTGACATGATGGGCCAAAGGGCCTGTGTTTTTGCTATGTGTCTCTGACTATGACTCTGATTGAATGATACCAGGTTTGAAAAGGAGAAGGGAAAGTTAAGCACCAAGCTATTAAAGTTAAGTAAAGCAAACTTCAAAGAAATGAAAATTCCTTTGGGCACTGTCAAACGGACTGAGGTGTTAATAGGGAAATGTGCAGACAAACAGTGGGAAGTATTCAAAGAAGTATTTGCTTCAACATAAACCCAGTATAGAGTCAAAACATGTGGTGCTGGAAAAACACAGCCAGCCAGAAGCAGGAGAGTCGACGTTTTGAGCATAAGCCCTTCATCAGGAATATTTCTCCACTGAGTCCGGTGTAAAGTTTGCAGGTGTACAGTTCAGCAACCATGGTCACCCCGACAGATGGAGGAGGAACAGGTTAAACAGCAAGTCTTATAAAATGCAAGGAAAAATAGAAAGAAAGTCATGTACAAAAAGGGAACATAAAAAACAAGCTGAGTGATTTCAAAGGTGAGTGTTAAAATTTTATAAATGTATTGAGAGAAAGAGCAGTGAACATTACAATATTTCTTTACAGTTGAAGGAAGTGAGAAAGAAAGTGATGACAAATCTCTCATTTCAGAATTTGTGCAGAATTCACAAAAATATCTATCATCTGAGAGAAGGTGCAAGTATCAGTCGTAGAACAAGGTAAGTACGGGTTTGTAAGTGTAGTTAATTTCTTAATAAACCAGTGAGTGTTCTGGACTAGGGAGTATTTCCATGGACTTGCAGCGTCACTAATAATGTTATACATAAGTGATTAAAGCAAATGTTAGAATGCACAAAATTGGATACGACTGCAGAACATGGAATGATAATTGGTTGGGAGATTGGATGTAGAATGGGAATATAAACTTTGTTGGCACAGTGTAACAGATACTAATGTCTATCCTGGACCCATAGCTTTCTCCCCCATTAATGATTTAGATTGAGGAGCACTGATTTTATAAAGTATTAAAGACCAACTGAGTGAGCAAACCTATAACAGTAAAGTCTGGTTACTTTGAACCTGAATTCGACCAATCAAGATATGTTCTTGGTTATTTACTCACATACTAATTATTTTTACACTCAACTGCATTGCACAACATCTGCTATACAGCTTTGCTAATTATTTCCATTAACCTAGTTTGGAAAAGATTGTTCAAATGGAAGTTTTTTAAACACATGAGCATTTCAATATTTCATTCACTTCGCTTCAGAATAACAGGAAGTGAAGGGAGACTTCTGTTTCCCAAGAAATTCCCTAAATATTTCTTGGGAATCAATTTGTTAATCAAGATCTGAATAAAGCAAAGGATCTTCACCTGGACACAAGGCATGTTGTGACATTGAGAGCATGTTGAAAGATTGCTGCGATTTGTCATTCACTGCCTGTTTTGATGCCAATTGCAGTAGGTTTTACTTTGGCCTTTAAAGGCTGGTCAGCCAGAGATGTTCTGGCCTTGTCTCAGGTAACGATCTTCAAAAAATAATATTGCAATTTCACTGATGTGTGAGCATTTTGTTTGATTTCTTTATGGTATTAATGAAAAAAAAAATTCCTGCAGGTGAACAATTGAAGTTTATTCTCATTTTTTTCCAATATTGAGTTACTCAATGTCATTAGGTAGCACTGAGGGTACAGTAATTAATACCCTTGGCTATGAGATGGGGAGACCTTCCAAAATTCTTGCTTCCCTGTTGGAGAGCGTACACACACATTGCTTTTGCATGCAGCTGGATCTTCAATAACACCTTGTTTGGAGAAATTGAACATGCTGACAAGTTAAAATGTGTAGTTAACTGGTATCCACTCTGTTATGTGTATTTTTGAGAGAAACTTTGAAATGAAAGGAAAACTAAAGCAAGGAAAGAAGATGTATTAAAAAGGAAATTACCAAATTGCATTATAAGACTTTGTCCAAACAGGGACAAAAAAATCTAAGATGAAACATTGGGAGAGTCAGTTCATGAGCTGAACAAAACATTTGACTGAGTGTGATGTCAAGGAGCTCATGGAGAATTTGAAGTCAAGGTGAATGAGAGAGATATACTCTTGGGGGGGGAAAGGAAGGTAGATAAGGCTGGAGCCCTATCATCTCAGCACCAGGTCATTCCAGAAGATATCCAAGGCCTGACCATCTTCAACTGTTGCATCAGTGCCAATCCCTCCATCACAAGATCAGAAATGCGAATATTTACTGCTGAGTGCAGATTGTTTGTGGCTCCTCAGGTAATGAATCAGCCCATGCCAGTCCACCACTGGAAAATGTTCACTCTTGAGCTGATCAGTGGCAACATGTCACACAAAATGGCAGCCAATGACTATTTCCAAGATGAAGTAATCCAACTACCCCCTTTGATCTTCAGTAGCATTATCATTGTTGAATCCTTCATCATCAATATTCACATGCACCATTGATTAGAAAATTAAATTAATCAGCTGCATAAATAATGAGGCCTGCGGGGTAGATCAGAGGCTGGGTATTCTGCAGTGCGTGACTCACATTTTGACTTCCTAAAGCCTGTACAAGTCAGGAATGCAATGGAGTACTATTCATTCGGCTGGATGGGATAGCTGAACACCAGGGCGATGTTGCTTCCTTGATTGACGTCCAATCCATACCTTAAACAATTACCTCTCCTACCTCTGACGCATACTGGCTGCTATCTATAAGATGCACTGTTGAAGCTCACTGAAGCCTCTCGGACTGCACTATCCCCAGAAGGAAGAGGGCAGCTGGTATATAGGAAAACTACCATCTGGAAGTGTCCCTCCCATCCTTGTAGCACAGTAACATGTAGCTAAATGTGTGAAATTGTCTTCACGGTCACAATGCTAGAAATCACTCCTTAAAAGGTTCTGCTGCAGTACTGTTACCATAGACTACAGCAGTTCAAAAAGGTGACCAACCATTTCCTTTCAAAGGGCAATACGTTTTCAGCTTTCCAGCTGCACTTGCATCCCAGGAATGAATTAAAGAAATGCCAAGAGTGAGAGAGAATTTAACACTGTGCACTGTGTTTAAAAAAAATGATTTGCAAGCAAGATGGGTAAAATGGCATTATTAACAATATAATTTTGATATGGTGAATTTGGGGAGAATCTTTTATCAAAGATCATAAAAATGCTAGTGAAAATTGTGAACAAGTGAAGACTTTTTTGTGTAATCAAATTACTTTTATAATAACTTACAGTTGATAATGCCATGAATTGTTTACGTTTTAATTCGTTATTCATGGAGAAACTGGGCAAAAGTAGAAACTAGTAGAAATCCATGAAAAATGCAGAATGTAACAAACATGAAACATTTTAAAGAATCTTTCCTTGTTCTTCAATTACTGTATTGTGGGAGCTGTGACAAAGTGTAGCCTTGGGGTTACACAAGAATTAGGAGCAGGAATAGCCTGTTGAACCACTCAATAAGATCACAGCTGATCTGATGTTGGCCGTAACTCCCCTCTTCTGATTGCCCCTTCATAAAAGTCTATGCAACTCAGCCTTGATGATATCCAGGTGATACGGCCTCCAGCTTTTTGGGGAAGAGAATTCCACTGACACATTGTCCTCGGAGAGACAATATTCTTGTCTTAGTCTTCAGTCAGAGACCCTAATTTTTAATCTCTGGCCGATGGTTCTAGACTCTGCCCACTGTGAAAAAAAAACCTCCTCCTAACATGTACCATCTCAAATCCCTGTGTTTTAATAAATCACTCTGTGGCTCCTCAGGAAATTAGACAGACCATTCCTGTGCATAAAACCTGGATAATATTCATTATTTTAAATTCAAATTGAGATGAGCTCAATCTACTCAATTTTCCTCGAGAGATGACACTTCCATCCCAGCAATCGTCTGATCTGCTTATAATTATGCACTTTTGTAAATGACGGGACTAGCACCACAGTGCTCTAGATATGATTACGCTCAGACCCTGTATAACTTCAATAACACTTCATATTTTGATAGTCCATTCTGCGCCCCCCCCCAATAGACATCCACATTCTATTTGCCATCTGAATCACTTGCAACATCTACATACCAACATTCTGTGATCCATGTACCAACTTATTGTGAACAATGGAATTCTGTGATCCCTTTCCGTTTAAAAACCACGCTGCTTTTCTGTCTGCACAAATGGGCAAGTTCACATCTTCCATCATCTGCCAAATGTTTGCCCCCTCAGCAACCAATCAAATTGACAATTTATAGACATTTTTTATAACCTCTTGGAATTTACAATCGGTATCAATATAAGAATGAAAGTCACTGAGGCCCCAGTGCTGGACCCTGTGTCACTCCACCAATTACATTTTCCATTTCTAAAAATTGTTAGTTGTTCCCTTTTTTTTGCTCCCTTTGTTTGTAAAAGCTAACCCAATCCGCGATACTTCATCATCACCAAACATAACCCCGACACCGCGGACTCTGATCATACATAACCCTGACGCCACGAGCTCTGATCGTACATAACCCCGACACCGTGAGCTCTGATCATACATAACCCCGACACCGCGAGCTCTGATCATACATAACCCCCACACCGCGGGCTCTGATCATACATAACCCCCGACACCGCGATCTCTGATCATACATAACCCCGACACCGTGAGCTCTGATCATACATAACCCCGACACCGCGGACTCTGATCTTACATAACCCCGACACCGCGATCTCTGATCGTACATAACCCCCGACACCGTGAGCTCTGATCGTACATAACCCCGACACCGCGATCTCTGATCATACATAACCCCGACACCGTGAGCTCTGATCATACATAACCCCGACACCGTGAGCTCTGATCATACATAACCCCGACACCGCGATCTCTGATCATACATAACCCTGACACCGCGATCTCTGATCATACATAACCCCCGACACCGCGGACTGTGATCATACATAACCCCCGACACCGCGGACTGTGATCATACATAACCCCGACACCGCGGGCTCTGATCATACATAACCCCGACACCGCGGGCTCTGATCATACATAACCCCGACACCGCGGGCTCTGATCATACATAACCCTGACACCGCGAGCTCTGATCATACATAACCCCGACACCGTGAGCTCTGATCGTACATAACCCCGACACCGTGAGCTCTGATCGTACATAACCCCGACACCGCGGACTCTGATCGTACATAACCCCGACACCGCGAGCTCTGATCATACATAATCCCGACACCGTGAGCTCCGATCGTACATAACCCCGACAATGAGAGCTCTGATTCCGGGCGGTGATGTTTTAATGTGATGCTATCAAATATCTTTTTGATGGTGAAGTTAGAAACAAAATACCCATTCAAGTTTTGCCATTTCACTCTCCATTATTAATTCTACCGTGTCATTCTTGAAGTGACTAATATTTGCTTTAATTCCTTGTTTTGATTTTAATTGTTGAAGCTGTTATCAAATCCTGTAGTATTTCCGGTTAGGCTTCTCTTGTACTTTGCATTTTTTCAATTTGATGTTGAATATAACTTTTGAATCTTTATCACAGAACGTCTGTTCATCTCCTAGAATCTTTCTCTCACTAAAATTTAATCTTTTAAAATTATATTCATATCACTCGATGTCTTCTTTGTTTTGTTTTTGGCCCACCAGCTAATCTTCCCTCTGTGCTAAATTTACTCCCAACACCACATGCTTTGAGTTTGTCAGATAGCATTTTATGTGGAACCTTGTCCAATACCTTCCAGAAATCCAACTGTGACAGTGGGTCCATAATGCTTGATACTCATTAGGGCTTAAGAAGACTGTGCCCTTTCAGCAGATGGTATGTGGTTCAGTTGGAGCTATGTGAATGATGGTGGAATGCAGCTATCACTCTGTTACACAAGTCTTTGAAGTCACACGTTCAACTCTTTCAACTTATTTACTGATCTTACTTGTGGCTCAGGCAGTATTCCCCAGAAAAGTAAGGCTCTTGTATAATTTTTAGATTAAATTAGATTCCCTCCAGTGCCGAAACAGGCCCTTCGACCCAAACTGTCCACCCTGACCCTCCGAAGAGTAACCCACCCAGACCCATTTCCCTTTGACTAATGCATCCAATATTATGGGCAATTTAGCATGGCCAATTCACCTGGCCTGCACATCTTTGGACTGGGGGAGGAAACCGGAGCACCCAGAGGAAACCCATGCAAATACGGGGAGAATGTGCAAACTCCACACAGACAGTTGCCCGATGCTGGAATCGAACCTGGGACCTTGGTGCTGTGAGGCAGTAGTGCTAACCACTGAGCCACCAGGCTGCCACCCCTTATTTTTCTACTATGGCACTTCGGCCCTCACAATCATGAAGCAAAAACTCTTAACCTGGACCTAGTTATGTTATTGATACTATATGGATGACCATACTGCAAGAGATTTCCAAACCTCTTTTCCTTTGTGTGTTAAAGAACTTCCTAACATCTCTCCTGAATGGTCTAGCCCTAATTATCAGACAATGCTCCTCTAGATTCCCCAACCACTGGAAATAGATTTTCTACCCTGTCTTTTCCTGTTAATATCCTGAAGATTTTAATCAGATTACTCCTTACCCTCCTAGATATTTGAGAAAACAGGGCTACTTTGTATAATTTCTCCTCATAACCTAACCCCTGAAGTCCAGGTATTGTTGTTGCAAACCTACAGCGTACTCCTTCCCAGGCCAACAAATTCTTCTGAAGGTGTGGTGGTCTGATGTGTCATCGGCATAGTTGGATTTACTATGATTTTCTATGCTATTATCCAAGTGCTGTAAAAAGAGACACGTCATCCTTACCTGGTTGGAGCTACATGTGACTCCAGACCCACAGCAATGTGGTTAACTCTAGCTGCCCTGTGAAAGGTCCCCTCAGGCTACTGGAGTTTCAGAGGAATTGGTGATGAGAAAGGATGTTGTCTCAGCCAGCGACACTCTCACCCTGAAGATCGAGTGGTATAAATGCCTCCTGGAGGAAGGTTCTCGGGTAATGTTTTCCCACCCTGAGTGTGAATTGCAAACTCCAGCTCATTAGCCAGAAGCCAAAATTCCTTCAGATGCAGCAACTTCCTGTCGATATGGTTTCCGGGGACTGCCCTGGATGCACAAGTTCCCACGTCATACAGCTATCCTGCTGTGTTTGTTATGTTTTATTTAACTAATGAGGTTTAGGAATATCATTCATAAATTATCTGTAGTTGTATTAAGTGGGTTTCCAAGCTAAGTTATAGATATAATGCAGTGCTGATATCTCCCTGGTATGGGTTTAAACCACTTCCCCCTCTCCCTTTTTCAAGGGAACACAAAAGGTTTCAAACACACCATGCACTGCCCGACCTGCTCGTCCAATCACTGCTTCCAGGCTTCAGCTCTCAAACCCACTGGTGCCCTTTGGCTCCCTCGGCATATATTCTCCTATTACATAAGAGGTCAGAACTATACCTTCTCCCCCACTTTACTAAATTCCCAGGCACTCCAGCAATTTCTCTCACTTTTTCAAGGTATAATCATTCATCAGCTGCGAGCTTTATGCTTGGTTATTTCTCTGTACGTAATGATTTAAATTGCTGGGCTAACTCAAACCTTTCACTGCCATACATTGAGCACAATGTAGGGGGTGATGGATTCTCAGGGGATTGTAGCATGAACAGCCAGGTTACTGGTATAGAGACAGGCTCTAATGTATTGAGGGGTATGTCGGGTTCGAAATGATCGATTGTGATAGGGGACTCTCTAGTCCGAGGTACAGACAGACGTTTCTGTGGCCAGCAGCAAAAAGCAGAATGGTGTGTTGTTTTCATGGTGCCAGGATCAAGGATGTCTCCGAGAGGGTGCAGAATGTTCTCATGGGAGAGAGGGGCCAGCAAGAAGTTGGAACTCATGACATCAGAAGGGAAAAGGTTAAGATTCTGAAGGGAGAATATAGAGAGTTAGGCAGGAATTTAAAGAGGACGTGCTTGAGGGTAGTAAAATCTGGATTACTCCCAGTGCTACAAGCTAGTGAGGGCAGGAATAGGAGAATAGAGCAGATGAATACATGGCTGAGGAGCTGGTGTATGGGAGAAGGATTCACATTTTTGAATCATTGGAATCTCTTTTGGGGTAGAAGCGACCTGTACAAGAAGGACGGATTGCACCTAAATTGGAAGGTGACTAATGTACTGGCAGGGAGATTTGCTAGAACTGCTTGGGAGGATTTAAACTAGTAAGGTGGGGGGGTGGGACCCAGGGAGATAGTGAGAAAAGAGATCAATCTGAGACTGGTACAGTTGGGAAAAGGAGTGAGTCAAACAGTCAGGGCAGGCAGGGACAAAGCGGAGAACAAGGCAGGACTGATACATTAAATTGGATTTACTTCAATACAGCAGGCGTAACAAAGAAGGCAGATGAACTCAGGGCATGGTTAGAAACATGGGACTGGGATATCATAGCAATTATGGAAACATAGCTCAGGGATGGACAGGACTGGCAGCTTAATGTTCCAGGATACAAATGCTACAGGAAGGATAGAAAGGGAGGCAAGAGGGGAGGGGGAGTGGCATTTTTGATAAGGGATAGCATTACAGCCGAGCTAAGGGAGGATATTCTTGGAAATACATCCAGGGAAGTTATTAGGGTGGAACTGAGAAATAAGAAAGGGATGATCACTTTATTGGGATTGTATTATAGACCCCTAATAGTCAGCAGGAAATTGAGAAACAAATTTGTAAGGAGATCTTAGCTATCTGTAAGAATAATAGGGTGGTCATGTTAGGGGATTTTAACTTCCCAAGGATAGACTGGGACTGCCATAATGTTAAGGGTTTAGATGGAGAGGAATTTGTTAAGTGTGTACAAGAAAAATTTCTGATTCAGTATGTGGATGTACCTACTAGAGAAGGTGCAAAACTTGACTTACTCTTGGGAAATAAGGCAGGTGACTGAGGTGTCAGTGGAGGATCACTTTGGGGCCAGTGACCATAATTCTATTAGATTTAAAACAGTGATGGAAAAGGTTAGACCAGATCTAAAAGTTGAAGTCCTAAATTGGAGAAAGGCCAATTTTGATGATATTAGGCAAGAACTTTCAAAACCTGTTTGGGAGCAGATGTTCGTAGGTAAAGGGACGGCTGGAAGAGAAGTCTTCAGAAATTAGATAATGAAAATCCAGAGAAAGTATATTCCTGTTAGGGTGAAAGGGAAGGCTGGTAGGTATAGGGAAAGCTGAATGACAAGAGAAATCGAGGTTTTGGTTAAGAAAAAGAAGGAAACATATGTCAGGTATAGGCAGGAGAGATCAAATGAATCCTTAGAGTGTAAAGGCAGTAGGAGTATACTTAAGAGGGAAATCAGGAGGGCAAAAAGGGGACAGGAGATAGCTTTGGCAAATAGAGTAAAGGAGAATCCAAAGAGGTTTTACAAATGTATTCTGGATAAAAGGTTAACTATGGAGTGCATAGGGTCCCTCAAATATCAGCAAAGCAGCCCATGTGTGGAGCCGCAGGAGATGGGGGAGATACGAAACGAGTATTTTGCATCAGTGTTTACTGTGGAGAAGGGCATGAGAGACATAGAATTTAGGGAAATAGATGGTGACATCTTGAAAAATGTCCATATTACAGAGGAGGCAACGCTGGATGTCTTGAATTGCATTAAAATGGATAAATCCCCAGGACCTGATCAGGTATACCCTAGATCTTTGTGGGAAGCTAGGGAAGTGATTTCTGGGCCCCTTGCTGAGATATTTGTGTTACTGATAGTCACAAGTGAGGTGCCAGAAGACTGGAGGATGGCTAACATAGTGCCACTGTTTAAGAAAGATAGTAAGGAAAAGCCAGGGGATTATAGACCAGTGAGCCTGACATTGGTGGTGGGCAAGTTGTTGGAGGGAATCCTAAGGGACAGTATTTGGTCAGAGTATTGAGTACAGGAGTTAAGTGGTCATGTTGTGGCTGTACAGGATATTGGTTAGACCACTGTTGGAATATTGTGTGCAATTCTGGTCTCCTTCCTATTGGAAGACTGTTGTGAAAGACTGATTAGGGATAGTCAGCATGGCTGTGTGTGGGAAAAATCATGTCCCACAAACTTGGCTGAGTTTTTTGAAGAAGTAACAGGATTGATGAGGGCAGAGTGGTGGGCATGATTGATATGAACTTCATAAAGGCATTTGACAAGGTTCTTCATGGGCAACTGGTTAGCAAGGTTAGATCTCACGGAATACAGGGAGAACTAGCCATTTGGATACAGTATGGGCTCAAAGTTAGAAGACAGAGGGTGGTGGTGGAGGGTTGTTTTTCAGACTGGAGGCCTGTGACCAGTGGAGTGCCACAAGGATCGGTGCTGGGTCCTCTACTTTTCATAATTTATATAAATGATTTAAACACAGGAGGTATAGTTAGTCAGTTTGCACATGACACCAAAATTGGAGGTGTAGTGGACAGCGAGGAAGGTTACCTCAGATTACAACAGGATCTTGACCAGTTGGGCCAATGGGCTGAGAAGTGGCAGATGGAGTTTAATTCAGATAAATGTGAGGTGCTGCATTTTGGGAAAGCAAATCTTAGCAGGACTTATACACTTAATGGTAAGGTCCTAGGGAGTGCTGCTGAACAAAGAGACCTTGGAGTGCAGGTTCATAGCTCCTTGAAAGTGGAGTCGCAGGTAGATAGGATCGTGAAGAAGGCATTTGGTATGCTCTCCTTTATTGGTCAGAGTATTGAGTACAGGAGTTAGGTGGTCATGTTGTGGCTGTACAGGATATTGGTTAGACCACTGTTGGAATATTGTGTGCAATTCTGGTCTCCTTCCTATTGGAAGACTGTTGTGAAACTTGAAAGGGTTCAGAAAAGATTTACAAGGATGTTGCCAGGGTTGGAGGATTTGAGCTACAGGGAGAGGCTGAACAGGCTGGGGCTGTTTTCCCTGGAGCGTCGGAGGCTGAGGGGTGACCTTATAAAGGTTCATGAGGGGCATGGATATGGTAAATACACAAGGTCTTTTCCCTGGGGTGGGGGGAGTCCAGAACTAGAGGGCATAGGTTTAGGGTGAGAGGGGAAAGATATAAAAGGAACCTAAGGGGCAACTTTTTCATGTGGAGGGTGGTACGTGTATGGAATGAGCTGCCAGTGGAAGTGGTGGAGGCTGATACAATTACAGCACTTGAAAGGCATCTGGATGAGTATATGAATAGGAAAGGTTTGGAGGGATATGGGCCGGGTGCTGTCAGGTGGGACAAAATTGGGTTGGGACATCTGGTCGGCATGGACGGGTTGGACCAAAGGATCTGTTTCCATGCTGTATATCTCTATGACTATGACTTAATGGTTTTGTGTATATTGTATGATATTGATGATTGACTTCTGTAGGGTTTTTGGAAAGTGTTTAACCGAGTTGTTGATATCAAAAAGAAAGTTATCATATTCCTTACAAATTTCAGTTAAGCGCGAGCAGTTCTTTGTCTTTTCAAAGTGATGTACTTCAAAGTGTTAGATTTGTTTTAAAAAGTAAATCAAGTGACTGCCTCTTGCAGTGAGTGCCATGTAACCAGCCTGGCCCATAGCCATTATTCCAATCAAGAGTGGTGGAAAATTGTTCTTCTCTTTGAGCAACATTTGTACATGTGTCTGTAACAAAACTGGCCCGTGACTTTGTAAATTTGAATAATGCAGAATAGAGGCATTTTGTGAAAGCCTTTTGTCTTGTATTCATCAGGACATTTCACAACATTTGAAGGTTAGAAACTCATCAGTATTCTGCAGGAGAGGAGAGTGCTCATGGATTTAAAAAATGGACTCGATAGAGGCATGACGGTAGAGAATGGACCCATTCATGAAGATTGACAGTTATCAGCTAGGCTTTATTTAGGTTTTGAACCAGACAGGTTGACTTGGCTTGGTCAGGGCATTGACATAAGGAATGAACAAGTGAAGAGCTGTCACCGATTTTGTTGACTTGAAGTTGGCAGAGTGTGGGTATGCATCTTTCTGTCTGTAAGGAACAGGGACCTGTATAACAACATGTAGGTTCCAGTACCTGCGCTTGTGCCACTCCATTTGATGGATTTATTATCATGTGTATTGAAGTACAGTGCAAAGCTTTGTTTACAAGCAGTACACGCAGATCATAGTGAGCAAAGGTGTACAGATCAAAACGTCTTAGAGGCATACAGGTTACATTGCACAGGGCTGTCGCTAGGCGAGATCAGTGTTAGCAAGATCTGTACTGTTTGAGGCTAGATAGTCCGTTCATCAGTCTAGTAACAGCTGGGAAGAATCTGTTCCTGAACCTTTGGTACATGCGTTCAGGTTTCTGTATCTTCTACCTGATGGAAGAGATTGTTGGAGATCATTACTGGGGTATGATGTTGGCGGCCTTTTCCATGACAGCAAGCTGTGCAAATGGAGTCCGTGTATGGAAGACCGGCTTCTGTAATGGTCTGGGCTGTGCACACAACCTTCTGTAGTTTCTTACGGTCCTGGGCAGAGCGGTTGCCATACCAGGCCATTATACACCTGGACACTATGCACTCAATGGCGCATCTGTAGAAGTTGGTGAGGGTTCTTACAGACATGCCAAATCATATGAACAAATCAATGACACACCCATGGGTTCACCCATCTCTGGACTCCTAGCAGAAACCATAATGCAAAGGTTAGAGCAAACAGTCTTACTGCAAATTCAACCCAAACTCTGGGTCAGATTTGTAGATGATACCTTTGTAATAATTAAAAATACAGAAATGGAGAACACACACCGGATCATCAACGCCACACTCACAGGAATCCGATTCACTAGAGAGGAAGAAAAGGTCAACCAACTCCCATTCCTAGACGTGATGGTACAGAGAACACCGAACGGAGAATTCACCACAAAGGTATACAGGGAAGCCACACACACAGACCAAGTCCTGAACTACGAAAGCAACCACCCCAACACACACAAAAGAACTTGCATCAAGACTCTGTTCAAAAGGGCCACAACACACTGCAGTACACCAGAACTGCAAAAAGAGGAAGAAGAACACCTCTACAATGTATTCGCCAAAAACGGATACCCCCGCAATTTCATCAACAGATGCCTAAAGGAAAGACAACAGAATGAGGACATACCACAACCCAAAGGACTAGCCACACTACCATACATCAGGAGCATTTCCGAACTGACAGCCAGACTACTGCGACCACTAGGACTCATTAACAGCACACAAACCAACAACCACTCTCAGACAAGAACTCACCAGGACAAAAGACCCGATACCCATCATGAGCAAAACCAATGTAGTGTACAAAATCCCATGCAAGGACTGCACAAAACACTACATAGGACAAACAGGAAGACAGCTAACGATCCGCATCCATGAACACCCAACTCGCCACAAAACGACACGACCAGCTATCCTTAGTAGCCACACACTCAGATGACAAGCAACATGAGTTCGACTGGGACAACACTATTATTATAGGACAAGCCAAACAGAGAACAGCCAGGGAATTCCTAGAGGCATGGCACTCATCCACAGATTCAATCAATAAGCACATCGACCTGGACCCAATATACCGGCCACTGCAGTGGACAGCTGGAACTGACAACCAGAAACGGCAGAGACAAACCACTATAAATGCCGGAGGAAACAACACAGAAGCGCTTCACAGGAGGCTCCAAAGCACTGAGGATGTCACCTAGACAGGGGACGAAACATCTGCAACACAAATTCCCAGCTCAGTGAACAGAACCACAATAACAGACATGCCAAATTTCCTGAACTGCCTGAGGAAGAAGTGTTGTTGTGCCTTCTTGACCATGACATCTATGTGGGAAGTCCAGGATAGGTTGTCAGTTATTGTCACCCCAAGGAACTTGATGCCTTCCACCCTCTCAAACTCAGCTCCCTTGATGTAAATCAGGGCGTGTTCTCCTCCTTTCATTCTGAAGTCAATGATCAGTTCTTTAGTTTTACCGAAGCTGAGCGAGAGGGTGTTCTCATTCCAATATGTCACTAGGCCCTCTGTCTCCTTTTTGTACTTGGACTCGTCATTGTTAGATATCTATCCCACTATGGTGGTGCCATTAGCGAACTTGGAGATAGCGTTCATTTGGAATTTTGCAACACAGTCGTGCGTGTACGGTAGGGAGCTGAGGACATATCCTTTACGGGCTGCAATGTTGAGTGTTATTGTGGAACATAGAACAATGCAGCACAGTTCAGGACCTTCAGTCCTCTGTGTTGTGCTGACCTTTTGTCCTATTCTAAGATCAAACTAACTTACATACTCTACACCTTACTATGATCCATGTGCGTATCCAAGAGTTTCTTAAGTGTCCCTAATGTCTCTGACTCTACTCCCACCGCTGGCAGTGCATGCCACTCACCCACCACTCTCTGTGTAAAGAGCCTACCTCTGACATCTCCCCTAAACCTTCCCCCAATCTCTTAAAATTATGCCCCCCTCATGATAGACATTTCTGCCTCGAAGAAAGTCTTTGGCTATCCACTCTATTTATTGCTTCTCATCATCTTGTACACCTCTATCAAGTCACCTCTCATCCTTCTCTGCTGCAATGAGAAATGCCTGAGCTCTCTCAACCTTTCTTCATAAGAGATTATACGGCTTCAAGACTCCCCACATTCTTAGCTTACTCCGAGCAAATGTACAATCTTTGGAGAACAAGATGGACGAACACAGATCACAGCCTCCAGCGTGAACTGTGGGACTGCTGTACACACTACTTTACAGAAACCTGGCTCAACCCATCCATGCGCACTTCAGGCTGATGGTTTTTCTATCCATCGTATGGACCGTACAGCGTCCTTGGGTAGGACAAAGAGTGGAGGGGTTTGCTTTTTAATCAACAACTTGTGGTACACCGACATTGGGTGGCACAGTGGCACAGTGGTTAGCACTGCTGCCTCAGCGCCAGAGATCCGGGTTCAATTCCCGCCTCAGATGACTGACTGTGTGGAGTCTGCACGTTCTCCCCGTGTCTGCGTGGGTTTCCTCCGGGTGCTCCGGTTTCCTCCCACAGTCCAAAGATGTGCAGGTCAGGTGAATTGGCTAGGCTAAATTGCCCGCAGTGTTAGGTAAGGGGTAAATGTAGGGGTATGGGTGGGTTGCGCTTCGGCGGGTCAGTGTGGACTTGTTGGGCCGAACTTACCACACTGTAAGTAATCTAATCTAATTGCAACCCTGGGCAGCCATTGCTCCCCAAACCTTGAAGTCCTCACCATCAAATTCCGCTCATTCTATCTCCCACGGGGATTTCCTGCTGCTGTACTAACTGCTGTGTACATACCGCCACAAGCAAAGGTTGGGGAAGCTCTGGATGTGCTGAACATCACTAACACCCTGGAGATGGAACACACTGAGGCCCTGTTTATTGTAACTGGCGACTTCAATCAAGCCAATCTAAGGAAGGTGTTGTCCAAGTACCACCTGAACATTACCTGCCCCACCAGGGGCCCAAACATTTTAGGCCACTGCTACACCCACTGTGAAGGATGCCTACCGTTTCATCCCCCATCCTCATTTCAGGAACTCCGACCACAATGCCGTGTTCTTCTCCCGGCTTACAGGCAAATGCTCAATTAGGAGACCCCCCCTCGGGGATACAGGCCCAGTGCTGGTCGGAGGAGGTAGAGGATCAACTCCGGGCTGTCGGGAATCAGCTGATTGAGCCATGTTCAAACAGGCCACAGGTACCTTGGACAAGTACATCACCACCGTCACAGACTTTACCAGCAAGTGTGTGGAGGACTGCATACCGAGGGAGTCAATTCGGGTATTCCCCAACAGGAAACCCTGGATGAATCGGGACATACAGAACCTACTAAAAACCAGGCTTGAGGCCTTCAGATCAGGAGACCCACTCAAGTACAAGGAATCCAAGTATGACCTTCGCAGAGCCATTAAGACAGCCAGGGACCAACACCGATCCAAACTAGAGATTCAGACAGACACCCAGCGACTATGGCAAGGACTGAATGACATCACATGTTCTAAAAGGAGACCGTCCAAGGTAGCAGATGATGTCACATCCCTCCCACATCACCTCGATGTCTTCTACACTTGCTTTGAGCAGAATTTCGTAGAAGAGGTAACACCTATTCTGACAAGTCCTGATGAACCTATCCCAACAGTCACTGCATCAGAGGTCAGATCAGTTTTCCTTCATGTGAATCCAAGGAAAGCGATGGGTCCAGGGGGAGTACCAGGCCGTGCACTCAGAGCATGTGCAGATCAATTGGCAGAGGTCTTCTCAGACATCTCCAACCTGTCCCTGCAGCAGGCCACTGTCCCTGCCTGTTTCAAGAGGCCAACATCATCCCTGTGTCTAAGAAGGCTCATGCAGCATGTCTCAATGACTACCGCCCAGCGACCCTAACTTCGATGGTAATGAAGTGCTTTGAAAGGCTGGTCATGGCATTAATCAGCTCCAGCCTCCCCACTACTCTTGATCGACTCCAATTTGCCTATCGGACCAACAGATCCACGTCAGATGCCATATCACTTGCCCTTCACTCCTACCTGGAACATCTTGACACCAAGAACAGCTACATAAGAATCCTACTCATTGACTACAGTTCAGCCTTCAACACTATTATCCCCTTGAGACTGGTTACTAAACTTAGTGATCTCGGACTAAGCCCCACTCTCTGCAACTGGATCCTCAGTTTCCTGACCCACAGGCCACAATCAGTGAAGATTGGGGACAATATTTCATTCTCACTAACACTCAACACTGGAGCCCCCCAGTGATGCGTACTCAGTCCCCTACTGTACTCACTGTGTACCCATGACTATGCTGCCAAATACCAGACTAACGCCATTTACAAGTTCGCTGATGACCCCACCAAAGTCGGTCGAATCTCAGATGGCAACAAAACAGACTACAGACGGGAGATGGAAGACCTGGAAAAATGGTGCAGTGAGAACAGCCTAGCTCTCAATACCAGCAAAACCAAGGAACTCATTATTGACTTTCGGTGGGATGTTACTCATGCCCCCCTACACATTAACAGCACAGAGGTGGAACGAGTGGAGAGTGTCAAGCTCCTGGGAGTGGTCATCCACAACTAGCTTTCTTGGACTCTCCATGTGGACGCAGTGGTTACAAAGGCCCAACAATGTCTCCTCTTCCTCAGGCAGCTGAGGAAATTTGGCATGATGGCGAATACCCTTGCCAATTTTTATAGGTGAAACAGCGAGACCATTCTGTCTGGATGTATCACTGGCTGGTATGGCAACTGTACCATTCAGGATTGGAGACAGTTTCAGAGAGTGGTGAATTCGCCCCGGACAATCACTAAGGCCAACCTCCCATCTGTAGAATCCATCTACCAGACTCGCTGTCAAGGAAAGGCCACCAGCATTCTCAAAGATCCATCCCACCCTGGCAATGTTTTTCTACAACCTCTACCATCGGGGAGAAGGTACAGAAGCCTGAACACACACACCAGCTGGTTTTGAAACAATTTCTACCCTACTGTTGTTAGAATACTGAATGGACTCACAAACTCTTGACATTCAATTCAACTGCATTTGCCCTCCTGTCCAGGCAGCATCCTGGTCAATCTTCTCTTCACCCTCTTTAAAGCTTCCATGTCCTTTCTAGAAGAGGTGATCAGAACTCAACACAATATTGCAAGTATGGTCTAATTAGGACTATACAGATCTGCAGCATAACCTCATAACTCTTAAACTGAATCTCCCTGCTATTGAAAGCAGACACACCGTACGCCTTCATAGCAATCTGATCAATTTGGGTGGCAACTTTGAGGGATCAATGGTCATGGACCATGAGATCCCTTAGTCCCTCCACACTGCCAAGAATCCTGGTGCAGTTGTCTATCTTCACTGATTGTGGTCTGTGGGTCAGGAAGCTGAGGATCCAGTCGCAGAGGGTGGAGCCAAGACCAAGGTCACTGAGTTTTGAGATCCGTCTGGATGAGACAATGGTATTGAAGGCGGAGCTTAGTTGATGAGCCGGAGTCTGATGTAGGTGTCCTTGTTGTCCAAATGTTCCAGGGTTGAGTGCAGGCCTCGGGATGTGGCATCCATTGTTGTCCTGTTACGTCGGTCGGCACATTTTGCAGGATATGGAGGCTGACTGGGAGCTGCTGTGGGCCATGACCAGGCCTCTCGAAGCACCTCATAATTACAGAGGTCAGAACCACTGGGTGGTAGTCATTCAGGCACATTGCATGTGCTTCCTTAGGTACTGGGGCAAAGGTGATCTTCTTAAAACAGGTGGGGACTTTGGCTTGTAGGAGAGAGGTTGAAGAATTTGACTGGTGATCCTAAATTAGTTGTGAACATAATTCCTCTCACATTCTGCATTTTCCAGCAGATGTTGCTCAGTTGGAGACCACACTGATGTAAGAAGTGGTGTTGCTGGAAACATTACAGGACCAGCCTTCGGGTTCGATAATGGCTACACCCATCAGATAATTTCTTGCTGCATATCGCATAAACTCGTGGAAGGTCCTAAGGCAGTTCTGCTTAGTCTGAAAAATGTAGAGACTATCTCGCATGGAAGGATATAGTATCTAGAAAGATTGAGCAATGAGTAAAGCTAACTGTTTCACATCTGGGCTTAGCCATTAACAAAACACTGCTGTCAAGCCAAAAAGATATTCTGCCTATTGAACAAACTGAGGATGTGGTTTATGAATTTCAGTGCCATTGTCAGGCCAGGTATATAGGTTAAAAGTCTCCAAGTCTGATAGATTGTATCCCCAGCATGGCCCTTTGGCTAATCACAATATGTAAAAGACCAATCATACCCCACTGGGTTGTTCTTGCAGAACTTGCAACACAGTGCCTAACGTTAAATATGATTTTGGGCTTGGACAATGTTTGCTGGATAATCCGCAATGTGTGAGGATGTACACTGAAAACCAGTTTAGAGTTATCAGTTGGGTTCACAGTGTGATACTAATGTCCTTTAGGGAAGGAAATTGCTGTTCTTACCTGGTCTGGCCTACATGTGACTCCAGACTCATAGCAATGTTGGTGACTCTTAATGACCCTTTGGGGAATTAGGGATGGGCAATAAATGCTGCTCGAGCCAATGATGTCCCCATCTCGTGCATGATAGTTTTTTTTAAATGGTGTACTGGAAGCTATATATGTTAATACACAGGTCTCTGCCCTTTACTGACAGGGAGAACATGCTTTCACTACATTCCTGGTTCAACAAAATAGATGGCAACCATTTACTGATTGACTCTGATTGGTCAAGGAATTATTGTGGCATTAATGAATGCATTTTTCATGGCAACACCTCAACCAATCATAGTCTACCTGCCATTCAATCAGCTCTGTCCTCCCAAGCAGTATAAATGGCTGTTTTCCCTTGAGTTTGAATTTGTATTTATATTCTTGCAAGATGTTGTGATGAATGCAAGATAAAAAGTTCTGACAAAATATCATTTTTTCAGCCATACTCAAAATCTGAATTATCAACTCAATTCTTGTAAATTCTCAATCTACCTGTGCATGTTTGTTTCTCTTTTTGTGTTATGCCTCATTTGTGTTAGTTGGTCATACAGTATGTGGAATGACAGCTGTCAATGGGAGGATTTTCATCAGGACTTTCTAAACCCCATCCCCCAGTCCCTACAGCTTAAACAGGGCCTTGGGCTCCTGCACTGTGTAGGACACAGACACTCGGCAGTGAGCTTTTTTCCTCCAGTTAGTCAGCGGGTGTGCTCACTGTACACCTCTGGACAGCAGCAGGCTCTTCATATGGTGAGTCAGTGTGAGGCCCTCCACCTCAGAAACAGAGACAGGGTTTTCAGGGAAGCAAGGGTGCAGAGGTGTAAAGAAGGAGGTACCTTCTCCACCATTTTATTCCAGATTTAAGGAAAAGTTACAAATGACATCAGAGCCACCATTATAAAACGATGAGGGTGACTGGCATGTGGTAGAGACCTTTCACTAAGTGAGGTAGGTGGGTGAAAATCTTCCTGTAGTGTGGCCTCAACAGCCCAGTTTGCCAGTAGGAGCCAGCCTTACAATGTCCCAGGGATGCCCTACTACCCCCTCCATCCTGCCTTTGGGTGGTCAGAGAATTGGTATACAGGCGCAGCAATAAGACACGTGTCTATGCCACTTTGTGTATGCCCCCACCAGGCTGAACCATAACGCCCCTAAAGTAGATCCAGAGAGAACATGTTCTGGAACAATTAAAAGGTGGAAGTGATCTCTTTTGTTTAAACAAAAAAACCCAGATTTTCTTGTCCCATTACTTTGAGGTGTGGTGTATGTTTCATGATTTTTGAATCATCTAAATTATCTCTATCTGGCTCTAAAGTTTGAACTGATTAAATACAGTCATTTTAATGATTAGGCATTTGCTTTTTGAAGAGTGGAGCTTTTTGTTAGTAGGAACCTTGTCTCCATGTAATTCAGAAATGCACGTGTAAAATGAGCTTAAGTAATGAGTTTCTTCTGTTAGTGTTTTAAAAATGTTGGTGATATCACATCTGCTCCAGATGGTGGAATGCAACAAAAGGCCCTGGGGTTAGAATGAATGCTGGCTTAATGCTTCACTTTGAAGGTCTGTTTGAGAACACTCCAAAAGATACAGAAGCAGAATCAGGCTAATCGGCCCGTCGAGTCTGCTCTGCCAATTGATCATGATTCATAGTTTCTCAACCGAATTCTCTTACCTTGTCCCCATAACCCTTGATCCATTTACTAATGAGGGCCTCTCTCCATCTTGACTTAGAAATATATCACCATCTTTCATTGTCGCTGGGTCAAAATTCTGGGATTCCCTCCCTTGTGGGTCAATCTATAGCACATGGACTGAAGCAGTTCAAGGTTTCAGCTCAGCAGCACCTTCTCAAGGACAACTAGTGACAGGCAATAAATGCTGGCTCAGCCAGCGATGTCTGCAACTCACAAATGAAGAAAAGAAAAAGAGAACCTATCTATATCTATTTTAAAGAAGCTCAATAACTTGGTCTCCACAGCTCTCTGCAATGAGTTCCACAGATTAATCACCCTCTGGTTAAAGAAATTCCTCCTCATTTCAGTTCTAAAGTGTTGTCCCTTTACTCTGAAGCTGTGCCCTCAGGTCCTAGTCTGTCCTACTAGTGGAAACATCATCTCCACGTCCACTCTATCCAGACTCTTAGTATTCTGTGGTTTCAAATAGATCGCCCCTCATCCTTCTAAATCACATCGAGTACAGACCCAGAGGCCTCATAGGACAAGCCCTTTATTCCTGCGATCATTGAGTAACTTGCAACAATTGTTACCCTAGGCTATTTGCTCTACTTTGAATGACCCTCTGTACTCAAGATGTAGGACAGGAGCATTGCAAAATTTATTTAGTTTTCTTAAAGCCACTCCGTGTCAGCATTAGATTCCAAATAAGAATGAGAAGTGCCAGAACAAAATGCATATACCTTAACGTTAGTGTCTGCTTGAAACTGAACTACAACTGAACTGGAGAGAGAGACTGCTATGTTTGTTTTCGTGTTGTAACGTTGAGTGACAGTTTGGAAAAAGTACCATTTAAAGTTCATTGTGTTTTTTTCTATAATGAAGCAATCAATTTCTACACCTAGAGTCTGTGCTGTTATTCCTCTGCACTTGAGCCAAGTAGTCTTAACCCCATTTTGACATCATTGGGATTGGCACTGGGTCGACAATATTCATCAAGTAGGTGAAAACAATTTTAATCCCTTCACTTCATCTCCTTGTCAGGAAAATATCTGTCATTCACCAAATGGACAATGCCTAAATTTTGTTTGTTAAACTGACTTAGATCAATCAAGTTAGTTATATTTGTGATTCGGAGATGCCGGTGTTGGACTGGGGTGGACAAAGTTAAAAATCACACAACACCAGGTTATAGTCCAACAGGTTTAATTGGAAGCACACGAGCTTTCGGAGCGACACTCCTTCACCTGATGAAGGAGCGTCGCTCCGAAAGCTAGTGCTTCCAATTAAACCTGTTGGATTATAACCTGGTGCTGAGTTATATTTGTATTAGCATTATCAGACTCCCAGCAGGGTCTGTAAAGCTACCAAATGGATGAATAAACTCTTTATTGCAAATTAATGAAAATACCAGATAACAAAGCAATTAACTAAACATAGAATGGTAGTTCACAACAATGAAGCACTATGTAAATAGTTAGTACAGCTGTTAATTCACAAACTAACTCAGCAAGTATGTTAAATTTTGCCAAATTAATATAGATTTTTCTGTTAAATGACATTGTTAAGACCAAAGTTGAAATTAGTCTACATTTGCAATATTAATTTGGGAAACAGTGACTTCGATAGTTGAGTGGCTGGTTAACACTAACTTTCACTTAGAACATAGGAGCTGTGTTGAACAACATTGAAGACACAGAGATATTAGAACAGATGACCAGAGGTTTTATTAAGATGTATTGAAGGCATGTATCGCTGCAAAGGTTTAGAGGAAGAGAGCATGAGGCCTTGGAGATAATTGAAAACCGATTGGTAATTTTAAAACTTGACTTGTTGACAATTGGTAAGCAGAATTTGGTACAAGTTTGTCTGTGGGCAGCAGAAATTTGGATCAACACAACCTTACGCTGGGTGGAAGATGGGAAGCTGACCTGAAGTGAAAATTCTGTTTGTCTAAGGATTTAGTTATCCTTAGCCCATTACTTTCCCAGATTTCAGACTACCACTGATTGCATGTTGATATATTTATAAAACGTTCTGTGGCATTTTCCTGTGTTTCTTCCAGTATTCTTCATTTTGTTCTCAGGAGAATATTCAGTTGTCTTTGAAAGTATCTTATAGATTCTATTGAAATGAACATCTGTGGCACAGAATTTAAAAGTCAAAACCGCAAGTAGCAAAGTATTCCATAAACTGCAAATTTATACAGTAGTTTATTTATAGACCCCTTTTTACTTTCAAATGTTCCAATTTAACCAGCAGAACAGATCTATGCTTTAAACAAGATAAAAGGTTAATTTATTATACCATATTGTTGGAAGTTATTCAAGTATAAAAAGTGATTGTTAGTTATAAGCTGAAATACGAACACAGGGTTTAAAGTTAGGGTAAACGTTAAACATGAAAGTAAAATCTGTCTAGGTGTTGCAGGCTTGATACTTACTTGAAGCTATTTCCTCTAAAGTGAAAGGTTGAAACTTAGTTAAAATCAGCAGTTATGTTGACTTCTGTAGTCAAATAGTTGGAGGTTGCACGTAAATGAACTAATTAAGGAGAGCAGTTTCAAGTAGAGAGTAAAGGTCTCATCATCTTACTGGTTCTGCTGGTACAATGCAGCATTCTACTCTCCAGCAGAACAGGATGGTTTTCTGGGCCCCTTTTCTCTGCAGATCCTGGTGTCAGAAAGCTCAGTGATCACCTGCTTCTCATAAGGACTTCAACTGGACCTGGAGGCTGCTGCTGTCTCAATACAGCCTCCTGAAATCTCTGTACCCCAAAAAGCTCCTTGATTCAGTTTTTAATCAGAATCAAACAAAATGACTGTAGATGTTTGCTCCGCAACCAAGGTCAATTATACTGGAATTCCCTGTAGTGTATTTTTCTAATCTCCTGCACTGCAGCAGTTTTTGATGTTTCAGTGGATTGTCCTGAGATTATTTGTACTATTTTTAATGGTCCTTTGTGATTGATTCATAATAAAGTACATCCATCTGTCCATTTTTAGCTGCAGTAAATTGAGAAGATGGGTCGTGCTACATTCCTCATTGACCACTGGAGTCTGTTATGACTCTTCATAATCTAAACATCTTGATCAAGTGGAAGAATATTTAGTTGATGTACAATGATATATGACAGCGAGAGGATCTACCTGATCTGACCTCACTTGGTGTTTGTGTTTCCCCTGTATAATACAAAGCCAGAAAGGTGGACTCAATGTGGAGAAAGGGAAGAAACAAAAAATGTCTATTGTTTGATGTCACTGCTGCATGCCTGGGATGTAAATAGTGTTTATAAAGCCCTAAGAGCTTTACATATATCTAACACACGCCCTCCTGCATTTAAGAGATCAGGAAAGGAGAAAGGAACCAATTAAAAATTATAGAGAAGGTTATTCTGAGGCCTTTATATTTTGGATTCCCAGTTCCATTATATGCCTAAAAAGCAAATATGAGGCTGAGTTTATGGAAATCGTAACTTCTCCCTCTCAAATATGAGGCTATTTTGTGCAGTCCCGATGGTTATGTGCAATATTTAAGCCGTAATGGTTATCTCAGTGATGTCCTTCTATAGTAACTGAAAGTGACAAAATGTAACAATTATAGTTCATTTCCTAAGTGTGGTTTATAGCCATTCCTTGCACTTGTTGCATACTATCCCATGCCTCTCACGATTGTCCCACTTTCCACTACCTTAAAAAAAACAATTCACACCATTTTACCCTCTGCTGTACCTATGGCTTTGATTTGTGAAGTTATAACAGTGAACATATGCATATTTCCTCATTCACTGGAAGAGCTACCATTTTAGAAAAAAGTGGGACAAAGTACATTGATAGGGAAGGAGATCCCAGTCTTGAATTTGTTGCTGTGTCTTCCACAATATTTTGTGTGGATTATTTTACCAAATAGAATGTGTGTGTTTTGTTCATGGTAGTGCCCCATTAACACACAAAAAAATACCTCAAGTTAAAAGTCCTCCTAAGTTAAAGTTCTGGAATGTTCAATAGCAGCAACAGTCCATTGTCTCAATCATCAGATTGATTTCTTTTTTGACATTATTGAAGAGATGCCTCGTTCCCAGCTTCGTTTCAGCCAAATCTCTTGGGTTTTACCCAAGGAAATCTATCCATCAGTGTTGTTATTCCTACGATTCACACGAAATCAATAATCGCCTCAAAAGAGATAAAGGAGTATACATAATTATTTGTTGTATTGAATTTGTTTGTTGTTTTCTTGAATCTCTCAATCTGAGAATATTTATTTCTGCGTAGAGTTTATTTTTACCTGAATTGATCCTGTTTCAGAAGGATTGAAGTTTTTGTGAGACTTTTATCCCACACACTTTAGATATAACATTCTGTTTGAATTAAGTTTGAAAATTTTATGGGGCACAGAGCCTAATGTGGCGAGGTCTGTATTTAAGGATCTGAGACATTGGAACAGAAAATTAACTTCTCTTTGGGGCATCATCTGATATTAGGAGAAAGTGAGGACTGCAGGTGGGGAGGTTGAGGTGATAAGGTGGAGCAGATCGGCACCTAATCACTCCACCTTCCTCTCCGACCTATCACCTTTCCCCACCCCCCACTTTCATCTACCTGTCACATGCCCAACTACCATCCCCCACCTCCCTCCCATTTATCTCGCAGCCCCCCGAGCTCCACAAGCCTCATCCCTAATGAAGGGCTTATGCCTGAGACGTCGACTCGCCTGCTCCTTGGATGCTGCCTGACTGGCTGTGCTTTTCCAGCACCACACTTTTAAGAGGGAATCCCTTTAGTGTGGAAATAGGCCATTTCACCCAACAAGTCCACACCAACTTGCTGTGCTTTTCCAGCACCACAGTCTCAACCCACATCATCTGAAGTTATCCTTCTTCCCCTCCCGTGTTACAAAATGTGATTCAGCAAAGCAAAAACAAATCAACACCAATAACCATCAGAACAGATCCCACTTTGTTATCCAGTTAGTCAAGGAAAGCTCCTACAATGTTTGCTGCCAAAAATCAAGATTTTACTTAATGGAGAAGGTTAACTGGTAATTTAGTTGAGGATTCCAAAGTTGGTTGGCAAATTGGTAGCAAAGAGACATTGAGCATTATCACTGGAAGAGCAAAGGGGAAAGTATTTTTCAAGAAAGTCTCAGTGTTATTAGGATGGTATGCATTACCACAGTTGGGCCTTGAGGCAGAAATTCAATATTTGAAAGAAACTTGGCTGAGTCTTTGAAAATGAAGAAAAAGAGAAGGTATTGGCAAATGGATCACATAGACTGACAAGTCAGCACAGGCACAGTCTGATTTTCGAGGCTCCTGTGCAGTCTCCTCTTAGACTCCTGTGGAAAAAAAAATCTTGAATATAAAATAAAGTTCTCATACCTATGAGAAAAAATCAATAAGCAGTTAGAATCCAGGATTAGGTCTTATTAATTGTTCTTCATCTGCTCTTCACTTGCACACATGTTTAAAGCTACAATATCTTTGCTCTTTAGTTTTACACCACTTTTTGTTATTTGCCATGTTTATGTCTTTACTGAGCTACGTTTGCAACTAATTATAGATTTGAACCTTTAAATCACTGTTCACTCATACCACCTAATATCTTGGTTAGAACACATATTCTCATTGTTGTTTGCCCATCAAATTTTATCACCCAGTTTATAGAAATGAAATCACCGCAGACCCTTGCTCGTTCTGCTAACTTGACAAGTATTTCTAAAATCTTTTATCTACGCTGTTTGCCAAATTTCCAACTTTTGTGTCATCAGTGGATCTTGAGAATCTGGTCCTGCTGCACTCCAGCTGTAAATGCTACAATCCAACTGGCCCATGCCCAAACTCGCAACTACAGGCAATTGGCAAATGCTGCATCCAAACATGTCCCGTTGCTCCCCACCCCTCAACACCCTGGCTCTAATTTCCATCCTCTCCAGGAGTGAAGCTCTGGCCTGTACCCATAGTACTCTGTGGTCTTTTATATCCACCTAAGGAGGCTGATGGGACTTCCATTTTGAGATTGATCCTCAGCATAGCAACTCCAAATGCATGCTACTGCCTAGGTGATACACTGGAGGGGGCCTGAATTCACAAATTTATGATTCAGCATTAACTATTCTTTGTGGAACAATGGCTGGCATTTTTGAGAAGATTCTGGATTAGTGGTGCTGGAAGAGCACAGCAGTTCAGGCTGCCTGACCTACTGTGCTCTTCCAGCACCACTGATCCAGAATCTGGTTTCCAGCATCTGCAGTCATTGTTTTTACCATTTTTGAGAAGATGTCCATGCATGGTGCAAGGTCTGCATTCTGTTGCCAATGGCATTTGAAGTTATTGCAGTTCTCAATTATTGTGTGACAAAAGTTGAAAAAGTTCAAACTCTGCAGGTCTGGTAGCATCTATACAGAGAAATGCAGGGAGGTGATGGCCTAGTGGTATTTTCACTGGACTGTTAATCCAGAGAGCATGATAATGTTCTGGGGATGTGGGTTCGAGTGCTGCCACAGCAGATACTGGAATTTGAATTCAATAAAAAAATCTGGAATTGAGAGTGTAATGATGTCCGTTGTCAATTGTTGGAAAACCCCATCTGCTTCTATGCTGTTAAGAAGGCATATGGTGTGTTAGGTTTTATTGGTGGAGGATTGCATTCTGGAGCCTCAATATCATACGGTAAGATGCTAGTGCAGCCTCACTTGGAATATTGTGTACAGTTCTGGTCCCCATATTTCGGGAAGGATGTGGAAGCATTGGAAAAGGTACAGAGGAGTTTTACCAGGATGTTGCCTGGTCTGGAGGGAAGGCTGAGAGACTTGGATCTGTTCTCATTGGAAGGAAGAAGGCTAAGAGGGGATTTGATAGAGACATACAAGATGATCAGTGGATTAGATAGGGTAAATGATAAAAGTCTTTTTCCTAGGATGGTGATGTCAGCTTGTACGAGGGGAAATAACTACAAATTGAGGAGTGATAGATTTAAGACAGATGTCAGAGGCAGCTTCTTTACTCAGAGAGTGATAAGGGTGTGGGATGCCCTATTTGCTAATTTAGTCAACTCAGCACATCAGGGGGATTTAAGAAATCCTTGGATAAGCACATGGATGATGATGGGATAGTGTAGGGGGATGAGCTTAGATTAGTTCACAGATTGGTGCGACATTGAGGGCCAAAGGGCCTGTTCTGCGCTGAATTGTTCTATGTTCTATGTTCAGTAATGTCCTTTAGGGAAGGAAGCTGCTATCCTTACCTGGTCTGGCCTACACGTGACTCCAGACCCACAGCAATGTGCTTAACTCTTAATTGCCTTGTGAGCAATTAGGGATGGGCAATAAATGCTGCCTAGTCAGCGACGCCCTCATTCCATGAATGAATAAGAAAAAAGCAAGATTAATGTTTCAGGTCCAGTGACCCTTCTTCAGACCCATTGTGTGGCCTGGTGTCCTTAAGGCTGACTCTGGGAACATCTTTAATGTAATTCAGGTCATTTTTAACACGTGCGGGAGAGATTACAGATAATGACTTTAACAATGCCAGCAATTTTGTTTCTTTGACATGAAACACCACCTGTAAAAGGATTGTCAAACAATTCTACAGATTGGCCCACCACTCTCCAAATCCAGGCAGTTATCAGTGGTATTTGTTGCTATCTGGGCCCCTGTCCACCAAGTGACTCCAAAGAGAATTTATTTTCTCCATATCCAGCTGCTGTGTAGCACAAAATCAAGCAATCTATCCTGGGAGTTCTTACAATTCCTTAACTCTAAACAGGTCACCTCTGCACACCATAATGTGGAAGAAGTACAGAATGGCGAAACAATGAAGATTATGGAACTGGAATACAACAGGAATGCTAACTGACCACTAGGATCTCACTGTATGGGCTTGCATATGAAGTGTAGTCACTTGGGTCAATGCAAGAGCATACCTGAGGACCTGAACCCTGCCTTCAGTCAGTATCTTGATTTAAAATAAGAGAGAATAGCAGTGTTCAGGTTGACATAAATGAGGATGTTGTAATATGAAGTGTATGATTTATATATGTTTTACTTTACTGTAGAGCTTGGATTTGAATTATTGGTATGTGGGCTTTTACTTGTGTGTCTGAAAGGGTTGAAAGATGAGTACTCCTTCAGCCTTGGTGATTTCAGTAGGAAGACAGTGTGTTTCTGGTATGTCGTGGGGTTCTGTTTTTGTTGGGTCAGTCTTTAGACAAAAAAGATCAACAGTTTTACCTTGGGCTTTTGTTTCAGAAAGCCAGAAATTGATTTTTGTTTTGTTTTGATTGGGGGAAGCACCCATAATGTGAGAATAAGCTTTCAGGTTTTAGTTTGACAGCTTTGCAGATGAATTGAGTGAAGCTGGATGTGTAAAAGCAGTCGATCCTGGTGAAAACAGATGGTTTCAAACTGTTCTGTGTAAGCAGTTGAGTTTGAAAGCTCTGGACCAGAAGTGCTTACTTCAAAACTCTTGAAGGGGTTTAGTGTGTATCTGGGCCAGATAATAGTTTAGTGTGTACGTGGGCCAGATAATAGTCAGGTCAAAAAAGCTGGGGTTAATGGAATTAAAGGAACTGTAGACACACATGCACAAATTGTTTGAGGTGACAAGAAAGTTTGAGGAAATTTAAAGATAATATAGGAAGGAGAAAGTGAGGACAGCAGATACTGGAGATCAGAGTAGAGAGGCTGTGCTGGAAAAGCACAGCAGGTCAGGCAGCATCCAAGCAGCAGGAGAATCAACATTTCGGATAGTTGATGAAGGGTTTATGCTTCAACTGCCCAAAATGTTGATTCTTCTGCTCCTCGGATGCTGCCTGACCTGCTGTGCTTTTCCAGCACCACTCTCTCGACTCACATATTATGGGAACCCAAGCACTGGGTACAAAAGCAAAGAAGCTGTGAAGAACCTTTGCTTCAACCTTGTCTGGAACATTGTGCTTAATTCTGGGCATTGTCTTCAGAAGAATGTGAAAACCTTTAGACAGGGTTCAGAAAGAGTGAGAAGTGTTTGACCAGGGATGAGGCATTTGCTTGTTATGGATAGATTGAAGAAGTTGGAATTGTTTTTGGAGGACAGTAACTTCAAAGGAGAATCAGTTTGAAATTCTCAAAATCATAATTCGAAAAACAGTAGTGAGAAAGAGGTAAGAGTCATTTGGAGGTGATTGGATATTATCCAGGGAGTGTCTAGGATCTGGAATGTGGTGGTGGATTCAATTGTGACTTTCAAAAAGGAATTGCAAAATAATCTGAAGAAAAAACTTTTGAAGGGCTGGGGGAAAAGGACAAAGGCCAAGAATAGCTGGAAGAACCAGCGTGGACTTGGGTTCAATTAATTCTTCCAAGTTGTGGCTATTCTGAATTGGAATATTGAATCTGTAATTATTTCCTCTTTAATGTTTTGCCAATGTGTTCACATACATTACAAAGTTAATGTTATCTTTTCCTTCTCTATGCCTTAACCTGTTCTCTTATACCAAGTGAACCAGTGAAGTTTTAGGAATTGACAATGTTGTGCTAAAATTTAAAAAATTGAACGTACAGCATCTGGAAGCCTGAAGCAAGTAATGTTTGGAATACAGAGAGAATGCAATGGGATCTGCAAAGGGTGAAACTGCCTTGCAATGATCCCGATCTGATTTGCTCTCTGGTTTGAGGAGTTTTTTCTGAAGAATGGCAGTTACCCAAAATTATGTGATCTCTCCTTTCTATTGTTAGGTGTTGATTGATCTCTCTAATTTCTGTTACCCAACTTTTCGATGTCTATCGTCCAATCTGAACATTTCAAATTGAAACCAAGTTCCCAGAAGGGAGCCCATGCATTGTCACCAAGGTGTGACCACCAAAGGAACTGAAGAAAGCTTTTCTCTCCCCCGCCGCCTTCTCATAACCATCCACACCTTATCCTCCAGGGCACTCTGCAGAAAAACATATTGCCCCTGAGCATCTTAGCTAAAACTTGATCTTGTTGGGAGTGTGCACATATGAGAAGTTGCAGTAGGCAATACCAGACAGAGCCAGAAATGTTGGCCCTCTTCCAATTTAAAAGATACTGTGGTAATTTTCATACTTGATACTGGTTCAGCTGAGACAAATGCATTCAGTATGCACAAGGGATTAAACCTGACACCTCCTTTAGTTTACTACTACAATGTAACACTATTCAAGTTCTCTTGAAGATCCAACTTGAAGTTCAATCTTGTAATGGTATTAAAATATCTGCATAGAATGGGTGGGAATTAGCAATTCAGCTGTCTGAGTTTGCAGCTAGAAGATCAGTGGGACCACTCTGCAATTGGTAAGTAATTGCTTTAGGATGTGGGTTAAAATGTACCTGTCGGACAAGATCATTTGTAACTTGATAAATAGAGATTCTCCCATCAGCGTATGTAAATTAAAGCAACAATTAAGACTTCATCATGAATCTATTTACTTATTGTAATGAGGCTTATCATTGTGCGAACTGAATGAGGTACATTGTTATGTTGTAGTCAGATTACAAGCAGCTAAGGACAGTGCAGCCTTCCACTAAATAGCTCAAAAGCCAGGGGAGTGCAGCATAAAGCAACTATTGTCCTCCTATCGACACTGAAACAATTTTATCTTTTTGAAATTTTTCTAAACTTGGTCTTGAAAAATTACAGGCCTTGTAACTGTGCATTGTACGAGTAGGTGGCTTAATGCAAGAAATACTGAGGAACACTTGATTAACACATTAAGAACTGACCTTGTGTCAGTAATGAGCTATATTTTGTCACTTTAATTTTTGCTTTGCTTTGTTTGGTCTCATTTTATATCACTGGTTGTTCTAGTTTGTTTTAAACTGATCATTTTCATGAAGTATCTAACTATGAATGTACTTAATCATTTGGAAGATTATAGTTTGTTATTGTTTAAAATCAAGGCTGGAAAATTAACAACACATCGTGCTTTAGTGTATGGGGTTCAGTGTGTTGGATGCAATTGTACATAAATGAAAAAGATTGGAATAGGTCTTTTTTTTCCTGAAATCTATGCATTAATGAAATTGCATAAATGTGATTTCTGATAATTCAGCTTGCTTGTGGGTTAATTGTAATAAAAAACAGGTACTATTTTATTCAAAAAAGTTCAGCAACAATCTGTTCAGTTACTTGAAATTAGTATTTATTGCTGTATCACCACTGAAATTATTTTGGAAGCATAATAGAATCATAAGTGTAAAAGAGATGTACAGCACAGAAACAGACCCTTAAGTCCAACCCGTCCATGCCGACCAGATATCCCAACCCAATCTAGTCCCACCTGCCAGCATCCAGCCCATACCCCTCCAAACCCTCCCTATTCATATCCCCATCCAAATGCCTCTTAAATGTTGCAATTGTACCAGCCTCCACCACATCCTCTGGCAGCTCATTCCATACATGTACCACCCTCTGTGTGAAAAAGTTGCCCTTAGGTCAAAGTACAAAGGAGAATCATTATTTTATCCATTCTTTCTTTGAGAAGAAGGATTTTTATTGTCTGGTGGTCTGATACCTAAGCACAAAGAAAATAAAACATTGTGATAGGTGGAGAAATACTGCCCAAGTGTAGGACAGCACAAAACTTGAAATAAATTCAAGAGCAGATATGGCAAATTCAGCAATCATAGTTAAATTATGTCAAAACTTAGATATTAAAAGTATGCAAAGAGAAGGTAATGTTAAGGATGATGCAAGGATAGTGAAGAAGGCGTTTGATATGCTTTCCTTTATTGGTCAGAGTATTGAGTACAGGAGTTGGGAGGTCATGTTGCAGCTGTACAGGACATTGGTTAGGCCACTTTTGGGATATTGAGTGCAATTCTGGTCTCCTTCCTATTGGAAAGATGTTGTGAAACTTGAAAGGGTTCAGAAAAGATGTACAAGGATGTTGCCAGGTTTGGAGGATTTGAGCTACAAGGAGAGGCTGAACAGGCTGGGGCTGTTTTCCCTGGAGCATCGGAGGCTGAGGGGTGACCTTATAGAGGTTTATAAAATCATGAGGGACACGGATAGGATAAATAGATAAAGTATTTTCCCTGGGGTGGGGGAGTCCAGAACTAGAGGGCATAGGTTTAGGGTGATTAGATTAGATTACTTACAGTGTGGAAACAGGCCTTGCGGCCCAACAAGTCCACACCGCCCCGCCGAAGCGCAACCCACCCATACCCCTACATCTACCCCTTACCTAACACTACGGGCAATTTAGCATGGCCAATTCACCTGAACTGCACATCTTTGGACTGTGGGAGGAAACCCACGCAGACACGGGGAGAACGTACAAACTCCACACAGTCAGTCACCTGAGGCGGGAATTGAACACAGGTCTCTGGAGCTGTGAGGCAGCAGTGCTAACCACTGTACCACCGTGCAGCCCTAAGAGGTGAGAGCTGAAAGATATAAAAGAGATCTATGGGGCAACTTTTTCACACAGAGGGTGGTACGTGTATGGAATGAGCTGCCAGAGGATGTGATGGAGGCTGGTATAATTGCAACATTTAAGGAGCATTTGGATGGGTATATGAACAGGAAGGGTTTGGAGGGATATGGCCGGGTGCTGGCAGGTGGGACTAGATTGTGTTGGGATATCTGGTCGGCATGGACAGGTTGGACAAAGAATCTATTTCCAGATCTGTGACTCTATTTGGAATGATTAAGTCAGAAGGAACATCCTTTCGGTGATTTCACTCCACCCCTCTTAGAAACTGTCCATGTTCAGGAGGAACATTATTGGAGTAGCAGTTAAGCTAATGGCCCCCTGACTCTGCTCTGTCATTCAGTGTGATCATGGCTGATCCTCTGCTTTGGACCCACCTTCCTCCCTATAGCCCATAGTTTGCTGACAAATCAAAAAGCTGTCCATCTCAGGCATTCATTTTCAATAATGGAGCATTTTGAGATGCAGGGCCAGATGATGTGTTGTTCCTGCAGGATGTGGGAGTTGGTAGACCCCATTGTGGTTCATAGTGACCATATCTGAAGCAGGTGCTGGTTGCTTGAGGAACTCTGGCTCAGTTTTGATGACCTGGAGTCTGAGCTTCAAATACTGCAGCACATCAGGGAGGGGGACAGTTACCTGGATACTGTGTTTCAGGGGGTAGTCATACAGAATCCGTACAGTATGGAATCAGACCATTTGGCCCAACAAATCCACACTGACCCTCCAAAGAACATCCCACTTGACTAATGCACCTAACCTACACATCCCTGAACACTATGGGTAATTTATCATGGCCAATTCACCTAACCCCTTAGATTGTGAGAGGAAACCGGAGCACCTGGAGGAAGCCCACCCAGACATGGGGAGAATGTGCAAACTCCACACAGACAGTCGCCCAAGGCTGTAATGAAACCACGTAGGCAAGAGGTCTTGTCTGGGGAAATATCAGGAATTAGCGACAAAATTAAAGAACAGGACTTGAAAAGTTATAATGTCTGGATTATTACCTGAGTCTCATGCAAATCAGCAAAGAGATCAGAAAGTTAGGGAAGTAAACACATGACTAAAGGAATAGTGTTGGAGTGAGAGATTCCACCTTGTGGGGCACTGACCTCAGTATTGAGACAGGAGGGACCTGAACTGATGTGGGGCCAGGTCTCTAGATTGGGTGGGCACATAACTTTAAATCGGTTAAAGGGGAGGTGGACTCAGGAGAGGTTATTAACGTTTCCAGGGCAAGTAGAAGGGGCTGGGGTTGCCTCGTTTGTGAGAAATGAAATGAAGTTGTTAGCAAGAAGTGATTTTAAGGTTGGAAGGTGTAGAATCTGTGGGTAGAGTTGAGGAATTACAAAGGAAGAAAGACACTGACGGGAGTTATGTACCGGTCTCCTAGCTGAAGAGACATAGAGATCTACAGCACAGAAACAGATCCTTCAGTTCAACTCATCCACGCCGACCAGATATCCAACCTAATCTAGTCCCATTTGCCAGCACTTGGTCTATATTGCTCTGAACACTTCCTATTCATCCAGATGCCTTTGAAATGTTATAATTGTACCAGTCTCCACCACTTCCTCAGGCAACTCATTCCATACACGTACCACCTTCTGTGTGAAAATGTTGCCCCTTAAGTCCCTTTTATATCGTTCTCCTCTCACCTTAAATGTATCCCCTTGAGTTTTCAACACCCCTAGCCTAGGAAAGACCTTGATATTCACACTATCCTTGACCCTCATGATTTTATAAACTTCTATAAGGTCACCACTCAGCCTCAGACGTTCCAGGGAAAATAGCCCTAGCCTATTCAGCCTCTCCATATATCTCAAACCCTCCAACCACAAGAAAGTCCTTATGGTCAAGATGTGGGGCATAAAATAAATAGAAAAGGCATGTAAATAAGGCACCATTACAATAACCCTGGGGGGCCTTCAATATGCAGGTGGTTGGGACTGGATCCAAGAAAAATCTGCAAGATGTATTTTTTTAGAGCATCTTTTGATAGAGCCCACTAGGGAACAGGCAATTCTGGATTGGGTGATGGGTAAGAGGCAGGCTTGATTAAGGAGCTTAAAATGAAGGAGAACTAAGGGGGCAGTGACCATATCATGATAGAATTCAGTCTGCAGTTTGTGAGGGAGAAGCTGGAATCAGATGTAACAGGATTACAATTGAGTGAAGATAACCACAAAGACATGAGGGGCAGTTGGCCAGAGTTGGTTGGGAGAGGAGTCTTGCAGGGAAAATGGGGGAGCGGCAACGGTAGGAATATCTGGGCTAATTTAGGAGGATTGGCAGAAATCCATCCCAATGGAGAAGAAACATATTACTGGGAGAGTGAGGCAACTGTGGCTGACAGGGGACATCAGGGACAGCATAAAAACAAAAGAGAAAGTGTACAATGCGGTGAAGATGATTGGGAAGTCTTTAAAAGCTAGAAGAGGATAACAAAAATAGCAATATAGGGCAAGAAGGTTTAAGAGTAATCTAGCTAGTAATATAAGAAAAACTGCAGTAGTTTTGTTTAGACATAGGTAAGAGAAAGGTATGAGTGTCATGAGGATTGCTGCAAATGAGGCTGGAGAATTCATAATGGGGAACAAAGAAATGGCGGTGAGACTGAAATGTATTTTGCATCAGTTTTCACAGTGGGAGACACCACCAGTGTATCAGAACGTCGAGAAAGTCAGAGGTTGAGACGAGTGCATTGGTTATCACTAAGGAGAGGCTGAAGGGTCTGAAGGTTTAAATCACCTGGAGCAGATGGACTACATCCAGAGTTTTGTAAGAGATAGCTGAAGAGATTGTGGAGACATTTGTGATGATCCTTAAAGAATGACTGCAGTCAGGGAGGGTCCCAGAGGACTGCAAAATGGCTGACCCCTGTTTAAGAAGGTAGGGAGGCAGAAGACAGGAACTGATAGGTTAAGGTAACTACCCTAAGTCATTGGTAAGATTTTGGAGTCCATTATTAAGGATGAGATTGTGGAGTACTCAGAATTACATGGTTAAAGTGGGGCTGAGTCAGCACAGCTTCATCAAGGGGAGGTCATACTTGATAAATCTATTAGAATTCTTTGGCTAAATTGCTCATTACCTCCTCAAAGGAGGGCCGGTAGGCGTGATTTATTTCAATTTCCAGAAGGCCTTTGATAAGTTGCTGCAAAGGAGGCTGCTAATTAAGATAAGAGCCCATGTGTTTAGGTCAAGGTACTGACACGGATAGAGGATTGGCTGACTGGCAGAAGGTAGAGGGCGGGGATAAAGGGGACTTTTTCAGGATGGCGGTGACCAGTAGACAGGGAAGGCGATGACTTAGTGGTGTTATCACTGGACTCTTAATCTAGAGATCCAGGTAATGTTCTGGGGACCTGGGTTTGAATCCTGCCATGGCAGATGGTGGAACTTGAATTCAATAAAAATCTGGAATTAAGCATCTGTGGATGACCATGATCCCATTGTCGATTGTTGGGAAAAACCCATCCGGTTCATGGATGTCATTGATGGAAGAAAACTGCCATCCTTACCTGGTCTGGCCGACATGTGACTCAGACCACAGCAATCTGGTTGACTCTTAACTGCCCTCTGGACAATTAGGGATGGGTAATAAATGCTGACCTAGCCAGTGACCCATCTCCCCCCACCATCCCCCAAATGAATAAAACAAAAAGTTCCACAAGTGTCAGTGTTGGGACCACAACGATTCATGTTATACATTAACAATCTGGATAAAGGAACTGAGGTCATTGTTGCTAAGTTTGTAGATGACACAAACAAAGATGGAGGGAGAAGCAGTGTTGATAAAGCAGGAGGCTGCAGAAGGACTTGGACAGGGCCATTTGGCAAGCTATGAGAATGGGTAAAGAGGTGGCAGACAATACAATGTGGAAAAGTATGAGGTTAGGTACTTTGGTCGGAGGATGAGGCTTAGATATTTTCAAAATGGGGAAAGGCTTCAGAAATCTGAAGCACAAAGCAACTTAGGAGTCCCCTAGTTTTCTTAAGGTTAACATACAGGTTCAATTTGCAGTTAGAAAGGCAAGTGCAGCGTTTGCATTCATTTTGAGAAGGGACTGGAATACAACAGCAGAGATGTACTGCTAAGGCTATATAAGATTGTGGTCAGAGCTCATTTTGAATATTGTGAGCACTTTTGGGCCCCATATTTAAGGAAGGATGTGATAGCCTTGGAGGGGGTCCAGACGAGGTTCACAAAAATGATCCAGAGATGAAAGGGTTGTCATATGAGGACTGTGGGTCTGCACTCGATGGAGGTTTTAAAGATGAGGTTCACAGAATACCAGGAGGTCTACATAGAGTGGATGCAGAGAAGGTGTTTTCACAAGTAGAAAGGACACAGCCTCAGAGTGAAGGGACGACACTTTAGAACTGAGATGAGGAACTTCTTCAGCCAGACAGTGATAAATCTGTGGAACTCATTGCTGCTTAAGACTGTGGGGGCCAAGTCATTGAGTATATTTAAGATGAATATAGGGAGGTTCTTGATTGGCAAAGTGATCAAGGGTTACAGCGAGCAGGCAGGAGAATGGAGTTAAGAAACATATCAGCCATGATTGGATGGTGGAACAGAAATAATGGGCTCAGTAACCTAATTATTATGGTCTTATGGTCAATCAGACAACGAAACTATTTATGCATCCTCTGTTTTCTGCAGTCAGTAAATTTTCTATCCATGCTAATATGTTACTCCCTTATGTCATGAGCTTTTATTTTTTGATATTCCTCTTGTGGCATCTTAACATATGCTCTCTAGAAATCTGAGTGCAGTACACCTCTAGGCTTCGCTTTACCTACAGAACATTTTTCTCCTTTCAACAGTTTTGCTCCTTTACTCCAATAAACTGGTTAAATGTGATTTTCCTTGATGAAACCAGGCTGATTTCTCTTGGTTACACTTGAGTTTTTCTCAGTACCCAGCTTTCAACTCTTCAATTGTCATTCTAACATCTTCCCCAAGACCAGCATCAAGCCAACTGACCCATAGTTTCATGCTTCCTTCCCCTCTCCCTTCCTGAATGGAGAGGTTACATTTGTACTTTCCAGTCTGATGGAAACTTTTCAGAATCTTGGGGAATTTTGTAAAATTAACATGATTGTATTTACACATCAGTCACCTTTCCATGACCCAAGCCCTAGTATGAAGTTCACCAGGACATACATTGACATCCTGCAGTACCACTGAAATTGCAGCAAGTTCCTATGTCGTTTTCATCTCCAGATTTTCAGCTGATTTCAGAATGTTTTGTAGAGCGAAACTGAAGCTGAATATTTCTTAATGTCATTTGTCATTTCCTTCCTGTCTATTAATTGCAATATTATACTTTGGTTGGGTAAAAACAAGGACCGCAAGATACTGGAAACCAGATACTGGTGCTGGAAAAGCACAGCAGGTCAGGCAGCATCCGATGAGCAGGAAAATCAACGTTTCAGGCAAAAGCCCTTCATCAGGAATATTCCTGTGCTTTTCCAGCACCACTCTAATCTAGCATATGATATATTGGTCAGCTGTAATAAAAGACGATGGATTATTGAAGTCCATGCTAGGTTTCTTTTATTACAAGGTTTATATAGAAGACAATCTCACATGATCAATCATCTTTCTATGGTCTTTTTGGGGATGTAGCGATGATTCTGCAGGTGATAATATGACCATGGCATTTATTTCTCCAGCCTGAGTTGAGTTGTATTCTTGCTGAAATTTCTCAAAGACATGAATAGATCATTGGGTATGCGTTAGCTTTGTTAGCTGTCTGAGAAACTGCAGATAGAATTGGCAGAGGAGAAATCTTAAAAATTGTTTTAAAGCAGAAAGTCATTGTGTTGACTCTTATATAAGATTTATTTTTAAACAAGCATATATTTACCATCTTTATTAAATGTACTTAGACACAGAGACCAAAAATAACGTTTCTAAGTTGCTGGTGCTATAAAACGAGGTGGGACTGAAAGTTTTGAGGAGGACATAAAGTGGTTGCAAGAAAATAAAGGCACATGGTGTCTGTGCAACAAGGTGACAGCTGGGAGTAGTTTGAGGAAATCCAAATGTGGATAATTCAAAGAGAAAAGTTTCTTTAAAAGGGTTCAGCCTCTTAATTATCAATGTTCAGACAGTACAAGGAATGCAAGAAGTTAGCATGCAAATAAATAATTTAATGCAATTAGAGTACAATTAGACTTTAAAAAGACTGCTCCAATTGTGCCAAGTTTTGATGAGACCACACTGGAGTACTATGCAGATGGTTGGTCTCTGTATCTGAGGAAGGACATACTTGCCATGGATGGTATTCAGACAGGGTCCGCTAGATTCACCAATAGAAAACAAGAGTCAGTATAAATGTGCCACTTTTGGGTTGCTCAGACACATTGAGTGAAGTGCCATAAGGATCAGTGCTGGCCCCTCGACTATTTACAAACTACATGAATGATTTGGATGCAAAGACCTAATGTATGATCACTAACATTGCTTATAATACCAAGATAGTTGGAAAGTAAGTTGTAATGAGGACAGAAGAGGCCTGGAAAGGGATCTAGATAAGCTAAGTGAATGGACAATGTGGGAAAATGTGAACTCGTGCATTTTGGCAGAAAGAATATTAAAGCACCACATTATTTAAACAGAGAGAGATCACAGAACTCTGTACTACAGAGAGGTCTGCATGTGTGGGTACATGAATTGTCAAAAGCAAGTATTTGGATCCAGCAAGTGTTTAGGGAGATGAATTAAATGTTTGTATCTATTGCAAGGTGCTGGAATATAAAGTATTTTGCTGAAGTTGTCCAAGGCATTTGTGAGACTGTGTGCAATTTTGATTTCCTTAGTTAATGAAGGACATAATCACATCTGAAGGTTCACTCTGATTCCTGATGTTAGTGTTTTATCTCAAGGGGAAAGTTTGACAGTTTCGAGGAATTCAGACTGGAGTTTAGAAGAATGAGAGGTCATCTTATTTAAACAGACAAGTTCCTGAGGGAATTTGACAGGATGGATACGAAAAGGATGTTTTCATTTGTGAGAGAGCTAAGAACGAGACTGTAAGGGATGTCTCATTTGAGACAGAAAGAGGAAGATTTTTCTTCCCTGAGATGATGGAGAGTCTATTGAACTCTCTTCCTCAGGGTGAAGAGGCAAGATCCTTGAGTATGATTAAGGCCGAGCTGGAAAGGGTCTTGATGAACAAAGATTTGAAAGGTTTTGGGGATTTGGTTTGAATACCACAATGAGATCAGCCATGGCATTAATGAAAGGGGCCATGGGGCGAGCTCCCATTCCGAAATTGTACGTTAACCTTTTTGTATGGCTCTGTGTCGTGCCTGGGATGAGAGAATTGGGCAATTTGAAGAGGCTGAGTAAGATTGACCTTCTCGAGTTCAGAAAACTAGGAGGTGAACTCATGATACGTACATTTCTAAAAAGCCCTGACAGACACACAGATGATCCCTGAGTAGGAATTATGAAACTGCAAGGCACAACCTCAGGATAAAGGAGGAGTTATTTAGGACTGAGCTGAGGGAGGGTTTGTTCATTCAGTGGGTTATGAAATCTCTGTCCCACAGGTTCATGAATGACTATAAGACCATAAGATGTAGGAGCAGAATTAGGCCATTTGATCATCTCAAACTTGCTCATTACATCCTCAAAGACTTTGAACAGATTTGTCAGGCATGACCTCCTCTGATGAAGCCATGCCATATCAAATCCAAGTCGTGAGAGCTCAAGAGGATTGTACAGAAAAAGAAAGTTCTTCTGTGAAATGTTCTCATTACATATTGCTGTTGAGCAAAAATGAAGATAAACTAGCCAGTAATATTAGAAATGATAGTAAAAGTTTCTGTCAATATATAAGAAACAAAAGTAGAGACTGGGCTGCTCCAAATTGATGCAGGAAGGCTCATGCTGGGAGATGAGGAAATAGCTGAAGAACTTAATAAATACTTTGTGTCAGTCTTCACAGTGGAAGACAGGAGTAATATCACAACAATTAAGGAAAGTCAAGGGGCAGAGTTGAGTATGATAGCCATTACAAAAGAGAAAGTGCTAGAAAAGCTAAAAGGTCTAAAAATTGATAAATCTCCTGTCCCTGATGCAACCCGATGCAATTATCGCAGATGACTGGAAAATTGCTGTTGTAACCCCCTTGTTCAAGAAAGGATCAAGACAAAAGATGGAAAATTATAGGCCGATTAGCCTAACCTCGGTTGAAGGTAAAATTCTAGAATCAATTGTTAAGGGTGAGATTTCTAAATTCTTGGAAGTGCAGGGTCAGATTAGAACAAGTCAGTGTGGATTTAGTGAGGGGAGGTCATGCCTGACAAATCTGTTAGAATTTTTTGAAGTGGTAACAAGTAGGTTAGACCAGGGAAACCCAGTGGATGTTATTGACCTAGACTTCGAAAAGGTCTTTGATAGGTTGCCTCACGGGAGGCTGCTGAGTAAGGTGAGGGCCCATGGTGTTTGAGGTGAGCTTTTGGCTTGGATTGAGGATTGGCTGTTTGACAGAAGGAGAGTGTTGGGATAAAAGGTTCTTTTTCGGAATGGCAGCTAGTGACAAGTGGGGTCCCGCAGGGTTCAGTACTGGGGCTGCAGCTGTTCACTTTATCTACTAATGATCTGGATGAAGGGACTGGGGGCATTCTGGCGAAGTTCTCCGATGATACAAAGTTAGGTGGACAGGCAGGTAGTTCTGAGGAGGTGGGGAGACTGCAGAAAGATTTAGACAGTTTAGGAGAGTGGTCCAGGAAATGGCTGATGAAATTCAATGTGAGCAAGTGTGAGGTCTTGCACTTTGGCAAAAAAACACAGACATGGACTATTTCCTAAACGGTGAGAAAATTCATAAAGCCAAAGTACAAAGGGATCTGGGAGTGTTAGTCCAGGATTCTCTAAAGGTTGACCCGCAGGTTGAATCCGTGGTTAAGAAAGCAAATGTAATGTTGTCATTTATCTCAAGAGGGTTGGAATGTAAAAGCAGTGATGTACAACTGAGACTTTAGAAAGCTCTAGTTAGGCTCCTTTTAGAACACTGTGTCCAGTTTTGGGCCCCACAACTCAGGAAGGACATACTGGCACTGGAGCATGTCCAGTGGAGATTCACATGGATGATCCCTGGAATGGTAGGCCTAACATACGATGAATAGCTGACGATCCTAGGATTGTATTCATTAGAGTTTCGAAGGTTGAGGGGAGATCTAATAAAAACTTACAAGATAATGCATGACTTAGGAAGGATGGATGCTGGGAAATTTTTTCCATCAGGCGGGGAGACTAGGACACAAGGGCACAGCTTTAGAAGTAGAGGGGGTCAATTTAGAATGGAAATGAAGAGAGATTTCTTCAGCCAGAGTGGTGGGTCTGTGGAATTCATTAGGTAAAAGTGAGGACTGCAGATGCTGGAAACCAGAGTTTGGAATGTAAAAGCGTTCTAAACTGTGGAATTCATTGCCATGGAGCGCAGTGGAGTCCGGGACGTTAAATGTCTTCAAGGCAGAGATTGATAAATTCTTAATCTCGCAAGGAATTAAGGGATACGGGGAGAGTGAGGATAAGTGGTGCTGAAATGCCCATCAGCCATGATTAAATGGCGGAGTGGACTTGATGGGCCAAATAGCCTTACTTCCCCTCCTGTTTCTTATGGTCTTATGATGTAGCCTGTGGAAGCCGAGTCAACCAACAGTTAATCCTGGTGACCTTACAACTGTTCTTCAGGCCTTGGATGTGTACATAAATGAAGCCAACCAGGACAGTATCCAAAAGTTTCAGAATAATTGGATGTTGAAAGGTGAGAAAACGTGCTTAAGAGGTGGAAATATGTAAGAATCCTCACTTACAGTTTTATTCCAATGGGATATAAACACATGGAATGAACTTGATCAGAAAATTGTCAAAATATCATTTATTAAATGTGGGAAATCTAATGTTTATAAGGATGGTTACTTGTGAAATTGTGATGCCATAGTTAAGAGTGCAACTGATGAGAATGGAAGTGAGGAAGATTCCCATGAAGATGTTACAGCTTTAAAAAATAGACTTTAGAGGCAAATTATTCAGTGATTCAGATAGTGATCACAGTGGTTTGGAAGGATCTCAGTGTGATGTATTACTGTTTATTTGTGTGGATGTTTATATTCTGTTGAATGCTACAGATGGAATGTGCGCACTTTACCATATTAGAAAAAAAAGTTATAGGAATAGAATGGATTATTTCATGTTCATTTTTTTTGCCCAAATCAAGTATGCATGCCAGTCCCTTCTAAAAGCCTAGGCCATGAAATTTGGCCAAAATATTAGAATAGATACGCTCCTTGTACCATTTCACTAGCTCCAGCTTGCCAAGATGAAAATGCCCACTAATTCCTGCAATTGTCTTCCAGTCTATTAACCACCCACAGTCCAACCACTGTGTGGCACCTTACTGTGTGTCTTTTGGAAAGCCCAGTATAGTGCATTTACTTGCTGTCTTTTATCTACTTGACTAACTCCATCCTCAAAATATTGTCAACGCTATTTTCCATCTTACTAAGCCATGTTAACTTTGTCTGATCATACCAGGAGTTTTGGTGTACATTATTGAAACTTCATTAATAATTGATTCCTGATAATTGATGACAGATGAATAGGTCTGAGGTTCTCCCTCCCCTCTATTTCATGAATAATAGAGTTACGTTTGCTCATGTGCGTTCTGATTGAACCATTCCAGAACCTAAAAAAGTTTTTGATAAGTCATAACTAATGCACCCATCATCTGTGCAATTTCCTCTTTTAGAACTAAGTTATAAGTCAGCAGATCCAGGGAATTTGTCAGCTTTTAGTTGCTTAAGTTTCTCTAATGGCTTATTTTTACTGGCATTAATTCCTTTTACGTGCCTTGCTGATAAACCTCTTGGTTATCTTGTATTTTTGGTTGTAACATTCTTGAATTCTTTCAACCTTAGGATTCACTTGATACTCCAATATGAGTTGGCAAAAGTCATGTTTAGTTCCTGTTGGTTTAAAGGTACTGTATGTTGTGCGATGCTTTTTAATGAACAATTAATTTCCATTTTAAACAATTTTTGCATACTGGAGCTTTGTGAGTTTCTTTTTTTACAAAGTAGATTGCGTGCAATTTTGTGCAGAGTGAATGATGTTACCAGATGATTTTGCAACTTGCAGGATCTGAGTTTGTGGTCTTGCCAATGTTCAAATGTACCATTTGGCTATTTGAGTGCATTGGTCCCTGGAAACTCAGAAGGTTCAACCCATGCATAGAGAGGTCACTTCATTGAAGTAAAGATTTAAGCACTTCAGATGAAAGAGCAGCTTTCTTGCATCATTTGAAGCAAAGAAAAGCTTTATTTGGTACTTGAATTATTTTTGCCATTGTTCTGTAAAATGGAGCAAACTGACATTTTCTTCTAATGCTTTCCTCAGTGTTGCATTATATAATCTTGGCAATTAGTCAAATTCATCTCATTGTTTTGAAAATAATTCCTGTTGGCTTTTAGTGAAGTATGGGGGACATTGACACAATTGAAATGTCAGAAAAGGCTCTTTCATGTCAAGGAAAACTCCATCGTAACAATAATGGAACCTGTGGTGGTGATTCCTTCAATATGAGAGGTTCGAAAGGCAGATCATAGATTCTGCAACACAAATGGATATGGTTCAGATAAATACTGAAACTTCCACTTCTATTTGAAATAAATAGGTCAACCATTTTTCAATCAAATGCAAATATCATTAACATTAAAGAGAATCAATGCAACTTAATTTCATTTGTGCATAATGTTTATAATGTTAAATATTTTCAGTCAAAGTTGTGAAGGTCTGTGTGAAATATTATGTTGTTTCATCGCTGAACGAACAAAAGTACGAAGTGCTGCATATTGAATTTGTGCCTAATGAAAACTTTTATTTTTATCCAGCTGTGTGTGGGATGGATTCAAGCTGAAAGCCTGTGCTGGGAAAGATAATGTTGTAATCCACTACAATGCCCACACTTCAATGTAATTTGTTTTTCTAAATCCAGTACACAGCAAAATGGGTTTTCAAGTGGATGTTTGCCATTTAACTGATAACAGCCATTAATGTTGTTGGAATTATCGTTGGTATTGACCAATTGATCAGTTTATGAACAGATCTAAGATGACCATTATTTTGTTTTCCTTCCAGGGGCCCAAAATTATGATGTAATCAGGCTTTCGACCTATCGTACAGCATGCAAGCTGCGATTCGTGCAAAAACGCTGCAATCGTAAGTGTAATGATAAATTTTGTGGGTGGCAATGAGGTGTTAAGAAGGGGATTTTGAGTTGAGATAGATTGCTGAACATGTAGGTGTGTAATTTCTGTTGTGTTTGTGCCGAGAGAGAGAGAGAGACTCTTTTCTTTCTTTCTCTCTCTCTTTCTTTTTCTCTTTCTCTCTCTCTGTCTCATACATGCACACACACTTATATGTTCATAAAGGCCTAACTTTTACAGTCAGTGGTGAAAGGTCTGAGCTTGCTGTTCACTGCACCTTATTAGTTGCCAACACTTTCTCCATTTTCTGAGCAGGCTTTGGCGAGCCGACTGAAATGTGGGCAGTAACCACACTTTGTGGGGTAACATTCACCCAATGTTATCTCCTTAGCACCACCAATTAATAACTGAATAAACAGAGAGTGGACTTGTCTGATTTTAAGACTGCGGCCGCCTCTCAAACCTGGAGGGCCAATTGTATTAAGGTGTGGGCACCCCTGTGCGATGTGACCTTTTGCTGCCTCCTGGCCTCACCACCAGTCTGGGTGGCTGTTCTCCCTGAGGCTGCTGCTGCTGCCAGGCTTTGCCCTTTGTGGTCTCTGGAAACTGGGAAGCCAAAGGAAATTCCTATATGCTCTCTTTAAGTTGCCTGTGAATAAATTTCTGTTTAACTAAACTCTGAATGAGAGTCCACAAGGGTAAAAATAAGACTTCAGGATCAAAACAGTTATTTGATAGGAATTCCAAGGAACGGTCACTGGACCCAAAATGTAAACTCTGCTTTCTCTCCACATTTGCTGCCAGACCTGGTGAGTTTTTCCAGCAAAATCTAGTTTTGGTTTTTATTTTGCTTTACTGCATTGTTTAAAATTCACTTTGACCAGCATGTACCGTTTCTGCTGTGCGTACTCACCAAGTGCAATAATTAGCCTTAATTTGGTTTTAATAATTAATCTTTTCAGCAACCTACTCTTATAGTAAAACCTGTTGAGAAGCAGGGTGACTGAATAAACAGTTTACCAAATTCTATATTCAATTGTGCATGTGTAGACCCTGACCATTACTGTCTGGAATACTCCACAATAAGCAGAGACTGTTGTTCTCAACACAATGTTTCACCTGGGTCACAAGAGGGAAGCCACTGTGTTATCTCCCCTACACAAACTGAAGAAAAACAGAACATAGGATGTTACAGCGCATTACAGGCCCATCAGCCCTCGATGTTGCGCTGACCTGTGAAGCCAACCTGAACCCTATTTAACCTACACTATCCTATCATTGTCCATATGTTTATCCAATGACCATTTAAATGCCCTTAAAGTTGGCGAGTCTACTACTGTTACAGGCAGTGCATTCCACACCCTGATTACTCTCTGAGTAAAGAAACTACCTCTGACATCTGTCCTATATCTATCACCCCTCAATTTAAAGTTATGTCCCCTCATGCTAGCCATCACTATCCAAGGAAAACGTCTCTCCCTGTCCACCCTATCTAACCTTCTGATTATCTTGAATGTTTCTATTTAGTCGCCTTTCAACCTTCTTCTCTCTAAAGAAAACAGCCTCAAGTCCCTTTCCTCATAAGACCTTTCCTCCATACCAGGTGACATCCTGGTAAATGTCCTCTGCACCATTTCCAATGCTTCCACATCCTTCCTATAATGTGGCGACCAGACTATATGCAGTACTCCAAATGCGGCTGCACCAGAGTTTTATACAGGTGCAGCATGACCTCATGGCTCTGAAACCCAATCCTGGATTAGAGTGGTGCTGGAAAAGCACAGCAGTTCTGGAACCCAATCCCTCTATCAATAAAACCTAACACACCATCTGTCCTCTTAACAACCCTACCAACCTGGGTGGCAACTTTCATGGGTCTGTTAACATGGACACTGAAATCTCTCTGCTCAGCTACACTGCCAAGAATCTTACCATTAGCCCATACTCTGCATTACTGTTACTCCTCCCAAAGTCAATCACCTCACACTTTTCCACATTAAAGTCCATTTTCCATCTCTCAGCCCAGTTCTGCAGCTTATCTATGTCCCTCTGTTACCTGCAACATCCTTCGGCACTGTCCACAACTCTACTGACCTTAGTGTCATCTGCAAATTTACTAACCCATCCTTCTACACCCTCATCAAGGTTGTTTATAAAAATAACAAACAGCAGTGCACCCAAAACAGATCCTTGCAAACAGTGCAATGATTAAAAAGAAATATGCATCTAATTCAGGGACTGTGTTACCAAATCAAATGCAGAAAGAGTAAGGGCAAAGAAAGATTGGAATAAGAGTTGGACAAAGATAAATCAGGAAATGTTTTAAAGTAAAATTTAAATTGCGACCAATTTAAAAGATCTGAATGGATGAGATATGTTAATTGGATTTGGTTCATCTTGACCAGTCCCCATCCCTCCCCTCTCAAACCACACTCCTCAGAAGGGGAATGGTTTTGTGAGTCTCGGAGAATGTGCTGTTAAGGACTTCATCCCCATCCTCCCCCAGCTCAGAGATGATCACTTTGGTGATAGAGTAAGCCTGGGCCCCAGTCTGCTGAGCACACCACCGTCACAGGGCTAGCGGCGAGAGCAGGAAGTATTGCTGTGGTCTCTGACACTGAGAGGGTGCCTGGAGGACAGGCCCCTACAGGACAGGCCCACTACAAACAAAGAGCTTCCAGATTCAGCCATTCATGAGCTGACAAGATTGTATTGGCAAGCAAGGAAAGATCTGGCAGACCATCTAGAGATTATTTACTTTAATAAATTAACAAAGACCATTGGACTGTCGCATGATACTTGTATCAAGTGTCAGTTGCACAAAAAGTTGATATCCTTGCACTCAAACTGACCTTCACCTTTCATTTGTCTGTCTTTCTCGTCTGACATGTTTTGTTGCCGCAGCTGGGTTCAAAGAAGTTTAACTGGTTGTGGCTGGTTTGCCTCAGGTGGTGGAGGGGTAGCTCACTTTATTTGGGTTAATGCCACGCAAGCCTTTGGTGAGAAACATGTGAGGTGTAGCCCCCCCCCTCCCCTCCCCCACGGAGTGTTTGGGTCTGCTGGGAGTGGGGCGGAGCCTCTGCACTGATTCAAGAGCAGCCTCCATGGCTAGAGATCGCAGAGACATTGCAATCCATTGACATTTTCTTTTAGATTTCCTTTGTGGGCACGTACCACTGCAGACACACAGAGACAGACAGAGCCACATACATATGCAGAAGCACACATACACACATGTACAGACAGACACAGGCATACAGTCACTCTCTCACTCCCTCCCTCTGACCTTCAAGGCATGGATTCCTCTGTGATATAATTGACTCAGTATTGTGATTGTCCACATGGGTCAACGCAAAGACGCTCTCCCTCGATACTAGATGCTATCAGGTTTTTGTGGCTCAGTGTATCCCCCGCCCCCAGTATCGCCCTGGCTTTACCAACATCCCCATCGTTAGTGTTTGCTCGCTCACCACCTCTGTCAGACTCTCCATCTTCCTCATCTGAGGATGCATATCTCTGGTTTCTTTCTCCTGTTAAGTTCTCACTGTTTTGTTGAGCTGGCTTCTGGAAGGCACAGCAAGTCGGCACCATCCTGGAGATAAAATTTGGTGAGTACTGCAGTATTCTGGAGATATGATCTGGTGAGTACTGCAGTATTCTGGAGATATGATCTGGTGAGTACTGCAGTGTTCTGGAGATATGATCTGGTGAGTACTGCAGTATTCTGGAGATATGGTCTGGTGAGTACTGCAGTGTTCTGGAGATATGATCTGGTAGGTACTGCAGTATTCTGGAGATATGGTCTGGTGAGTACTGCAGTGTTCTGGAGATATGATCTGGTGAGTACTGCAGTATTCTGGAGATATGATCTGGTGAGTACTGCAGTATTCTGGAGATATGATCTGGTAGGTACTGCAGTGTTCTGGAGATATGATCTGGTGAGTACTGTAGTATTCTGGAGATATGATCTGGTGAGTACTGCAGTATTCTGGAGATATGATCTGGTGAGTACTGCAGTATTCTGGAGATATGATCTGGTGAGTACTGCAGTGTTCTGGAGATATGATCTGGTGAGTACTGCAGTATTCTGGAGATATGATCTGGTGAGTACTGCAGTGTTCTGGAGATACGATCTGGTAGGTACGGCAGTGTTCTGGAGATATGATCTGGTGAGTACTGTAGTATTCTGGAGATATGATCTGGTGAGTACTGCAGTGTTCTGAAGATATGATCTGGTGAGTACTGCAGTATTCTGGAGATATGATCTGGTGAGTACTGCAGTGTTCTGGAGATATGATCTGGTGAGTACTGCAGTATTCTGGAGATATGATCTGGTGAGTACTGCAGTGTTCTGGAGATATGATCTGGTAGGTACGGCAGTGTTCTGGAGATATGATCTGGTGAGTACTGTAGTATTCTGGAGATATGATCTGGTGAGTACTGCAGTAATCTGGAGATATGATCTGGTAGGTACGGCAGTGTTCTGGAGATATGATCTGGTGAGTACTGTAGTATTCTGGAGATATGATCTGGTGAGTACTGCAGTATTCTGGAGATATGATCTGGTGAGTACTGCAGTATTCTGGAGATATGATCTGGTGAGTACTGCAGTGTTCTGGAGATATGATCTGGTGAGTACTGCAGTATTCTGGAGATATGATCTGGTGAGTACTGCAGTGTTCTGGAGATATGATCTGGTGAGTACTGCAGTGTTCTGGAGATATGATCTGGTGAGTACTGCAGTGTTCTGGAGATATGATCTGGTGAGTACTGCAGTATTCTGGAGATATGATCTGGTGAGTACTGCAGTATTCTGGAGATATGATCTGGTGGGTACTGCAGTGTTCTGGAGATATGATCTGGTAGGTACTGCAGTATTCTGGAGATATGGTCTGGTGAGTGCTGCAGTATTCTGGAGATATGATCTGGTGAGTACTGCAGTGTTCTGGAGATACAAATTGGTGAGTACTGCAGTGTTCTGGAGATATGATCTGGTAAGTACTGCAGTGTTCAAACCTGTGCCTTGGGCCCTGATTAGTCGCTGTGTGTTGTGTGATCTCCTGCCCACCCACCACTGTGACCTGGTGTGGTGTGTTCCCTGTCACTGTGACATGGGTTTCCTCTTCCTCCTCCTACCATGTATAAGGTTTTGCAGTCTTGATCTTTAAATTGTTACACATTCATGTGTCAATTATCACAATCTCTCTCTTGGTAGCTTTCATTATCCCTGCGATACAGCTCTACAACTTGCATGCTGGCTCCCCCACCCCGTGGTTTTAACTTTCAGGTGCACAGGTCAGTCAATGCCCCTGTCCTACTGTATGTGGAATAGATCCTCTATACCCACCGTCATCATTTGCCTATTGTGTGCCCTTCTTCTTCAAGTGAAATAAATCATGAAATGTTGGTGGATCTTGGTATCTGGAGCTGATAGAACGTACCTTAGTCCCAAGCCTTTAACTGCCTGCTCACATAACAGAATATTTCACTGTCCACTTTGATCCCCTTGTTTGGTTGTATTTTATGTGTGCATGTGCAAATACATCTGTTTGGACTGAGGCCTCCTTTCATAAGACAATCAGTGATAGCGATGTTAGTTATAAATTTTCCAGTTGACTTGTTTGCCCTCTACCCTCCTGCTCTGGAATACACTTTCTCCTCCTATCAGTGTCAATGCCAGTTTCCTTTCCTCTGACCACCTCTCTGTCCTCCCTGTCTGGTAACCATTTCCTTTCTGTTTATTCACGGGATGTGGGTGTTACTGTCGAAACCAGTACTTCTTCCTCATCTCTGTTACTGTTGATCTGGAGTCACATGGAGGTCAGACCAGGTAAAGAAAGCAGATTTCCTTCACTAAATGACATTAATGAACCAGGTTTTATTTTCAACAATGATGTGTTTACATAGTCGACATGTGGCTAGCTTTTTTATTCCAGATTTTTATTGAATTCAATCTGTCACCATCTACACCATCTCCAGAACAATAATCTCAGCTTCTGGATTGCGAGTCCAGTGACATTAGTCTCCCTTACGAAATTCTTTGCAAGAAATAGTTTATATTTATTCTCACTGAAATCCATTTTTTTGAAGATACTTTTCTGGTTTCACTGAGCCATGTTAAAAGTTCAAAAACTTCCACAGCACTATCTGTGAACTGCCTGTGCATTACATCACACACGATGGTTCAATGATTTAAATTTTTATTCTCTCCAAGGATAGAGATTCATGATGAATTTTTCAAATGTATTCCAGTGTGTGGCAATGGGTTTTAGTGATAACCATCAGTGCATGAATGGGAGTAATTTTGGGGGAAATTTCTGTGAAAATGCCTCAGTAAATTACACCACATAATATTTAAAGAATAATACAGCACAGCCCTTCAGTCCTCCAAACCTGTGCTGACACATTTTGCCATTCCGTACTAAAAATGTCTTCCCTGACAGGATCTATATTCCCCTATTTCCTTTATGTTCATGTATCTGTTCAGGTGCTTCTTGAACGCTGCCTCCACCCCCACCTCTGGCAGTGTGCTCCAGACATTCACCACCCTTTGTGTGAAAATATAATCATATGTTACACACTTTTCATAGCAGTGGCAGTTATTTGAAAACATATTTCCTACCAGAGGAACCAACAGTTCACCTTGAGTAAGATTTTCCAGGAAGAAATATTTTGAGAAGGTAATAGAAAAACATATATTTTCAACAAATGAAGGATTGTAAAATAATTATCTGGAGGGATGGAATAAATTAAATTAAGTTGTAAAATAATTAGTCTTTTTAGTTGAGAGCTAGGATTTCTTTTTGCTGGTTATGAAGACTGTTACGTTTTATTCTCTGCTTGTACAAAGTGAGATGAAATACAGCTGTCAGATACGCAGAAATTATTCTGTGACAGTGTAGTTGTATCACATTTTAAGAATCAATTTTGTCAAGGAGTGAGAAATGCTGCAATCCTGAAGACTGGAATTTAAATTATATTTAAATTAGTGCAAATGAGTTCCCTTGTTAAATGAGGTTCTTCAGCAAATGTGTTTTGGTGGAGCTATTGCAAATGTGGACCAATTGAGCTGAGTGTGTGGGGTTTATTGTACTTTGGATATTTCAAATGCACTTGGACTTTGTTGCATGTACCTTTATTGTTGTTTGCACTTCAGTGTACACTCAAGATTTTAAATCTTTCTCACTTGACTGATCACATAGTATTGTTCTTTGGTTGAGAAGTAGATGGAACAATATGTATGACCTGGTCCATCGTATTGGCTGGTTATTGAATAGGTTATTTAAAATGTAACCTTGTGCAAGTGATTCAACTTCTGATGCTTGGATGGGGAGACATAAGAACTTCTGTAACTTGCCCTTTATGTCTTGAATCTGAGTATGTGTGGGCATGCATGCCTCTGTGTGGTGCCATTAATTTGCCCTGATTTAGATTGTAAAAGCAGGAGCATGTTCTGAGCTCACTTTAAGCTTCATAATGTGTCAAACGAATGCTACAAGTGGCAATTCCTGAAGGAACGTGTAAATCTGTTGCGAAGAAAGCATCTATAACTTCAGGCAGTTGTACTTTACTGAATGATATCTTTATGTAGAATTCATTACCACAAGAAGAAGTTGATACCAAACATTGAATGTATTGAAGAGGCAGCTAGGTCTAGCACTTGGGGAGAAAGCAGCATGACGCTGTTGAATTGGACGATTAGCCCTGATCGTGATGAATGACAGAGCAAGGCTTGAAGAATCGAATGGCCTCCTCCTGCTCCTACCTTCTATGTTTCTATGTTAGTAAGCTGGCTGCCAGACTTTGGAGTGTATCAGCATGACCTTCAGAATTAGTTGTAATTTACAAAAGTTGGATACTGGAAAAACTGGGACCTATGTTCCAGTTAAACCTTTGAATGCAGCATCCATTTTGTGATCATTTGTGTCTTTCTTTAATCCTCTACAATTGAGTGAGAAGAGAGAAATTGTGTTTGTAAGAGGTACAGACATCAAGCATTAAGAAGCTCAGAGACCAGGCCATAAACTTTGGAGAAGGAAATGCTTGACCGACTGATATTGGGACACTTTATGAAGTGACAAGTGTTACTGTTAACAAAAGAAAGTTGTTAATATCGTTGTTCAGATGGTTCTGACCATCCACTGACTCTGCTGGCTATAAACATTTCTGGGGCGGCGCAGTCCCTCAGTGGTTAGCATTGCTGCCTCACAGCGCCAGGGACCTGAGTTCGATTCCAGCTTCGGACGACTGTCTGCATGGGTTTCCTCCAGGTGCTCCAGTTATCCCCCACAATCCAAAATTATGCAGGTTAGGTGAATTGGGCATGCTAACTTGCCCATAGTGTTGCAGAATGTGCAGGTTAAGTGCATTAGTCAGGGATAAATGCAGAGCAATAGGGTCTGGATGGGTTGCTCTTCAGAAGGTTGGTGTGGATTTGTTAGGCCGAAGGGCCTGTTTTCCACACTGTGGGGATTCTATAAATATTTGCTATATATATCTTGTGTTCTTCTTTTCCATGCCTGTTTTCTGCGTATCTGGCAACTGTATTTCATCTCACTTTGTATTATCGTCTGCAGCCTGAGGTCTTGCTGTGTTTCAACATTGTCGTTGTTCTTTGATCTTGTTACTCTTCTGCTCATGGTCAGGGATCATCATGGTAATCTCAACTGGAATGCCTTGCCCTCAACTGCACGTCTGTAATATTTTTCTGATAAGATTTGCCAAATATAATGAACCTTACTCTCACTTAGTTGTAACATTGATTTCAAATCATATCCTTTGATTACAACAAGAAAAGTGGTTTGGACTTCGGCACCTCCTTTCCTTTTCCTGTTTGTGCCGATCAGACCATCATTCGCCATTTTAGCAAGTCTTTGATTTATTTCAATTTGCACAGTTAATACTCAATCAAGCACACATCTCAAATTAACTCTTCATTTACTTGGAGTTTACACAACAATATATAAATCGTAGAGAAAGTATAAAAGATATTTTTAAAATCCCAAGATTCTCATTTTTTACATTTTATCCATCCATTTGATGGTAGATGGGGTTTCAGTTTAATCTACCAACCAAATAATGACACCTTGTGCAGTGTAAACTGTCTTAACATCAGCTGAGGTTCCAAGACTGAGTCTGGATGTGGGACTGAAAATGCAACCTCTTCACTTGAGGCAATGATGCTACCACTGAGCCAAAGCTGTTAGAGGAGGGGTTAGGGTTAGGAGTGAGGAAGTGAGAGAGTAAAATTAAGAAAGGGGTGACCATGGTGGCTGGGAGGAGAAATGCTCAGAAAGCAGGTCAGTGATGAGAGAGAAACAGGCAGTGGGCAAAGAGGATGTGGGAAAATGTGAGGAGAAAAGAAAGGTGAGTAGATAAGGGAACAAACTGAATGGCTGGGGAAGAGAAGTTGCTCCTCTCTGTGTCCTCTTTCTCATTGGTTTTTGCTCCCTTTTCCATCATAACTCTTTAACTTTTGCATGATTCCCTGATTTTAGGTGGTAATTAACCTCTTATAGGAGTTGAACAGATTAATTTACATATCACAATAGAAAAGAATAGACAGAGTGACAAATGAGGATAAAATGCTAAAATGAATAGAAGGAGATGGAACAAACTGATGTTTGTTTTCTGTTCAGATGATAAACTGTGAAGTATATTGAGTGTCACTAATATATTGCTGTTGTAGCAAAGACTTATATCATCGCTACACTGAAAAAAGTGGCTGGCTCACTGCAGAAGCTGTACTACTTAGAAAAACTGTACTCTAATATGTACTTTGTCCCACTTCTGGCATAATCCTTTGAGTGCCATTTCTGTGTCCTGCTTGATTGAAGTATTCATCAAACAGCAACGAATCCAACTGAACTTTTAGTCACTGAGGCATGTCAGCCATGAAATAGTTTATATGGGAAATTAATGTAATTTCCGATATAAAGCACATTATTCTCTTCAACAATATAAAATATGGTAGAACATTCTGCATGACAAATAGAAGTTAGAAAAGATGTTATAAACAAAGTTGGTATGTCAAATATGTTTATTTGAGTGTAAACATTTAGTCAGATAAATCACTGTTTGAGGTAATTGTTTAGGAAAGAAATTAGCATTCATGATTTCTGATGAGAGAAACACCCTGCCAGTAGTTGTTTTCATCAGCTTTACAATTGATAGCCCTCGTCCCACAAGGAACGAGAGTAACTGCCCATTTGATTTGATGGGTAAGCAACTGTTTACAAAAGGAAGTACTACTGTGATTTAATGAGGTCAGCCAGGTGGACCTCAGAATAGGCTCATTGATTAGACCAGATCAACAGCCCCAATCAGAGAGCCCTGGCTGACAGAAATAAACAGGAGTGTCAGAGGTTTTGTTCACTCTGAGAGCCACCTCTGAGGGAGCAGGATCAGTGTCAAGGACTCTCCACTAAATAAAGGGTGAGTTGGTGACAGGATACCGGCCTCTGTGGAGTTATTTCAGTTATGATGCACATTCCTGTGATATTTTGTGCAAGCCATTTATTTATTTTTCAGGAGCCAATTAAAAACTCAGTCACTGAGTAGATCTTTAACTAGCTTCTTTCTAACAGTGCAGACCTTTTTTGTATCAAGGACACCTCCATTCTTTAAACTAAATTCTGCTTTCAAGAATCAAACATGAAAGACCAGCCTGAAATGTTTTCTTGATGTATGTGTTTCCTCAGTCTGAGTGCCTGTTTGTGCTCTGATTTGGGATATAATAGAAGATGACAAACGCATTGATGGCATTTTCTTTCATAACGCAAGCCTTGTCTAAGCCCTGGCCGTGTGATCAGTATTACACGTCTGTCTTTGTATCACAATCTCTTTTCACACAAATTTCACAAGTTCTCATTTCTTCATAACAGGGCAACTTCTTTGGAAACTGTTTCTTATTCTCCTGAGTGATACTTTATTTCTAACTGCATGGAGTATTCACAAAGCAAGGTGGAAATTCAGATTAGATAACTAAGAAAAGTCTGGTCAAATAGAGAAGTCTCCAGTTGTAAAACAGAATTGGTCTTGAGATGAATATATCTCTGGCTAGATGGCATTTATTGACTCATTGTGGTTATAGTTGTTACAGTGATAATCATAATCGGTTACAAGGCCACTTCTGAACAAGTCATAAATAACTTAGCTGGGAAAATGGTGCAATCCGTGTTTAATTGCAAAACCTAAACAAGTGACATCTTTGTATTATTCTACAATGTAATGACACAACACTGGTACATCTGCAGGGCTTGTTTCCTGTGGGCAGGGTGACTGTTCACTTTGGTGGAAATGTGATCCTGGGTAAAACCTGTGGTCCTGCTGATTAGTGTAGGTTTCAAGAGAGTCAAATATGATACTTTTAAAATGCTGCAACACACAAGCAATTGAACTATAGATGCCAAATGCGCAGCTGCTAAATGAAAATTAAGGCCTTCAGAGTAAGTTAATTACTTCAGAAAATGCTGCGTGTCTGAATTCATCCCTCACTAAGAACCTGCAGGATATTCCCATCTTCCTGAAAAGTTTAATATTGTTGTGGCTGTGTTCCTGAAACTTGAATTTCGCTATAAATTCGCTTCCTATCCTGGTGGTTTGTCAGTTTGCATTTAATTAAACAATCTATAATAAAAAATATTATAATGTCTGTAATGGTGACTGTGGAGTTACCTGATTGGCAAGAATACCTAAGAGGTAATTGATATCTTTTTGACAAAGGAACCTGCTTTCAAAGAGAAAAGACAAACTGCTGTGCTTATCCTGCCTGGCCTTTTCTAGAAAGCAGATCCTGCGCTCTCTAATGTTCTCAGGTATAAAGGTTCGATAAGAATAAACCAGAGGGGTTATCTGGCATTGACATGTATCAGATTTAGACACAAAATGACATAGTCAATGTGTCTTTTCAAACACTTGTTCAGTACTATCCTCAAAATTTTGTCAACATTAGGAGAGCTGTCCCACAGATTAATTGAGCAACAATCTCAAATAGTCACTCTCATAGAATCATACTGTTCAGCTCATATCTGGGTTCCTCCAGGACCCTTACTGGCTGTGCCCCTTCCCATTGCAGAACAGTGCCAGCCTTGCTATCTCAGTACCACTTCCCAATAATGTTCAACATGGAGGATTGTTGGCCCATGACCGAAGGGAAGCCAAAAAATGGAAATCAATAGGAGCGAAAAACCAAGACTTGTGGATGCTGGAAAGATGAAACAAAAACAGAAATAGCTAGAGTAACTCAGCAGGTCTGGCAATATATGTGGAGAAAAAGCAGAGTCAGTACTTCAAGTGCAATGACCCATCTTCAGAGTTATGAGTTCTGAAGCATGGTCACTGGACTTGGAATGTCGATTCTGCTTTCTCTCCACAGATGCTGCCGGCCCTGCTGAGTTTTTCCCAGCTCTTTCTGTTTTTGTGACCAATAGGAGGTTTCTTTGCCACCTGATGTGATGAGGCTTCTTCAGGTCAGCAATTAATGTCTTGTTTTCCCAAGGTTACACTATTCCAATTGATTGTTTCAAATGATCAGAGTCTTCAGGTTATACATTTCAATGTGTCCTGTTGTACAGTGAACTTCTCAAAAGATCCTGTTTGAATTTCAGTGCAAATCCAAGATTGACTGCGATGCACTTGAGGTTATGTTGCTTTGTCTAAGATGGATTTGAAATCTTAGGAATTGTGAGGCAAAGTAGGTCCAGGTTTTGCTTTGACACTTCATCTTTCTTCTCGCCCACAGTCCACCTTGTTGATATATGGAACTTAATTGAAGCTTTTCGGGACAATGGCCTCAACTCCTTGGACCATAGCACAGAAATTAATGTATCTCGGTTAGAGACTATCATTTCATCAATCTACTACCAGCTGAATAAACGCCTTCCAACCACCCATCAAATCAGCGTGGAACAGTCTATCAGCCTGCTCCTCAACTTTGTGATAGCAGCATACGACAGGTAGGTGCTTATGTAGCGATATGTGTGGAGGGAGCTCTCAGCAAAGGCTAGGAGCACTACACTGATATACCCTTTACTGTGTTTTTGAAATGTCCCTTTTATCTTCTTATGAAGCTTCACAAATAGATTTTAGAATTACTATGATGGGTAGCAATTATTGGCGTACCCTACAGCAGTTCTGCTATTTTTACTTAAACTTTCATTCATGGGATGTGGGTTTCACTGGCTGGGTGAGCCTTTATTGTCCATTTCTAACTGCCCTTGAGAATGTGGGGATTGAAATGCCTTCCTGAACTGCTGCAGTCCTGGGATGTTGACTGTGTTCCAGGCTCTTTCTTTCGCGATATTGAAAGGACGTGAGGAATAAGAACAGAAGTCAATAATTCAGCTGCTCAACCCTGCTCTGCCATTTAATAAGCTCATGGCTGATCTGTGTGTGTTTCAAATTCCACATTCCCCTCTATCTCTCCCCCCCCCCCACTCCCCATAACAGAATCTTTCTATCTTGATCTTACACAAGTTCAATGCCCTGAGCTCCACCGGCCTCTGAGGCACAGAGTTCCAGAGTTACACAACCCTGAGAGAGGAAAACAAAACTCCTCCATCCCAAGAGAATTTTAAACCAGTGTCCCCTATTTCTTGACTGACCTACAGAGGAAACAAGTTAGCCAGGAAAGGCATAAAGAGAGAGCTAAGAAGAGCCAGAAGGGGACATGAGAAGTTGAGGGCTGAAGGGCCTGCCCTGCGCTGTAATATTCTATGTTTTATGTTCAGTTTGTTCAGACTCATGATCTTGTATACATCTATCACACTCCAGTGAAAACAAGCCCAAGCTCTCCAAGGTGACTTCATAAATCAACCTCTTACTCCACATTTGCAATCTGTCAAAATCCCTCTAAACTGCATCCAATGCATTTAAATTCTTCCATGAATGAGGAAACCAAAACTGCACATAATTGAGATGTGGTCTCAATCATGCACCATACAACCAAGATATAATATCCATCCTTTCATATTCAGTTACAGTCATCACAAAGCATAGCATCCCATTGGCCACCTTGATTACATACTCTGTCTGCATACTAACTTGTGACTCATGCATCAGAATATCTAAATCCCTCCGCACTTTAGATTTCTGTAGTCACTTTTTATTCTTCCTGTCAAAGTGAACAACTTCATTTTCTCCTACATTATGCTTCATCTGTCAGATTTTTGTCCGTCCACACTTATGTCTGTCCAACTACAACTTTCTACATTGTGTTCACAACATACTTCCCTATTTCAGTGCTGTCCATGAATTTATGTTCCATGCCTGTGTTCCCGTCACCAAATCATTGATGCCAATTATGAAAAGTTGGGGCCCCAGTAGGACTTCACCTGTCACCTGCTCATCATGCTCCTGACCTGTGGCTTGTAGATGTGAGGCAGGCTTAGGGGAGATGGGAGGTGGGAGATGAGCTGCTTGCTGTAGAGTGCTCAGCATCTGACCTATTGTATGCACAGTATTTGTATGAGGGCTCCAATTAAGTTTCTGTCAACAATGACTCCTAAGATGTTGCTAGCAGTGGAATCTTAAACTGTGTCACAGTAGTCTAGCCTCACCAGCGTTTTATATTAAAATAAAGCACCAATTCCCAGGTCTTCTATTGTTTTTCTAAAGATAAAGTCAAGGATCTACATGCCTTTCATTTGCCTTCTCATCCTGTCCTTATACCTTCAGACACTTGCTTCTGTACATCTGTTTCTGTATTCCCTTTCAAATTGTGCCATCGCTTCATATTGCTTCTCCTCATTCTTCCTTGCACGATGAATCATTTTGCCTTTCCTCTCTATTAACTTTTTGCTCAGCTGTCTCCTGTGGATTTTGCCCAGAATGGCTGTGATCCGTACAGGGCTGGGGTTGAAGCAGTGCTGGCTGCCCTCTGGCTCATTCTTCTCCAAAAATGAAGAACCAAAGCTTTGTGTTCTCCTGATGATATCCTCATCATACATTACGAGCAGTCTCCATCTGGTGATAAAGCTGATACTTAATCAAGATGCACCTAGAGAGAACTGTATTATTTCTGTGAAATTTGAGTGTATTGAAAATAAATTTCTGAAGCCTTCCCACCCACCACCTAATTAGATGTTTCATTTCCCATTAGAATGAAATAATAACAAGTCACATAGCCATTGTTGCCAACTCGGATTTCTCATTCCATTGAAATTCTCCCCACCCAATTGTGTGCGTGTGTTGGTCACGATCAGCTGTATTTTTATGTTTTTTTATGTTTTGTAGATCTGCTTGCATTTTGAAAGCTGCACAGCAGATTTGGTATCCAAGAAGGATGAAAGGCTGTGCAAGCAAAGCTTTCTCTCATATTTTCTCAGCATCGCTCTTGAAGGCCCTGATTTCCACAGGGTGTGGCTACAATTGAGCTGACTGCCTTCCATTTCATCTTTCTCCTAAAGGGCCTTGGCTGATTATTAAAGTTGTGAAGTGTAAGAATGAAGAACATGTGGAGGTAGTGAGGGAGGGCTTTGGTAACCAGCTTCAATTTAAAACATCTCAGAATTGTCAAAGGAAGAAAAGTGCAGATGTTGAGCATCTTGTGTCAAAGACAGTGAAGAGGCTTTAAATGGTCAATTCGGCAAGTTCATAGGAATATGGTACAGTTGTGAGAGATACAAAATATTGCTTTGGAGGTGAACAGTGAAAAAGAAGTGAGCTTGCCACATTATGAGCACTTTCCCTGTATTCTGTCCATCAGTGAGAGGGAGATCCTTCAATATGGAGCAGAAGTTAAGTCTACCAAGCCTTCACCTTTATGGAAATTGAGGCTTTAAGCACCAGGATGGGGCTTAATGATATGAAAATCATAAACCCATCTCATAGGCACCTACTTCTGGTATGAACGGAGTGAGGCTGAGGGCTAGCTCTGGGTCAGCTGTGGGGAGAGTGTGAAATTCCACATATGGGACCATAATTTCCAAAATATAATGGGGCTGTGCCATTTACTTTTTCCAGGTTTAAATGTAGGTGTTGTGATTATGTTATTGTTCCCATTTCACACATTTGATGAATATCGATCCTGCTGTACATACTGTGTAACATCAATGGGCTATCATCATGGAGTAAAATAATGTTCAGTATTTGCAACATTTCACTTTTATTAATTGTGTGTGCTTTAAGGAATAGCACAAAGTGCTCTGAAATGTATTTAATCATGGTGTATTAGTTTACGTTGATTATAAATGAAACTTAGGACAAAAATTGTACTGCAGTAGAGGAATAACAGGGGCTGAGCTCTCCTGAGGAAGGAGAGGATTGTTGGTGAGTGTGTGTTGTTGCCATTACGAGTGTGTTGGTGAGTGTGTGTTGTTGCCATTACGAGTGTGTTGGTGAGTGTGTGTTGCTGTGGTCACTGGTGTGTTGATGAGTGTGTGTTGCTGCTGTTACGAGTGTGTTGGTGAGTGTGTGTTGTTGCTGTTACGAGTGTGTTGGTGAGTGTGTGTTGCTGCGGTTAAGACTATGTTGGTGAGTGTGTGTTGTTGCAGTTACTAATGTGTCACACAATAACCTTTTCACAGTGAAGGTCATGGGAAGTTGACAGTATTTTCGGTCAAGGCTATGCTGGCGACAATGTGTGGTGGAAAGATCCTGGACAAACTCCGGTGTAAGTAAAAACAAAATGTAGACGTCAGCTTTTATTTAGGATTGCCCTGTTCTCTCATTATCTGTCTTCCTCTGTCGCTGATTGAGCGTTGTTTTAGTTAGAGGGTTGGTACCCTCCTTGACCAACCTCTCTGTTTGAGCTCAGATAGTAAATGTCAACAAGGTTTTAATCATGGGGATCACAAAAGAATCCCGTCCTACCCTGCCCTTGCCCACTGTCAGTGCCTGCTGACTTGAAGCAGAAATCACTAACTTTTAATCTGATGTCTGAATGCTGGATACGTGTTTCTTGCCTTATTGAGAGGTGATGGGCACAGACATCTCCTTGGTCTCTGTTTCACCTAAGTAATGTTTTAAGTTGTTGGGGGAGCCTGGAAATTACAGTTTTGTATATTGATTGAATGTAAACTCAGCGTTTCAACACTAGATGTATTTGCCATTGAAAAGCTTGCTGTGTCCGTCATTGTTGGGACAGTGCAGAATGTGAACTCCACAAGGAACATTTCTGCTTGGCTCTTGGGAAAAAAATTGGATTGTTCAGAAATTTGCTGAAATAATTAGGTAATTGTTATAGTTTAAAATGGTCTGTTCCTGTTAGAGGTTTAAGTGCTTACAGTGCTTTGTTTGGCTGTGTACCTATTGTTTTCATCTAAAGTAAGATTGCCATGTTAAGGGACATTTTTACATTTAGATATTAAATCCTCAGACTGGCATCACGATTTTTAAGGGGCTAGTTTTGAGATTTGGTATTTATCATGCTTTGTATGTTAATAAAAAAAAACCTTTGAATCTATCTTTTAGATTTCTAGTCCCAGAAGACATCTGCAATTGGGAGCAGATTGAGGGGGAGTTTGAATTTCAGTTGATTTATTATGTAGTTGGTCCAATTTACTCCACTGTCAGAACTCTGTCGAGATGTGTATGGGTTATACTTGCTTTGAGTTTGGAGAATGTTAACAGTCTTTCGATAGTGTGGATCTAAGACACACCACCATCTGGAAATGCTTACTGATCAATATCCCAGTGAAAAGCCTGGGGATGGCTGGCACTGAAAGGGAAACAGGAGCTCACTGTTCTCTCAGAATGTGATTCTGAGGCTTGTGCTGAAGCACGTTCTTGAGTAGAATGGGATGAAGCTTAACTTTGTATTTGACCATTCTGAGAAAGGCTCACTGAGCCCAAAACTTTAACTGATTTCTCTCCACAGATGCTGCCAGATCTGCTGAGTTTTTCCATCAACTTCTGTTTCTTTCTGATTCCCAGCATCTGCAGTGTTTTTTTGTTTTCTTTTGCTCAGTTATGTTTCCCTCGGCCAACTTGCACACTTCTTGTATTCTCAAAGTTTTTTTTTTCCAAGGTTTGTAGGTCTAGTTACCAATACGTCTGACTAACTTGGAGTCCTGGATCCAAGCTGACTCAGAAGTTGGAACTCTGAGCAGTCACTTCCCTCAGATTGTTCTGCCCCCTTACCAGGTAGTCAGCATAAACCCGAGATGCGTTCCACCAACTTGTGAAAGGAATTATAATTGTCAGAACTCCTTCTCAGTTGTGGGCCTTTTCTCAGGATGTGCAGTAATAAATTCATCATTTAGAAAATAGAACATTACAGCACAGGACCTCGATGTTACTCCAACCCGTGGGACCAATCTGAAGCCCACCTAACCTAAACTATTCCATTCTAGTCCATATACCTATCCAATGACCATTTAAATGCCCTTAACATTGGCGAGTCTACACTTATGAAGCTTACACGTAACAATCTTAAAGAAAAGGAGTCTTTTCAACCGCGGTAAATGCTGTTGAATTCATTCACTCGAAAAACAATACTTGACCAGCTTTAGAAAGTTTTTGGTTTCTCAAACTCAAAAGGTATTGGATTTTCTGTAATTGTTTCAAGTCCATTTGCTGAATCTTGCATTCCAACAACTTAAATTAAAAATCAATCACATTTAGTATTGTTCAGAAAAGAGAGATGCTGTTGAAATCTTTGTGTCTGCACTCATCACAGAATCGCCACAAAACTATAAGTTTCAAAAGGAACAAGAATTTGTTCTGCCAGAGAGGAGCGTATTGGTTGGGCAAGTCCATCTGCCAGCCAATCAGCAGCCTCTTCTTATGCAGTGTAAATCGCTGTTCCCTGTGAAATTCATTATTCTTACAGTTTTGACCTGATGACTGCTACACCATAAGGTTGGACAGAGTGTCTTTTATTTGGCAATACTCAGGTTCTGTACTTCAAATGGATTAATCACTTTTACATTTGGAACTCTTAAATTTATTTTACGATTCATTTTTAAATATTATCTGTTTTTCTGCTCAATTAAAATTAAGAACTGAAAATAGACTGATTTGAAGTGAGAATTTATTGGGAATAGCCTAGTGTGTGTATTTCTATCTTTGTGGCCTGGTGATGAAGATTTGGTGAATGTGTAACAGCACTGCAGAATTTACTACTAATGGAAACGATCCTTCAATTTGTTATTTTAATCTGTTTGTCAATTCCCACATCATCCGAGGTTTCCGCAGAAACTCATTGTGGGCACTATGACTGTGTTAGCTTGCTCTCTAGTGGTAATCATATGGTATTGTATTTGTTAAACATGAGACTGCACCTTCCAAAGAGAGGCCATCACTATCAGATTGTCACTCTGTTCCTTTGATATCACTCAGGTGGAGCTCTGCATGTTTGGGTCTAGACTTCTGAACCAGTCTTTTCTGAATTGGAGGACATACTTGTTTTTCGAGTATTTCTCTCCCACAGGATTGTTGCATTCGGAGGGTAGGGGTGGAGGGGTAGTGGATTTGTCGAGGGGATGTAGGCAATGTCCAGATACCAGAAATTAACTTTTATGGCATAACAGGTAAAGAGTTTCCCCAAAATGTTTCCATATTAACATTCAGATCTAAACAGATTTAAAAGAAGTGTTTTTTTTTAAATGTTAACAGACAAGAATCAAAACCAAAGAGAACTGGAAATTTTCAGAATGCTGGAGACGGCTGAGTTAGGAATTATTATGTCGTGGTGTTTGTTTGGATTTCTGTAACAGTTGACAGACGTTGGGATGGGCTGGAATCATCAGTGCTGTTAGCTTCTGATTCCCTGACTGTTTCCTGTGTAAACACAAAATCAATCAGTGGGCTTCATGAAATATTGTGGAAAAACATACATAGAAATAACGCACAGAGTTACATGAACTCTTCTTAATGTGGTTTTATCAGCCTTCCTACCTCCTATTGTTTTTTGCCCCAACATAAGGTTCAGATTATTGTTGCCAAATGCATTGTTCACTGACTGAAAGACTGGACATTTCTACCTTTTCCAGGCCACTGTTTCCTCCCTTGAAGCATTTGTTTGGAGTGTTAAAGTGCTGACTGAATTGTTTTTATCAATGTTTTTGATGAAATTAAAATGTTCACTTTAAGCATTGATACTGATATTTAATCAAAATGATACTTAATTGGGGCAATAGATGTCTGAAGTTCTCAGAAATTGTAGTTTGAAACATTTCTTTTGGAACATATTTCTGGTGTTTATCTTAGAATGGGTGGGATACAAGTTGATCCTCTGCCAATGATGGGTTGCTGCTTCTGCAGTTTTACCAGTGGAACAGCAGGATATCATTCAAGAACTGAAACAGAAAATAGGTTTAATTGGAAGCACACTAGCTTTCGGAGTGACGCTCCTTCATCAGGTGATTGTGGAGGGCTCGATCATAACACAGAATTTATTGCAAAAATTTACAGTGTGATGTAAATGAAATTGTACATTGAAGAATTGATTGTCTGTTAAGCCTTTCATCTGTTACAATACAGTGATAGTTTCATTTCTTTCATGTGTAAATCACAAAACCCTTTTTTTAAAAGTTGCATTCTCAGGTTAGCTGTTAACAATGGTGATAGCTAGACAATATGTTGAAGGTGTTAGCCCCCTGTGTTCTCTGTCTATTACCTGATGTTTAGATTGATTCCAATCTAAAAAGTGAGATAACGGAGTTTTACATAAATTCATGCAGTTTTTGAGCTCAGAGTTGTACATGAATGTATGCAGTTTTTGCGCAAACTACATGTAGTATATGTGTGCATGTGGGTCTTTGTCTGTGTGTGTCTGTCTGGGGTGGGGATTGTGAGTGTGAGAAAGTGTGTATGTGTGTGCGCAAAGTGTCTTAAGTCTGTGAGGGGGTGCATGTGTGGGAGTGTGTGTGTGTCTATAAGGGTGTGTGTGGGTGTCTGTCCATGTGTGTGTGTGTGTAGTGCAATGGTGGTCACCTGTAATGTGACATGAACCCCAGGTCCCAGTTGAGGCCCTCCCTATGGGTACCGAACTTAGCTATCAGCCTCTGCTCGGCCACTTTCCTCTGCTGCCTGTCCCGAAGTCCACCTTGGAGGATGGTCACCCGAAGGTCCGAGGCTGAATGTCCTGGACCACTGAAGTGTTCCCCAAATGGGAGGGAACCCTCCTGTCTATTGATTGTTGTACGGTGCCCATTCATCTGTTGTTGTAGCCTTTGCTCGGTTTCCCCAATGTACCATGTCTCCGTGCATCCTTGCCTGCAATGTATAAGATAGACAACGTTGGCTGAGTCACATGAGTACCTGCCATGTACAAGGTGGGAGGTGTTCCCACACGTAATAGTGGTATCTATGTCCACAATCTGACACGTCTTGCAGCATCCACCGTGACAGGGTTGTATGGAGTTGTCCCGAGAGCCGGGCAGTTTGCTACGAACAATGATCTGTTTGAGGTTTGGCGGTTGTTTAAAGGCAAGTCGTGGAGGTTTGGGGAAGGTCTTGGTGAGGTGCTCATCCTCATTGATAATGTGTTACAGGTCACGAAGAACATGGCGTAATTTTTCAGCCCCTGGGAAGTACTGAACAACGAAGGGTCCCCTGTCAGTTGCAGCACGTGTCTGTCTCCTGAGGAGGTCGGTTACGGTTCCTTGCTGTGGCACGTTGGAACTGGCGGTCGATGAGTTGAGCATCGTACCCCGTTCTTGTGAGGGCATCCCTGAGTACTTCCAGGTGTCCGTCACGTTCCTCCTCATCTGAGCAGATCCGGTGTATGCGTAGGGCTTGTCCATAGGGAATGGCTGTTTTAATATGTTTTGATGGAGACGCACGTCGGGGACGGACACCTCAGCACCACACCCTACCACAAACCCACACACAACCTCACAATGCTACACTTCTCCAGCTTCCACCCAAAACATATTAAAACAGCCATTCCCTATGGACAAGCCCTACGCATACACCGGATCTGCTCAGATGAGGAGGAACGTGACGGACACCTGGAAGTACTCAAGGATGCCCTCACAAGAACGGGGTACGATGCTCAAATCATCGACTGCCAGTTCCGACGTGCCACAGCAAGGAACCGTAATGACCTCCTCAGGAGACAGACACGTGCTGCAACTGACAGGGGACCCTTCATTGTTCAGTACTTCCCAGGGGCTGAAAAATTACGCCACGTTCTTCGTGACCTGTAACACATTATCAACGAGGATGAGCACCTCACCAAGACCATCCCCAAACCTCCACTACTTGCCTTTAAACAACCGCCAAACCTCAAACAGATCATTGTTCGTAGCAAACTGCCCGGCTCTCGGGACAACTCCATACAACCCTGTCACGGTGGACGCTGCAAGACGTGTCAGAGTGTGGACATAGATACCACTATTACGTGTGGGAACACCTCCCACCTTGTATATGGCAGGTACTCATGTGACTCAGCCAACGTTGTCTATCTTATACGCTGCAGGCAAGGATGCCCGGAGGCATGGTACATTGGGGAAACCGAGCAAAGGCTACAACGGATGAATGGGCACCGCACAACAATCAACAGACAGGAGGGTTCCCTCCCAGTTGGGGAACACTTCAGTGGTCCAGGACATTCAGCCTCGGACCTTCGGGTGACCATCCTCCAAGGTGGACTTCGGGACAGGCAGCAGAGAAAAGTGGCCGAGCAGAGGCTGAAAGCTAAGTTCGGTACCCATAGGGAGGGCCTCAACTGGGACCTGGGGTTCATGTCACATTACAGGTGACCACCATTACCACACACACACTCCCTCACACACACACACTCCCTCACACACACACACTCCCACACACACACACACACACACATTCCTACACACACACGTGGACACAGGTACACACACACTTGCACACAGACACCCACACACACCCTTGTAGACACACACACTCCCACACATGCACCCCCTCACAGACTTAAGATACTCTGCACGCACACACACAAACACTTTCTCACACTCACAATCCCCACCCCAGACAGACACACACAGACAGACAAAGACCCACATGCACACATATACTACATGTAGTTTGCTACAAAACTGCATGCATTCATGTAGAACTCTGAGCTCAAAAACTGCATGAATTCACGTAAAACTCTGTTATCTCACTTTTTAAATTGGAATCAATCTAAACATCAGGTCATAGACAGAGAACACAGGGGGCCTACACCTTCAACATATTGTCTTGCTATCACCAGTGTTAACAGCTAACCCGAGAATGCTATTTTCAAAAAAAGGGTTTTGTGATTTACACATGAAAGAAATGAAACTATCACTGTATTCTAACAGATGAAAGGCTTAACTGACAATCAATTTTTCAATGTATAATTTCAGTTACATCGCACTGCAAATTTTTGCTATAAATTCTGTGTTACGATCGAGCCCTCCACTATCACCTGATGTAGGAGCGTCACTCCGAAAGCTAGTGTGCTTCCAATTAAACCTGTTGGACTATAACCTGGTGTTGTGTGATCTTTAACTTTGTACACCCTAGTCCAACACCGGCATCTCCGAATTATGAAACAGAAAAAGGGGGTATCTTAAAAACTTGCTTCAAGCATAAAGTCGTCCTTGGTAAACCAATGGGGTTGAAGCCAGACAAAAAATCCAGTTCTAGATCATTCTCAGTGAGGACTTTTTATTAAAAAAGCAAAATTAATTAAACATTTGTAAAGCTAAGTGGATTTTCAGAGCTGACTGGAAGGTGGAAAACATTATAAAATTGTTCAGACAGAGAGAAAGGGACAAAGCCAGTAACTGTACTCCTGGTGAAATATTTGGGTGGAGAATTACTCACATATATTCTGTGGAGTAGAGTAAATGAACCAGGGGATGTATAAACTGAATCAGAGTGTTTAGCTTTCTGAGTACAATATTTGACAGAGTTAGTTTAACATAGAAAGAACAGTCCAGCAGAGGATCAGGCCTTTTGGCCCATCAAGCCTGTGCTGACCTTTTGAAATTACTAACTTTGTATTCCTGCATTTCCTGCCTAATCACGTATTGCTGGGCATACACTCAGCAGTTGTTCAGGAATTTTCAGAAGGCATTTAAATAAAGTTCCCAGGAGGCTGCAGATTAAAATTGACAAACTGGAGCTAACCCTGGGGCACAGTGTAATCACAGGCAGTTAGATGGTTAAGTCTCAGTGATCATCACTGAGTTAGGCTCCTTGGTGATGGTTAAAGCTCCAGCCTCAGATTAGCAACTGCCCAGTGGATACATTCTGATAGGGAGCCGAATTCAAATCTGAACATATTCTCGGTTCATGTATCTCATCAATGTTTCCATTATTAAAATTTGCTAACATGCACTTATTTCAGCATTTCTCTTACCAATCCCATTCCTTAAAATATCTTACAGATACTTTCTCACAGATATCAGATTCTAATGGAATAATGATGTATGTAAAGTTTGACCAGTTTCTCCGAGAAGTGTTAAAGTTGCCCACAGCTGTGTTTGAAGGACCATCGTTTGGTTACACAGAGCACTCAGTACGGACCTGCTTCCCACAACAGGTGAGATTTTTGGATTAATTCAACATGGTCATTGGTATCAGCATTCGTCTATGTTTTCAGGGTAACTGGTTTGTACCTTTTATGAATGGGGAATGTATCAAATAAGGAGAGTATGAGGGTTTGAGGTGATCATGGTTGAAAATGATGACATACTCCAGCTCTTTTAGAAACTACAGTCAGTGAGCTGTTGGTGTAGCAGAAACCATCCTCTTCAGCTAAACCTTCTCACCACATCAACAACACTGCCCTGTTCAACTTTCACTGCCGCTTCAGATAAACTCCAGCAAGTTAGTTAAATGTGAGCTTTCTCTTAACAGATCCATGCTGACTCTTCAAATTAACCCACATTTTTTTGCATGTGGTTGTTTACTCTATCCCAAATAATTGCTTCATTGTTCAGAAACCGAAATGAACTCGCCAGGTAAACAGCGTTTCCAAGAGCAGCTCAGATGCTAGGAAGACTGTTATTAGTTACGCACCTCCCGACTCCCTAAAGTCTATCCACATCTACAAGATTGAAAACGCCCCACTTGCCTGAATGAGTGCAGCTCCAACAACACTCGAAGCTTGACACCATCCAGGACGAAGCAGCCCGTTTGTTTGGCACCACATCCACAAACATCCACTCCCTTCATCAACAACACTCAGGAGCAGCAGTGTGTACCACCTACAAGGTGCTCTGCAGAAATTCACCAGAGATCCTTAGATAGCAGCTGCCAAGCCCATCACCATTTCCATCTAGCAGGACAAGGGCAGCAGATACATGGGAACATCACCATCTGCAAGTTCCCCTCCAAGTCACTCCCCATCCTGACTTGGAAATATATTTCCATCCCTTCACTATCACTGGGTCAAAATCCGGGAATTCCCTCCCTAAGGGAATTGTGGGTCAGTCCACAGCAGGTGGACTGCGGATGTTCAAGAAGGCAGCTTACCCCTACCTCCTTAAGGAGCAACTAGGGACGGGTAGTAAACGCTGGGCCCAGCCAGTGACTCTCACATTCCACAAGTGAATAGAAGAAGTTAACAGTTTAAGGTAGTGAGTGACTGTCAGAAGGTAGAAATATTTCTATGTGCATGGAATGTATTTTCTTCAGTTTAATGATGTTAGGAAAATGCGAAAGCAAGTACAAAGGAAGATTCTGCAACCTTGTTAATGGTATTTTTTTCTAACAGTGGAGAATGAACACCACCACTTGGGACACATGTGAAATGTTTGTCATTGCTCCTTTAACAATACAACTTGTTAATACCTTTTTTCTCAATATATTAATCTTATCTTAACATTACTTACTTTTGAATTATCCAAATATATTGCCCAGCTGAGGAACACAAATACCTGTCAAGAGTCAACAGCTGAAACCAGGTTTTCACTTTAGAAATCACCCGAAAATTCAATTTAGTAATGGCTGGCTTTTAATTATTATCAGGTCTTGTAGCAGATCTATCGAAGGTCTGCAAAAATGACCAGAGCATGGATATTTTCAGTTCATTACATCATCTTTAGAACATAGAACATAGAACATTACAGCGCAGTACAGGCCCTTCGGCCCTTGATGTTGCGCCGACCTGTCATACCAATCTGAAGCCCATCTAACCTACACTATTCCATGTACATCCATATGCTTACCCAATGACAACTTAAATATACTTAAAGTTGGCGAATCTGCTACCGTTGTAGGCAAAGCATTCCATACCCTTACTACTCTGAGTAAAGAAACTACCTCTGACATTTGCCCTATGTCTATCACCCCTCAATTTAAAGCTATGACCCCTCATGCTCGTCATCACCATACTTGGAAAAAGGCTCTCCCTGTCCACCCTATCTAACCCTCTGATTATCTTATATGTCTCTATTAAGTCACCTCTCAACCTCCTTCTCTCTAATGAGAACAGCTTCAAGTCCCTCAGCCTTTCCTCGTAAGACCTCCCGTCAATGCAACATCCTAGTAAATCTCCTTTGCACCCTTTCCAAAGCTTCCACATCCTTCTTATAATGCGGTGACCAGAACTGCGCACAATACTCCAAGTGCGGCTGCACCAGAGTTTTGTACAGCTGTAGCATAACCTCATGGTTCCGGAACTCGATCCCTCTATTAATAAAAGCTAAAAAAAACACGGTATGCCTTCTTAACAACCCTGTCAACCTGGGTGGCAACTTTCAAGGATCTGTGTACCTGGACACTGAGATCTCTCTGCTCATCTACACTACCAAGAATCTTACCATTAGCCCAGTACTTTGCATTCTGGTTACTCCGACCAAAGTGAATTACCTCACACTTGTCCGCATTAAACTCCATTTGCCACCTCTCAGCCCAGTTCTGCAGCTTATCTATCTTATAAATTTATGATGATAATCCAGCCCTTTTCTTTTATGTGAAAAGGAACAAACTGAATGTTTTCTGATGAAGCTAAAAGCTTTGCAGGCACACACATGAGTGCACTAAATTCATAAACATTTTAGATTTTTCAGCACTGATGTAAATTAGGAGCCTAGGTTTGATCTTGGTAATTTAAATATTTTGCATTTTCTAAGTCCATGTGTACAGAATGGTTTATGTAGTTGTCAGGATGGGACAAAGGTTCCTCTGTCTCAATGAAATGGGGAGATATTTTAATAAAATATTCAATCTATTTGCACATTGTACACATTGCTTCTTGAAAGAGAATGCACACATTTCTGCTTGTATGTGTTCATGTGGTGCAAATACGTCTGCTTCCTCCACTGAATTAATAATGTCCAAAAAATTACAATAAATAAATGCACTGCCTTTAGTCAAGAAAATGCCAGTGTGAAGAAAACACCTTTCGCAAGCAAGCACCTTATTGTGTCTTTGTTCGTCCGTCAGTTATCCACAATAGTTAGGTTAGTGTTTTGAAAATCCTTATATCGTCAAATTGGATGCTTTGAGGTTTCATAATCAGCAAACAAATGAATAACCAGATGTTCTACAGATAGCGGGAAAGGGCTTGATAGACCACCCCTCCTGTGCTGTTAGACATTAAAATAGGTTTCCTTTGGTGATGAGGTTTGAACTATGAATGTTTACCAGATTGAATGCTCTTGGGGGGAAAAGGGAGTGGTGTCAGGTCAGGGCCAGGGTCTGGGGATTTTTAAGGGTTTGGAGGAGGTGTAGTTGAGGGTATATGAGGTAAATTGGGGATCAATGGGATGGTTACTTGGGAATTTGACTCAGTGTTCATAGTTGAGCCATTCTTGAGTAACACTTTGCTTAATTGCAGTGAAACCTTCCTAATTCTCTGATTCAAACGGAAACTTTCAGAGGTTTCCAGATGTTGGAGAACTGCCCAGTGGAATCTTCAACTTTCCAGGCAATTCCTTTGGAGTCTGCTAGGATGGGTGTTTCCCAGGATTCCTCATGTGCCACTCCATCTCCCCTGCAGAAACGATGATCTGACCCTTGGCGAATCCAAGCTAATGGAGCTGCCTCCCAATACAATTCTTGTGATGTTGTCTAGCCATAGTGAAACTGTCGTCTCCTCAACTCAGGACTGATCCTGCCGCCATTTCTTGTGCTTTTGTACCCAAAACAAAAGCTGAATGAAAGGGTATAATGAGACAAAGGAACTTTCTGGACAGTTGAATTCATTTTAAGAAGATTTTTCAATTGGGTGCCTTCATGTTATCCCCGCTAGAGATCTCATCACAGGTTTGGTTCAGAAGGCGTTTTGTCTGTATTCTCTTGTCTTCTCCTGCCAGACTCCCTCCTCATCCTCACCCCAACCATGTCTGTGTGTTATGGACCAGATTCCCCACCCCCAAGATCCTAACTTTTATAGTTTTTTAAGGCAAGTGTAAGGTGCTGTGTTCCAGATGTGATTCGATTGGTCCACCATTAAGCTTTAATCCATTCACACTTTATTCTTATAATGCTGTTAAAATATAAAAGATAAGAATAATCGGCGTAACCTTAACTCAATGGAAATAGTTAACAAGATAATGTGTTATTTAACACTAATCATTATCTGTTCCAATGTCAGCAATATCCCATAAATACAACCTTTTGGTAAAGTGCAATTTAGCAAATCAGTTCTGGTTTCCACATGCTGCCTCCGGCCAGTCCAGAAGGAAGAAACAATCTGCCCGTTTTGATTTTTAAGAGGAAGCCTCTTTATCGAACACTTTACTCCAGCAGAGAACTCGAGCTGTTAGCTTGGCAGCAACTGAAAACCTCTCGCTAACTGAAAGCAAAACTGAAACCCTTCCTGGGTCTTTGTGTGTTCTAATCTTACCCACTCGTGATTCTTTTGTCTCGTTTGAAATAACACCCAGAGCTAACTCTAAACTGCCTATCATTTCAGCACTGCAATGGCAACTTCCTCTTCAAGAGAAACAGCACAGAGCACCTGTCTCTTACAGGCACACGTGTCTCACATACAAACGTGTAGAAACCCAATTACATGCACTCTTCTTGAAGAAATAATCAGTTCATGCCTTGTACTTGTATATGAAACCACTTGACCTAATCTCTGTCTGTCCCCAACCCCAAAAGGAAGTCTATGAAGCCAAATCATCCACCTGCTCTTTGCATCAACCCATCTTCATCCGACTGCATGGGCGCTATATAAAGACAGTGCTCCCACTAATGACTTTGTATTCATCTTCAAGTGCTGTTGACATTTCTACCCTACAGCGTGATTGGCGATGAAGTCTTGGCTGTTGCTAAGAATGTAAGCAAGAAATCCAGGGACAGCATTGAATTTGAATTGAGTTGAATCGAATTTATTGTCGCGTGTACTGAGGCACAGTGAAAAGCTTTGTCTTGTGAGCAATACAGACAGATCACAGAGTTAAGTAGCAGAGATAGTAAATAGTAGATAAACAGCGGCAAAAACAAAAACACAGGTACAGGCGAATGTTAAGAGTTTGTGAGTCCATTCAGTATTCTAACAACAGCAGGATAGAAACTGTTATGAAACCAGCTGGTGGTTGTGTTCAGGCTTCTGTACCTTCTCCCCGATGGTAGAGGTTGTAGAAAAACATTACCAGGGTGGGATGGATCTTTGAGTATGCTGGCGGCTTTTTCTTGACTGTGAGCCTGGTAGATGGATTCTATAGAAAGGAGGTTGGCCTTTATGATTGGCCGGGCCGAATTCACCACTCTCTGTAACTGTCTCTGATCTTGAATGGTACAGCTGCCACACCAGGTAATGATACATCCAGACAGAATGCTCTCGATGCTGCACCTATAATAAAGTTAGTAAGGATATTCACCATCATGCCAGATTTTCTCAGCTGCCTGAGGAAGAAGAGACGTTGTTGGGCTTTTGTAATCAGTGCATCCACATGGAGAGTCCAAGAAAGCTTGTTATGGATGACCACTCCCAGGAGCTTGACACTCTCCACTCGTTCCACCTCTGTGCCGTTAATGTGTAGAGGGGGTATGAGTAACATCCCGCCGAAAATCAATAATGAGTTCCTTGGTTTTGCGGCATTGAGTGCACCATTTTTCCAGGTACTCCACCTCCCATCTGGAATCTGTTTCATCACCATCTGAGATTGGTGGTGTCATCAGCAAACTTGTAATGGAATTAGTCTGGTATTTGGCGACGCAGTCATGGGTATACAGTGAGTACAGTAGGGGGCTGAGTTCGCATCACTGGGGGGCTGCAGCGTTGAGTATTAGTGAGGATGAAATGTTGTCCCCAATCTTCACTGATTGTGGCCTGTGGGTCAGGAAACTGAGGATCCAGTTGCAGAGAGTGGGGCTTAGTCCGAGATCACTAAGTTTCGTCATCAGTCTTGAGGGGATAATAGTATTAAAGGCTGAACTGTAGTCAATGTGTAGGATTCTTATGTAGCTGTTCTTGGTGTCAAGATGTTCTACTGAGGAGTGAAGGGCAAGTGTTATGGCTTCTGACGTGGATCTGTTGGTCCAATAGGCAAATTGGAATCGATCAAGAGTAGTGGAGAGGCTGGAGCTGATTAATGCCATGACCAGCCTTTCAAAGCACTTCCTGACCACCAAAGTTAGGGTCACTGGGTGGTCGTCATGGAGACATGCTGCATGAGCCTTCTTAGGCACAGGGATGATGTTGGCCCTCTTGAAACAGGCAGGGACAGTGGCCTGCTGCAGGGAGAGGTTGGAGATGTCCGAGAAGACCTCTGCCAGTTGATCTGCACATGCTCTGAGTACACGGCCTGGTACTCCCCCTGGACCCATCACTTTCCTTGGATTCACATGAAGGAAAACTGATCTGACCTCTGATACAGTGACTGTTGGGATAGGTTCATCAGGACTTGTTGGAATAGGTGTTACCTCTCCAACGAAATTCTGCTCAAAGCGAGCGTAGAAGACATCGAGGTGATCTGGGAGGAATATGTCATCGTCTGCTACCTTGCACTGTCTCTTTTAGAACATGTGATGTCATTCAGTCCTTGCCATAGTCGCTGGGTGTCTGTCTGGGGCTCTAGTTTGGGTCGGTACTGGTCCCTGGCTTAATGGCTCTGCGAAGGTCATACTTGGATTCCTTGTATTTGAGTGGGTCTCCTGATCTGAAGGCCTCAAGCCTAGTTTTTTGCAGCTTTTGTATGTCCTGATTTATCCAGGGTTTCCTGTTGGGGAACATTTGGATTGACTCCCTCGGTATACAGTCCTCCACACACTTGCTGGTAAAGTCTGTGACGGTGGTGATGTACTTGTCCAAGGTACCTGTGGCCTGTTTGAACATGGCTCAATCAGCCGAATCCAGACAGCTCCGGAGTTGATCCTCTGCCTCCTCCGACCAGCACTGGGTCTGTATCCCCGAGGGGGGGCTCCTGCTTGAGCTTTTGCCTGTAAGCCGGGAGAAGAACACGGCATTGTGGTCGGAGTTCCTGAAATGAGGATGGGGGATGAAACGGTAGGCATCCTTCACAGTGGGTGTAGCAGTGGCCTAAAATGTTTGGGCCCCTGGTGGGGCAGGTAATGTTCAGGTGGTACTTGGACAACACCTTCCTTAGATTGGCTTGATTGAAGTCGCCAGTTACAATAAACAGGGCCTCAGGGTGTTCCATCTCCAGGGTGTTAGTGATGTTCAGCACATCCAGAGCTTTTTCAACCTTTGCTTGTGGCGGTATGTTCACAGCAGTTAGTATAGCAGCAGGAAATCCCGGTGGGAGATAGAAGGGGCGGCATTTGATGGTGAGGAATTCAAGGTTTGGGGAGCAATGGCTGCCCAGGGTTACAATGTCGGTGCACCACAAGTTGTTGATTAAAAAGCAAACCCCTCCACCCTTTGTCATACCCGAGGACGCTGTACGGTCCATACGATGGGTAGAAAAACCATCAGCCTGAAGTGCACATGGATGGGTTGAGCCAGGTTTCTGTGAAGTAGTGTGCACAGCAGTCCCACAGTTCACGCTGGAGGCTGTGATCTGTGTTCGTCCATCTTGTTCTCCAAAGATTGTACATTTGCTCGGAGTAAGCTAAGAATGGGGGGAGTCTTGAAGCCACGTCGTCTTAGTCTTACTAGCAAGCTGGTACGCTTACCCTGCTTCCTCGCAGGTTTCTTACATTTGAGTGGTCCGGTGGTCTGGTGGAGTGGATTGTGACTGCTTCCAGTTAAGTGATCCTTCCTAGGACCCTGTGGAGCAGGTAGGTTGCAGTTTAGTGTATTTTTGTCGAAGGTCTGCTTTAGGACCTAGTGTAGCAGACAGTTTACTGTGTGTTTTTTACTGGAGGGAGTTTGCTTAGGACCCAGTGGAGAACGTTATTGGCTTCAGTATTTAAGTTGGTCTTGGATGCATTACAATTATTACATCATTTTATCAGCAACGAGTGAAGGGGAGACATTACAAAGAATGTTTCATAATTAGAATAAGAGATGACCTGATCACTACTTGTGAGTTGATGTTACTCAACAGGGGAGTAACAGAGTGAGCAATTTGATGAGAAATTACTCAGTTGTGCCATGCTTATTATTTTGATGAAAATACTGCATAATCTGTACAACTCCAGGCTCTTTATTGAGGTGAGGAATTAGTTCAGTTTACTTTATATCCAAAAGGTGTCTACTTTTAAATGTTACAGCATTTCGCGTATGTAGATAAAAATGATGTACAAATAATTACTTTGATTGATGTAGTACAATTGACTGTGGCAGGCTTGGGATACACAGGCAGTGTTCGTTTTTTTTAGAATATAAGAGCAAGTTTTTGCAAGGCTTTCTTTTGCAACATGTTGTAATGATTCAACTTTCAAAACATACATGTTATGGCATGTAAGCACTAGGTTCTTTGTATCTCCACATGAGGGCAGTGTAGTCTACATTGTCTTGGATTACACAAATTCCAGATGCTTTACATTATCTTCTCAAATCTTTTTGTCAATATCTCACCCTTGGCTTGAAAAGGAAGTATTGTGGAATATCAGTATTAACTTCTCCCACTTGCCTATCAATGGCAATCTCATTTTCAACTAGCGAAGCTTCAAACTTTGGAATTCCCTCCCAAAGTTTTTTGCTTCTCCACTTCCCTCCTTTTAAAATTCTTAGTCACAGACTCTACTTTGACCAAGCGTTTGGACTCTGTCTCATCTTTTGTCAAACGTCTTATTTTTTGACAATGAAGTACTTTTGGGTATTTTCCTGTGTTGAAGATGCTGAAATGACTGACCAGTATTGCTGCTGTTTTAGAGAAAAAAAAATTCCTTTTCAGTTTGATCTGTACCTGATACTGACAAATGGGACTGGAAGACTTCCAGGTTGGACTAGGCAATATTGTCCAGACGGGGTAGACACAATGATGTTATGGATTACAAGAACAGTATTTGCATGTGCTTGCAGTTGCTTTGGTAGGAAGGTTAAGTTAATGTTTTCTAATGAACATGTTAACTTGGACAGTGTAATGTGCTTGTAACTCAATGTTATTTTAGGGCGTAGGATTACGGTGAGAGGGGAAAGATATAAAAGAGACCTAAAGGGCAACTTTTTCACACAGAGGGTGGTACGTGTATGGAATGAGCTGCTTGAGGAAGTCGTGGAGGCTGGTACAATTGCAACATTTAAGAGGCATTTGGATGGGTATATGAATAGGAAGGGTTTGGAGGGATATGGGCCGGATGCTGGCAGGTGGGACTAGATTGGGTTGAGATATTTGGACCAAAGGGTCTGTTTCCATGCTGTACACCTCTATGACTGTAAGCAACATCTTACAGAAGCCTTTTAACTGGATTTCAGCAAAGCGTGGCATATTTGGTATGGCCCGAGGAAGAAATCTGGGGTTTTGGTGAAATTTTAGTTCCGGATGCTGGAAACTTTTTTAAAAAATGATTTGTTAACATTGGAAATAGGACTGTTGACTTTGACTTTGTTTTAGAATGCTGTAGCGTTAATATGTTCGGTGTTGTTTGTTTTCTAATGTTGTGGATTGTTGTCGGATGCTTTGGTCCATTTGTCACAGCTGTTAGTGTGTGAGCAGAATATTCAGAGCAGGTTGATGGGTGCAAATTGACCTGCAGTCTCGTCTGAAAGGTGTAAGCTTTTATTAAAAAAAAGGTTTCTTTTCAGATTTGTTATTACAGATCATCAACCAGGCAGGGTATGGTCTCAAGGAAGAGCAATGTAACTGTAATAGTGTTATTGATGCAGTGTGATGGAGGTCTGTGTCATATAGACTGCCCTCTTCACTTGTTTCTGTTGCTATAAATTCTGTTCAAAATCCAGAGTGAAATATCAAAGGCACTATGCTAATTGCTCAACTTGTCAGATCTTCACAATCTGTCAGGAATACAGTCATGTGCTGATGAAGTGAAAGATGATAATTCTAGGAATATTGCTTATTACAACTAAAATAATGAACTCTCTGACATTATCGAGATGTGAAATTAATCCTGATGTTGAAATAGCCCTAAACAAGCAGATTGCATATTTAAGATGTTGAATCATTTGTGCTCCAGGGTCCAGACATACAGTACATAAAATAGAGTGGCCTTTATTTTGTCACCAATTACATTGGCAACTTAGATGCAAAAATACCTTGGCACAGCTTCTTTCTTACAAGATTTGTTACGGAGATAAATTGTCCAGAATTACAAAAGAAAGTTCAGTACAGCAGGCTGTGCTAGCACCCAGCTTCCAATCTGCACCAGGCCCAGGCTCCACAACATACCAGGCAGGGAGGCCACCACAGGAGGACAGTGTGCCGGGCAGAGGGAGGGAGGGAGGATGGTGTGCCGGTGAGGGGGAGGAGGACACCGTGTCAGTGAGGGGAGGGAGGACGCTGTTTCGGTGAGGGGAGGGAGGACGCTGTGCCGGTGAGGGGGAGGGAGGACGATGTGTCGGTCACAGGGAGGGAGGACACCGTGTCGTTGAGGGGAGGGATGACGGTGCCGGTGAGGGTGAGGAGGATGCCGTGCCGGTGAGGGGAGGGAGGATGCTTTGCCAGTGAGGGGAGGAAAGGATGCTGTGCCGGTGAGGGGGAGCGTGGATGCTGTGCCATGCTGGTCGGCCATGACAGGAGGCGGCTGAGGTGGTCAGGAGTCATCACCAGAGGCTGGGAATCATTGCTCACCAATGGTCAAGAGTCGAAGGGACAAAAAGGAGACAAAGATTAAAAATATTAGGAGGAAGAGAAGAGAAAGAGGTAAAGAAGAAGAGGAGTGGGCGGAGCGAACGAGCTCTGGCTGCTGCATGTTGTACTGCCGCCATCTTGCACCTTGAGCTCATGTACTAAAATAGGCCTTTTACTGTCGGCCATTTGTCCTGATAGTAAATGAAAATTTATTGCTGGTAAGTAAATTCTGCTAAAAATGATTAAATACTAGCTTCTTGAGGATTGATTTGATTTTGTGTTTTTCTTTTAAAGAAGGAGATTGCAATTGTAATTAGATTGAAATTAACAGGTTAAATTTCAGCTGGTTTTAATGTTCACTGGTAAATTTAGACTTTATCTTACAGTAGGAATAACAGAAATCGAAGTGGTGGTCGAGTGTTGTGGATTTTCTGGGAATTCCATGTTAAAGGCTGTGCTAGCATCACTATTTGTTGGAGCAGCTGCTGACTGTGTGCTGTTGCAGTCCAGCCTTTATTGTACATTTCTGCTGGAGTCAAGGTTTGGAGCAGGATTTGCATCTCTGATTGACTGAGTTATTTATTATCACATATATCTAGGGAGATATGGTGAAAAGTGTTTTATCGCCATAATCTGGTGCCATTTTGAGTTACAAAATAAATAAAAAGGAATTACATAAGTAGAGTTCATCTCTGTACAAACACAGCTCCAGGCTGTCTGCAAGGTGTCCAGGGCCTTAAGGAAACTCCACCCTGTACAGCACTGATAACCCTGCCAAGAGTTCATGTTTCAGGCCTCCCACAGTCAGGCGTCCTCACTCATAGAGTCGGTAAACTTGGTAAAACTAGTCCATGCCTGCCAGCTATCCTTTATAAATCTAGTCCCATTTGCCAGCACCCGGCCCATATCCCTCTTAACCCTTCCTATTCATATACCCATCCAAATGCCTTCTAAATGTTGCAATTGTACCAGCCTCCACCATTTCCTCTGGCAGCTCATTCCATACACGTACCACCCTCTGTGTGAAAAGGTTGCCCTGTAGGTCCCTTTTAAATTTTTCTCCTCTCACGTTAAACCTAGTTCTGGACTCCCCGACCCCAGGGAAAAAACCTTGTCTATTTGCCTTATCCATGCCCCTCATGGTTTTATAAACCTCTATAACATCACCCCTCAGTCTCTGACGCTCCAGGGAAAACAGCCCCAGCCTGTTCAGCCCCTCCCTGTAGCTCAAACCCTCCAACTCCAGCAACACTCAGGACACCATCACCGCTGACGAACTGCTGAGTCCATGATCTGGGCCTACTCCAGAATTTCGTACCTTGAAGGAGTTAGTTTTGTAAATCTATTCTGCTTCCAAATTCTGTCAATCCTTTGATGTCATTCTCCATGTACAGTGTACAAACATCATTAGGTGGCACAGACAACGTTCTAATTTGGCCCATAACACAGCAGACACTGCCATGGTTTGACCATAAGTAACAAGAATACTGTTTGATATCCATTTGCTTTAATTTTGGTCTCACTGTGGGGGATGGGAAAGTAACCCATGGGCCTAGACTACATCATGGTGATAGTGCTGGGACTATCATATGCTCACTGTTACTGAGGAAAAAAATCAACAAGCAGTTAAAAGTAGGAATCAGGAATCGGTCACCTTTGTGTGAGCCCTGATCCTCCACAGGCCTTCTGGCATTGTCAGTACTTTGCTGGGAGTAGGAGTTTAAAACAAATGGAAGCAATGGGTGCTGTCTGAGCATTCAGTATTTTAACAGTGCAACAAACCTTCTGTCCTGTCATACAACCTCTCTAGGATTGATAACTTACCTCAAAAAACTCAAATGTAGAGTCTAATTCCTGTAAATTTTAATAATTTGCTAGAGATTTATATTTTAAAAATTCCTTTAAATTCTTTCTGCGTATTTCATATTCTCTTTGTCACTTGATCATGAGTTTATCTGGTATTTGCTGATTTAAGTGAAGATTCTTCCTTTCATTTGGTTGGGGAGACTCCGTATTATTTGCCTTGCTGTCTATCCCCCACAGATCCTGCCAGGAAACAGCACTAAAATAGCTCTCCATTTACCTTCAGTTATCCTGCAAAAGCTTATCAATAAACCTTGCGCAGTTGTAAATCTAATGAATGGCAAGTGCCATTTGTTTGTAGCTGACTGCAAAACTGGGTGATTGTATCACCATTCATTGAGTAGTAGCAGCTTCATGTCTGAGACTGCGATTTGAGGAGATAATTTCAGCCCAGAGATTTGTGATCTCTTCTTTCAGACATTAAACCATAGCCTCAGTCTCTTCCCTCAGCTGGATGAAACTCCGCAACACATTTCAAAAAACAAGAAACGACTTAGAGTTACTTAGTGTCCTGACCAAGGCTATTTTTCTTCAAGTGAAACCTTAAATACATCAGATTATTTGACCAATTAATTTGCTCCTGTTTGCAGGACCTAAATGTGGACAAATTGGTTACATGATCTCCCTAGATTGCAACTGTGCGTCTCTTCAAAAGTACGTTCAAATTGGTTTTGAGGCTGAGATCAGGAGCAGGCACTAGAGAAATGCAAGCCTTTATGTGGTGTGACAGCAGCTGTGACTGACAAACATCTCCTGTTATGAACTGCAGAGCAATCCTCCGTCCCAGTGCCTATCAGTCTATTGCTTTCGATTCTGACCTAAGGACTACACAGCTGGCTGCATGATGAATGTATTCTCTGTCAAGGTGCCATGGTTTTGCCAGTATTCATGTGCAGAAGTCGATGGCTACAGTGCACATGAGTTCTCTTTTTAAGCATTTATTAACACTTTGAGACTTGGTGACTCTCGTCTGGAGGAAGCATTGCGTTTAAACTCTCTGCTAAAGGTTGCAAATAAAGTGTGCTGATTTGAACAAAGTCAGTCAACCTATCACCCAGTCTGATAGCTTTGAGCTTCATTAATTGCAAATAATTTAACATCAAAAAGCCTTGTTCATAAGATGTGTTTTAAAAAGTATCACGAAGAATGATAGTTTGAAAAGGTGGTTTATTTGCTTTAAACATAGAACTGACATGGAAACAGAATTGGAGTGAGATTGGAAAGTTCCCACTTCCGCTGCATTGGAAGAACAGAATAAGGAAAATGTTTTATTGTGAGGGAAACCTAAGGAAAGTTAACCCTGGTTTCTCTCCACAGATGCTGCCAGACCGGCTGAGATTTTCCAGCAATTTCTGTCTTTGTTTGAGACAACATTGTCCACTTTTTCCTTAAGATGGGAATTACATTTTTGATTTTGTTTGCGTAGGAACAGATAGTTTGGAAATTATCTTTACTAGAAAATTATACATTTCCTGTATTGCATGGCCAACATTTGAGCACTAAATAGTGATATTCTTAATTTTCAGAAGAAAATTACCTTAAATATGTTTTTGGACACAATGCTGGCTGACCCTCCCCCACAGTGCCTGGTCTGGTTACCACTTATGCACAGACTTGCCAATGTGGAAAATGGTAAGTTTGCAAGATTGTTACCTCGCAATATTAACATTTAGAAACTGTTGTAATGAAAATTAGTCTCTGCCTAATCTCACCTTTAATCAATGCTCACCAATGTGTGAAAATGATTATCTAATAAAGTATACCATAGCTCCTTGGACGTCATGGCCAAAGCCATGCTCACTTTCATCTAGAAAGACAAGGGCAGTAGATATATGGAAACACCAATGTCCTGGCAATTTCCCTTCCAAGCCACTCACCATCCTGATTCAGAAATATATTGCTGTTCCTTCACTGTCACTGGGTCAGAATCCTCTCTAAGGGCATTGTGGGTCAACCTACAGCACGTGGACTGCAGCGGTTCAAGAAGGCAGCTCACCCCCAGCTTCTCAAGGGCAACTGGGGATGTGCAATAAATGCTAACCAGCCAGTGACACCCACGTCCTATTAATAAGTGGAAACAGCATTATATTATCAAACGCAAATATGGAAAAAGATACGCTGTACACCTGAAAGAGATCTTGATTACCTGAATACATTGGAAAGCATTTTAAGGCAATATCTCACTGCTCAAGATTAATTGTTGTCATTGTTCTGTTTTTGTAAATGTATTCCTTATGTTGAATCTCAGCTATAAGCATATTTATATTATTATAAGCTTTGTAACTAACTGAAAACGATTATTGGAGAGAATATCAATTGCTCAATCCAAATCAAGTATCCAGAAGATCTCCCTTCAAATCTCTATTGGATATTGAAATCTTTTAGCAAGTAGATCAGCAATAACATTTTCTTTTCCGACAGCATCTTCAATACAGCGAAATATCCAAAAACATTTGATAATCTAAAAATTGACTTTGAAAAACTGAAGAAGATACTTTGAAGGGATGGCCAAGAGCTTGGTCAGCGAAGTGGTTCTGGAGGACAGTGTTAGGTGTGGAGAGCAAAGGAGCTAAGGCCCAGTGGCTGGAGGGATGTTGCTGCTGGATTGGGCCAAGGGAGACAAGTTAATGCTGACATTCTGAAGTTCTCCCACTTTAACATGCAAAGGATGCAATATTATCAAAAGCAATTTACAGAGAGGTTATGAAAGAAGATTTCTGGTCTTCTGAATAAAGAATCCCTACAGCATGGAAGCAGGTCATTCGACCCATTGAGTCCACATCAATGCTCTGAACAGCATTCCACCCAGACCCACCCCACTATCCTATCGCTATAACCCCTCATTTCCCATGGCTAACCACCCTAGCCTACACATCCCTGAACACCATCTACAAACCATCTAAGCTGCATATCTTTAGACTGTGGGTGGAAACCAGAGCACCTGGAGAGGACCCAGACAGCCACAGGGACAATGGGCAAACTCCACACAGTCACCCAAAGATGGAATCAGGCCCTGGCACTGAGAGGCAGCAGTGCTAACCATTGAGCCACCGTGCTACCCTTGTGACAAACAGATTAAACCCACCCACCATTATTAATAAATAGGTGCAGAAATATCACCTATTGAAGGACAGGACTGCTTCCAAAGGCTGAGTGACCTAGTGTAGTTCCTATTTTTTTTTAGATTAGAATACTTACAGTGTGGAAACAGGCCCTTCGGCCCAACAAGTCCACACCGACTCTCCAGAGAGCAACCCACCCAGACCCATTCCCCTACATTTACCCCTTCACCTCACACTACGGACAATTTAGCATGGCCAATTCACCTATCCTACACATTTTTGGACTGTGGGAGGAAACCCATGCAGACACGGGGCAAATGTGCAAACTCCACACAGACAGTTGCCTGAGGCGGGAATTGACCCTGGGTCTCTGGTGCTGTGAGGCAGCAGTGCTAACCACTGTGCCACCATGCCACCTATGTCCTTATCATGAATATTGAATGCACTATCCAAGTTGACTGATCACTGAATGCAGCTGGTTTGTGCAACCACATTTAGTGACATGTGTTAGCTGTTAAAGCTGTTAGGATATCCTTTCCCATCTTTCCATAAACACAAGGGACTTGGCATCATCCTCAGCAGGAAAAGATGGGATGATTTTATAGTTTTCTGAATGCTTAGTTATCCTTTTCATATCCCAGCCAACACTAATCTCTTCTGTTTATTATTAATTCAGAGAATTGGAAGTTCTATTTTAAAAAAAAGTACCCTGTACAATGGATGAATTTGAAGCAATTAGAAATATATTGTCTACCTTAATCTGGTTCCAAAACATGACTACTATTACAGTGCAATTTAAACTTCAGAAATTTGACTGTGCACATTGGCTTTTAATTATACAGTTTAGAATACAGTGCAGAATATAATTAAGCAAAAAGATTGTGCATTTGTAATCCAAGCAACATGTGCTCAAAGTGCCAGAAAATACCATCAAAATGTTTGAAGTTGAAATAGTGACTATAGATCTGAATCTCTGCTGTATGAACAATACTGTAGAGTGATTGAGGGAATCTGAAGTACATTTCCATTTGATGTAATTTGTTTGTTAATGTAGTGTTCCATCCAGTCGAGTGCTCATACTGTCGCAGTGAAAGCATGATGGGTTTCCGCTACCGATGTCAGCAATGTCACAACTACCAACTTTGTCAGACCTGCTTTTGGCGGGGTTATGCAAGTGGATCCCATAGCAACCAGCACCAAATGAAGGAGCACTCTTCCTGGGTGAGTGAAAGGGTCTAAAACACTTCGATCGATCTCCAAATTTCCAATTTAATCTTTGCAGGAAAGATGTGTACTTTGGGTCCACCTAATGACTCGGAGTCTGTTGTTTCCTTTCTTTAACAGTACTTAAGTCTTGTGGCAACAGTTTTATTGATGAATTTGCTGTTGAGCTGGATGATTTCTTTGATCGTCATGTGGTATGATTGATCATTTGAACATGTTCACCATTTTACATTCCATTCCGAATTCCTGGGAAGTCACGGATTAATTACACGTACCATCTGTTCAATGGTTAACTTGGAAGTTTAGATGCTGCTGAATCTAGTTGCATCTGTTTTCTTCTCATTTACAAATGTTAGAATTTTTTTTACTCTAACATTCCTGCCATTGCTTCCATTCTCTCTCGTTCAGCTGATGTGAACTGTCTTCAAAACGGTAACAGTCTCAAATCCAAACCTTAGGGAAACACTGCAAAAATCTCAAATATGTTGTGCTCCTTTGTTTCCTATTTTAAAACCGTTTTCTGCCTTTTGTGACCCATAAAGCCAACCATTAGCCATTAATGTGCAGTTTGTCAAATGATTCCTTGAAGACCAAACAAGCTAGGTTGCTTTACTCTATACATATTATCCTGATAGGTGAGTTAAAGATGATCTCTAACTAATGAATCTATACTGACTATAAATAGATTGTGCTTTTCCAGAGGGGATTGTAGTTGGAGGTAGAGATGAGTGATAAGGCATGTTTGGAGCTTGGATGAGCAGGAGAGGCAAATTGAGCTGAGAGTATAATAGCACACATATTACAGCAAAATTTAATTCCAAATTGTTGGAACTCAGTTGGAGCATGTTCTCATTTATGCATTTGAAAATGATCTGCTTTTATTTTGGTAGATGAAAGGCAACATAATATGAAACAGTTTTAAAGATTTTATCATGCTTTACTTTTCTTGGTCAAATTTTCATGAAAAGTAAGACCTTATTTGTAATAAAGCTTTTTTTTTAAAAAAAAGTATTTTTTTTGTCATTTTTAGGAAAGTGATGAGAACGTTTTTCCCTCAAGTGGTGTAGAACTTTGGAACTTTTTCATAAAAGGTTCATTGAATATTTTTAAGACAGAGTTAGATAGATATTTGTTAGCTAATGGAATCAAAGATTCTTGGGAATCAATGGAAATGTGAAATGCCAACAGATTGATCACAATTTTGTTGAATGGGTAGGCTCAAAGGGCCAATTGGCCTTTGTAACGGTCAGTGCAAATTTGCTTGACCGAAACATAATAATATACCATTACCTGCTTTTGCAGGTATAAGTTCATGAAAATATTCTCGTAAAGAATACATTGTAAATATAAACCAAGTAGATTTCACTTTATAAAAAAAGAGTTTTATCCTGAAATGTGCAAACTAATGTGAAGTGCTTAGTGGTATCTCAAATTTGGACAGAGCTGAAGACACAAGCTTGTTAATTTGGAAGGGTTGGTTCAACTTTGGGAAACAGCTTTATTTCCTGAAGCATGAGTTCAGGGCCAAAATAGGAGTCACAGCCAATACATTTAACCATGAATAAAAAACAGAAAGAACTGCGGAATCTGGAAATCTGAAACAACAACAGAAATTGCTGCAACATCTGAACCGGTCTGGCAGCATCTGTGGAGAGAAATCAGCGTTAGTGTTTCAGGTTCAGTAATACTACTTCAGAACAGATCTGAAATCTGTCAACAAAGGAAATCTCAGCTGACTAGGAGCGAGGAAATCTCAAAACTGTGAGATAATGAATGATCTGGAAATAAATGTTGCATCGCTAGCTTAAGGCTGCATATGTTCAGTAGCTACATGGAGAAAAATGGAATGAATGGGACTGTAATGAACTCTGATTTTAAAATTTAAATCTGAGATTGCGATTTAGTTAAAAATAGTGTGGCATTGTGTGTAAATGATGGAAACGCATGACTGCGGTCTGGCCTGTCTGTGTGTGGGATGTTTAGGATGATAGATTCAGATGTGGGTGATTGAATACAAGAATAGGGAGGTTATGCTTTAGTTAACATGCACAATATCGGGGTCACCTTATTTAAGGGAGGATGTACATGTGCTGGAGGCTGTTCAGAGACAGTTTACCCAGACTAATGTGAGTAATGGGGGGATTGTCACATGAGGATTGGTAAGGTGTTCTGCCTCAGATGCTGCCTGACCTGCTGTGCTTTTTCCAGCACCACACCCTCCAGTCTGATCTCCAGCATCTACAGTCCTCACTTTCACCAAGGTGTGCATTCTCTGACATGCAGAAGACTAAAAGGTAACTTGATCAAGACATATAAAATCCTGAGCATTTTTGACAGGGTCGATGTGAATAATAGGAAAATCTATAACGAGAGGTTACTCTTTAAAATCATGGCCCACCATTTTAAAACAGAGATGAGGCAATTGTTTGTTTCTCTGAGAGTTGAGGGCCTTTAGCAGTCTGTTCCTAAAAAGAATACTCACACAGACCCTGTCTCATACACATGCGCTCTCTCTCAGACAAACCCACATACAGGCCCCACACTTTCACCCACGCGCACACCCTCTCACATGGAAAATGTAGAGCATAGAACATTACAGGCCCTTCGGCCCTCAATGTTGCACCAACCTGTGAAACCAACCTCCACTATTCCATTATCATCCATGTATTTATCCAATGACCATTTAAATGCCCTCAAAGTTTGCAAGTCTACTACTGTTGCACGCTGTGCATTTTATGCCCCTACTACCCTCTGAATAACGAACCTACCTCTGACATCTGTCCCATATTTATCTCCCCTCAGTTTAAAGCTACGTCCTTTCATGCTAGCTATCATCATCTGAGGAAAAAGGCTGTCACTGTCCATCCTATCTAATCCTCTGATCATCTTGTATGCCGCTATTAAGTCACCTCTTAACCTTCTTCTCTCTACCAAAAGCAGCCTGAAGTCCCTCAGCCTTTCCTCATAAGACCTTCCTTCCATACCAGGCAATGTCCTGGTAAATCTCCTCTGCACCCTTTCCAAAGCTTCCACATCCTTCCTATAATGTGGTGACCAGAACTGTACAAAATACTCCGTGTGGCCGCACCAGAGTTTTGTGCAGCTGCAGCATGACCTCATGGCTCCGAAACTCATTCCCTCTACCAATAAAAACTAACACACTTGTACACCTGCTTAACAACCCTATCAACCTGGGTGGCAACTTTCAGGGATCGATGTACCTGGACACCGAGATCTCTCTGCTCATCTACACTACCAAGAATCTTACCATTAGCCCAGTACTCTGCGTTCCTGTTGCTCCTTCAAAGTGAATGACCTCACACTTTTTGGCATTAAACTCCATTTACCACCTCTGAGCCCAGCTCTGCAGCTTATCTATGTTTCTCTGTAACCTGCAATATCATTCAGCACTATCCACAACTTCTCCAACTTTAGTGTTATCCGCAAATTTATTAACCTATCCTTCTATGCCCATATCCAGGTCACTTATAAAAATGACAAACAGCAGTAGCCCCAAAACAGATCCTTGTGGTACCCCACTAGTAACTGAACTCCTGGATGAACAATACCCTTCCACCACTATCCTCTGTCTTCCTTCAGCTGGCTAATTTCTGATCCAAACCACTAAATCACCCTCAATCCCATGCCTCTGTATTTTGTGCAATAGCCTACCATGGGGAACCTTATCCAATACTTTACTGAAATCCATATCCACCACATCAACCACTTTACCCTCATCCACCTGTTTGGTCACTTTCTCAAACAACTCAATAACATTTGTGAGGCACAGCCTACCCTTCACAAAACCATGTTGACTATCTCTAATCAATTTATTCCTTTCTAGATTATCATAAATCCTATCTCTTATAATCCTTTCCAGCACTTTACCCACAACCTAAGTAAGGTTCAATGGTCTATAATTACCTGGGTTGTCTCTACTCCCCTTCTTGAACAGGGGAACCACATTTGTTATCCTCCAGTCTTCTGGCACTATTCCTGTAGACAATGACAACATAAAGATCAAAGCCAAAGGCTCGGCAATCTCCTCCCTGGTTTCCCAGAGAATCCTAGGATAAATCCCATCTGGCCCAGGAGACTTACCTATTTTCACATGTTCCAGAATTGCTAACACCTCCTCCTTATGAACCTTAATCCCATCTAGTCTAGTAGCCTGTATCTCAGTATTCTCTTCAACAACTTTGTCTTTTTCCAGTGTGAATACTGACAAAAAATATTCATTTAGTGCCTTTCCTAACTCCACGCACAATTTCCCACTACTGTCCTTGGCATACCCTAACCTTACTCTTGTCATTCTTTTATTCCTACGTATAGAAAACTTTAGGGTTTTCCTTGATTATACATGCCAAAGGCTTCTCTTGTCCCCTCCTGGCTCTTCTTAGCTCACACTTTAGGTCTTTCCTGGCTAACTTGTAACCCTCAAGCACCCTAACTGAGCCTTCACGCCTCATCCTAACATAAGCCTTCTCCTTCAATATTTATAGTAAACTATGTTTCCCTCACTCAACCACTGCCTCCATGCCTGACAGCTACATACTTAGTCAAGGACATGCAGTAGCTGCTTCTTAACCAAACTCCACATTTCAATTTTGCCCAGTCCCTGCAGTTTCCTTCCCCATCCTGTGCATCCTAAATCTTGCCTAATCACATCATAATTGCCTTTCCCCCAGTTATAACTCTTGCCCTGTGGTATATCTGTCCCTTTCCATCACTGAAGTAAATGTAACTGAATTGTAGTCACTATCACCAAACTGCTTACCTACCTCCAAATCTAACACCTGGCCTGGTTCATTCTCCAGTACCAAATCCAATGTGGCCTCGCCTCTTGTTGGCTTGTCTACATACTGTGTGAGGAAACCCTCCTGCACACATTGGATAAAAACAGACACAGTTAAGGTACTCAAACTATAGCATTTCGAGTCCATAATAGGAAAGTTAAAGACCCATAACAACCACCCTGTTACTTTCACTCCTATCCAGAATCGTCTTTTCAATCCTTTCTTCTACATCTCTGGAACTTTTCAAAGGCCTATAGAAAACTCCCAACAAGGTGACCTCTCCTTTCCTGTTTCTAACCTCAGCCCATACTACCTCATAGATTAGTCCTCATAAAATGTCCTTTCTGCCACCGTAATACTGTCCTTGACTAACAATGCCACACCTCCCCTTTTACCACCTTCCCTGTTCTTACTGAAACGTCTAAATCCCGGAACCTGCAACAGCCATTCCTGTCCCTGCTCTATCCATGTCTCTGAAATAGTCACACCATTCAAGTCCCAGGTACCAACCCATGCTACAAGTTCACCCACCTTATTCTGAATGCTCTTGGTGTTGAAGATGACACATTTCAAACCACCTTCCTACGCTCTTGCAACTTTGAAACCTTAATTATGACCTCACTACTCTCAACCTCCTGGACACTGGAGCTACAATTCCGGTTCCCATCCCTCTCCTGAATTAGTTTAAACCCTCCCAAAGAGCATTAGCAAACCTGTTTGTAGAGGTTCCACCGCAGAATAAGCCTGAATTAGCCAGGTATCTGAAACCCTCCCTCCTGCACCATCCCTGTAGCCACGTTTTCAACTGCTCTCTTTCCCTATTCCTCACCTTGCTAGCACGTGGCACGGGTAACAAACCCGAGATAACACTCTTTCTTCTAGCTCTAAGCTTCCACCCTAGCTCCCTGAATTTCTGCCTTACTCCCTATCCCTTTTCCTACCTATGTCGTTGGTACTATGTAGACCATGATTTGGGGCTGTTCCCCCTCCACCTCAAAGATCCCGAAAACATCGAGACATCACAATCCCTGGCACCTGGGAGGCAACACACCAACGTGAGTCTCTCTCATTCCCACAGAACCTCCTATTTGTCCCCCTAACGATGGAGTCCCCAGTGAATAATGCTCTGCTCCTCTTCCCCCTTTCCTTCTGAGCAACTGGGACAGAGTCTGTGCCAGAGACCTGTACCCCATGACTTACTCCTGATAAGTCATTCCCCCCAACAGTATCCAAGACAGTATACTAGTTATTGAGGGGAACGGCCACAAGGGCTCCTTGCACTGTCTGCCGATTCCCTTTCTACCCATCTACCTTTTTCCTGTACCTGAGGTGTGACTACCTCGCTGTAACTCCTCACAATAACCCCCTCCACCTCCCGAATGATCGGAGGTTCATCCAGGTCCAGCTCCAGCTCCAGTTCCAGTTCCCTAAAGCAGTTTCCGAGGAGCCAGAGTTGGGTGCACTTCCCACAGATGCAGTCATCGGGGACACTAGTGGTGACCCTTACCTCTCACATTCTGCAGGAGGAGCATTCAACTGCCCTAACTGCCATCCCCACAGTTCTAATTCCCAAAGAGAATTTTTTTAAAAAATGACTAACCTTACCAAATCGGGGCTCAGAACATTTTGTTTTGGTTAGAGGAGGAGGATGGATGGGAAACACAACCTAAATAGTGTTTCGGGTAAAGCAACCGGCCAAATATATTACCTCACTTACCCAGCAGTTCCGTGTCCGCTCCTGCTCAGCGTGCGTTCCACCTATTCACAAGATAAGCTTTTTATACAATTTAGTTACCTTTCCAGCAGTCCTCTGATCCTCTTTGTCATTGCTCCCACTGCAAATAAAATGGATTTATACTCCATCGTGCGCGCACAGACACAGACACACAGACACACACATACAGACACACACACACATTTGCAGAGTTGTATTTGCAGGTACATTCTATTTTTGCTCAAAAAGTGCACATCCTGCAGGCAGTCAATCCATATAACATTTTATCAATTCTTACTTTGGAAATAGAACCAGTCTGACTTAAGGTTGGCATACAGACAGAATCTAACCTCAGACCGTTAATACATTGTCTGAACTGAGGTATCACTTTTTTTAAATAAAACCTTGAGTTATCTCAAGAATGTGACTTGAAAGAGGTTCGGGGATTTACATATTAATGAACTGAAACTTGCAACCCAATCTAAAAGATGAAAGACTTAACAACAATATAGGTTTGTTCAATATATTGTTTTAATTCATGAAACTGTGATCTTTTGCTCTAAATTCTGTGTCTTGTAATCCTGCCCCACTGTTACCTGATGAAAGAGCAGCGTTATGAAACTAGTACTTCCAAATAAACCTGGTGTTGGTGATTTTTAACTTTGTTCCCGAAAAGGCAGTGAAAGCAGAATCCTCGAATATGTTTAAGGCTGCGGTGGTTATGGTGGTGTTAAGGTAGCGAAAGGTTATTGGGATTAGGTGGGAATATAAACTTGAAGTTGCGGTTACAGATTAACAATGATCGTTATCATATCCTACTACAGGTATGAGGGGCAGAATAACCTACTGCATTTCCTTAATTTGCATATTCCTGTGGCTTTTTGTTTATGGAGGTGTCAGTTAGTTTGGAAGTAAATCTTTTGTTGCTAACTTATGTCTTATTCCACTTTAAACACTGTGGTTTCTAGGGAATTCATGCTTTCCTTGTGTGTTTTAGCTGTAAGTTTAATTAGCTTGATGTTTATTGGGGATGTTGTTCTGCTTTAACCTGAGACAAATACCCGATATGTCAACATACATTTAGAAGGCATTGTTATCGGGTAACTATATCATCTACAAAAGGAGTTAGTAAGAATGTAAAATAGCCTTTGAACACCAAGAACCCCCAAAAATCCAAAAAAAGGATCCATCAGAAGTAGCTCTCAAAACAAAATGATTTGGTATGGTATTGTGCATGTGTGAAAGTGGTGAAGCCTTTGACACGTCCAAGTATTTTTCATTTTGATTCATATTTGAGTTAGTATTATTATTAGTTATTGTGAATTGCCCATTTATTTTCTCTAGACCTAAGGTTAAAGGTTGTGGAGAAAGAAAATAGGCATAATGTTAGTATCCGAAGTTGCTTCTCTGATTTACAGACTAACTCTCTGATCTCTGAACTGCTTTTAATTCCACTTTCTGAAATCACAGAGGGGATTGTGTCATTCATATGAAATGTAACAAAACAAAAAAATTACTGTTATATTGTAGACAAGACTGATAATCAACATGCAAAATAATACCTCACTTTATAGACCATTTTTATGGAGTCATAGAGATGTACTGCATGGAAACAGACCCTTCGGTCCAACTTGTCCATGCAAACTAGATATCCCAACCCAATCTAGTTCCGCCTGCCAGCACCCGGCCCATATCCCTCCAAACCCTTCCTATTCATATACCCATCCAGATGCTGTTTAAATGTTGTAATTGTACCAGCCTCCACCACTCCCTCTGGCAGCTCATTCCATACACGTACCACCCTCTGTGTGAAAACATTGCCCTTTTATACCTTTCCAATCTCACCCTAAATCTAATCCCTTGGACTCCACCCCCCCCCCCCCCCACCCCAGGGAAAAGACTTCATCTATTTATCCTATTCATGTCCCCCATGATTTTATAAACCTCTATAAAGTCACCCCTCAGCCTCTGACGCTCCAGGGAAAACAGACCCAGCCTATTCAGCCTCTCCCTGTAGCTCAAATCCTCCAAACCTGGCAATATCCTTGTAAATCTTTTCTGAATCCTTTCAAGTTTCACAACATCTTTCCAATAGGAAGGAGACCAGAATTGCATGCAATATTCCAACAGTGGCCTAACCAATGTTCTGTACAGCCACAACATGACCTCCCAACTCCTGTATTCAATACTCTGACCAATAAAGGAAAGCATACTAAACGTCGTCTTCACTATCTTATCTACCTGCCACTCCACTTTCAAGGAGCTATGAACCTGCACTCCACAGTCTCTTTGTTCAGCAACACTCCCTAGGACCTTACCATTAAGTGTATAAGTCCTGCTAAGATTTGCTTTCCCAAAATGCAGCACCTTGCATTTATCTAAATTAAACTCCATCTGCCACTTCTCAGCCCATTGTCCCATCTGGTCAAGATCCTGTTGTAATCTGAGGTAACCACCTTCGCTGTCCACTACACCTCCAATTTTGGTGTCATCTGCAAACTTACTATACCTCTAATGCTCGCATCCAAATCATTTATGTAAAGCACTGATCCTTGTGGCACTCCACTGGTCACAGGCCTCCAATCTGAAAAAAAACCCTCCACCACCACCACCCTCTGTCTTGTACCTTTGAGCCAGTTCTGTATCCAAATAGCTAGTTCTCCCTGTATCTTTGAGATCTAACCTTGCTAACCAGTCTCCCATGGGGAATCTTATCGAACGCCTTACTGAAGTCCATATAGATCACATCTACTGCTCTGCCCTCATCAATCCTGTTTGTTACTTCTTCAAAAAAACTTAGTCAAGTTTGTGAGACATGATTTCCTATGCACAAAGCCATGCTGACTATCCCTAATCAGTCCTTGTCTTTCCAAATACATGTACATCCTGTCCCTCAGGATTCCCTCCAACAACCTTCCCACCGCCGAGGTCAGGCTCACCAGTTCCCTGGATATTTTAGTACAGAGCATGAAGGAAATTTTAAGGTTTAAAATCTAATGGTATAATCGAACAAGGAAATTCAGTTTTTAATTGCTACCAATATGGTTTTGTCCCATAAGTATATAAATCATGTTTCTGAATTATTCATTGTAAGGTTGTGCATGCATGTTGGACTTTCTAGTGAATTATAATTTTACCATAATGTTATTAATACATATTCTCCACTGAGCTTCTGGGAACTTCACAATTAAATCATCCCCTGAAAGTATGATCTCAACCCTCACACGAAGACACCAGCTTCTCCTCTTTGCAAAGTATACATTCTCATGTTATTTTGTCCAAAAATTTCCCTTTTTGCATTTGGAGCACATTGTACATGATACTTTATTTCAAAACTATTCAGATAAACATGTGGTATTGTCAAAAACAGCCTTTGTATACAAATGCTGGATCATGTTCCATGATATTTGAATGGGCACACTACTCTCAACAATCTCACTGTTTACAGTGGTGCACAGTCTCCTCAACTCACAAAAACCAGCTGGTGTTTGCTTTGTGCTATATTTTTCAGCTTATAGCATCAGTACACTTGTCCATACTAAAGCAACAAATGTTAATACACAGTAACCTATCTTTTGCAGATATACGGCACCCATTATGACACAGCAAAGTAGGTGGCAGCCACTCTGGTTCATTTTTCAGGGAAGTGTCGAGACTAATGTGTGTCAAGCTGCTTTGTTATGAATTTAAACAAAGTTTGGTGGTTAACTGTCAAGACATCATCTAACTGGTCTCCTCTTCTTGGTAACATTTCTGCCAATCAGCATTCATCTGACATGTAATCTGTTCTCTCTGCTCATACAGTATAAGTATTGTTTTCTTGTTGGCATTTTTGCAAATGTCCTGATAAGTTCAAGATGAAAAGCTTTGACAAAATATAGTTATTTTTTTCAGCGACACTCTGTCATACCAAATGACCTCTGTCAAATGTCTGTGTTAATAGTCAGGGATGAAAATTCATGGAAAATTCCTGTCTTGGTTATGTTTCACCCTACTGAATGTTTTTTTTGTTCTTGGGTTTCCCCCATTATTTTAATAAACTAGCATCTTGAATCCTCCAAATTCAAAGACACTTTTCCTCACCATCCAAGCCTTCACATATTCCCACACACCACAATGTGTACCAATAGTCCGAGACTGCGGCGTCTTCTCACAATGCTTCAATATCTAGCTAACCTCTTACTGAATGCTATTGAGATGACTTCTCCAGAAGGTGAGTGATGGGTAATTAAACCACTGTAAAACTGTATTTTATCGCGACTAATCCATTACGCTGGTGGGATAGGAGTTTGCTGATACGTGTGCAATGTGAGCAGAGAGCTGCATGAATAGACTGCTGGCTTTATTTCCCCTGTTAATGTGATATTTTAGAATTTAATTAAAGTGTTAGATGGTGGCTTTAACCTTTTGCTCTCTCTTGTGAATTGGATCCTTGGTCGCTACTAATTTTGATTTGATGACTTAATAACGTAACCCCCTCTATCATCATTTAGCTATCTCCTTACTTCACTGAATCTTCAGTCAGAGGGATACAGTGAATGTTTTTTCATTCTTCTGTTGCTGTTATTAAGTATAGTTTAATTTATTTTGTCCAGTTGGTATGAGTTTTTAGGCTCAGTGTTTCTCAGTAAGATACTGATGATTTATGGAGTCATAGAGTCATAGAGCATGGAAACAGACCCTCTCATCCAACTCTGCAGTGCTGACCAGATATCTCAATCTGACTGCGTCCCATTTGCCAGTGTTTAGTCTATATCCCTCTAAGCATTTTCTATTCACTTTCTTTAATGAATTACAGATTTTAATTTCCCTGGATTTTGTATTTTTCACTTGTGTTATTTTTCAAATGCTGTATATTGCCTTGAAAAAAGCGAAAAAAATTGATTAACTTAGTTCAGACAATTTCAGTGGCAAAGGGTAAGGGGACAAATCCATTTCAATGTGATACTTTCTTTTCAGAACAATTTTTAAGATCACATGTTGGTTTTATGCACATTGCAGCAATAGGTTCCAGATGTGTATGAATGCACTGTGACAAAGTGTGTATAATTTTCTAAAAACTGAACTCGGTGCACAGTTGTTCATCGGTGTGTTACATTATTTAACCTATTCATGGGAATGAAGAATGGAAAGTGTAACTCTAACCCTAACCTCTCAACTCAAATTGGAGAGACTTTCTACAGGGTCAAATTGACACACATAGTTGAAGGATATTTAATTTAGTAATCTTGCTAATAATTTTACTGTCTGCATGATTTTATGCTTTATCCCTGGGGACACTGGATATAAAATGAGATATTAAGCTTTAGCAGCAGCACCTGCAAGCCATATTCTACAAAATATGACTGAATGCATAATTTCAATTAAGTGTTAAATTTTAACTACTCACTGATTGCACTAGGAGCTTAAACTACAAGTAAAGTGTTTTGTGGCTCAAGATTCTTTCTGGTTTTCACCACTAGATGGAACTGAATAAATACTTGGGGAAAATATGATAAGAAACGATGGAAAATGATGAATGAAAAATGAAGCTAAGATTTTCAAATCTACTGACACTTGAATCACCAATTTATTTTATCTATTAAAACAAACAGCAAAATTTCTTCTAATTTTCAGGTTAAATCTGCTCCACACTTTACTAACAATTATGTCCAATTACTACCTGAAAACAGTGGTTGATTGTGGCCAGTCTACATTAATATTTTCTCACTGAATGATTAATTGTTCCAATCTCATGTTCCCACTGAGTTCCTATTTCTTTACTTCAGCTCTCTGTTTAACATCCCGGGTGCCTGCATTAATCACTATTTCTCATCGTGAGTTTTGGAGTCACTCAACACTCTTCTGGGAATTAAATGTTCTCCTTTCTGTCCTAAATTTATTGCACTACTTTTATGTCCAAGTTCCCTTATTCTAGACCTCTTAACCACTAAAAATAATTTGCTTCTATTTATCTTGCCTCATCTCAGTTAAACTTTAAGTGTGGCCATGTAGATCATCCTTCTTTGTTCAATTGAAAACAGTCCCAGTCTTTCAAGTCTGTCCTTACAATTTATATTTTCTCAAATCAGACAATCCCTTCATAAGTTTGCTCAGTACTGTCTCTATTGTTTCAGCTTCTTATAGTTTGGAGCTGAAATTACACCCAGTGCTCCAGCTGCAGTCTTACTCTTGTCATAGGTATTCACCATTACATCATGACCTTGTATAATCTATATCACTTGACTCAAAGCCCACTAGTCCATTAGCTGTTCAATGATCTTATTCATTTGAGATGATGCTTCTAATGCCTTGGCAGTCTGAGTTCTGTCCTCATGAATAGCATTTGAATAATTGCCAATGTTGGCTCAGATCTTCTGATCTGCATCATAAACCTGATTTCTAATCTGATTGGACAAAACAAAATATACTGCTACCTTTGGAGACTGTCTCTGAGAACATCCAGGACAGGAGCTCTCCCTGAAGCAACCCTAATCCACGCCCGGAATTGACATGGTCCAGGCCCGGAATCCACGCGGTCCAGGCCCAGAATCTGCACGGTCCATGCCTGGACACAGAACAATATCGACAGTTATGTGGGGCACTGCTGGGTGGGGTAAAGGGAATGTGGTAGGTGGATTTCTGGTCACCACATTATAGAAAAGATGTTGAGTCTTTGGATCGAATGTAGAAGAGGTTCACCAGGTTGTTGCCTGAATTGGATTAGATTAGATTCCCTACAGTGTGGAAACAGGCTCTTCGGCCCAACAAGTCCACACCGACCCTCCGAAGAGTAACCCACCCAGACCCATTCCCTTCTGACTAATGCACCTAAGACTATGGGTAATTTAGCACAGCCAATTCACCTAACCTGCACATCTTTGGACTGTGGGAGGAAACCCACGCAGACACGGTGAGAATGTTCCAACTCTACACAGACAGTCACCCGAGGCTGGAATTGAACCTGGGACCCTGGTGCTGTGAGGCAGCAGTGCTAACCACTGAGCTATAAGGAGAGGTTGGATAATCTTGGATTGTTTTGCCAAAACATTGGAAGCTGCTAAATGACCTGATATAATTATGAGCAGGAGGACAGTTAGGGTCTCTTTCCCACAGTGGAAATGTCGAATACTAGGGGGCACATGTTTAAGGTGAGAGGGGCAAAGTTTAAAGGAGACGCGCGAGGCAAGTTTTTTTCACAGAAGGTTGGTAGGTACCTGGACCATGATGTGGGAGAAGGTGGAAGAAGCAGATACCATAGCAATGCTTAAGATGCATTTAGATATACATAAGAACAGGCAGGGGCTAGAGGGATACCATAATATGTATTATGGTATATATTATATACCATAATATAGAAGCAGAATTTGGCAATTGAGCCCTTGAGTCTACTCTGCCATTTAATCTTGGCTGGTACATTTCTGAATGCCGTTATCTTGCCTTCTCCCCATAATCCTTGAAATTTAATATTCTTGAAACTTAATGTTTCTATCTCTGTCTTAAATACACTCAATGACGTGTCTTCCACAGCCCTCTGTGACAATGAGTTCCACAGATTAACCACCCTCTAGCTGAAGAAATTCCTCCTCATCTCAATTCTAAAGAGTTGTCCCTTCACTCTGAGGCCATGCCTTCAGATCCTAGTCTTTCCTAATAGTGGAAACATCTTCTCCACACCCACTCTGTCCAGGCATCTCAGATTTCTTAAAGTGTCAATCAGACCCCCCCTCATGTTTCTAAATTCCATCATATACAGACCCAGAGTCGTTGATCGCTACTCAGCTCTAGTCTTTCAACCCCAGGACATTCATGTACACCACCTCTGGACATCTCCAAGGGCAGCACATCCTTCCTTCAATACGGGACCCAAATGCTCATCCCAATGTTCCGACTATTTGACCAGTGCTTTATACAGCCTCAGCAATATCTCTCTGCTCTTACATTCTAGCCCTCTTGAAATGAATGCTAACACTGAATTTGCCTGCTTAACCACCAACTGAACTTGCATGTTAACCTTAAGAAAATCCTGAAGCATATCTCCTAATTCCTTTTACAATTCAGATTTCCAAAGCCTTTCCTTACTTCGAAAATAGTCTATGTTTCTATCCTTCCTACCAATCTGCATGTTCCCGCATTGTATTCCATCTTCCACTACTTTGCTCACTCTCCTAGTCTGTCCGAATCCTTTTGCAGCCTCTCCAGTTCCTCACCACCACCTGTCCCTCCACCTATCTTTGTGTCATTTGCAAACTGACCAACAATGCTCTCAGTTCCTTCTGATCATTAATGTATAATTTGATTGGTTCTGATCCCAATACAGAGCCCTGTGGAACTTCACTACTCACCAGCTGCTGTCCTTCATCCCTACTCTGTGCCTTCGACCAAACGGCCAAACCTCTTTCGATGCCAGTACCACACTCTAACACCATTGGCTCTTGTTTAGCAAGCTCCTGGGCAACACCTTGTCAAAGGCCTTTTGGAAATTCAAACAGATCACATCCACTGAATTTACTTTGTCTAACTGGCTCATTACCTTCTCATGGAATGCTAACTGATTGGTCAGGCATAACCTCTCTTTGGTGAGGCTGTGCTGACTCAGCCCTATTTTACCATGCACTTCCATGTGCCCTGCAAATTCAACCTTAATCATGGACCCTAAAATTGTAAAAATGACCAAGGTCAGGCGAACTGGCCTATCGTTTCCTCCCTCCCAATGTGTTACATTAACCATTTTCCAGTCCTCTGTGACCCTCCCTAACTCCAGTGATTCCCAAAAGATCACCACCAAAGCCTCTACAACCTCCTCAGCCAATCTCCTTCAGAACTCTGGATTGTAGTCCAGTCATTCTGGGTGAGTTATCCACCTTCAGACCTTTCAGCTTCCCTAGCACCTTCTCTATAGAGATGGGCACACACTAACCTCCACTCCCTGACGGTCTTGAAGAGACTGTGCTGCTGGTGTCTTGCACTGTGAAGGATAATGACATACCAATGCAAGCAGCATCCTTTTGACAAGCTGGTGTCAAGCAAAAGGAAGTTCTAGCATATGAATTGGACAAAGTAGGCCATTTAGCTTCTCAATGCTGCTTCACTATTCAATAAAATTGTGGCTAAATAATCATAAATCCACATTTCACTCCCTTCCTTAACAAAGAATATTTCTGCCTCTGCCACCTTCATAAATTCCAAGGCTCTCTACTTTCTGGGAGAAAAGGAAGAACCAAACCTTATTTTAATTGGGAGCAATCCCTGGTCCTGAATTTCCTCAGAAAAGGAAATATCCTCTCCTCATCTCCTTTATCAAGACTCCTCAGAATCATGTATGTTTCAGTCACAACGCTACTTTTAAACTCCAGCAGATTCAAACCTCATCTGTCCAACTTCATTCAAAGGACAATTCACCCATTCCAGGTATTAGTTTGGTAAACCTTCTCTGAACTGCCCCCAATGCCTCTTCCTTTAGTAAGATGTCCAATACTGTGCATAGTGCTCCAAAGACAGTCTTATTAGTGTCCTTTGCAATGGAAACATCACAACCCTATTGTATTCAATTTCCTTTGTGGTAATGATAAAACTCTACTCGCTTTCCCCATTACTTGCTGCACCTGCATACTAAGCCTTTGTGATTCATGCAATAGGATTCTGCATCTCTGAGCTCTGCAATCTCTCATCATTTAGATTTTTAAAAATTCCCTTGCCAACCGGGTAATTTCATGTTTTCCCACGTATACTTCATTTGCCATAACGTTGCCCACTCAATTAATCTGCATGTATGCTTCCATAGAGTCCTTGTGTCCTTTTCACACTGACTTCCTCGGTACTTTGCGTCATCAGCAAATTTGGCAACCAAACCTTCTGACCTTTCATCTAAATTATTTATATAAATTGTTAACAGTTTATTACCACTCTATTTTTGTTAGTCAGCCAATCTTCTGTCCATGCCAACGTGCTACACCTACACCATGAGCTTTAGTTTTCTGCAATAATCTTTAAAGGGGCACCTTATAAAATGCCTTCTAGAAACCTAAGTATAGTACATTCAGTGTTTCCCTTTATCCACAGCACGTTACTTCCTCAAAGAACTCCAAAAATTGGTCAAATATGATTTCCCTTTCACAAAGCTATTTTGACTACGCGTGATCATCCAAGTGACCTGCTGTAACTTAGTTAATAATCACTTTACACATCTTCAATAGGATAGATAGTAAGCTAACTCACCTGTAGTTACCTACCTTTTATCTCCATCCTTTTTTGAATGTAGGAGCTACATTTCCCAACATTCAGTCTGATGGGATCATTCCCTGAATCAAGTGATGTTTGGAAAATTAAAACCAAAGGAGTAGCTATCATGTTAGTCATTTTTGAGACCTTAAGAAGGCTTCCATCTGGACCCAGGCACTTGTAAGATTGCAGCTCCAACAATTTACTCTATACCGCTTCTCTTCAGATTATGATTTTCCTGAGTTCCACCTGCCTTCCCATTTCCTGATATATTGTTGCTTCTGGGATGTTATGTGTGTCCTCTATAATTAACACCCATGCCAGATACATCAATTCATCTGCCATCTCCTTATTTTCCATTATTGATTCTTCAGTCACACTTCCCATCAGACCAATGTTCACTTCATTTGCTCTCTTTCTAAATATTTATAGAATCCGACTAGCTGCTTTCAAATTTCTGATCAGATTTCTCTAATACTTGAATTTTTCTCTCTCTGATTTTTTTCAGTCACTCTTTACTCCATTTCATCTTCCGTACTAACACCTGTCTTTGCACAATTGTGTTTTTTTTGTCTGTTACTGTCTTTAACATTAATTAATATCGCTTGGAATTATTTTTACTCTTTTGAGCGTACATATTCCACGCATATAGAATTATCCCTTAAATAACTGCCACTTCACCTCTGATTTATCTTAGCACTGACTTGACATTGCACTTGAGCCAACTTTCCTGAGGCGCCCTCATAATTCCCCTTATTTAAATTTTTTAAAAATTGTCTTGGACCCAATCCTTTCTCCTTCAAACAGAATGGAAACTTCAATCATATTATGGTCACTGTAACCTGGGGTTAATTTTGATATCAGATCATTAATCCTATCTTGTTGTCAAATGTTGGGTTTCATCTAGGCTGCTCACTGATCAGCCCCAGAACATGCTGTGTTAAGAAAATATCTGAAAAGCATTCCATGAACTCCTTGTCGAGGTACTTTTGTCAATCTGACTTTAAGTCTATTTGCACATTAAAATCTTCCATGATTGAGTGCCTTTCTCACAAGCTCTTTACGCAATGATAACGAATGATAGCAACATGTTAAAGTTACTTAAACTGAAAGAAAGCGCAGTCCCTGGTCCATATCAAAAGGTGCTAATGGAAGTGAGGTAAGAAATAAAGGAGGATATATGAGTTATATTTCAGGTGATTATCGAGTGTGGATAAAAGTCAATGGACTGGAGAATGGCCAATGTAGCACTCATTTTCAAAAAGGAAGACAATACTAGCCCAGGAAATTACAAGCCAGTAAATTTAATATCTGTGATGAGAAAAATGTTGCAAGTGTTAATTATAATGATCGAATCATACAGCATGGAAACAGACCCTTCAGCCCATCTAGTCTGCACCAACCATGTTCCCAAACTAAACTCGTCCCACCTGCCTGTATTTTGCATCCATCACCACCTCTGGCAGTTCACTCTACATATGAACCACTCTCTGTGTTAAAAACAAAAGTTGCCCCCTGTGTGCTTTTTGTCTTTCTCCTTTCATCTTAAAAATATGTCACTAGTTTTGAACTCCCCCATCCTAGGGAAGAGGCCCTTGTTATTCACCATATCTATGCCCATCATTATTTGATAAACATCTATAAGGTCACTCTGCAACCTCTTACACTCCAGAGAAGAAACTCAGCCTATCCAGTCTCTCCTTGTAACACAAACCCTCCATTCCTGACATCTCTGGCAAATACTTTACGAACCCTCTTCAATTTAATAATATCCTTCCTACAACAGGGTTGCCAGAACTGCACATAGTACTCCAAAACTGTCCTGTATAACCTCAACATGACATCCCAACTCCTATACTCAAAGGTCAGAACAATGAAGGCAAGTGTGCTAAACACCTTCTTCACTTAATTCAAAGAAAAAGATATAATTATTTAGATACAGAGTGGATCATGGGAAATATGAAACTAATTCCAGGCCAAAAGCTTTTCAAACCTGGGTGTTTTGTTTGAGAAGTAACAGACTGGATTTGGGAGATGCAGTGGATGTGACTTACAAGAACTTCTAGATCTCTTCATATATGTTTTCTGGCAGGCAATTACGAAAGCAAAATGTTGGTTATTTAAATTGGGTTCAGTAGTGAACTGGATTTAACAAATGGTTAGAAAGGACATAACAGATTAGAAATACAACAAATATAGATAATGCTGGAAAAACTCAGGTCTAGCAGCATCTGTGAAGAGAATAACCATGTCAATGTTCTGAGTCTGGTATAACTTCTTCAAAACTGAAAGGTATCAAATATAGTTTACATAGTGGCTAAATCCCAATGCAAAAGCTAAAAGGGTGAAGAAAGAGAAAAGGAGATGTAAAATGAATATAAATTATGTTGTCAAAGGAAGGGAATGGGTCATCAATACGAAGACCAAAGAGAAAAAACAGAAACAAGATAAAATTGGAGGGGGCTGGTGCTGGAGGAGAGAATGTAATAACCATACAATGTGACAGTTTCTGAAGTTAATATTGAATTCAATGTTGATATCTCAAATTTATTAAGTGCCTGAGCAGAAAATGAGGTGTGGTTTCTTTGAGGTTGTGTTGTGCTTAGTTTGAACATTGCAGCAAAATCAGAACAGGATGTTACCATGGGAACAGAATGGTTTATTGAAAAGGCAGGCTCCTGGGAGGTCAGGATTGAAGGTATCATCAGAACAGAGGCAATTGAGAAACTGAGGGAATGGTATGGAATCCTTGCAGAAAGTAGGCTGCAAGGAGGTGTGGTCAAGATAACGGTGGATACTGGTGGGATTATAATGGATATTGATGCACAGAGAAGGAGGGAAATTGGAAGAAAATTTGATTATTTTTTCTAGTTCCAGATGCGAGAAGGAAGCAACACTAAAGGTATCCTCAATGTATTTGAGAATATCGTGGGTGGTTTCAGGTGTAGAACTGAAAGAAGGAATGTTCTGTATATCCTGCAAAGAGACATTAAAGCTGGGATCCATTGTGTTACCCAGGGCCTTAACTTGGAGAAACTGTGATGAGTGAAAGGAGAAGTTGTTGAAATTGCAGCAGAGTGTGATGGTGGTGGATGGAGATTGAGCAAGCCCCTTGTTAAGGTAAAAGCAGTTTCTTCAGGCCATTCTAATGGGGAATAGCTGTGTTGAGGGATTGTACATCCCTGAGGAAAAACAGGTGGCTAGGACCAGAAAATTGGAAATTATGGAACAATCATGAATGTAATTGAGTATAGACCGACCATGGGAGACAAATAGTGTCAAAATAGGAAGAGTTGTTCATTGGGACAGAAACAAAATGTGAAATGATGGGTCTGCCAGGGCAGTTACTTTTGTGCATTTTGTGAAGGTGGTAGAAACAGGCTGTATGAAGTGAGGGGAGATTAGATTACTTACAGTGTGGAAACAGGCCCTTCGGCCCAACAAGTCATACCGACCCTCTGAAGAGCAACCCACCCAGATCCACTCCCCTACATTTACCCCTTCACCTAACACTATGGGCAATTTAGCATGACCAATTCACCTAACCTGCACATCTTTGGACTGTGGGAGGAAACTGGAGCACCTGGAGGAAACCCCACGCAGACACAGGGAGAATGTGCAAACTCCACACAGACAGTTGCCTGAGATAGGAATTGAACCCGGGTCTCTAGCGCTGTGAGGCAGCAGTGCTAACCACTGTATCACTGTGCCACCCTAATCTCCAGAGTAGATAAGGTCAGCAACAGTCCTGGAAGTAACTGCCTGGAGTCATAATCCGGGAGAGATTATATACCGTTTACTTGACGTCAGTTAGTGATAATTCTCCTCTCAAACTCTTTCATTTCCTGCCCTAAATTCCTATTTTATACATCATTCACTTAACATCACAAACCTTCCCCAAGAAATGTGTTTTGCAGCCTTTTATCTGCACCATGACAGTTTACTACGGAGAATATATTTTAAAAAAAGGAATTAGAGAGTAAACAGGGAATTATAGGGTAGTTACCCTGATATTGGTAATGAGGAAAATACTGGAGTGCATTACAAAAGATGTAATAGCAGAGCACTTGGAAAACAGTGACTGGATTGGACAGTGTCAGTATGAATAAAAAGGGAAATAAATCATGCTTAACAGATCCATTAGAACATTTTCAAGGATGTAATTTGTCAAGTTGATGAGAGGGAGCCAGTGATGTGGTTCACTTGGACTTTCAGAAAGATTTCAGTGAAGTGCTGGGATGAGGAGAAATGTCTTCACCCAGGAAGTGGGGGAACCTGTGGAATGCTCTGCCATAGAAAGTGGCTGAGCCCAAAACATTGGATATTTTCAAGAAGGAATTATATACTGTTCTTAGGGCTAATGGGATCAAAAGATCTGGAGGGATTGGGAAATGGGAACAGGATGCTGAGTTGGGTGATCAACCCTGATCATATTGAGCAGGCTCAAGGAGACACATAACTGACTTCTGCCCCTATTTTCTATGTTCCTATTGGGTGGCACGGTGACTCAGTGGTTGGCACTATTGTCTCACAGCGTCAGGCACCCGGGTTCGATTCCAGCCTTGGGCAACTGTCTGTGTGTAGTTTGCACATTCTCCCCGTGTCTGCGTGGGTTTCTTCCCACAATCCAAAGATGTGCAGGTTAAGTGAATTGGCCATGCTAAATCCCCATAGTATTCAGGGATGTATAGGTTAGGTGCATTTGTCAGAGGTAACTATAGGGTAGGGGAATGGTGTGTGGGTTACTCTTTGGATAAGATCAAAGTGGCTCAGATTTGTTCTGATGGTTATTGGAAATTCTAGACCATATATTCTGCTGCAGGTTCATGACCATGAAACATTAGCTCTGTTTCACTCTTCAGTAGCTGCCCGAGCTGTTGAGTTTCTCCAGCATTTACTATTTTTATTTCTGATTTCCGGCATCCTCAGTATTTTGCTTTCATTCTTTTCGCTGAGAGATGAAGAATCAGAGCTTTAGGCTGCAATCCCAGAACATTAATATTCCTGAATGAAGAAGCTGTACATAACTGGAGAGAATCTAAGGGTGGACTTCACCATTTTCCTCATTTCCCCTCTCCCCACCTTACCCCAGTTCCAACCTTCCAGCTCAGCACCATCCTCATGACCTGTCCTACCTGCCAATCTCCCTTCCCACCTATCCGCTCCACCCTCCTCTCCGACCTGTCACCTTCATCCCCACCTCCATCCACCTGCTGTAATCTTAGCTGCCTACTCCCCAGCCCCACTCTCATCCCATTTATCTCTCCACTATGGAGGCTCCCTGCCTCATTCCTGATTAATGGCTTTTGCCTGAAATGTCGATTTTCCTGCTCCTCGGGTGCTGCCTGACCTGCTGTGCTTTTCCAGCACCACTCTAATCTAGACTCTGATTCCCAGCATCTGCAGTCCTCACTTTTGCCTAGACTGCAAGGGAGGGTTGGGGAGGGGGGCAGCGGTCAGATAACCGACTTGGATAATAATGGTGAGATTGCTTAATCATTGCAAAAGAGTTCAGGGAGTCAATGAGGTGGAATTCAGTAAAAATATGGTCTTATTGGGTGATGTGTAGACAATTGTTATTTTTGCTGGGTTTTCTGTACTGTTATGTATGTTTGCTAAGATGACAATTTCTCAGTTGACTATTCTTTTATTCAGTTTAATCTGCTGTCGCTGTCATCAAGCTTTCTTCTGTCCTCTGGTGCTGCCACTTCCCTCTTCATGATAACTCCTATATTGTGCTCTGTCTCTCCTGGTATATCTCTGATGATGTGGGTCAGATTTATAAAGCCAACAATGCCTGCGTTGTTTTATAATAATTAAACCTCAGCATTAAAGATGGCTGCAGGAGTGGAGAGTTTATCATGCATCCAGTTCTGCCTCTTCAGTTGAAACTGTTAAAATTTCAGGCCATGTATTCCCCGTTAACTGGAACACTCATTATACCACTTTGTTCTCTAATTCCTAAGTTTATTTCAAATGTTTGGAATAACTGGTCTCATTTCTGCTGTTACACAGAATAATGCAAAGCTGTGTGTCGTAATTGTAATGAGTCAGCCAGTGGACATCTTATTCCCTGATTGGGGCTGTTAATACGGTCCAATAGGGAGTCCTGGCTGACAGATATAAACAAGAGTGTCAGGGGTTCTGTTTCCTGAAAGCTGGCTCTGAGGGAGCTGGATCAGTGTCAAGGACTATGCACATGTAAATAACAGGGGACTTGGTGACGGGATACTGACCTCTGGAGTTATTTCACTGAGAAGTTGGTATCTAGACCACTGGTGAAAATTTAAAGACTATAATTTAACTCATGGAACTGGACTTATTTAGATAGTATAACTGAGTATTATTCCTAATAACTTTGTCTGCAGAATACAAAAGCACCCATTGTGAAAATGCATCTTCTGACTTAATATGTATAATGTCATAGGATATCTAACAATTTGAATTTGCTTATGATATTAAAGATAGAAGTAAATGGACATTAAATTTCCTATTCCCATCATCAAAATCTGTTTTCAAATGGGCACTTGATCGAAATATTAATATTAACATAGGTGCATGGATTTTTAAAATGCTGATAACTGTTAGAAAGTAAAATGGAGGTGGAGATATCAAGTTGTATTTCCTGCAGTTCTAATAAGATGGATCTATTTGTCATTGTCAGCAGGAATGTACTGGGGCAGTGTGTTTCACATAGGTTCACAATGACAGCGAGACGTTGGTTACTGGCTGCCTCTATCCTGTCTGTGATCTTTCCTTTCACATGATCAACAAATTGAAATATTCTCTGATGATCTGGGAAATTCATTATTTTTCTAGTTTTACCATTGTCTTAAGATTCATAAATTTGGAATGTCGTGCAGTTGCATTTCTGTAGTAGGAGGATTTTATTTTCAAACCTCCTGATGCTGAATTGGTGTCGAGAAGTAATTCATTAAACCTTAATTCATGGACAAGTCAGAATCAGTTTTGATTTAAACATTCAATATTTGTAAACCCAGTGCTTAATTTGATTTTAAAAATAATGGTAAACAGAATTCTGCCACAAAAAAGTCATGAATAAGGGTGATAAGGAATAGTGCCTCAACGGACAAGCTGGTTTTCTTTTCAGATGGTGACTAATTGATTCCTGATCAGTTCTGTTCACCTTAACTTGATCTTTTGTGTGCTTAGATGGTTTGTCAAGAATCAGGAAACCTATTCATTTATTAAACAAACTTGCTTCCTGTAAAATAATGTCTGTGGTATGGGAACTGATGGACGGTGGTGGGTGATGCCTTACTGCGTTATGAAGGGTTAGAAGTGTACTGTACCTTTAAGAGAGTGAAGGACTTGGCAAGCACATTGAGTTTTGGAGTATTTACAATGTAACATTTGGCTCAGAACAGATAGCACTGGCTGAGACAAAAGCAAATTTGAATTCGGCCAATCAGTTTAAATTATACCCCAAAAATACCAAATTCCAATCAAGTTTGAATTTAGTATATTGACAATCTTAAAAGCCAATGATAAAATCTGATTCTATGGGGATATAAGACTGGGGTAAATTGAACAGTTAAGAGAACTGCCAAGCCAGCATGTAGAGAGTGCTCAAAACATAGCTCTCTTAAAGGTACCTTTATCCATCAGTAACCTGTGAAGCAGGAGTAATTCATAAATCCTGACTTTTTGGACAAGTCAGAATCAGTTTTGATTTAAACATTTAATATTTGCAAGCCGAGCACTTAATTTGATTTAAAATAATGGCAAATAGAATCCCCAAAAAGATGAAAAGAAGACTGGAATATAGGGAAGAACCAAAAGCTGCCTGGTTTTGAGATAAGAAGTTTTGTTTTGTAAATCTTAATCGGGATTTTTATTGGACCAGTATTGTAGAGGGAAAAGTAAAAGATAGGTTAGAGGAAGGAGTTGTAAATAATGATCTGTTAATTGTTCTCTGTTAATACTTTACGAAATAAAGTTGTTAATTTTTACTTTAAATAGTTTTTGACCTCTCGAATTTTCACAGATTACTACATGGGATAAATCTTATCTATGTTTGTCGGTTAAAATAAGCAGGAGAGTTTACCCATGTTGTAACAACTGGTAAAGATCAAATTCATCTAAGACTACACAATTGCAATCATTAAAGGTGTCATACCAAAGATTATTACATAAAATGATAGCTCGCCATGTGTGGGATAACATATTGGATAGAAGATTGGCTGGACAACAGAGAATAGAGAGTAGGAATAAATGGGTCTTTTTCAGGTTGGTAAGATGTCATAGGTGCTGTAACACAGGGGCCAGAGCTGGAGATTTGAATCTTTAAAATGTTTATCAATTATTTGGTTGAAAGGACCAAAGGTATGGTATCTGAATTTGCTGATGACACAAAGATAGGTAGGAAAGTGAGTTGTGAAGAGAACATAATGAGTTGACAAGGAGATATAGATAAGTTATGTGAATTTGGCAAATTGATATGATATGGGAAAACATTAACTTGTCTATTTTGGCAGAAAGACTAAAAGGACACATAGTCTCTAAATGGTGCATGTTTGCAGAGCTCTGAGATGCTGAGAGGTTTGGTTATCCCAATGCATGAAATACAAAAGGTTAGTCTGCAAATAATCTGGAAAGTTAAAACAATGTTCTGCTTCAGAGTGAAGGGAATTGAATGCAAGAGCAGGGAGATTATGCTGCTGTTGGGGAGGTGATAGCCTAGTGGTATTATCGCGAGACTATTAATCCAGAGACCTTGGTAATGTTCTGGGGATCAGGATTTGAATCCCACTATGGCAGTTGGTGGAATTTGAATTCAATAAATGTCTGGAATTGAGAATTTACTGATGACCATGAATGCATTGTCAATTGTTGGAAAAACCCATCTTGTTCACTAATGTTCTTCAGGGAAGGAAATCTGCCATCCTCACTTAATCAGGCCAACATATGACTCCACACCCACAGCAGAGTGGTTGCCTCTCAGACTGCCCTCTGAAATGGCCTAGCAAGCCGCTCAGTTCAAAGGCAATAAATGCCAGCCAGCAACACCCATGTCCCATGAGTGAATACAAATATACAGGACAATGATCAAACTGCAGTACTGTATAAAACTAGTCAACATACTTGCAGGTGGATATTAACTTGTTGGAAGCAGTTCAGAGAAAGTTTATGAGATTAATACCTGGAGTGAGCACCTCGCCTTATGAGGAAAGGCTAGGTCTGTATCATCTGGAGTTCAGAAGAGTCAGAGATGACTGAATTGAAACATATACGATCCTGTGAGGACTTGACTGGGTGCATGTGGAAAGGATTAGAGCAGCATGATGGCTCAGTGGTTAGCACTGCTGCCTCACAGTGCCAGGGACGCAGGTTCGATTCCAGCCTTGGGTGACTGTCTGTGTGGAGTTTGCATGTCCTCCCTACGTCGGCGTGGGTTTCCTCCAGATGTTCCAGTTTCCTCCCTCAATTGCAAGATGTGCACGTTTGGTTGAATTAGCCATTCTAAATTGCCCATAGTATTCAAGGATGTATAGGTTAGGTGCATTAGTCAGGGTGAATGCAGAGTGATAGTGGAGTGGGTTTGGGTGGGCTATTCTTTGGAGGGCTGGTGTGGACTTGTTGGGCAGAATGGCCTGTTTCTACACAGTAGGGATTCTAAAAAGACGTCCTCTCTTGTGGGAAGATCTACAACTAGGATCATAGTTAAACAATGGGGGTCGGCCATTTAAGACAGAGGTGAGCAAACGTTTTTTCTCAGAGAGGTTTGCTTAGACATAGATGAGGTGTCAGAAGACTGAAGGAATGCAAATGTGGTTCCGTTGTTTAAGAAAGGTACACTAGAAATGCCAAACAATCATAGGCCTGATTTGGAGATGCCACTGTTGGATTGGGGTGTGCAAAGTTAAAATTCACACAACACCTGGTTATAGTCCAACAGGTTTAATTGGAAGCACTAGCTTTCGGAGCGACGCTCCTTCATCAGGTGGTAGTGGAGGGTGTCATGGTATTCTAACAGATGAAAGGCTTAACAGACAATCAATTTTTCAATATATAATTTCAGTTACATCACACTGTAAATTTTTGCTTTAAATTCTGTGTGTTGATTGAGCCCTCCACTACCACCTGATGAAGGAGCGTTGCTCCAAAAGCTAGTGCTTCCAATTAAACCTGTTGGACTATAACCTGGTGTTGTGTGATTTTTAATCATAGGCCAGTTAGTTTTCCTTCATTGGTGGGCAAATTGTGAGAGTCAATCCTGAGAAATTGCATAATCTGTCACTTAGAAGGGCATAGGATAGTCGACAAGGCTTTGTTAAGGCAAGATCATGCCTTATAAATTTGATTGAAGTCTTGAAGGAAGTGACGGGGAGGATCGAGAGGGTAGTGCAGTGGATATTGTCTACATGAATTTTAATAAGGCATGTGACAGGTCCCACATGGCAGACTGGTCAAACAAAAATGAAACCCTGTAGGATGCAGGGTAATGTGGTGAATTTGATCCAAAGTTGGCTTAGTAACAGGAAGCACAGGGTAACGGTCAGTGGCCATCCTTGCAAATAGAAAGCTGTTCCAAGTGGTCTTCTGCAAGGCTCGATGTTGAGACCTAAGCTGTTTGCTTTATATGTTAATGATTTGGATTTCAACTTGGGGGGCACAGCTGGGAAATCTGCAGATGGCACAAACATTGGCAGTGTAGAGGATAGTGCAGCGTAAGCTCCAAAATAATATAGGTGGATTGGTGAAGTGGGCAGGCAAGTGGCAGACGGATTTCAACTTGAAGTGTGAGGTAATACATTTAGGGAGGTCAAATAATAAGAGGGAATACACAATAAGTGGGAATATACGAGCGGGTAGATGTAGCAAGAGATCTCTGTGTACCAGTGCACAGGCCCCTCAAGATAGTGGTACAAGTAGATAAGTTTGTAAAGAAGGCTTATGGAATGCTCTCCTTCATTGGCATAGGTATAGAATACAATAGTAGGGATATCTCTGCTTTTTAAAAAATATTACCTACCAAAGTGAACAACTTCACATTTTCCCACATTATACTCCATCTGCCAGACTCTTGCCCACTCACTCAACCTATCAAAATAAGTCTGCATATTAGCCCACCTATCATTACCTCATCTGAATATATTGTGGCCATGCTTTTGACCCACTAAGTCAGTGATAAATATCAATTGTCAAATGCTGAGGGGCCTGCACAGACGCCTGTAGGAGCCCATTCCCCACATCCTGCCAATTTGGAAAAGACACTTTAATGTATCCATCATGCTCTATTTTCTGCCTATAAACCAATGTTCTATCCATGCCAATACACTACCCCTGCACTTTGAACCCCTACTCTGTGCAATAACCATTTATGTGGAATGTTTTTGGAATTTGGAAATCCAAGTGCAAACTGCAAAGTGCTCCTGTTTATCCACAGTACATCTTACTCCTTAAGAATTCCAATGTACTGGTTCAATACAATTTCCCTTTTACAAAATCATGTTGACGCTTCCCAATTATCTCAAGATTTTCCAAGTACCCAGTTCTAACCTCCTTGCTGATTACCTTGGGAAGGCATTTGAATCAGGCATTAAGCTAACCGGCCTGTAGTCAATTGTTTTCTGTCTCCCTCCTGTCTTGGATAAAGGACTTTTTTTACTACTTTTCAGTCTGATAGAACCTTTCCTGAATTTAATAAATTTCAGCCAATTAACATCAATGTATCTGCTCCCTCATTGGCCGTCTCTGTTCAGACCCTAGGATGGCGTTTATCGGAACCTGGACATTTATCAACCCGTAATTCCTTCAGTTTGTTCAGTACCGCTTTCCTAGCAATAATAATCTAATCAAGTTCTCCCTCCCTTCAATCTCCTGCTTTACTGTATTATTGGGATAGTTCCAGATTAAAGCTGAGATTTTCCTTTCGGGCAGCAGTGTTGCTGTAACTTTGGCAAATGGAACATCTCCTGGGGTCCGACGACCTCTCACTAGAGTTGATCTGCTGTGATCTGCTCTAATGAGATGATCTTGGAGAGGGTGGGGTACTTGCACAGCATCAACACTCTGTATTGAGAGAGGCTGAGAGACTGTTACTGCAGCTTTGGAGCACATAGTGAGATTTTTTTCTCAGGCTTTTTGACTGTAGGTAATATTTTATATTAGAGGAAAATGCTGGTAATAGTCAGGTAGTATCTGTGGGGAGAAGAACAGGGCAATTCCTCAAGTTGATGACCATCCATCAAGAAATGAGTAATTAGAAATTTTCAAATAAGTGTAAGGAAGGTGATTGGAAAAAATATCCAAAAAGGAAGATCTGTGATAGAGTGGGATACAGGAAAGAGTAAATGATGAGTTCTGGATGGAGTGGTAACAGGGCAGGATGTATCTCGAGGGGAAGTGTGAATAAACAGTTGTCTTCCGAAAGTGAAAATGAGTCGGAAATTCTTATCCTCAAAAGCAGTTTTTCTGTGTGATTTGGGGGTTAAACATGGGATTTTCTGGTTTATATAGCTAAGTACGATATGATGGAGCAGTCACAGATGGATATGAATATAAGTATAAATGTATATAAGAAGTATAAGGGGAAATTTTAAATGAAACATTCTATGCAAAGTCAGAGATGGGAATTGTATAATCATTCTTCCAGACTCTTAAACAGGATAATCAGTCTTCCGGTTGGATACAATTGCTGTGTTCCAGCAGGATTCTTTTATCTAATTTTAATAATTAAACACTAATCCACAGATTTGAGGCAGAGAGGTATCAAAGATTGCTTACCAGCAATAGATTAGACCCAACTGAAGACAGATCTATTGGAATTGGAGTTTAGCTAACTAATTTAGACACTGAGAGAGCTCCATTGTCTGAAGATCCTTGATCAAGATACAGTTTCTACTGATCCAGATACTTTGCAAAAGGGGAAATGAGATTATAAGATTTATTGCAAAGAAGAATCTAAAGTGTAATGTAAGCAGCAAATAAAGATCACCCAAAAGCAATTTACATCTTGGAAACACTTATTCGGTTGAACAAAACAGTTAATCATTCAGAAGTTCAGCTCAGAGAGGGAGGAAAATAATTTGAAGTCAATCCATAAAATTTCAGCTGCCTGAAACAAAGGCAAACTGAAGCAAAAACGGAAGGGATGCACATTTAAATAAAATCCAGCAGGGAAGAATGGGAGAAAGAACTTTGGCGGAGAACAGAGGAGCAAACATGAAGTTGCTGTGGAATCACTGGAGGATGTTTAGGAAGAGGGAAAACAAATACAGGTTGAATCTTTAAAAAGCAATGAAGATTGAGTTATAGTGGAATCTGTAAGGACAGAATAAGGAGGATCTTTCTGCTGATATAATTGGCAGCAAAATATCGGAACTTGATTATTCCAAAATGCCAAATTTAATGAGTCAAGCTGGTCTATGATATTTTATGACAATGTTGATTGATCTGGCTCATTAATTCACAGGCATTGATCGATGAATTGACTTATCTCTGTGTGAACTGGAATTCTTCCCAGAATATCCTTGAAATTGATGAGCTAAATGGATCTTAATGGAAAAGCAATAGGAAGCTTCAGAGTACTGTTACCATTTACTAACATCACTCACTCTTAATCAGGAAACAATTACCAAACTTACAAATCCAACATCAAAGGAAATCGTTAAGACTTTGTGTTTGACTGACTCTCAGTATAATTCATTGTCTTCACTTTACGACAGCGAATTTATCACAAATCTCTGTAGAGATTGACAGTTTCCTGAAAACTGACCAACTTGTGAAAGATGATGCCAGTGATTCAAGTGAAATTACATTAGTTTTAGAGAACATTATCTAAATATTCTGTAACATAAAGGTAAACCACCAAAAGCAATACAAAATACCAACACTTGATGACTAAGATATATTTAAGTTACACCTAGAGTTCTCAAGATGAACAAAAGTAGTTTACAGGCAGTAGATTAGTTTTGAAGTAGTGTTTGCTGTTATGGAAACAAACACTTTAATTAGTTTTAATGCAATAAATACAGTCAGCAGTGAACCACTAGTTTTTCTATATTACAGTGTGGCTGAAGGATAAATATTGGTTTGACCACCTGGAGAACTCTCTTTGAATAGTACCATGGGTTCAGGCCTCAGAGTAACATGTTATCTGAAAGATTCTCCTTCTAACAGGTCTGTACTTGCTCAGTATTGTGCTCAGTATCAAATTATGTGTTGGCATCTTCTGCACTTAGCAGAGACAAGGGTGCTATCTGCTAAACCCATGGATTCCTCACCAGAACCCATGAGGCTAAATTTCCAATTGAACAACTGACTATTGGTTGGGATCTAACTGGTTTCCACACTTGTAGTAGACTTCTTGTGACAGTATTTCTGCTGATATTAAGTTACTTGTCGCAGGTTGGGAAGGCTGTGCCAGTAGAAGAAGCGATGCTGAAAAAGAAGCAATTGTTGCAGAAAAAAATAGAAATTGTTGGAAACACATCAGGTCTGGCAGCATCTGTGGAGAGAAAGGATGGCAATGTATCAGATCCAGTAACCCACCTTGTATTCTGAGGAAATGTCACTGGGCCCAAAACATCAGCTCTGCTTTCTATCTACAGATACTGCTAGAGCTGCTGAGTTTCTCCAAAAACTTAGTGTTTTTGTTACAAGTTTCCTGCTTAGTCTGTCCTTATTGCAGATGGTGGTAGTGTTCCCATGTATTTGCTGTCCTTGTTCTTCAGGAGGGACTGATTGCAGGCTTTAAAGGTGCTCTGAGGAAGGATGAATTAGTGCAGTGGATGTTGTAAAGGGTATACACTGCTGCTACTGAGCATCGGTGGGGGATGGAGTGGATATGGTGCCAGTTAAGTGGGCGGTTTTGTCCTGCATGGTGTCAAGTTTCCTGAGTGTTGGTGGAGCTGCACCCATCCTGGCAAGTTGGGAGTATTCCATCACAGGAAAAAACAGGCTTATGCCCGAAACGTCGATTCTCCTGCTCCTTTGATGCTGCCTGACCTGTTGCGCTTTTCCAGCAACACATTTTTAAGCTCTGATCTCCAGCATCTGCAGTTCTCACTTTCTCCTAGTGTTCCATCACACTCCTGGATTGTGCCTTGTAGATTGTGGAGGAGATTTTGAGGAGTCAGGAGGTCAGTCCCTCACAGTAGGGCTCCTTGCCACTGACCTGCTCTTGTAGCTAGAACATATATATGACTTGCCCAGTCCAATTCCATTTCTGGTCATTGGTAACCCCAAGGTGGTAGTAGAAGATTCAGTGATGGTAACACCATTGAATGTCAAGGACAATGGTTAGATTGTCTCTAGTTTGATATAGTAATTGTCTGGCATCTGTTATTTCTCAGCCTGAACTAACTGCACAGAGGCTGGTATCCTGTCACCAAGTCCCTCTTTATTTACTTGGGCAGAGTACACTGGCTGTGGCCAGCCAGCTCAGAGTAAGTCCCTGAACTGATGAAATTCTAAACCCCCTATTATATTTTTTCTTTTCTAAAATTTTATTGAACAGTACAAAGTACAGTTAACAATAAACAGAAAGCAGCAGTTCACAAAAACCCCACAGGGGAAAGGGCAGCAAAGCCAAACCCCAAACCCCACCGTTCAACCAGTTCTCAGGGAGATGAGGACAAACCTCAAATCCCACTTCCATTTATCACAAAGATAACTAACAAACACAGGCAAGACAGTGCAGTCAATCAGATACAGTGCATAGAGCACACACCCAATATAGCTTAAAAAAGACATCCCTTGTTTACATTGGCCAGGCAGGGCTTCCTGATTGACTAAGAAATCTTTGAATGGGGTTATTAGCCTGGGCCAATGAGATGCACCAGTTTCCAATCACTACACAGCCCAAGCCTGGATATTGCGGGATTGGAGCATGGACTGCTTCGCTAACTGAGAAGTCTAGAATGGTGCTGAACATTATACAAGTATGATGAAAATCCCGACTTCTGATCTTTATGATGATGAAGATGTTTGCGCCTGGAACACCACCCTGAAGGACTCCTGCAGAGATGTCCTGGAGCTGAGATGACTGACCTCCAACAACCACAACCTTCTTCCGATGTGCCAGGTATAACTCTAACCAGTAGAGAGTTTGCCCCCTGATACCTATTGATTCCAGTTTTGCTCGGGCTCCTTGATGCCACACTTGGTTGAATGCAGCCTTGATGTCAAGGGCTGTTGTACTCCCCTTGCCTCTGGAATTCAGTAGGTTAATGTTTCATTCAACTTTGAATGAGTAGCTTGTAAATTTCTGAAGTGAAATAAAATTTTCCTTCCTGTCTAGGATCTTCAATTTTCCTGTTGTCTACTTTTTGTTTAACTTCAATTCTCTCTTTTAGCTGAGCTTACATTCTACTACCTTAAGTTCCATATTTTTATTCATTAACTTTGTCATTTTCCTTCACAGAAATCACCGGCAAAGAAGTTGGGCCATGCAATTAGTAAGTCCCTTGGATGTGTTCCAAGTCGGGAACCACCTCATCCTATATACCCTGAGATGCCAGAGAAGCCTCTCGATTTGGCCCACATAGTGTGAGTAATGAACTTTTTAGATGAGGTTTAGCTGTAAATACTGGTATAGCTTTTATTTGTAAACAAGTTAAAGCTTCAAATTGATGCTTGGCAGAGTGACCGACTGCAGGAATGTTCTGTGTACTCCCAGGAGTCATCTTTATTTGTTGTTTTTCAAAGTGGTAATTCTGGTTTGCAGCAGTTATTCACTCTGTGAGGGACTATTTGGTCATGATTACTGGTCATTTAGAACTGCATGTTCTTCCTTAATGCAATAAAAACCTGAGTAACAAAAAGCGAGCTCTACTATCATTCTAGACTTGTTTTTAGACATGGTCATGTTAATGCTTTAAAATAGGACAACACAAGAGAACAAATCTACACGCAAGGGGTGGTCATTCATCCTCTCATGGTCTGCTGTTCAATTACAAGGCTGATCTCTTCCTCCCCACTTTTAATCCTTGATATCCTGACCTAAAATAAATCTATTCATTATAGTCTTAAAATTACAGTTCAGCCAGCATTATGGTTTTTCACGTATTACAATGTAAATGAAGGAACCAAAAAAGATTTTTTTTAATTGCAACAGTCCTAGAAAGTGTTATTAATATTGCGATTTTCATTTGTAGTGTATGCAATTGATGGTGATTCTTCTAACTTTGGGTTTCAGTTTATGCAATTTTGTTGATCTTTCTGGCAGAAATCTGTCCAAACAAGAAGTATCTGCAGTAATCATGTATCTTTTAAGAGGTTCAAACAACATATCATGAGTTATGTCATGATTGCATATGTTAATGCAGTTTGGGAAGGTGAGAAAGTGAGGACGATGACTATTGCCTGACTTCAGCACTTGTTTCTAAAGTGCGCAATCAATTTGTAGTTTGACGTCTAAAATAAATTGTTTAACTTTTGTAAGATTGGTTGCATTGTTGTTAGTGCGATTTAAACATTCAAACCATGAGAATTGTGATTTCCCAAAATTAGAATGAAATTTAAGTGGAGCAACACATTGGGATTCTGTGGTCAACAGTTTGAAGTATTCTGAATACAGTACTTCGCAGTGTTGGATGTGCATGGTATACGGGATGAAGACTTAGCATTTAATGAAGCCTGCACTTCCCAGCAGCTTTTGTTCAGGATTTAACCAGTTAATGCAGATACAGCTCCAAAGTGTTTAGGTTAGATTAGATTCCCTACAGTGTGGAAACAGGCCCTTCGGCCCAGCAAGTTCATACTGACCCTCCGAAGAGTAACCCACCCAGACCCATTTCCCTCTGACTAATGCACTTAATCTATGGGCAATTTAGCATGGCCAACTCACCTAACCTGCACATGTTTGGACTGTGGGAGGAAAACGGAGCACCCGGAGGAAACCCACACAGACACGGGGAGAACGTGCAAACTCCACACAGACGGTCGCCCGAGGCTGGAATTGAACCTGGGACCCTGGTGCTGTGAGCCAGCAGTGCTAACCACTGAGCCACTGTACTGTCCCCGTTTAGTTGCTCTGTTGTCGAATTATTTTAGTTCAATGGGTCTATCTGTTGCTTTGAATTTTTTTCCCAGCTGCTTCAACTTTCTCCAAAACCACCTTCACCGAACTTTAGAAAATTTTACCCAGCAAATGCAGATTGCTGTTTCAATATCAATGGTGTTACAGTACAGCCTGTTTAGGTACAGTTTTATGGGTAATGCTGAATAATCAAAAAGTCTCAGAAGTACATTGCAGAGTGTAAAATTTACCCCGATGGGCCCACAATTCCGGTTATTTCTAGAAAATAAAACTTCTGGATCATTATGTTCCTTTTGCTGAACCTAATAAACCATGTGTGATAAGATCATTTAAAAGGTTGCAATGTCATTTATTCTGAAACAGAAAATGGATATGGACCTATTATAGATCAGGAAGTTAGTCTCCACAACATTGGGCTCTTTGATTAAGTATTCAGAAATTTTGTACAACTTCAGGTTATCATCAGATTGTCATCGCTTGAGAAACTCCAAAATATGTATTTATACAGAAGCACATGTAATGTCTTGCTGGCTGCAGGAATGAACTTCTCAAACATTGTGATGCATTGTTTTAATGGGACCACAGGGAATCTGAAGTGCACTGTGAGTGGGTCTGCTCTGCACCTTCAGAGTATCACTCTTTCAGTTTGCAGTTCAGTGCCAAAATAGTTGTGCACCACAGATAAAATATATTCAAGCAGAAGAAATTTAATTCAAACATATTCAACATGCTATCATGTTCAATCATTTGGGCTTCTATCTTGAGCAACAGAAGTATATTTTGAAACAAGGGGATATAAATAGTTAGGCTTAACTTGCCATCATTACTACTCCACCTTACCATCACCTGAAACAGTACATTTAAAAACTGCTCTATGCTGCCTTAAGCATACCAAGCTCTCAATATGAGCATTGACGTCAGGTCATTTTTGGAATGGAACAGGATTTCTGCAGAGTTGTACGGCTAACATTGTATTCAGTGATGGCTGATGACTGCCCGCATGGAGAATATAGTTTCTACACTCAAGAGTCTTTGCATTCTTTTAAGATGTGAGCTTTTCTGGCAGGATCAGCGTTTCTTGTCCAGTTCTGATTGCCCTCGAGAATCCAGTGGTGAGCTGCTGCCTTAAAATAGAATCATCTCTTGAGTGAACTCCTGCTGTGTATTTCTACCATTTTCTCCTTTGACTTTAATCCTCCAACAACTTGCTTGGGGTATGGACACAAATAAACTGCCATTAACTATTGGGAGTTTGAAGTGATATACAGTATTCTTTTGTTACCTGGCATGGATTCAGACCCCCACTGTAAATTAGTCAAATTTGCAGGTTGCAGCAACAAACCCCCATGGTAGGCTTATGCGGAAAGTCAGGAGGCATGGGATAGAGGGAAATTTGGCCAAGTGGATAGAAAACTGGCTAACCGGTCGAAGTCAGAGAGTGGTGGTAGATGGTAAATATTCAGCATGGAGTCCAGTTACAAGTGGAGTTCCGCAGGGATCAGTTCTGGGTCCTCTGCTGTTTGTAATTTTTATTAATGACTTAGATGAGGGAGTCGAAGGGTGGGTCAGTAAATTTGCAGATGATACGAAGATAGGTGGAGTTGTGGACAGTGAGGAGGGCTGTTGTCGGCTGCAGAGGGACTTAGATATGATGCAGAGCTGGGCTGAGGAGTGGCAGATGGAGTTCAACCCTGCCAAGTGTGAGGTTGTCCATTTTGGAAGAACAAATAAGAATGCGGAATACAGGGTTAATGGTAGGGTTCTTGGTCAGGTGGAGGAACAGAGGGATCTTGGGGTCCATGTACATAGATCTTTGAAGGTTGCCACTCAGGTGGATAGAGTTTGTAAGAAGGCCTATGGAGTATTATCGTTCATTAGCAGAGGGATTGAATTCAAGAGTCGTGAGGTGATGTTGCAGCTGTACAGGACTTTGGTTAGGCCACATTTGGAGTACTGTGTGCAGTTCTGGTCGCCTCACTTTAGGAAAGATGTGGAAGCTTTGGAGAGGGTGCAGAGAAGATTTACCAGGATGTTGCCTGGAATGGAGAATAGGTCGTACGAGGATAGGTTGAGAGTTCTCGGCCTTTTCTCGTTGGAACGGCGAAGGATGAGGGGTGACTTGATAGAGGTTTATAAGATGATCAGAGGAATAGATAGAGTAGACAGTCAGAAACTTTTTCCCCGGGTGCAACAGAGTGTTACAAGGGGACATAAATTTAAGGTGAAGGGTGGAAGGTATAGGGGAGATGTCAGGGGTGGGTTCTTTACCCAGAGAGTGGTGGGGGCATGGAATGCGCTGCCCGTGGGAGTGGTAGAGTCAGATTCATTGGCGACCTTTAAGCGGCATTTGGATAGGTACATGGATAGGTGCTTAATCTAGGATAGAAGTTCGGCACAACATCGTGGGCCGAAGGGCCTGTTCTGTGCTGTATTGTTCTATGTTCTATGTTCTAAATTGAGGTGGGCAAGCTGCTGTTCAGATGAAATACTTTCAATTGATGTAAAATATTGCGTGTCAGAAAATCAGGTGGCAGGTGAATGCTGTGAATGTTGTTTCGATAGCTAAGGATGAAGGAGAAAGAATCTTGTTAGCCTCAACGTTAACCATACTTAAACCAGGGTTCAGCAACAAGCAATAAAACTGAAATGGTGTTAAGCTACACAGTCAAAACAGCGGTATGCAATTCAGGGAAGATTGTCATCTGCTACAGCTTGAATACAATACCCAGGTAAATTTGGGATATTCATCTGTGAGAGCAGACACCTGCGAATTGATATAAAGTATACAAGATAGTTAAACATATGGTAGAGATAACACTTGTAATGTTTTTAAGTGTACAGCCAGGGTGAAATGTTTATTTAGCAATACGCAAACTGATATCAGGACACTCCCCTTAACACACAGAATGGACTTCTAGAGAGAAAGCAGTGGACGCAAGTAAGGATGTCATATTAACTTGAGAAAGGCATTTGGGCAGAAAATGCTACTTATTTTATTTTCCAAATATTTAAAGTCCTTGTCACAATCTGTGTGTGCTATTTTAATGAATATGCATTAAAATATGTGGATACATTTCTCCAATAATTGCAACATTAACTGACATTTCTATCCAACAGTTATGAAGGTTAATTACCAAACCAAAATTTCATTGTTAATATTTCTTTGCAGTTGTTTCGTACATCCTCTATTTGTTGTGTGACCAACATAGGCCTATCCTGGGCTGTAATGTTCTTTCAGCCCTCGATGTTGTGCCGACCTGTGAAACCAATCTGAAGCCCATCTATCCTACACGATTCCATTCTCATCCATATATTTATCCAATGACCATTTAAATGCCGTTAAAGTTGGCAAATCTACTACTGTTGCAGACAGAGCGTGCCACACCCCAACAACTCTCTGAGTAAAGAACCTACCTCTGACATCTGTCCTAAATCAATCACCCCTTAATTTAAAGCTATGACCCCTTGTGCTAGCCATCACCATTTGAGGAAAAAGCCTCTCACTGTCCACCCAAACTAACCCTCTGATTATCTTGTCTCAATTAAGTCACCCCTCAACCTTCTTCTCTCTAACAAAAACAGCCTCAAGTCCCTCAGCCTTTCCTCGTAAGACCTTCCCTCCATACCAGGCAATGTCCTGGTAAATCTCCTCTGAACCCTTTTCAAGTCTTGCACATCCTTCCTACAATGCAGCGACCAGAACTGTACACAATACTCCAAGTGCGGCCGCACCAGAGTTTTGTACAGGTGCAACATGACCTTATAGCTCCGAAACTCAATCCCTGTACCAATAAAAGCTAACACACCTATACCTTCTAACAACCTTATCGACCTGTGTAGCAACCTTCAGGGATTTATGTACATGGACACAGAGATCTCTCTGCACATCCACACTATCGAGAATCTTACTATTAGCCCAGTACTTTTTATTCCTGTTACTTCTTCAAAAGTGAATCACCTCATACGTTTCAGCATTAAACTCCATTTGCCACCTCTCAGCCCAGCTCTGCAGCTTATCTATTCCGTCTGTAACCTGCAACATCCTTCAACACTATCCACTGACCTTAGTGTCATCTGCAATTTGACACTAATTTCCTAACCTATCCTTCTATGCCCTCATACAGGTCATTTACAAAAATGACCAACAGCAGTGGCCCCAAAACAGATCCTTGTGGTATATCCACTAGTAACTGCACTCCAGGATGAACATTTCCCTTCAACTACCTCTGTCTTCTTTCAGCTAGCCAATTTCCAATCCAAGCAGTCAATCCCATGCCTCTGTAGTTTGTGCAGTAGCCTACCGTGGGGAATCTTATCAAACGCCTTACTGAAATCCATATACACTACATCAACTGGTTTATCCTCATTCACCTGTTTGGTCACCTTCTCATAGAACTCAGTAAGGTTTGTGAGGCACGATCTACCCTTCACAAACCTGTGTTGACTATCCCTAATCAACTTATTCCTTTCTAGATGATTATTAATCCTATCTCTTTTAACCTTTTCCAAAACTTTACCCAAAATCAAAGTAAGGGTCTATAATTTCCAGGGTTGTCTTTACTCCCCTTCTTGAACAAGGGGACAACATTTGCTATCCTCCAGTGTTCTGGCACTGTTCCTATAGACAATGATGGCATAAAGATCAAAGCCAAAGGCTCTGCAATCTCCTCCCTGGCTTCCCAGAGAATCCTGGAATAAATCCCATCTGGCTCAGGGGACTTTTCTATTTTCACACTTCCCAGAATTGCTAACACCTCCTCCTTGTGAACCTCAATCCCATCGAGTCTAGTAGCCTATTTCTCAGTTTTCTCCTTGACAACGTTGTCTTTTTCCAGTGTGAATACTGATGTAAAATATTCATTTAGTGCTTCTCTGATCTTCTTGGACTCCACGCACAACATTCCACTACTATACTTGATTGCCCCTCATCTTATTCTATTCATTCTTTTATTCCTGATATACCTATAGAAAACCTTGGAGTTTTCCCTGATCCTATCTGCCAACAAATTCTCATATCCCCTCCTGGCTCTTTTTAGCTCTCTCCTTAGATCTCATGGGTTTCCTTTTAAAAATAAGCAACCTTATCAAATGAGAGAAATATGAAAGTAGATTATACAGCAGAGATGATCTAAAATATTCTTAATTGTTATTATATGCGAAACCAGTTATTAAAAATGTTAGATTTTCACTTAATATCAACGTGCTTTATCTTTAGGTGAATCCATTTCTAACTCAAAAGCAATTTCTAAAGAATTAAATAATGCCAATTCACTGTGTTTTGTAAATTGGGAGGATAACAATCATGCAATAGAAACATGAGGTTTCACAGTGAGCTAATTTAAAGAGGAAATTCCCAGTCTTAACTGATGACATTGGCAGATGTTGAACAATCATTATTTATATTCTGCCTTTATTAAAGATTTGAAATAGATTTGACAAGAACCCAAGCTGTGTTAAACATTATTTTTATTGTAATTTTCTGACTGGTTGTTGGCTATAATTCTCTGATTGAAGTAGAACAATTACAAATGTTCGGTAATTTAGGAAGATTACAATAATCTGCCCCTCTCCATGTAACATATTCCATAAACTATTTTAAATTCCATTAATGCTTCACTAATATTGATGTCCATGAAAGGCACAGTTTAAGTTCAAAGTCATTAATTATAATATCTGATAGACTCCTTTTGGGGACGGTATTACACTAGTTCTATTATAAAAATTTAATTTAAACCCTTTACAGAAGGTTTAGTTTCAGTTCAACTGTCACATTGACCTTGTACAACTGTATTGCAAATTGCTTTTTGAAGTTATTAAAATGAAGGTTACATTTCAGGAAATTATACTAATTAAATTAAATCTACTGTGCTTTAAGAGATTCATTGAATAGGACATATGTTCTTAGAAGGTACACTGTTGAGAGTTTTATTCTTTTGTTCCTTTGACCTGGCAAGGTTTGATAGTTGTTCCTGGTTTTTGAAGAACAAAATTGTTTAATTCCAAATTGCTGATCACCTTTGCTTTGAACACACACACAGCCACAGACACAGACACAGATGCAGACACACACGCGCACGAACACAGACACACACGCACACACAGACGCAGGTAGAAACACAGACGCACTAACACAGATACAGACATAAACATACACAGGCATAGACATAAACACGCGCAGACACATATACAGGGCAACCTCAATTATCCAAATGTCAATTATCCAAATTTCGGATTTTCTGAAAAGATTTCAAGGTCCCGTAAAACTGGCTTTAGACAACTCCGCATTCAGTTCTCAGTTAAACAGCATTTTAGCGTGCATTGTCAGATAACCAGTGATCATAATTTACAGCTTGTTTACAATCAGATCAATTATCTGAATGAACAAAATACCCCCTGCCTGTCTCGTTCAGATAATCGAGGTTGTCATAAGGATACACAGGCACACACAATCTGTTGGAGTCACAGCCAACGTGCTCCCTGATTGTGGTACTTTAGGTCTCTTTAATAAATATAGATACTCATCAGAAAGCTGAAGGTTACCAATTGCAGTTCATGGAGCGTTTTGCATATTCAAGGCAAAGAATGCACCAACAATGATGAGAAAGTCAAGGTGCAGACCATTTGTGGTTTGGATAGAATAATACTAATGCTTGTAGGGGGCTTTCAAACGATTTGGTCAATGAACATTGAACTGCAAATGATTCCAAGCAGAAAAGACTCTTATCTTAGAGAACAGGATATAGTTTATTAAAGCTCAGTGATTATGTACAGGATAGCTTAACTGTTAGGCATACTAACTATTACTAACAAGAAGTAGGAAAGTCATGTGTTTCTCCATTAGGAGTCTTTGCTAGGCCAATTTCCTAATGCCCCAAACAATGTCTATTATTTCTCACAGTGGTGGATCAATTTCCTTAAATAAGGGGATCAGCAATTTGTGATCTTCAACACTGCCAACCATTCTCCTTCATAGCTTACCTGTGTTGCCTATCTCCATCTGGCATTGTTTTGTTCCATTACTATATCTAATCATTGCTTACTTTCTCATTCCCACATGACCATGTACAAAATCCCTTAAGGGTTTCTCATTGTGTTCCTCTTCTTCCTCATGTACGTGTTGTCCTTGGCAGCAGCTGTACACATAGATTCTGATTCCATACATACAGCCAATGTTTCCTCTGCTCAGTCTTTCTTGAGCCTCAATGACTCTTAAGCACAGAGTCAACAAAGACTCAAGCACATTTGGTCCAGAGGGACAATGTTACTTAGCAGCATCTGCCATCAAAACATTGTCAATAAACCCATGAAAAGACAGAAATCATTGAGAATGTAGTTCTATTCATCATAGTTGAAGTAATCTTTCATTATATGAGTTGAGTGAGGAAGAAAGTTGTTTTATACCTGATCTCCAACAAAGGAGCACATTGTGTTCCTGTTTTGTAATCCCAACAATGATGGGGAAGGTGACCAGATGAACAACCTCCTTGGATCTCAGTAAAATGAATAAGGTTTTAAAAGAAAATTATTTCAAAAATCAGTTTTATTTGCCATTTTTAATTCTCTTTATTTCAAATTAATGGTTGGAAAACTACACACTGCTACTTAACTATCTTGACACAAATTAACCAAACATTAATTTACTGTTTCTAACAAAATAGGTAACATCAAAAGGTAATGGTTCATCTGCTAAGGATTCAGATCGTCGATGCAACTCTGAAGGTCTTTTGGACTGGATTTCACTATTTCCTTTGAATAAGAAATAAAATTAATTCCCTTTATTAAGATAACTTCATTTTGGCAAAATATTTCAGTGGAGAGCAGACTATGGTGTTCCCAAGTAGAGTTTCCTTTGAATTCCCAAGTGGATAGAATTAACCTGATGTTTATCCTTCTAGAAAGCAGCCTGACCAAAAGAATAGTCCCTACAATTTCAGAAGTTGATAATAATCTGGGTGTAAATAGCAGCCTCACTGAATCTTTTCTTATCCTGTAAGGTAGTTCAGGGGCTGACACCTTTGTGGGCAAGGATTTTTGATTCCTGTCGTAATCTGATAAATAGTGTTATTCCTTTCCACTAGCGAGTCACTGATTCATACAGCACAATAAATAAGGCCCTTTGGTCCATTGTGTCTGTGATGGTTCCTAGAAAGAGCAAAATAATTAGACCCCGATCTATTGTAATGCAATCATAGCATCACTGTGTTATGTCATAAATGGGAAGAGTGTGCCAATAATGGAGCTCCATTGTTCCACAAGCCATAAAACAGCAAGATGATCAGTTTGCCTGACTTACTGCTATTCTGGATAGCACAAGGTTCTGTTATTAACAGAAAGCAACTCTATTTATTTTAAACACACTCAACTTCAACAAATAGAAGGGAAATACATTACTAGAAGGCCATTATTCAGCAAATCTGTCAGGTTGTTGCTTGACTAGCCTCTGGGACAGGTCTCCTAATTTTAACACAAGGTCCCAGGTGTTGGTAAGGAGGGCTTTGTGGAGTGGACAAATTTAGTTTTTGTTCTTTCCGGTACCTTTGCTGATGCTGGGTGGTCTGTCCTATTTCATTCCTCTGTTTAGACTTTGTCGTGGGTTGATCCAAATAAGCAGCTTGTTAGGTCATTTTGGAGAGTAGTTGAGAGCCAACCACATCAATCATGATCGTTCTCGTTTTATTAATCTGTGTCTGAACAAATATTTATCTTGGCAACTTGTAACATCTAAAGACAATTTTAGCAAACTTGACATGCAACTTTCGGCAATTTCATTTATTAAAAAAATGAAGCAATGTGCTGATGGTATAGATAGATAGGAAAGTAAGTTGCAAAGAGTACACAATGTGTCTACAAAAGGAATTTAGGTTAAAGAGTGGGGAGAACTGTGGCAAGTGGGGCATACTCTGAGGCAATGTGAACTTGTCTGCTTGCCAGGCAGATTATGAAAAATAATATTTAAATAGAGAGAGGTTGCAGAACTTGGAGTTTACAAAAGGACCTGAATCATAAAGTATATTGATTCAGCCAGTGATTTGAAAAGGCAAATAGAATGTTGGGCTTCATTACATGATGCAGTAAATCTAAAAGTAATATAGATGCAGTTGTTTAGGTTCTTGGTCCAACTGGTTCTGAAATACTGTGTACAGGTTTGGTCTGCTTGCTTTAATAAAGGATATAATTGCATTAGAAGTAGTTCAGATCAATTTTATTTGACTGATTCCTGGATAGAAGGGGTTAATTTGTGAGGAATGCTTGACCAAGTTGGGTTTGGAGTTTAAACGAATGAGGGGTGATCTTACTGAAACATACAAGCTCCTGAGGGGATTTGACAAGATGAGAGGATGTTTCCTTGATGGGAGAGTCCAGAAGTAGGGAACTCTGTTAAAACAATGAGAGGTCTTCTATTTAACTGTGAGATTCAGAGATTTTTTTCACATTAGAGGCTTATTTGTCTGTAACATTTTCTGTTCAAAGAACAGTGCAGGCCATTTATTAGGTATGCTCAAGGCTGAGTTAGATTTTTGATTAACAGGGCAACCGGGGTAATGATAGAGCAAAAACAAAATAAACAATTGTGAATGCTGGAAAGCCGAAACAAAAAAACCCACAGAAATTGCTGGAGAAACTGCAGAAAGCAGAGTCAATGTTTTGGGTCCAGTGACCCTCCTTCAGCTTGGAGAATGGCAGAGCAGCCTCGAGGGCTGAATGGTCTTCTCCTGTTCCAAATTCTTGTGTTTTTATAAGAGATTGCCACACAAGTTGTATCCATGGCATTCGCAAAGAGAAAACCTTTGAATTGAGACAGGAGATTGAAGCTTTTTGTATAGCATTCATCAGGCCCAGGACCCATGAAAAGTACCGTACGTCACTCACTGTACGTTGCACGTGAGGGCCAGCTGTCATCGCCTTTGGCTCGGAATGATGGCCATTTTGTCTCCACTTACCCTGGAAGAGGAACTTGGATCAAAATCTTGAACAGGTGAAACTAAGCTGTCTCATGCTGTTACTTTGTGGTAAATGTTCTAGGAGCTTTCTTCACTAACAGGATGCTACAGTCAGGCTAAAAAGGTATTTTGCCTACCACACAACAATCATGTTTGTGTTTCAGTGCCAGTGTGATGCCAAATATGAGAGTTACACGTTTCAATGACCATCAGACCTTAGCGGAACTCATGTTCCATTGACCATTGTGAGCAACATGCAAAAGTGTTGAACAGGCCCATACTTAAAACACCAGCATCCAAGTTAGATGTGATTCTGCTGTTGGACAGCATTTACTAAATAGTTCAGACTGTGCTATGAATTACACCAGAAACCATTTTGAGACTATTTGACAGATTTATTTTTACATACTAGTAGCTATATATGTTAACAAACAGGATCCTGTTTGACATAGGCAAAAGAAATTCATGCATTGATTAGATCTTTTTAGTTCAGAGAAAAAGAGATCATCGAGATTCCCAAACTCTACAGTGCCATGGCAGCACCCTTACCAATAAGAATCTATCTGTCTGACCTTCAAACCAAGACTGACAGTTGCCAATTCTTGATACTCTGATCTGATGGTTCAAAGTGTTAGATGCTTCAGAGAAGTACTGCTGTTTAACATCAACATTGCTTCAAGGAACTAAATAAATAGGTCTCTCCTTCAATCTGAGAATAGGGATAATAATGAGGCAGATATGAGAAACCGAGCAATCTGCAGTTAAAAGTAGAGAAGTGAACCTAAAAGCAGATACGCAGTAAATGTTTCTAGTTTGTGACTTGTGGATGACTTTATTGAAGCATGATGATGGAGTATTTTATTTGATTAAGAATTGGAGGAAGTATCCAGTTGTTCTAATTCAAGTGCATTGAGCTGGGACCATGGTTAACTTCATGTCATTTTAGACACTAACTCAATTAATTCACTGTGCAACCAAATTAAGGCTTATTAAAACTTGTTTCAAGTGAAGATTTAAATACAGACATTGTGTGTTATTCTTGATTAGTTTTTTTTTAAGTAAAAGGTTGCATGCACAAAACTGAGAGTTGCGTGTTTTTGAGAAATGCTTTTGCTTGTTCGAAAATATAAAATGCAAAACTGTTCAGATGGAGTCAATTGATTCAAGTATTCAGCATAAAAACTATTTATGTTTTTGGTAAAGATAATGTGATTGCAGTTGCCTTGTCCCAAGACTTGTACAAGGGGATTGTGAATGTGAATAGATGCGAGTCATGTGTTTTGTTGTCTATGTTTTACTTACCTTGTGATTTTAAAATGACATTTCATCTCTCCCAAGTGTGGAGGCATGTAAAGACCACGTCTGTGTATTTCTGTTAGTTTTGAACTGTGGATGTACAAAAAAAAGGAAGATACTGCTTTAAACTAAGGAATCTGTACTGGAGAGACAGCTGTCATTTTAAACATCATGTTTACCAGAGCACATTGACTACAATTTTCAAATGTTGTATTGTCCTGGAACAGTGAGAACAGAAGCAGACACCTTGGATCCAATGGGTTTGAACTGGGGAACCTGTTCATTCCTGAAGAAGGGCTCATGCCTGAAATGTCGATTCTCCTGCTCCTTGGATGCTCCCTGACCTGCTGCGCTTTTCCAGCAACACATTTTCAGCATCGAGCCTGTTAGGCAGCAGTGGTTTGATTGGCTCCTGACCAGGTGACCACAGTTCGAGTGGGGATGAAGCAGCAGAGACCCACTAAACCTGTAAAACGAAAACAGCAAAAAAAGCACACAGTTTCACTCATTTGGAGATATGAGCGTCTCCAATAAGTTTAGTTGTTGTTTTCTACTTCCCTTTATTTGCGAATCCTCTATTGAAGGAGGAATAAAATATCTTTAAAGACAATGGAAGAATGAATTCTCAGCCAGTGGATGAATGAAAGCGTTGATGTACAAGCAATCTTCAGTCAAGAGTGAAGAAGCAAAAAGGATTTAAAAGGAAGAGAAAAAAAAACGATTGAATCTTGTGGGCCAGATTGGTGCTACTGTGCTTCCCTGAGAATTTTCCTTCACTCACCCTTAGTATTCATCTTGTGTCTGTCTTTGTATATCTGGTAGTTTGTGAAGGGTTGGAATTTAAGAAGGGATAGGATTTTTATCATGGAGCAATAAGTTAGGAATTTGCTTCTAATAAATAATTATTTCCTTGTTAAGTACTGAAATCTGGTCTACTTTTCACCTGAGTTTGTTAGTCAGGTAAAAGTGGTGACTGTGGCTAGTTTAGACCATGACACCATAAGAAATAGGAACAGGAGAAGGCCAGTCGGCCCCTTGAGCCTGTTGTCATTCAAATAGGATCATGGCTGATGAAACATTCATCACATCCACTTTTCTGTCTTTTCTCTGTAACCCTTGATTCACCGACTAATCAAGAATCTATCTATCTATGTCAGTCTTAATACACACAAGGGCACTGCCCCATAGCTCTGTGTGGTAAATACCCTGTTAAAACCGTTCGGAATCCTGAACATTTCCTTGAGATCATCTCTCATTCTTCTAAACTCCAGAGAGTTGAGTCCCAACCTGTTTAACCTTTTCTCATTAGACAATCCCTCCATTCCAGGGATCATCCTAGTGAACCATCTTCGAACAACCTCCAATGAAATGTTCTCTTTCCTTAAATATGGGATCAAACTGCTCAAGAGTGGTCTCACCAGCATCTTGTACAGTCACAGTGAGAGTTCTGTACTCTTATACTCCAACCCCCTTGAAATAAGGGCCAAGTTTGTGATCCTTCCTTATTACCTGCTGCACATCTGTGCTAGCTTTCTGTGTTTTGTGCATAAGTCCCTTTGTGTTAAATCCTTCTGCAGTTTTTCTCAATTTAAATAATATTGTTCTTTTGTTCTTCCTTCCAAAATGAACAACTTCATACTTTCCCATATTATACTCAATTTGCCAACTTTTTGCCCACTTACTTACCCTATCAATATTTCCCTGTGAACTTGTATCCCTCTCACACTTGCCTTTCCAACTATTTTTGTGTCAACTGGAAATTTGGTGACAGTACATTCACTTCCTTCCTCCAATTCACTAATCTATTTTGTAACCTGTTGTGGTCCCAGCACTGAATCCTGTGGAACTTCATTGCTCACAGGTCACCAATCTGAAAAAGAACCCGTTATCCCCACTCGCTGTTTTCTGCATGCAAATATACTACCTCCAACACTGTGGGCTCTTATTTTGTGACCTAACCTTTTGTGGGTTACCTCTTGTGAACACCTTCTGGAAGTCAAAACAAAATGCACTTTGGAAAGGCAAATCAGGGCAGGACTTATGTACTTAATGGTAAGGTCCTAGGGAGTGTTGCTGAACAATGAGACCTTGGAGTGCAGGTTCATAGCTCCTTGAAGGTGGAATCACAGTGGATAGTGCGGTGAAGAACCCGTTACTAAGCGTGGTGAAGAAAGTGTTACTATGCTTACCTTTCTTTATTGGTCAGTGCAGGAGGGGCATGGATAGGATTAATAGACAAGGTCTTTTCCCTGTGGGATAGGGGAGTCCAAAACTAGGTTAAAGGTGAGAGGAGAAAGATTTAAAAGGGACCTAAGGGGCTTCGCGCAGTAGGTAATGCGTGTATGGCAGAGGCGGTGGTAGAAGCTGCTACAATTACAGTATTTAAAAGGCATCTGGATGGGTACATGAATAGGAAGGTTTGGAGAGATATGGGCCAAATGCTGACAAATGGGATTAGATTAGTTTAGGATATCTGGTCAGCATGGATGAGTTGGATCGAGAGGTGTGTTTCTGGGTTGTACACCTCTCTGACTTTATGACATCCATTGCTTCCTCTCTACCTACACTGATTGAGACTTCCTTAAAAAGCTGTAATAAATTAGTTTGACATGATTTCCTTTTCCTGAAGCCATGTTAATGCTGCTTGATTAGATTATGATTTTCCAAATGTGCTGCGATCATTTCCAAAAGCTTTAGCTAAATATTTTTAATGTTTATGACAACCCCAAGAATAATAGGTTTTGATTTCCAGCACACTATCCCAAATATTGTTGGACTCCAACATTTTAAACAATAAAGTACTGAGAACTAAAAATTTGATTATTATCTGTAGTTAAGCAGCACAATTTTTCATATTACAAATTGAATCACAGATTAATAAAAATTGAGAAAACAATGTTTGATGTGGAACAACAGTGTGGAAACAGGCCATTCAGCCCAACAAGTCCACACTGACCCGCCAAAGCACAACCCACCCCCGACACTTACCGCTGCACCTAACACTACAGACAATTTAGCATGGCCAATTCACCTGACCTGCACATTTTTGGACTGTGGGAGGAAACCAGAACAAACCCATGCAGACACGGGGAGAATGTGCAAACTCCACACAGACAGTCACCTGAGGCGGGAATTGAACCCAGGTCTCCGGTGCTGTGAGGCAGTAGTGCTAACCACTGTGCCACCCACAATAAGTACTACTTGCTGTTGACAGGGAGTGAATGGGGGGGGGGGGGGGCGAGGGAAAATGTGCAGCAGGTCATCCCTAATTGTAAATCTTCTGCCTTCTTTGCACTGACAGTTACACATCCTCCTGCATCACTTGGTTTGTCTCTGGAAAGATTGGTGAGAACGCAGCCCATTACTTCTGACTATATAAATATAACAGTCTCATTAATGTTCTTGAAACACCTAGTATCACAATTCTATATCTTGCCAACTGGCCGCTGCTGTACACTGTTATATTACCAGTAGGTTTTGGAGTATGTGATATTTGGAATTCCAAGAAGTAACACCAAGCTGTGGTAAGATTGTCATTTATCCAATTGGCTGGATAGTTGTTTACCGTTGAGCGTAATTTATCATCAAGAACCTTGTAATAAAGTTAAATGGTTACAGTGTCAAGGAGGTCCAGTGCAAATTTAAACATGCAAATTTAGTCATGCAGTATATGATTTCAATTAAATATTGTGCTCGTTAAGCTTGACAAAAGATATGATGAACTGGTATGGGTGAGGTCATACACAAGAGGTAATGTTTGGTGATGTCATGGACAAGTATCTGAAGCTCATCGCCAGGTAAAATGTGATACCAAATTGCAAGCTGGAGTTTTTGAGGAAGAGTGATGGACATGATAGAAAAACCATTTAACTTTGAATAAACACATTTGGAGTTATGTGTACAGTTCTGGTTTCAATATTATAGAAAAAAAGGACAGGCACAGGTGAAAGTTAATAAGAAATTACTGGAATGATATCAAAATTGAGCAATAACACCTATCAGGAAAGATGGAATCTTTTCAGTCAAAAAGAAAAGACTAAAGGGAGTTCTGATGGTTTTCTTGGAGATAATGAGGATGTTTTATGGGAGGCATCAAACGTTTGTTAACACATGCAGACAGGCCCATATCTACGGTAATAACTATAAATAAGAAATAAATCAAATAAGGACTCAGGAGCCTTTTTTAGGTCGAGTGGTTAGTTTGAATGTGGAATTCACGACCACAAGAATGAGTGAAGGCAGACGGCATTGATGAAGCTAAAGGGAAGATAGGTCGATGTTGATGATGGAGAAGGCTGTGTTACTGGAGCTCTACAAAGACAAATGGGAGGAACCCTGGAACATAAACCCCCTCATGGACCATTTGACCTTATTAGCCCTGTTTCTGTGAAGTTAGCACTTCAATACATAAATTGATCTGATGATCATACTTGATGCTGAAATGGATGAAGCATGTTACAGTCAGTGTAGGTTGATTTTTGTTTGCCTGACTAAAATCTAAAAGAGTACCTAATAATCAATGCATAGCAAAGAAATACTTATGGGAAGTCAGAAACCAGCATTTGCTGTGCAGTGACATAATCCCAAGGCCAATTTTGTTTTAATCTATCGCTCCTTTGAAAGGCCCTTAAAGTAATCAGCAGTGAGTACTGAAGATTATTTTATGTCACTTTGCTGCATTTTAAGCATTAATGTTATAATATAATTGGAATGCAATGAATAATGTTTTATAATTATTTCATCATAGAAAATAAGTCAATTAAGACCCAATTTGTACTAAAAGCAGGAATTGCTATTAAAACACACTACTATTCAATTCAGGGCATGAGCAATCTATCATAAATTAATCGGATCTGCTTCCGCATTAGAAAGAAAATTTAATTAAATGCAATTACTTTTAATGTATTAGTTTACACCAGTTAAATTAGTACATTTTAAAAAGTTTGTCCTGCGTCATAGTGGAAATAAGATTCAAAATGAAAATAATTCTCTTTACATTTTATTGTCTTGCATCTGTGCCTGAGAAAACTGGTACTTTGGCATTTCTATGCTATTTATTTTCTCTGTAATTTGGTAAATATTTTTTATGGTCAGACTTTGAGATGTGAGAGTAGAGTTTGTTGCTTGAAGACCAGCAGAGATTTGTATTCAGAAGTTTGTGGTCCGTGATTTAAACCTTGGACGTTTTAAATCTCAAAGTTCCTTTTCTCAGAAATCAATTGAAAACATTTTTTGGGAGCAACTAGTGTAAACTATAACTTAGCATTATTTCAATGAAGCCAAGAAGTTTAACGATAACTTTCACAATAACTGTGAAATAACACTTATTGCGATATTCTGTACCAATTAGACCAGGTTATGGTCTAACAAGTTTATTTAAAATCACAAACTTTCGGAGTGCTGCTCCTTTGTTAGGTGAAGTAACTTCAAAGCTTGTTGTATTACTTCTGCCTTTGTCCACCCCACTCTAACAACGGCCCTTCCATATCATGGCTTCTATATTGAAAATCGACGTTTCGGGCATGAGCTCTTTCCAAAACGTTGATTCTCCTGCTCCTTGGATGCTGCCTGACCTGCTATGCTTTTCCAGCAACACATTTTCAGCTCTGATTTCCAGCATCTGCAGTCCTCACTTTCTCCTTCTATATTGAAAGCCCATTTAGGTGACATTGATTAAAATCTTGCAGGTAAGGTATCGCTAATTGTTGATGGACCCATGTATTTACACATCCCAACTTCACTTTTATATCACAGAAGCGAATTGACTAAGTGTCATACAAAATGGTCAGACTGAGTTAAATTGTTGAAGCTGCAAGCTGACAGATTCTGATGGATCTCCTCCTAGGATCCTGAAAGAAGTGGCACATCAGATAGTTAATGCACTAGTTTCAAGCATTAGATTGGAAGATCATGAGTATAACTTTTTTATTAAAAGAAAGGAGACAGAAAAAACGGGAAACTACAGGCAAGTTCGCTTCAAATGTGTCAGAGGGAAAATGTTAAAAGCAGTTATCTAAGAATTTATAGCTAAGAACTTGGATAACTTCAAGGTAATTAGACAGAGTCAACACGGTTTTGTGAAAGGCAAATTATGTTTGACCAATGTATTGAAGTTCCTTAAGGTGAGAACGCACTATGATTAAGGAGACTCAGTGAAGGTACTGGACTTAGATTTCCAGGAGGCATTTGATAAGGTGCTATAACAAATGTTATTGCAGAAAATAAAACCATGTGGTGCAAGGATTAGTGAATTGGCCAGTGAATTGGAAGCAGACAGTAGGCATTAATGGGTCTTTTACCAGGTTGGAAAGATATAATGAATGGTAGGCTAAGAGAATCAGTCCTGGGACTTCAGTTATTTACAACTGATGAATATGAAGGGCTGGAAGTAATGGTTGCCAAATTTGCCGACAATACAAAGGTAAGTAGGAAAGTAAATTGTGAAGAGGACACAGAGTTACAATAAGATATAGGTAGATTAATTAAGTGGACAAAAATGTGGCAAGTGGAATATAATGTGGGAAAATGTTAAATTGCCGAGTTTGGCCAGAAGAATTAAACTAAAAACATGTTATTTAAAATAGTGATCAATTACAGAGTTCTACAATGCAGATGAATCTCAGTGTCATGATCACAATGTTCATATGTAAGTGGAGCAAATAAAATGTTATCATTTACCATGAGGGGAATTAAATATAAAGGTTGAGGTGGTTATATTTGAGTGAAACAGAGCAATGGCAATACAGCACTTGGAATCCTATGTACAGTCATGGTCACCTTATTGAAGGAATGGTCTAACTTTGGTGGCAGTTCACAGCAGGTTTACCGATTAATATCTGAAATAGAGGGGTTTTCTTAAAGGTAACTTGGCAGAAAGATATAAGATCCCATTGGATCGTGATGAAAACAAGGATGTGGAGAAGATGTTTCAATTATGGGAGATATAGGGGACACTGTTGGAAAATCAGTGGCCACCCAATTGTAACCATGAGGCAACATATTTTCACCGAGTCTTTGGAACTTTGCTGTAAAGGCAGTGGAAGGAAAGACCTTGAACAATTTTTAAGGCTGAGGTAGGTTGATTTTTGTTGAGCAGGGGATGAAATATTATCGAGGTAGACAGGTATGTGGTTTTCAGATTATAATCCAATAAGACATGATCGCATTGAATGGTGGACCAAGCTGGAAAGGCTGAATGGTTTCCTGCTTGTGTTCGAATATTAAGGTGTTACTTGAAGTGAAGCTGAGATGTTGAATCATGTGGGTGGAGGTAAGATGTAAAAAGGGAAAGAAAACACTGGTGAAAGTAATCTATGGACCCCCGAATAATAGCAGTATGGTGGGTTAGAGAATACTTCAGAAGATAATGACAGTATATAACAAAGGTAGTAGATTAACCATGGGTGACTTTAACCTTTATGTCGATTGCAATAGTCAGATTGGCAGAAGAAATCATGAAGAAGTAATCATTGAGTGTATTCAGGACAGTTTCCTGGAGCAATATGACATTATGGATTCAACCAGGGATCAGGCTAGTTTGGATCTGGTGATGTGTAGTGAGGTAGATTTAGTAAATTATATCAGAGTAAAAGAGCCCCTAGAAACAGTGTCCATAACATGGTGGAATTTAGCATGTGGTGTGAGAGGGTCGGTCTTGGCTCAGAAACAACTGTGCTAAGTCTAAATAAGGGTAATTACTAAGGAACGAGAGCAGAGTTAGCTGCAGGAGACTGGGAAAGAAATTTAGAGCCAATTGAGGAACAACAACAGATCTTTAATAAAATAGTTCATGACTTGCAGTAAAAACATATTCCATTGAGGAAGAGGATAAGCCAATCATTGTTAATCAGGGAAGTTAAGGATAGTATCTGATAGCAAGAAAAAAAACATATAATGTGGCAAAGACTAGTGGTAAGCAGTCAATAAAGAAAGTTTTAAAAAAGCAACAAAAGCTGACCAAAATAAGGGATAAAGTAACTTTACAACGTGTAATATCAAAAAGACGGCGAGAGTTTATTTAAATATATAAAAAGGCAGATCGAAGTCAAATGAACTTAGATAATTAGGCTGTGAAAGTAATAATGGGGAACAGGAATTGAATAAATATGTTGCATCAGTCTTCACAGTGAAAATCACTTACAGCATTCCAAAATGGCTAAATAAATCAAGGGCCAAAAGGAAGAGAGGAAATTAATCTAATTATCATGAGGGAAAAAGGTTGTAGGGAAATTTGATAGAACTGAAGATGGATCAGAGTTGAGAATGTGGTGCTGGAAAAGCACGGCAGGTCATGCAGCATCCGAGGAGCAGGAGAGTCGACCTTTCAGGCCGGAGCCCTTCATCAGAAGATGGATTGGTCCATGGACCTGATGGGATACACTCTGGAATGTTCAGGGAAGTAGCTGCAGAGATAGCAGATGAATGGTAGCAGTGTTCTAGGAATCCTTGGATTCTGGAAATGTCTCGAAGGATTGGAAGCTGCTATTTAGTTAAAGAGGGAAAGGGATAAAATACCAGCTAACTATAGGGGAGATAGTGTAACAGCTGCTATAGGGAAACTTTTAGAATCTGTTATAATGGATGTAGCAGCAGAGCATTTAGAAATAAACAGTATGGTGGAGCAGAATCAGTGTGGCTTCATGAAGGGGAAATTATGCCTGACAAAATTACTAGAACTCATTGAAAGGTAAGAACTAGGATAGATAAAGGGGAGGCTGGGGAGACACTGTTTGGTTTTTCAGAAGGTGTTTGGTAAGGTACCATACATTGGACTCATTAATAAGATAAAAGCCTGTGGTGTTGGTGGTTATATATTAAGATGTTAGGAGATAGGTTAACTGACAGAAAACTGGGTTGGAATAGGGGGTATTTTGGGTTAGCAGCCTGTAACTAGTGGAGTGTCACAGGGGTTAGTGCTTGGCCCAAGTTATCTGCAACCTAGATTAATGACTTGGATGAAGCGAGTGAATTTATTATAGCCACATTTGTGGCTGACTCAAAAATAGATGGGAAGGCAAGTGGTGAGGATGTCACACGGTCTGCAGAGGGATATGGACAGGTTAAAAAAATTGGAAAAACAAGGCAGATAGATATAATGTGAGGTTATGCATTAGCTAGGAGAAATACATGAGCTGAATATTATTTAAATGGAGAAAGACTGCAGAAAGCAATCAATTTGGGAGATCTTCTGCAGGAATCTCAAAAAACTAACATCCAAGTTCAACAGGTTATAAGGACGGCAAATGGGATATTGGCCTTTATTTCAAAGGATATGGAACATAAAAGTAGGGATGTTTTTCTAAAACTAGTGCAAGGTAGAAGTGAGAGCACAGCTGGGATAATATGAAGAATTCTAATATGAAGAGAATATGAAGGCCTCTAATCTAAGGAAAGAGATACAGATATTGGAGGCAGTCCAGAGAAGCTTCACTAGACTGATCGTGGGTATGGATGGACTGTCTGATGAGGAGAGGTGAAGTAGGTTGGAACTGGACTCAATGGTGTCTAGAACAATGAGAGGTGACCTTATTGAAACTTGCAAAATTCTTAGATGACAAGACAGGTTTGATGTAGATAAGTTGTTTTGAGAGTTAGCAGGCAGAGGTGAGTGTAGTGGCCATCACTGGAAAGAAAATTCTGGAGAAGCTGAAAGCTGTGAAGCCAGAGCAGTGGAGTCCCACAGAGGTCTGTGGTGGGACCACACTATTATACTTTAATTGTTTAATTTCTGGCACTGACACCGAGTGAGCTTCCTACATCAGATCTTTTAACAGTTCTACACTTTTATTCTCTAACTTCAAATAATGCTGATTTTGTTAATGTTGATCTTGCCTCGTGTTCATCCTGTGTGGTTTAACCAGTATGCCTTATTCTGTTCAAGTTTTTTCACCCTATAATCTGCTTGTCCTTGCTTACTATGATCTGCTTGCAAACAAAGCTTTTCACTGTACTTAGGTACATGTGACAATAAATCAAATCATCATTATTATCTATTAACTATCTGACAAAGAAACTGAGGGCATTGTTACTAAGTTTTCGGATGACACAGATAGATGGAGGAACAGATAGTGTTGAAGAGGTGGGGTCGCTGTGGAAAGACTTGGACAGGCTAAGAGAGTGGGCAAAATGGCAGATCAAATACAATGTGGGCAAGTGTGAGTTTATGCACTTTCGGAGGAAGAATAGAGGTATAGACCATTTTCTAAATGGGAAAGGCTTTTATGAAGCATAAAGGAGCTTGGAAGTCTTAGTTCAGAATGCTCTTAAGGTGAACGTGGTTCAGTTGGCAGTTAGGAAGGCAAATGCAATTTTAGCATTCATATTGAGAGAGTTAGAATACAAGAGCAGAGATGTACTGCTAAGGCTGTATTAGGCTCTGGTCAGACTGCATTTGGAATATTGTGAGCAGTTTGATCCCCGTATCTGAAGGAAGGAAGTGCTGGCATTGGAGGGGATTCAGAGGGGGCTCACAAGATGATCCTGGGGATGAAGGGATTGTCATATAAGGACTGATTGAGTACTCTGGATCTGTACTTGATGGAATTCAGAAGGATGGAGGTGGGGCAGGGTGGGGTGGGGGTTCTGACTGAAACTTACCAAATACAGAGAGTGGACATGGAAAAGATGTTTCCCCTAGTAGGAGACATTAAGAGTAAGGGCACAGCCTCAGGGTTAAGGGATGACCCTTTAGAGTTGAGACTGGGAGGATTTTTTTCAGCCAGAGGGGAGTGAATTTGTGGAACTTATTGCTGCAGAGGGCTGTGGAGGCAAAATCATTGAGTGTATTTAAGACAGAGATAGATTCCTGGTCGATAAAGGGATTAACGGTTCCAAAGAAAAGGCAGAAGAAGGGGATTAAGACATGTATCAGCCATGGTTGAGCTGACTCAATGGTCAGAATTGCCCAATTCTGCTCCTTTATCTTACATTCTTGTGGTGTCCATTCTTGTGAGAGGGTCTACGACCAGAAGATGTAATCTCATAGTGAAGAGTCACCCATTTGCAATAGAGATGAGGAAGAGTTTCTTCTGAAGGGATTGAATCTGGGGAATTCTTTGCAGCAGAATGCTACTGAGAGCTGGGTCACTCTATGCATTCAAGAAAAGAAAGACAGTTTTTAATTAGTCCGCAACCAAGGGTATGGGGAAAAGACAGGACAGTGGAAGTGACAATTATCAGATCATTAAATGGTGGAGCAAACCACTAAATGGCCTACTTTTGTTCCTGCATCTTATGGTCTGATGTACAAGTCATACCCTGTGAACTGAATTATAACTGTACAGGATTTGTAGTTGTGATGTGGAAATGCTGGTGTGGCACTGGGTTGGTTAAAGTCAAAGCTCAAGCACTTGAGGAAGGGACGAGGCTCTGTAAACTCGTGTTCTTAAATAAACCTGTTGGACTATAACCTGGTGTCATGTGATTTTTGATTTTGAGGATGTGTAGAATGGGCAAATTGTACTTGATAGAAGAATTATAAAGTTACACACACTGCTTACAGAAAATAGGTTCTGTTTGTTCTCAGATTTTGAAAGTGTTTCACCCAAACAAACCTTCCATCTTTTGGGGAATATTGAAACACTTTTGATGCTTTATTACATTATTTGAACAAACCTAATAGCAGGAAGTGAAAAGGTGCACCCAACTGCACATACAATAAAGTAAGAAGATATATTTGCAACATAAATCTGCTTTAGCTTTTTAATATCCAAACTTCATGACTAAAATAGTGTTCATGAATATAGTGATAGCTTGCTTCAACAGGAAACCTCACCAGAGAACAAATGATTTGATGCAAATCAAAAAATACTGCCATCCATGCACTGGATTGATTGGAATTTTAAGATGAGAGACCACATGTAAACATTAATCTGCTTCTCCTGATGGTTTTTGTGATAAAAGATTAATCAGGTCTGCTTTTCTCAGTTGCTCAGTGGATTAGTAGGTAATGGGCCGTATAATAGAGTGTGAGCTATACTAGCTCAGATTGGTTATGAATCCCAACACTTGATGAATTAGCAGCTTTCCTCTATGAAAGCAAATGGTAGCAGGGCATGGGATGCTGCAGTGCATTTCATTAAACTGTAAATGTGATGGAAAACTACAGGAGTTTGGTGTGAGGTATACCATAGTCAAATAGCCTGCCAGATTAATAGCTGGTTGAGGAATCAAGGGACTACTAAATTCTTGAAGAGGAATCATTTGACAACTTTTTCAGAGGGTCCCTATCACTTGTGACCATTTGTTAGTTAACAATTGTTGCTTTTATGTCCTGTAGGAATTCTTCATAGAGTTATACAGCATGCAAATAGACCATTCAGTCCAACTAGTCCATGCAGAACATAATCTCAAATAAACTAGTCCCACCTGCCTGCTCCTGGCTCATATCACTCCAAGCCATTCCTATTCAATGTATTTTAAACATTGTAATTATATCCACGTCTACCACTTCCTCAGGAAGCTCATTCCACACGAGGACCACCTTCTGTGTAAAAGAAAATTGCCCTCATGCCTTTTTTAAATCTCTCTCCTCTCCCCTTAAAAATGTGCCGTCTGGTCTTGAAGTCCCACATCCTAGGGAAAGACAGCTATCATTATCTATACCCATCATTATTTTATAAACTTCTGTAAGGTTATCCCTCAACCTCCAACACTCCATTGAAACAAGTCCCAGCCTTTCTTTATAACTCTAACCTTCCATACTCAGCAACATCATGGTAAATCTTGACTGAGATCTCTCCAAGTTAATAATATCTTTAACTGGGCAACCAGAATTGAACACAGAAAAGACCTCACAACGTCCTGTATGACCTCTGTTATGGACTAGGCCAGACCACTCAAAACATTCTTGAGCAGGCAGTCCCAGACCATAACATTGCAATTTGTTTTGGTAAGTGTACAGTGAACATTACCCGGTGTAAGTTAGCTGGGTTGACTACCAGGTTTTAAAACAGACAAAAATGTATTCACAAAATTACACAATGAAACATGAAGAACAGAATAATGAACCACTACAGAACTCAACCTATCCAACTAGACTTAATTATGCTGTTCTGAATGTACATAAGTTCCAATAAGCAAACTCTCTTTGAAACCCAGTATAAATGGAACACATGTAGGTTGAAGTCAAAGGGCGGAAAAGAGAGAGAGAGTTTCCACACAGCTCCCTGTTGAACTTCCCAGTTCATGACTGAACTAAAACTGCTCAGCTCGAGAGCTGACCATTCCTCTTTCATTATACAGGTCCCTTCTAAAACATGGCCACTTTGTCCTGAAGCCTCATCTGTTTACATATAAACAAAAGGCCTCTCAACATCCTTTCCATCTCTGTACCAAACCAGACTGATCGAAGCCCGGCCCGGTTTATTGCCCCTCTGAAAAAGTCAAGGACTGAATCTCCTTGAGCCAAGGAACAGCTTTTAGGGAAAGAAAAATGACTAGCTTTGTGACACCTCAATGTGACACCTCAACTCCTATACTCAAAGGACTGAGCAATGAAGGCAAGTGTGCTAAACGCCTTTTTAACCACACTATCCATACGTAACACAAACTTCAAAGAATTATGTATCTGCACCCCTAGGTCCCCCAATCTACAACACTATTCAAGGAGACAGCTTTAGCTTGTAACGATGAAATAATGTTTCATTAGAAATCCATACCATCGGCGTCGGTGCTTTGATGTCAGCGTTTTTCTCCAACTGCCCTGTCCTTTTATCATCTACATGTAAACACTACAAGGCACATGGAACTTACTGCCGATTCCTCAGTTTCTTCTCGCATTTACATTTTGGTTTCTTTTTGATTTAAAGCATTTTTCTCAGTGAATAAGAACAGTAATCTGTTACAGACTATATTTCCACCTACCTGTTTGAGTCCAGAAACAAAAAAAGACAGGAAAATATAAAGATGTGGGTTTTGCAACTGGCCTTGATTTGGTGAGAGAAGTAGCACAGGTAAATAATCTGGTAGACCTCATCTTAGCCATTTCCTTGCTGCAGTCTCTCTTGTTATGACAATGCTGGGAATGACCACTGCGCAGACCTCATGGTGACCCAGCCCTATCTTCGCACAGTGTAGATTAAGAACCTAACAGATGAAAATTTGGAATCCACAAGGCTTCTTTTGCCTTCAGCTGCAGCAGGTTTGTATATTCACCTTAATATTTCTATGACACAGCCATCAGTCCTCCATCATCATTCAGTCAGGTGACAAATCTTGGCTCGATGGATCAAAGAATCTGTGAATAAAGTGGGTATAGAGGTAGATGATCGAACAAGTTGATATTGAATAGCTGTGCAGGTTTGAAGGACAGTATGTATACTCTTGCTCTTTTTTTATGTTTCTGTGTTAAGTTTGTGTACACCACATCCATAACTTTACCCTCATCATCCCCGCATATTAACTCCTCAAAGCATTCCAACAAGTGAGGCAGACTTGATCTTCCCTTCAATCCATGTTAGCTCCTATTCACCCATATTTTTCCATTTTACAATGAATTCCACCCTGAATAATTGCTTCTACCAGTTTCCCCACCAGCAAAGATAGATTAACAGTCCTGATTTTGGCTGGGCCTATCATTACAATGTTTTGTGAACAGAGGTGTAATGTTTGCAGTTCTTCAGTCCACTGGCACCACTCTCAAATCCAGGGCAGAGTGGGAGATTATTTGGTGTCTTTGCATGTTTCCTCTCTCTCCTTTCAACTTCTTTGGATATATCTCTTTCAGTCCTGGTGCCTTTTAAACTTGAAATACCTTCAGTTTATTCAAGTATCTTCTTGTTATCACTTTGAAACCTTCTAATGATTATTCTCCCTCCTCTTTCATCAGGGACTGGGCAGCATCTGCTGCCAGGTAAAAACAGATGAAATATATTCACTTAGCACCTCTTGCCTCCTTGTGTACATCCATGTTTTGGTCTGAATCAGTTCTGCTCTGCCTTTAATTTACCACATTTTTATTGCTAATGTGCCAATGGAGTTATTTGAGATTTCCCTATATGTTAATCTTCAGTCTTTTCTGGTCCTCTGTCTTGACTGATTGGATTTGCTTTTTTAACTTCCCTCTGGAACTTTTGCATTTAGCTTGGTTCTCAATTGTATTTACTTCCAGACCATGGTCAATTGCACATTTTTTTCTTTGTCTCCTTGCTCACTATCCCCTTTGTGATCCAGGGAGCTCTGGATTTTTTCTCCAACCTTTCCCTTTTCAGGGAATAGATCTTGGTTACACCCAACCATCTCCTCTTTGAAAGTAGCCCATTGTTTATTTGCAGTTTTTTCACCAGCCCTTTGTTCCACTCTATCTGGCCCAGCTCTGTTCTTGCCCCATTGAAACCAGCTGTCTGCTACTTTACTGTTATCATTCCCATCATCATCCTAAATCTTTATGATACAATAATCACTGTCTCTTAAATATTCCCCTGTAGATATTTGGTATACTCGGCCACTCATTCTCAAGAACTGGTATTTCTAGAAATGGCTCCTTGCTTGTTGGACTGGACACATATTGCTGTAGGGAATTGTCCTGAATACAATTTCAAAACACTTGCCCCTCTCCACCCGTACTGCTTTATACTGTTTGCAACTCTCTGCAATATCCCTACAGATTGTTCCTGGATATCCTTCCTGTTGCTGGCCTACCGATGGCACAGAGTAATGGAATTGCACCCTTTTTGTTCACTGAGCTCAGCCAAACTAATTCTATCCTTGAACACTCTGCAGCATCCTCTTTCTCTAGCCCTGCTATGCTTCCTCCTTGCCTTCCTTTTCTGTTGTTTGTAAACACCTTGTAATCGGAAGGTGTTTGTCATTGTACCTCGTCTGTGTTACTGTTATCACATCATAATTCCACATGGATTTATGTGTCTCAAAATCTTATTTAAAATGCTCTGCGTTCACATACATGTGCAATAACCAATTCACAACTTGATTACTTTCTCCTTTAGGAGAAACTGAGGACTGCAGATGCCGGAGAGTCAGAATCAAAAAGTGTGATGCTAGAAAAGCACAGCAGGTCAGGCAGCATTTGAGGAGCAGGAGAGTCGATGTTTCAGGTCTAAGCCCTTCATCAGGAGGAGCCTTTCATGTTATAGCTGTCCTGAAGATACCAAACACAGTATTCACATTCCTGATGAAGAGCTTGTGCTAGAAGCAAGGGCTGACCGGCTATGCTTTTCCAATGCCACACTTTTTGATTACTTTCTGCTTTAGCCTAACATCACCAAATGACTTTTCATTCTCTGTACCTGTGTCATTGTCTCTCCAAGTAATGTTTGCACCTGGTATTTTTCTCTAATGTTCTCTCTTGGTTCCCATACACTTGAATATGCTCGGGCTGTTTCCCTGGAGCATCGGAGGCTGAGGGGTGACCTTTTAGAGGTTTATAAAATCATGAGGGGCATGGATAGGATAAATAGGGGTGGGGGAGTCCAGAACTAGAGGGCATAGGTTTAGGGTGAGAGGGGAAAGAAATAAAAGAGACTAAAGAGGCAACTTTTTCACACAGAGGATGGTACGTGTATGGAATGAGCTGCCAGAGGGAGTGGTGGAGGCTGGTACAATGACAACATTTAATAGACATTTGGATGGGTATATGAATAGAAAGGGTTTGGAGGGATATGGGCCAGGTGTTGGCAGGTGGGACAAGATTGGGTTGGGATATCTGGTCAGCATGGACAGGGTGGACTGAAGGATCTGTTTCCATGCTGTACATCTCTATGACTCTATGACCTGCCAAATTGGTGTACAGCCCTCCCAACAGCATTGGCAAGGAACTCGGCCCAAACTCTGTTCAGGTGTAACCTGCCCAGTTGATACAGGCACCATGTTCCTCAGAGCATGTCCCAGTGCCCTCCTGCACTATTTTCTAGCCACACCTTCATCTGTTTTATCTTCCAGCTACGATGCTTGCCTTCCAAAGCCTTCAGTATGTACATATGTATGCCACAAATTGTAATGGATTAGAATTTTTTCCTTTCTGAATAGTGTTTGTGGTCTGGAGGGCAGCTATAACATGAAAGGGTGCAGAAAAGGTTTACAAGGATGTTGCTAGGGTTGAAGAAGGGTTTGAGCTATAGGAGAGGCTGAATAGGGTGGGGCTATTTTTCCTGTAGTGTTGGAGGCTGAGGGATGACCTTATAGAGGTTTATAAAATCATGAGGGGCATGGATAGAGTAAATAAACAAGGTCTTTTCCCTGGGGTGGGGAATCCACAACTGGAGGGCATAGCTTTCACTCAGAGGCTGGTACGGGTATGGAATGAGCTGCCAGAGGATGTGGTGGACGCTGGTATGACTACAACATTTAAAAGGCATCTGGATGGGTATGTGAATCAGAAGGGTCTGGAGGGATTTGGGCCAAGTGCTGGCAGGTGGGACTAGATTGGGTTGGGATATCTGGTCGACATGGATGGGTTGGACCAAAGGGTCTGTTTCCATGTTCTACATCTCTATGACTCTGACAGGTCCAAAACTGTTGCTGACAAACTTTCAAAAGCTAAAATAAGATAAATTAATCTTCCTTGTGAAGAGTTTCTCATGATTCTCCCTTTATATTAAATCCAGCTTGGTTTGGCACCCCATCCATCACCTTTCACATTCTGTCCATTCATTGCTGATACACAGTGATATGATACCATCTACACAACATCCTGTAGTAATTACCAAGGTCTCTTCACAGCACTTGCCAAATCTGTTGCTCCTGCCCCTTAGTAAGACAAGAGCAGCAGGTGTGTGTGTGTACACGTACCTACACCCCAAGGACTGCAGCGATTCAAGACAGCAACTCCCCACTGTTTTCTCTTGGCCAATAGGGGATGGGCAATATTTACCCCAGCCAGGGGCACCCAGTAACAAATAAAAAAAACAGTCCAGTGTGGCATCACTTTTGGACAGATTGGAATTCATTCAAGAAATTTGCTCATAACTTATGAAGTATTGTATGTGGATTTTGAACTTGATGTCATTGGTGGCTCAGATATTCAAAGTCACTGGTGAATTAATTTGAATTATTTCTACAATTGGAGAGATTTAATTCCACATCTACAAATTTCAGTAACTGTACAGTTACATCTTCCCCATCTGTATCGAATGTATCGACACATCATGTTGTAGTCAACCATGCATTGGGTTGATTTAGAATGTATAATGTCAACATATAATCAAATGGGAGGAAATAAAACCTCTGAAGATCGATGCCTTTTTGGCTATTGCTGTTGTATTCTTCAGAGCTAGCAATTTTGTGATGTAAACAGGGAAATTACTATTGCATCATTTGCAATCAGCATTAATAAGGCAGGGGACAACATGGCATACATGCATGGAGCACAATCTGTGGAACTCTAGGACAATTGACCAGCTTTTAACTGATAGAATTTGGATGGCAAGGTTAAAGACTCCTTTCAAACGCTGGAATAGCTTTTCAGCATTCTGTGTTTGTTTCAGATTTCCAGCATCCACAATATTTTGCTTTTAGTCAACTCTGACAGAGTCTGACTGATGTTTACGAGTGCGCACTGGCTCGATCTCACTCTTTTCTTGATGTCACAAATAATCTGGTGAAGCATTTTTGCTCCAAGTGCAGTACAGCCTATTGTAAACATTGGAAAAAAAGTCATTACTGTAATATGCAGTGAAATTTATTTATCAGTACGATTCAATTTTGGAAATGTGGCAGATGTGCTCAAAATTGAACAGAGATCAAAGATCAATAGATCTGTTCTTAATTTGAAAAAAAAGATAAATACATTTTAATGAACTTCACCTGAGTTTCTCTTCTCCATTAATTGTATTTTCAAAGTGTTTCATTGAATCATGCTACCGCAGTTTCATGAAGGAGTATTTGGTCTCATATGAAAAAGTATTGGGTTTTAAAAAATGTAAAATGTACTGAGTGTCCTCAGTTCAGCAGGTTTAATTACCTTCGGCAAAAGGCATATCATCAAGGGCACCAAGTCAAACTGGGCGGCCTTTCCAGCCAGGTATTAAATGTGCTGGAGAAATATATTATCAAAGTGATTTTATAGTGTCGTGACCACAAATTCTTTTTGCATTGTATTTCATTTTTTTGTGGTGCCAGATTATTTCTAGTTTGTAGATTAAACCAGTTGCAGTACGTGTGTGTGTGTACATCCTAACAGAATGCTAGTTTTGTAAGTAATGCCACTGAAAGCAAGATTGGATGTTCAGTTTTGATATCTGACTTCAGTGGTATTGAAGCAGAAGGTCACATTGTGGGAAGTAATTGTCATTGCAAATGAACTACCTTCAATATCACTTGATTTTTTTTTCATTTTGATCTTCGGAGTAATTTTTATTGTCCTCCTAAATCCACATTTGCACAATGTATGTAAAGCAGGTATGTAGAGGTTACCTTGACCAGAGCAATCCCTTCAGCATATCAATTGGAAACCAAAAAAATTGCGGATGCTGTAAATCAAACAGAATCAGAAGTTGCTGGAAAAGCTCAGCAGATCTGGCAGCATCCAGGAAGAGAAATCAGAGTTAACGTTTTGGATTGAGTGACTCTTCCTCAGGACTGGGGCAGTTATGAGGAAGGGTCACCAGACCCCAATACGATGACTCTGATTTCTCTGCACAGATGCTGCCAGATCTGCTGAGCTTTTCCAGTAACTTCTGTTTTTGTCCCCTTTGGCGTACCTCCTGCATAAAGACTTATTGAGGTTTATCTTTATTGGGTTCACAGAAGAATCCTTTAATAGATGCTGGAGTTACATATACTTCTGCGTTGATTCCTTACTATTTTGTCATTTGCAATTGTTGTTGAGTTGAGAATTAAATATCTAGCAAAAGTCACAAGAACTTTCTCTAAACAACTAAGGACAAAAATAAAACAATTAAGTAGACGTCACCAAGCCAGATGATAGCTACTCCATTTTCCCAAAGCAATTCATTTTCTTCCTGGATATCACACCAGTGCCCTTCTTTCTTTCAAGAGAGTTGGGTATATAACTAATAAAGCATATGAACTCCATTTCTTTCCTCATGGATTTATTTTTGAATATGATTTGAAACGGATCCTATTGTGCAGTCTACTACTGGAGAATAATGTTTCATATGAAATGGATTTTGGAAGCAAAGGACATATCCTATTAATCTTCCTGAACAGCAATATTTCCTTTTAAAATCATTTTTGTACACAGCAGCACTGAGCTAATATTGGGTCCAAATGAAAAGGCAACTAATCTCCATTCCATAAATCTAGTGTCTCACTGGCTGTTTTTGTCACTGATGTTGATCGAGTGGCAATCAGTGCATTCAGCCAGATGAAAAGATTAAGTTTCTTGGGGAACACACAACAGGATTAAAGAAAAAAAATCAAAATAAATATATTGTACAAATAAATATGGATGTGGAAGCCACAAGGGGAAATAATTTGCTTTGGCGCTACTCAGCAATAAGTGCATTTACTGAGTAAATATTCACCAATCAGTGATATTCTTTGTTAATTGATGACTAGTTGTGGTTATTTAAAATCTAATCTAAATTTCACTAGCTACAATTACTCAGTGCATTCACCAATAGAATAAAACAAATTACATGCCATGTGATAGGTGCTAATCGTTTCTTACCAAGACAAGAAAGCTTCTGTCTTTTTCTCTCTCTGGATTAGTGGTGCTGGAAGTGGATGCTGCCTGAACTGCTGTGCTCTTCCAGCACCACTAATCCAGAATCTGGTTTCCAGCATCTGTAGTCATTGTTTTTACCTTGTTGATTTTTCTCTCTCAGCCTATTGTTGATTCCCTTTGTGTTTTATTGTTTAAATGTAACTCGGGCTGTTCCCTGGTCATTGTATTACTTGTCTTGAAGGAGCTTTTCATAAGTGGCTCTGATGAATAGCTACAGAGATCCGTGAGGCTCCAGAATGTACTTCTAGAGTTGGTGATTGAAACAGAGAACATTTCATCATCTGAGGTTCCAGTAGTAAGATAGATGGATGATGGGAATGTGAACAAAGGAGCTTGAGAACAGGACAAGTACAAAGAAATTCCCAGAAACCCTAATTATATGGAGGGTGAATGTAATGGTGAATTGTATGGTTAGGCCAAATGGTTTGTTTAAAGAAGCTTACATTTGTAATCCGATGCACTAGAATTAAGGCCAAATAATGTCAGAACTGAGAAAAGGAGTTCCCCCTCAAATTCATCAGACATAGATGTACCATTAAATTCTACATTAAGGTTAGCAAACAATTAATTTATATAAGAGCCCTCAGGCCTGCAAAAAGTATACCATGTGCAATTAATGTTTGTCTTAGTCATTATTTATTAACTATCATTATGCACGTTGTATGCAATGCCATTGGAAATAGTTTGTTTTACCTCGCTTCTTATCAGATTTAAAACTAAAAATACACAGTAAGATGGTGTGCAAGGTGTACAAGTTGAAACTAAACATGAGGTGAGATATCCTGGTCTTATTTTGAGTACAACTTCAATGAGGAGAAGAAATCTATTGGATGATACCCAATATTATCAAACCCTACACCATTCTGAAGCAGTTGTGCAATTCCAAGGGAATGGAAGTGAAAACGTGCAGGAAAATTCCACTCCCTTCCCCCGTAACACCACAATGGACTCAACTGTTGAAATGCTGAATTCAGCACAAAATTGTGTTCAATTCACCCAGTGTGCATGTAGTAGTAAGAAAACTTGTATGATATCAACATGCTTTCTGTAAAATGACCAGCGATGCACACTGTTAGAAGTCACATGACACCAGGTTATAGTCCAACAGGGGGTTTATTTAAAATCACAAGCTTTCAGAGCATTGGCCCTTTGTCTGGTGAAGTCTTTCTGATGTTGGATGACTTCTGACTTTGTCCACCCCAGTCCAACGCTGACATCTTCACATCATAATAATGCTGTACCTGAGCTTGTGGTATTTATTTCAAAAATTGCATAAGGAGTAATTGGCATAAAATTACACCATTCTGAAGCAACACATGACCCTTGCACTTGCTCCCAGGAAAGTGATAGGGTTACCCTTGTGCCTACCTAGCCAGTCCTCCAACCTCCCTGTGTAATGAATTCCCTTTCCCTATTTTCCTGCCTCCAGTCTGAGAGTAACACCACCGGGATGGCTGGGTGACGGTCCAGGGCATCATGATAAGAGAAGAAAAAGGGAACGTAACAAAGTAATTTTTTGAAATGTAAATATTTTTCCTGTATTTTGAAAAATTGCCTTCTTTTAAGGAGTGCTTGGTTTCCAAGTGAAGTATTACATGTTCTGGACAATGCTGGGATCAAACCCAAATGTAATTGCTCTTGTATTTTTTAATCTGCTGATATTCTGAATTAGTCATGCTGACAATCATACCCTCCCATGGCCACTGCAAGAACCTGTCTGAGATTAGCTGCTGGAAAGTGCTTAAGGAACACTGAGCCCTGAATGACCTAGTATTTCCTCCTCTAAAAGAGGGCTGTTACTTCTCCAGCAGTTGTTAAGGAATGGGAAACATCACTGTCAGTTGTCACTCATAAAACCCATGTGTAGCACAACTTTTCTTAGTCAGTGTTGCACTTTGTGTGTTTGTGGTACTGTGAGCTGCTGTTTATAAAACACACTTTATTTTCCATCGTTGCATGAGGATGAGTGTGAAACTGTGCAGGTAGAGGTGGCTGTTTGCAGAGCATAACCCAGTGCTTACAGAGAATTGTGACCTGGGTTTAACTGTGCGTTCAGAGCAGATTGATTGGGGGGCGCGGGCGGGGGGGTCAATTTGAATGGACTGAGAGGTGCATCTTCAATAGAGTTGTATGTGTATAAACTGCAACATTTGAACATTGCAGCAGTGGATTGACATTTGTAGTGAAAAATCACAAAGAGAGCAGGAGGCAGGCCCCCAGATGAGCAGGGACCAAGGAGAACTGGGAGCTGAAAGCACAAGGAGGGAGTAAAACCCAGATGGCACAGCAGAACATAAACTCGAAGGTAGCAACAGTTAATCCCTGAGGAAACCAGCGAGCCCATGGAAGATGTCCACAGAAATCAGATCAAGGATACAAAAGGCAATTTTCAGAGATTTAGATGGTGACCTCATTACAGACTTACAGATGAGGAAATGTCTTGGTTGGGTTTGCAAACTAGAGAGCTATCAAGCTGATATTGTTTACTCTGGTAGGGAGTAGTTATAACAGTGGGTTTTACCTGCAATGCAAATGGAAATGTAATTTGAGCAGAATAGACACATTAAACTATCTACTCCAATCGACTTGTCCATGATATTCCTTCATTGATTACTTTGATGGTGTTGAGATGTTCGAGGTGCAAGGAGCCATTCTTGGAGCAATGACACCAATGTAAGCAAACCCAGTTTCTGAACCTGAACCTGTAGTCTTAGATCTTTGTGGTTCATCCTTTAAACTAAGGACATTAAATGAATATCATATATTCATGTAGCATCATCTTGAAGAATCTGATACAGATAACAAAGGATCTGTGCTATGCTCAGTGACAATATCCAAGATACTGCATATTTTATGCTATCCTACACCAGCTGCGTAAATGAAAGCACTAGGTTTGTCTAGATCTAACTCCCTCCCTCTGTCACTTGACAGAGCAGTCAATCAGTATGTCCGGCATGCTTTGACTGTCATCACACTCTGAGGGAATGTCTGTTCAGATTCACCAATATTTAGGTCCAGGAAACTGTAAATCCTAAATGATCCTACCAAATCTACCATCCTGTCATTATATTTACACTCCAGTCCACCAATCACACAGTGTCATGTCTGCAGTCTGCCTCCATCCTTTCCTGCTAACTCTTAATTATAGCTCATGTTCCTTTTCCAGCCAAGCCTCCACATGTCTGCTCTTCAAGATTGGATACACACTAAGCTGTCCAAATACTCATTTGGTGATACAAATTGGGGCACCCTAAAACACTCATCAGGAATTAGGGAGCTACATTGATCAAGACAAACTCTTGATATCAGAACATATTTGAATATCTACAGTGAAGTTGTTCAATCCATTGGGTTTCTCTAAGAGCTACAAATTGAACTAACTTCAATTTATAGTTGTTATTGGATATATTAGATTTCAAACTTTGTCCAGCTTCAATTCATTATAGATGTTACCTCTTAAGACTTTGTAACCAGGCAAAGTAGTATAAGAATTCTTTCTAAACAAAAAAGTGCTACATAAACTCAGCAAGTCTGGCAGTATCTGTTGAGTGAAAAACAGAGTTGATGTTTTGAGTTCAAGAAGGTTCTGAGCTGTTATTGTGTTTGTTTGTCTGATCAGCAGAATTCTAATTTAATCAAAGTTAATTCCAAGGTTACCACCCAAGCACATTAAAGTCTGAGTCAGATAGTGAACCTTGGTGACAAATTTGTCACGGAGGTGGGTTTCCGATCACTAACCTGTTTGCCTTTGGAGTTTATTTAATTTTAATTGTAAGACTGAAGTCAGTTACAATTTTAAAGAGTTTGAGAGAGCCAGCTTAAAAGCTTGATAGTCCTGATTAATTACAAGACCCATTGTAGGAAAAGATTTTACAGAATGTATTAGTTTCTTACAACAAGCACAAACGTTCTTAATAAAAGCAGCAGGCTTTCGGTCAATCCACTTTAAGTTACCAGATCATGACACTGGTTGACTGGATGTGGATCTCTCATTTCTCTTCTGGTGATGAAGTTTCTCTATCTTTGATCTTCCTGCCTAGATTCGTACAGCACAGAACTGCAAATCAAGTAATTCAGAGTGTAATTAATCAGATTTTCGGTCTCATTACTGAGGTACTGCAGGTCTCTCAAATATAATCCTTTACCAATTCAGTCCATAGTCAGAAATAAAGTACAGTTAAAAATGGGATCTTTACAGAATGTATCTGTATGTATGCATTTAGGAAGGGCAGTTCGAGTTTCAGTAAGTGAGTTTTGTGTTGGTGATTCATAGTTGTATTTGCCTGTGGTTAGAATTGATTTCTTTGAAATGAATTGAAGTTTCTTGTAAAGTACAAAAACTTGATCAGTGTATTTTGTTAACCTGAGTTCAGGAGGGTCATAACATTCCAAACATGAGAATGGGCCCAATCTGATCTGAAATAACATGACAACTGCTATTGTTTATCTTTTTCTCTGTCTTAATTTTAGTCTTCATTCCTTTAATTTCTTAATTTTGCTCACTTTTCTCGTATTCAATCCCTTCACTTCATGGATTGTAAACTATATCTTTAGATTTATTTTTAAATTCCACATTTAGAATAAAGGCACCTGCAGCAAGGTCAACTTTAATTGCCAATCCCCAGTTGACTTTCAAAAGGGGTTATGGGCTTTCCTTATGGGCTACTGTAGTTTCAATCGCTGTCCGATAGGGGGAGGGATACAGGAGTTTCACACTGTGATCTCCATCAGCTGTCCTGCACAGTCATGTGGAGCCACTAGAGTTCCCTTGCACCCACTGATCTTCTTACAAAAACAGAAATAGCTGGAAAGGCTCAGCAGGTCTGGCAGCATCTGTGGAGAGAGACATCAGAGTTAATGTTTTGGGTTCAGTGCCCTCCCTCAGAACTGATGGCAGCTGAGAAAATTAACTTTGATTTCTCGAGTTAGATGCTGCCAGACCAGCTGAGCTTTTTCAGCAACCACTGTTTTTGTTTCTGATTTACAGCATAAAAACTCTTCTCAGTTTCTAAAGCTATGGGCCAAGTGCTGGAAAGTGGGACTGATGTAGATGGATTCTGGATTAGTGGTGCTGGAAGAGCACAGCAGTTCAGGCAGCATCTGAGGAGCAGTAAAATCGACGTTTTGGGCAAAAGCCCTTCATCCGGAGTACAGGCAGAGAGCCTGAAGGGTGGAGAGATAAGTGAGAGGAGAGTGGGGGTGGGGAGAAAGTAGCATAGAGTACAATAGGTGAGTGGGGGAGGGGATGAAGGTGATAGGTCAAGGAGGAGAGGGTGGAGTGGATAGGTGGAAAAGAAGATAGGCAGGTAGGTGAGTTTGTTTCAGGACATGGTTGAAGAGCTTCAGGGCAGAGGAAATGACCTGGGAGTTGCAGTGGGAGAGGGACTCCTGAGATTCTTGTAGAGAGAGGAGGAAAACTTCTTCAAGGCAGGCATCCTTGCAAGAGGATTTACAGTAGGGTTAAAATCAACGAGGTAAAAACAATGACTGCAGATGCTGGAAGCCAGATTCTGGATTAGTGGATGGAGCACAGTTTGGTGGTACAGACTGATGGGCTTAAAGGGCCTTTTCTAATCTGTCTGTTTCTATGTTCCTAAGAAGGAAGACCACAGAGAAACTTCATTTACCAATTTCTTGTGAAACAAACCCTCAAGGATTACTGCTTAATTAACTCTTGCTAGCCACTACACTCTGTGCATGATCACGGGCATGCTCACCTTGCTTTATGAGTGCAGCACCAGCTTATTATCAATTTTGGATTGTTTAGGTCATGTCTGCCCAATTCCTGATTGATTTCTATTAAAGCTGAAAATGTGTTGCTGGAAAAGCACAGCAGGTCAGGCAGCATCCAAGGAGCAGGAGAATCGACGTTTCGGGCATGAGCCCTTCTTCAGGAATGAGGAAAGTGTGTCCAGCAGGCTAAGATAAAAGGTAGGGAGGAGGGACTTGAGGGAGGGGCGTTGGGAATGCGATAAGTGGAGGAAGGTCAAGGTGAGGGTGATAGGCCGGAGTGGGTTGGGGCCGGAGAGGTCAGGAAGAAGATTACAGGTTAGGAAGGTTGTGCTGAGTTCGAGGGATTCGAATGAGGAAACAGGAGAAATCTGAGTTCATCCCTTGTGGTTGGAGGGTTCCCAGGCGGAAGATGAGGCACTCTTCCTCCAACTGTCGTGTTGCCATGGTCTGGCGATGGAGGAGTCCAAGGACCTGCATGTCCTTGGTGGAGTGGGAGGGAGAGTTGAAGTGTTGGGCTACGGGGTGGTTGGGTTGGTTGGTCCTGGTGTCCCAGAGGTGTTCTCTGAAACATTCCGCAAGTAGGCGGCCTGTCTCCCCAATATAGAGGAGGCCACATCGGGTGCAGCGGATGCAATAGATGATGTGTGTGGAGGTGCAGGTGAATTTGTGGCGGATATGGAAGTGTCCCTTGGGGCCTTGGAGGGAGGTAAGGGGGGAGGTGTGGGCGCAAGTTGATTTCTATTAAAGGTTATGCTCATCTTAATCTTCTAGTTGTTTCCTGATTTATTCGCGTACTTGCTAAGTCATCTTCGCTTGGAATGTTTTATATCAGTTTGGACAAATCTAGGAGAGATGTGCAAGCTGCATTTTTTCAGACTTGTGACTGAGTGGCATGGGATTGTTTATTTACCCTGTAATTTGCAAATATTCCATGCTTCAATGAGAAGATCAAATTCTATCCATTGGGAACATAATTCTTTCCTGCAGAATCTCATTTTTGTAGGTTAGCTGATAAGACCATAAGACCATAAGACATAGGAGCGGAAGTAAGGCCATTCAGCCCATCGAGTCCACTCCACCATTCAATCATGGCTGATGGGCATTTCAACTCCACTTACCCACATTCTCCCCGTAGCCCTTAATTCCCCGAGACAACAAGTATCTATCAAACTCTGCCTTGAAGACATTTAGCGTCCCGGCCTCCACTGCACTCTGCGGCAATGAATTCCACAGGCCCACCACTCTCTGGCTGAAGAAATGTCTCCGCATTTCTGTTCTGAATTTACCCCCTCTAATTCTAAGGCTGTGTCCACGGGTCCTAGTCTCCTCGCCTAACGGAAACAATTTCCTAGCGTCCACCCTCTCCAAGCCATGTATTATCTTGTACGTCTCTATTAAGTCTCCCCTTAATCTTCTAAACTCCAATGAATACAATCCCAGGATCCTCAGCCGTTCCTCATATGTTAGACTAACCATTCCAGGGATCATCCGTGTGAATCTCCGCTGGACACGTTCCAGTGCCAGTATGTCCTTCCTGAGGTGTGGGGACCAAAACTGGACACAGTACTCCAAATGAGGCCTAACCAGAGCTTTATAAAGTCTCAGTAGCACAACGGTGCTTTTATATTCCAACCCTCTTGAGATAAATGACAACATTGCATTCGCTTTCTTAATCACGGACTCAACCTGCATGTTTACCTTTAGAGAATCCTGGACTAGCACTCCCAGATCCCTTTGTGCTTTGGCTTTATTAATTTTCTCACCATTTAGAAAGTAGTCCATGCTTTTATTCTTTTTGCCAAAGTGCAAGACCTCGCACTTGCTCACATTGAATTCCATCAGCCATTTCCTGGACCACTCCTCCAAACTGTCTAGATCCTTCTGCAGCCTCCCCACTTCCTCAGTACTACCTGCCTGTCCACCTAACTTTGTATCATTGGCAAACATCGCTAGAATGGCCCCAGTCCCTTCATCCAGATCATTAATATATAATGCGAACAGCTGTGACCCCAACACTGAACCCTGCGGGACACCGCTTGTCACTGGCTCCCATTCCGAAAAACAACCTTTTATCCCAACTCTCTGCCTTCTGTCAGACAGTCAATCCTCAATCCATCCCAATAGCTCACTTCGAACACCATGGGCCTTTACTTTGCTCAGCAGCCTCCCGTGTGGCACCTTATCAAAGGCCTTTAGGAAGTCTAGGTAGACCACATCCACTGGGTTTCCCCGGTCTAACCTACTTGTCACCTCTTCAAAGAACTCCAACAGGTTTGTCAGGCACGACCTCCCCTTACTAAATCCATGTTGACTTGTTCTAATCCGACCCTGCTCTTCCAAGAATTTAGAAACCTCATCCTTAATGATGGTTTCTAGAATTTTACCAACAACCGAGGTTAAGCTAATTGGCCTATAATTTTCCATCTTTTGCCTTGATCCTTTCTTGAACAATGGGGTTACAACAGCGATCTTCCAATCATCCGGGACTTTCCCTGACTCCAGTGACTTTTGAAAGATCTCAACCAACGCCTCTGCTATTTCCTCAGCCACCTCCCTCAGAACTCTAGGATGTAACCCATCAGGGCCAGGAGATTTATCAATTTTAAGACTTTTTAGCTTTTCTAGCACTTTCTCTTTTGTAATGGCTACCATACTCAACTCAGCCCCCTGACTCCCTTTAATTGTTGGGATATTACTTATGTCTGTGAAGATTGATGCAAAGTAATTATTAAGTTCTCCTGCTATTTCCTTATCTCCCATCACTAGACTTCCAGCATCAGTTTGAAGTGGCCCAATGTCTACTCTTGCCTGTTGTTTGTTTCTTATGTATTGAAAGAAACTTTTACTATCATTTCTAACATTACTGGCTAGCCTACCTTCATATTTGATCCTCTCCTTTCTTATTACTCTTGGTTATCCTCTGTTTGTTTTTGTAGCCTTCCCAATCTTCTGATTTCCCAGTGCTCTTGGCCACTTTATAGGATCTCTCTTTTTCTTTAATACATTTCCTGACTTCCTTTGTCAGCCATGGCTGTCTAATCCCTCCCCGGATAATCTTTCTTTTCTTGGGGATGAACCTCTGTACAGTGTCCTCAATTTTACCCACAAACCCCTGCCATTTTTGCTCTACTGTCTTCCCCGCAAGCCTCTGCTTCCAGTCTATTTTTGTCAGTTCCTCTCTCATGTCCTCATAATTACCTTTATTTAACTGTGACACCATTACATCCGATTTTGCCTTCTCTCTTTCAAACTGCAGACTGAATTCTACCATATTATGATCGCTGCTTCCTAAGGGTTCCCTGACTTTAAGATTTTTTATAAAGTCTGGTTCATTACATAGCACTAGGTCCAGAATAGCCTGCTCCCTTGTGGGCTCCATGACAAGCTGTTCCAAAAAGCCGTCCTGTAAGCATTCCATGAATTCCCTTTCTTTGGATCCACTGGCAACATTATTTACCCAGTCCACCTGCATATTGAACTGCATATGATATTTAACTTACTTTAATTGCAGATGTTAGAGTAGGGGGTAATTAGTATTGAGTGTCTTCCTTGCTGCCTCCTTTATCATTTACATTTTTCTATTTTAAACTGTCAAATATTGTGTCATCATTTTCAATTAACAACATATTTTGTATTTCTTAACTTTTTTTAAAGAGGTCATCACATTTGGTCCTGGTTAGCTGTCTTTTCTACTTTGCTCAATGCTTCTGCAGTTTCCGGTCTACTACTACTCCGATTGTGCTTTTGTGTAACAGCGAAGGGGTGTGAAAGCTAACTGGTTTGCTCATCAGAGAAGCCTCAACTCTTGAGATAACCAAACTTAAATAATTGTGTTTAAAAAGAAAACACTTTGACTCCAACATGAATTATACTTCTGTAATCAGTAGGTAGTAAATCTGGGTAAAAATTGTGTGACTGAAATAAACACATTTATGGAGTTAAATAAATACTCAGAATTTGTTTTGTAATTGAAAGCTTCACCAGAATTCCACTTGAATCTGCCAATGTTTGACAGTATAGCTCTTTTTACCATTGTTGGAGATTTGAATGGGAGATAACATAGTTGGGCTTATAACCGTCAGTAGGTACAATACCTGTACAGATAAGAATAGTTTTTATGCTTGTGGAATCTCCTAGTTATTGGCTGGAAAATATTTCTCAAGATGTTTGCAATATTTACTTTGCAATTGTACATGTAGCTGGATCATTCACATGGTTTACTCACAATGTCATACATCAATGACGTGAAATACTTCAGTTCATCCTGACGGACTGTGCTTGTGTAAATAACCGATTCGATCTGATAACGGTTCTAACATACTGAAAATGAATTGCATATGTTATTCTCAATCATCCTCATTGTAAATTTAAGCCATAAATTTCATGTTGGGTAAAATTTAAAACAATCTTAATTGTGTACTCATTGTGTATGGTCTGAACTAATTTCCATCTATAGTTGCTCTGATTTTCATTTTTAATCTGTAAATTAATTGCATCCTTTTGTGGGAAACAGTTCTGGAAATGTAAGTGTTTAGGTGAACAATTGTACTAGATTGAGCCACAAATGCTACCTTTTGTAATGTAAAGCAACTTAAAATGTCATGTGGCATAAGAAAACTAGCCAAAATGTAGCCATCAGGTTATTATCTTTTAAGCATTTAGATTCTTTACAAAGCTGTTAACAGAGCTGCTACTGTACTGATCTGTAGTTCATAAGTTCTGCCCTATCATGAGAGAGAATGCACATTGGCTTGCTGGAGAGTCAGCACATTTTGAAGGTAAAATGCATTCGTTCACTCATAAGCACACATACCAATAGAGAACTGGCAGAGAGCGATTATTGCTGGAGGGCTGTAATGTTCTTTGCTATGCCAGCACTATATCAACAGCTAGGCAGGCAATGATAGGTTATCACATGACCCACGTTAGAATGAATCTCAAAGGTTTGTTCAGCCTGCAGCCAATGGGAAGGAAAGGCTTTCATTTACAAGAAGCTGGAACCAAGTGTCCTCCATAACTGTCTGCTTCTGTTCCGATCTCAACAAGCTGCATGCTCATAATCGCCTACCTGCAAAGATTCCAGTCAGGATTTACTTAAAGGAAGTATTTAAATTTGTTTGGTCACCTTAAGGGAAGTGGTGGTGAGTGTTCCACTCCTCAAACCCTAGCTTTAACTTGCAGTTAATTTTTGATGAATTCTCTGTAATAAGTGACTAATGCAGGTAGCTAGAGGTCAGTATTTGGATCTCTGCTTGAAATGCACAATGTGTTTTGGTACAAGTCCAGTGATTGTGCCTACAGTAAATGCAGTGTTTTAGAAACAGAGTCTCCAGTATTGTGCATAAACTGATGAAGACACATTTAATTTCCGTGAAACCTTAGGAAGAATAGAATGAGTATTAGTGTTCACCTGCAGTAACTTTTTCAGGAGAGGTAGGATCTTGGGTCTTGCATCTGTGTTACAGTACTTGGTGGATTTTATTACCACTTGCAGCAGGAATGTCAGTCAACAGCCATACTTCTAAAATAAAATGGCAAGTCTTGAGTTTTGCATTGTTTTGGGTTATTTTAGTTACTCCGTGTTACTGACCTTTAAATAGTTTGGTAATCCAGTACCATGCACAATAATTCAGATATTATATGAGTTAATTAATAACAGCTATTTCTCTTGTCTCCTGCTCTCTGCTATCGATGTTAGATCTTCCAGATAAAGCCCTGTTTGGAATTAATTTCTTGTTAAGGTGACAAAAGCAGAAATTAGAGATTGGAAAATGTGGAAATGTTTATACTGTAGTTATAAGTGTATAAGAAATAAATCATCTTTGGTTTCATTAGCGTTCCTTTGTTGGAAAATAAGTAGGATTGCAAATTGAGTAATTAATCAGCTTTTTGTCCCTTGCTGATACAATTGGAGTTCAGAAGCTTGCAAAAAAACAATCTACATGAAGAAAACACAACAGTTTCTTCAAACTGAAGCTTGTTGGCCTGTCATCAATTAATTAAAGATCACTGGAAGTTCACAGCACCTAAGTCAAAATCTTAAAGAAGTGTTTTGGGGATAGAGCAGTAATCTGGTAAAGGTTCTGGTGAAAGGAATGTAATTAGTTTTTAATGCACTCTATAGGTACTTCGATATACCTCTTCCTACGATTCATGTTCTTATTTCAGATCTTCAGCATTCAATTGGGAAATAAAAGCATCAATTTTTTTTGTGTCAAACTGTTCAAGTATGCACTGGCATCTATCACTGTGCCACAAGTGGTGTTACAGACTTACAGAAACAAGGCCTGGCAACACTTTTATTTTTATATTTCTTTCTCTTACCTGCAACGTATTCCTTGAAAAATCTTTCAAGTTGTCCTATGCTAATCAACTAGCACTTGATTTTGTTCAAAGAAGAACTTGCATTTGGAAGTTTAAGTTCCAATGCAGCTGGAGAAAATGAAATGGAAGGGCTTTTTGTAAAATCCGCCATTTTCCCCAAGGATGTGCCATCATGGTGTTTAAAGTTGTATGTGTCGACAGGCTGCTGCTGTGCCGAAGTATCGGGTGTCTACTTCAGACAAGGGTTTTCACTTCTTCATCCGTGGAATGTGTGTGTCACTTGCCAAGGCCAGTACTTGTTGCCCATCCCTAATTGCCCCTGAGGAGGTGATGCTGAGCTACACTCATGTGTTGCAGTTAAACCCTCAGTGGTATTTGGGAGAGTTACAGGATTCTGAGGGAATCACGTGGTACACACCGTCAGCAATGATGGCAGTTGAATCTTTAAGTTAGTGAGTAATATACTGATCAAGAGGGTTGCAATGTACCAGATAGTATCCAGCTTCTCGAATACTGTTGGAGCTGCAGATGTATAGTCAAATGGAGGGTCCTTCATCACACTCCTGATTTAAGGCCTTTTACATGGTAGAAAAACCTTTAGAAGTCAGGGGCTGCATTACTCACTACAGAATTCCCAGCCTCTTGTGTCCACAGTATTTATATGGCTGGTCAAATTCAGCTTTTAGCCAGTGGTAACCCTGAGGTGGCTGATAGTTGGGATTCTGGTTAATCAGTTCTCTCACAGTTGCATGCAGGGCTGTTGATTAAATTATTATTCCTCTAAAGCACAAAGCAATTGAAACTAGCTGGGGCAGCCCTATCTTCAGCCTGCTGGCTATATCTGTAAAGAACTGGCACCAAATCTGGAAGATTCCTCATTGAAAAGTTTTGTTGCTGTCTCACAATGCACATTAAATCATTGAACCATTACTTTTCAGTAACTAAGTCTTCATTCACTTCTCCTGGTTGTATTGATGATTCATAAAAGAGTTATTTGTCAAACAGTGTGAACTGGATGCAGTCAGTCCTGCAAACCTTTGATGGCTGCACGTAGCTTATTACAAGGTTTGTGGAAATCCAACAAATTCCATGAGAGGATTACTACCTTGATACTCTTGTTCCACCTGCATACTCTTTCTGGCAAAATTCTAATATCCTGTTTTTATTATTTTACTAGATTAAGTCAGCAGTTTTGGGAACATTTTATCTGGTTATAAGCAAATTTTTCTCCGTAAGAAGAATTTCAGTTGGATGTAAGATGTGGAACTCCTGGGTATCCTTTGTAGGTATAATCGGTGGTAATAGATTGACCTATATTCAGTGTATTCTCAACTGGTTTTAAACTGCCTTCTATTGGAGTTGAGCTGTTCAGTGGTTCATCTATAGAGCAGGAATCATGTGCTTTTACTGCAAATGTGCAAAAAAGCTTAGATTTCTAATCAAATGTAGAGAAAATGTAAGGAATGTGTCTATGTATTGTATTACATCACTTGTAATAGAAAAAGTATGGGGAATGTGGATACATCGGCATCCAGCTCCACGAAAGAATTTTTAAGCATTAACTTTTCTTTTAGAAGTATACTTGTTGGTAATAGGAACAAAAGAGAGGTACAGCACATGAACAGGCCCTTCGGCCCTCCAAGCCCGTGCTGATTATCATGCCTTATCTCTCCACCCCAGAGGCTCCCTGCCTCATTCCTGACGAAGGGCTTTTGTCCAAAACGTTGATTTTTCCTGCTCCTCGGATGCTGCCTGGTCTGCTGTGCTTTTCCAGCACCACTCTAATATAGAGTCTGATCTCCAGAAACTGCAGTCCTCACTTTCGCCTCGAAAATAAACACCCCCCCGCCCTTATTTGGTATGTATTCTTTTATTCCCTCCCTATTCATGTAACCATCCCGATGTCTCTTAAATGTCACCAATGTGCCTGCTTCCACCTCTCCTGGCAGTGTGTTCCAGGCGCCTACCACTCTCTGCATGAAAAACCTCCCTCACACATCGCCCTTAAACTGTTCCCCTCCCCCCCCACCCCCCCCCCCCCCCCCCCCCCCCCCCCCCCCAGCCCCACCCTGAACCTGTGTCCCCTTGTAATTGAAACCTCAACCCTTGGGAAAAAAGCCTCTGACTATCCACCCTAACTATGCCTCTCGCAATTTTGTAGACTTTTGAAGAATCACGATGGCACAGTGGTTAACACTGCTGCCTCACAGCGCCAGGGTCCCAGGTTCGATTCCAACCTTGGGAGACTATCTGTGTGGAGTTTGCTCCTGTAGGTCAGGTGAATTGGCCATGTTAAATTGCCCATAGTGTCAGGTATGTTAGTCAAAAGGAAATGGATCTGGGTGGGTTACTCTTTGGAGGGTTGGGTTGGGCTGAAGGACCTGTTTCCACACAGTAGGGAGTCTATTCAATCACTGCCCTATACCTTTAAAGCTTTGTGGGCGGCACGGTGGCACAGTGGTTAGCACTGCTGCCTCACAGCACCAGAGACCCGGGTTCAATTCCCGCCTCAGGCGACTGACTGTGTGGAGTTTGCACATTCACCCTGTGTCTGCGTGGGTTTCCTCCGGGTGCTCTGGTTTCCTCCCACAGTCCAAAGATGTGCAGGTTAGGTGAATTGGCCATGCTAAATTGCCCATAGTGTTAGGTGAAGGGATAAATGTAGAGGAATGGGTCTGGGTGGATTGCGCTTCGGCGGGTCAGTGTGGACTTGTTGGGCCGAAGGGCCTGTTTCCACACTGTAAGTAATCTAATCTAATCTAATCTCTATCTGATGGCTGCCATCTTTAACCTTTCCTCAAAGCCAATGCCCTCAAGCCCCGGCAACATCCTGGTGAACCTTTTCTGCACAGTCTAAAGCTTCCACGTCCTTCTGGCAGTGTGGTGACCAAATGATGAACATTTTTTGAAGAAAAAGTCAAAGTGAAACTAACCTGATATGAGACTATCAAATTGAAACTCCATTTTCATGGCTATTTGCTTAGCATATCCATAAAATAACTGTTTGTCAAATTTCTATTTAGAATGCTGAGTACACAAACAATGAGAATTGACCTAAACTAATGAAGTGGAAGATATATATGAATAAATTCCACAATGCTAATTTTGCCTAATTAAGTCCTGGTTAGCATTAGAACTGAAATTATTTTAAGTAATTCATTAAAATAGGATATGATGTTTTGGAAGATTAGATAGAACATTACAGTACACGTTATCATAATGTGTAACATACAGTGAACTCTTTTCAACTTATGCCAATCGAGCCTGGAATGTGCTTAATTGTTTTATTCCCCCACACATCCAGACAGATTAATGTTATATTTTCATAACATGCAGTTTTAAGCAACATTTTATCAGGAGTGGATTAATTATAGATTCCATGCTCAATTAATTAAATTAAAAAGAAATAGGGTTGAACTTAGCCTTGTGGCTGACCCAGAGTAATGTGACAGCTGGTCACATCTTCAAAGCAACATTCTGTAATTTAGTTGAGATTGTCTGTACCAAAATTTGAATCAAAATTTTGATTAATTTATTCCACTTTATATATAAACAAACACAATGCTACTTTTGTATGTATGCTTTGACATGTTCTCCAAAGATTTTAATTGAAGCACATTTCCTTGTTTTAAACCTATACAAGTGAGCAGTATAACTTTCATGTGAATCATCAATTTATTCATTTTATTATCCGTTGTCCTCATGACTGCAAATAAAATGTACAAGTATTTAGCTTCATGGGAAAAGCGTCTGGTTTCTAGAGAATCAATTCTGAGCTCATCCAGAGACCTGGTAGCTATTCTTGTCTGTCTGACTGTCTGTCTGTCTGACTGTCTGTCTGTCTGACTGTCTGTCTGTCTGACTGACTGTCTCTGATTGTCTAACTGACTGTCTGACTGACTGTCTGTCTGACTGACTGTCTGTCTGACTGACTGTCTGTTTGTCTGACTGACTGTCTGTTTGTCTGACTGACTGTCTGTCTGACTGACTGTCTGACTGTCTGTTTGTCTGACTGACTGTTTGTCTGACTGACTGTCTTTGATTGTCTAACTGACTGACTGATGCTTGTGCTTAAACAAAGCTATAAGCTCAGGCGATAGTGCATCTGTAGTGGACAGTTTCCAACTTGAAAGGGAGAAACAACCAGTAAGATCAGCTGCTGGGTAAGGATGGCTGATGGTTGAAATGGGACAGTTGACCATTGTTTGGGGAAGTTTTGTACAATAATGGTTAACTTTGCACTGAATGAAGTAAAACTGAGATTTGCCTCATTTCTTGCCAGTTATTTTTTAAGCTTTTAATTTCACCAGCAGCTAAAGCCAGCAAAAATACATTTTTGTCAATAGACTGAGAATTTGAAATTAGAGTCATAGAGATGTGCAGCACGGAAACAGACCCGTGATTCCAACTTGTCCATGCCAACCAGATATCCTAACTTAATATAGTTCCATTTGCCAGCACTTGTCCCTTACCCCTCTAAGCCCTTCCTATTCATATACCCATCCTGATGCCTTTTAAATGCTGTGATTGGACCAGCCTCCACCACTTCCTCTGGCAGCTCATTCCGTACATGCATCACCCTCTGTGTGGAAAGGTTGTCTCTTAGGTTCCTTTTAAACCTTTTCCCACTCGCCCTAAACCTATGCCCTCTAGTTCTGTACTTCCCCATCCCAAGGAAAAAACCTTGTTTATTTATCCTATCCATGCCCCTCATGATTTTATAAACCTCTGTAGGGTCACCTCTCTGCCTCCGACACTCCAGGGAAAACAGCTGTAACCTATTCAGCCTCTCCCTGTAGCTCTCATCCTCCAACCCTGGCAACATCCTTGTAAATGTTTTTTGAATCCTTTCCAGTTTCACAGCATCTTTCTGATAGGATGAAATATTCCAAAAGTGGCCTAATCAATGTCCTGTACAGCTGCAACATGACCTCCGAACTCCTGTACTCAATGCTCTGACCAATAAAGAAGCATATCAAATGCCTTCCTCACTATCCTATCTACCTGCAATTCCACTTTCAAGGAACTATGAACCTGCACTCCAAGGTCTCTTTGTTCAGCAACACTCCCCAGGACCTTACCATTAAGTGTATAAGTCCTGCTAAGATTTACTTTCCCAAATTGCAGCACCTCACATTTATCTAAATTGAATTGCATTTGCCACTCCTCAGCCCATTGGCCCATCTGAACTAGATCCTGTTGTATGCTGAGGTAACCCTCTCGCTGTCCACTACACCTCCAATTTTGGTGTCATCTGCAAACTTACTAACTGTACCTCTTATGTTCACATCCAAATCATTTATATAAATGATGAAGTAAAGGTAATTAAAGAAGGCAAGAATAAGGGTTTTCAGACTACCTCCTCTGTCTGCTTAACTTTCCATTGAAATCACACCCACCCATAAACAGTGATAAAACCACCAACCTTTTGGTTGAGTGGTCTCCATGATTTAAGTGTAAATGTCTACAACTGGGGTGCTCAGTGGATAGTCACTTGTGCACCTAAAGTGTGTTCCCATATGAAAATGCTATGGTTTTCCAACCTGCCATCCAAATGGACTGGGGCTGTTTATCCAGGAAGGATTTAGTGTAAAGGATATTACAAAGTTAAAAATCACCCCAACACCAGGTTTAATTGGAAGCACTAGCTTTCGGAGTGCTGCTTCTTCAAATAAGTGCTTCCAAATAAACCTGTTGGACTATAACCTGGTAATGTGTGATTTTTAACTCTGTACACCTCAGTCCAACACCAGCATCTCCAAATCATAAAGAATATTACTGTAAGCAATCCCATGCAATAGAAGATTAAGTATGTTTGTGGACTCCTTGGCCACTTGCAGCCTTGTAGATCCTGTCTCCCATCTGTATGTTGACTGTGTAAGATTGCAACCCTCTTTCAGTTTCTTACGGAGCTGTGCCTCAGGTGTTTTAGTTGCACTTCAGCCACCCAGAGCAGACAGCGTCGGCCAGATTAGGAGGCCTCAGTGTTAGAGTGGCTTGGTTTTATTTGTCATTTCTACCATTTATAACTGATACAGTAAATAAAACAAGACAGTGTTCCTCCAGGACCAAGGTGCTACATGGACAGCACGAACTACACAATCATATAAAGGGCAGCATAAAGTGCATAAGAAATTCAAAACATGCAATATATCATCCAATAAAAGAATGATAATTCGTAGACGTTTTTCTAGCAGCAATTCAAAGTTGTGCAAAGACTTTCAGATGGGAAAAAGCCTGATCATATAGTGTTGAGGAGCCTGATGGCTTGGGTGAAGACACTGTTGAGAGTGTAGTGCTGGAAAAGCACAGCAGGTCAGGCAGCATCCGAGGAGCGGGAAAATCGACGTTTCAGGCAAAAGCCCTTCATCAGGTACTCTCATTGAACCTTCTGTAGAATGTGGTGAGGATGGGGGGGGGGGGTGGCAGGTGGACTTTCCTCAGCCTCTGCAGAAATAGAGATGTTGCTGGGCTTTCTTGGCGACGGAGCTGGTGTTGAGGGTCCAGGTGAGATTCTCCGCCAGGTGGGTGCCAAGAAATATGGTGGGCTGTTCACTATCTCCATGGGGGAGCCGTCGATGTCCAGCAGAGGGTGGTCACTCCATGACCTCCTGAAGTCAACAATCATCTCTTTCGTCTTGTCCATGTTCAGAGACAGGTCGTTGCCTCTGCACCAGTCCATTAGCTGCTGCACCTCCTCTTTGTATGCTGACTCATCATTCCTGCTGATGAGACCCATGACCTTCATGTCATCAGTGAACTTGATGTTGTGATTTGAGCTGTGCATCGCTGCACAGTCGTGTGTCAGCAGGGTGAACAGCAGTGGACTGAGCACACAGCCCTGGGGGGGAAGCGGAGGGGGGTGGTCCCCGTGCTCTGTGTGATGGTGTTGGAGATACTGTTCCCGATCCGGACTGCTCCTCGGATAAGGTAGCCATTGTGACTGGTCCAGGTGCTGACCATTTAAAGGGTTCATGTGATGTGGCTGTCTGCTTCTTCTCGTGATGCCATCTACACACTGGTGTCTTTGAAGACGGAGCACCAAGTGGTTGCTATACAGTTGAGACCTCTGTGTAACCTGTAACCTCTGTGTAACCTGTAACCTCTGTGTAACCTGTAACCTATGTGCACTGCAGGGCTAAAGCACATCATCAGTCATTGAAATAATATTTAATCTAATTTGCAGAGTTTTCTTTGTTTTTCATTTTGTTACAGCACATCTTTGAGGGACTGTCAGTTATTTAGTAGCTAAGTTATTTCTAATTTTCTCAAAGCAGTATAAAGTAGCACAGATTTGACTCTGGTGTAGGATTGTTGTAGGATCAGGAGCTCAATATCATTAGGGTGAACTCTGTCCTCCTCCTTCACCAACCCCTATCAGAAATGTAATGTGTGTAAGGTAGCATTTAACTCAAGCTGGGTATAATGTCTAAAAAAAAAGTTCATATCTAAATCGAAGGCACTTGACAATTGTAAAGAAAGCCTGTCAAAGACATACTCAAGATGATGCAAATTTCTAGATCAAATTATTTACCTGGAATTATTGAGCATGAATTAATATTTTAAAAAGGCATTTATTTTGTGACTTCCATGCAGTTGAATGCATAATGGTCCTTGCTGTGATGTTATGAAGTATATTGGTAATGGTACACTATCATATATTGTATCAAATATATTTAGGTTCTCACCAGTATAGCTTGTCAATTTTTGTCTAACTGATCTCCTGTTAAGTGCCGTGGGCTGTTTTATTATGTGAGAGGCATGATATAAGTGCAAGTTGTTGCACAAACTTGTCTGTATTTTTGCTTACAAGTCTCTATCTTTTAAAATGCATTCAGCACTCAGCAGGTAGACTCCCTTAGAATAAACAATCTAAGCATGCTGGGATGATCTGATGAGCCCCGGAAATTTTTGCAGATGCCAGAAATAAGTCATTCTAAACAGATCACATATCTGAGGTCAAATGCAACATCTTGGCTGATTTCCCACATTCAGTGACAGTCTTTCCTTGCTGCATATTCTCAAGTTCAGTCAAGTTGATTCAAACTCTTTACATTTAAGTAAAACATGAATATCTTAAGCGTAATATTTTGTCAGTAATACCATGAGACATTCCTAGTGTTGAAATCATGAAAATTCCAGGTCAATTAAAATGTATGATCAAGGACTCTCCAGATGCTATCTTTGCTTTAGGTAACTAACTGGTGTTACTGCTGTTTCAGGTAGAAATGTTTCAGATATATGTACCAAGCATTTTTCTGGCAAGCCTATTACTATCATACTTCCCAGTTACACATTGTCATGAATCTTTTCTTTTGCAACATTCATAAAATCCCAAGTTACCAAAAGGGGAAACGACTTGAACCTAAATCACTCCATCGTGAGACTGTATTTGAACACTGTACAATTTGGTTTTTCCCCTCAATAAGTATTGAAGTTCGGAGAAAGGCACAAGGGAATTTTTGTTTTAATGTTTTGAAACCCAGGCATAAAATCAAACTTTGTTGTGCAAGGAAAGAACATGAGAGAAGAGAAACAAAAAATCAGGAAATAGTGATTCAGTGGTATGGGATCTTTAAAAGCTTAGTCAGAGAGAAACAAGATCTGAAGTAGGTAAAGAATCAAGCAATTTTAAGTCTGAGAATAGAATGGAGTAGGAAATGGTAGCATGATTCTGAGTTTTAACCTGAGGAAGGGCAACTGTTGGATAATGTCTTTGAACATTTAGGTTAGCAGGAAACCAAAGAAACTGTGATGAGATTCACAATCATTAAACCAAGGAAGACTGATTGGGAAAGGGGTTTGTTTCATTCCTAAAATTGGAAAGAGATTTCCTGTCCGATATTGCAAGTGCTTTTGTGCATCATGTGCGAGACTTCGAGAAAGAAGCTCACCGTACTAACTCCAGAGTTATTAACCATGATGTCAACATAATTGCAATTGATTCCCTCAAGTAAAAACTGAGTTTTGTAAAATAACTGAAAGAATCGCAATAACTTTTCTGTTAAATATAATGATTTAATGACTTCTGTAGCTTTGTAATCAAATTCTTCTTCCATTTTAGGTAGTTGCAGTTTTATGTTTAAAGCATTTTCTTAGTAATGATCTTCTCTTTGTTAAGGCCTGAAATGCCCAAATTTCTTTGTCTCTGCCTCTCCCTGCATCCTTAAGACCAACATTTTGGGTGCCTTCCTGAATACTACTTGGTGTACTTAGTGTAGCGGAGGAGAAAGTGAGGACTGCAGATGCTGGAGAGTCAGGGGAAAAGTGTGGCGCTGAAAAGGCACAGCAGGTCAGGCAGCATCCGAGGAGCAGGAGAGTTGACAATTCAGGCATAAGCTCTTCATCAGGAATGTACTTAGAGTTGGTTTTGTTTGCTATTGGTTGGGTGGAGCACCTCAGGGTGTTTTTGTATATTAAAGGTGCTGTAGAGATGCCAATTGTTGGTCTAGTATTGGCTGCAACTAGATTGATGCTCTGTTTCCAACATTGTTTATAGTGTTTGCTATATTTCAAAAGACAGTTCTTTGGCTGCAAAATTGACTTAAGGACATCCTTATGTTTGTGACATAGGGTAATAACTCACACTCTTATTTTTCTTATGATTAAGCATCAATGTGATTTTGGGTAAAGTCAAGAGGGGTTGCAGCCCCAGATTTGCTCAACTTCAAGTATAATGACGATTATGGTTAGAGTCAGTTTGTGATGTGAGTTAGTCTTCTGGAAATTCTAATGTGATAATTACAGAGAGAAGCATACACATTTGTGCTTTTTTAGATATTTGTTTCATCCATTGATGAATAAAGATGTTTTAGTCAAATTGTGCATTAACAAAGGTTGCTCATTTGAAATGCTTTGGAATTGGATTGTAAAAAAAAAATTCTATTCCTAACAATATGTCAGCTTGAGCAGCCTGTGTTTTGTTAGAGTGGTGCTAACTGTACTGCTAAGGAAGGATAACTTTTCAGAAGCAGCGCTATATTCTGGACTGGAATGCTAATTACTAACGGTTGTGTGCTGACCTACATTTGGCATTGCCTCAGTGTTAAATTTTTCATTTTTGTTTCAATTATCTAATAGCTCACAATTCCCTCTCTCTTATTCCTCTTGTCTGATTACATATCTCTTCTATAACCTTGATGTTAATCAGAGGCTGCACCTTCAGTTGTTATGGAATTCCCTCTCTAAATCCCTGGTTTCTTTCATTTCTCCTTTAATACTCTCCATAAGGCAACGCCTTTGGCTCAACTTTGGCAGCTGGCCTGATCTCCTTATGAGGCTTAATGCTGCGTTTTGTTTGATCAAGCTCCTGCAAAATTCCTGAAATATTTCACTAAATGCCAGGTGTTATATTCAGTAAAGCCAAGAAAAGTTGAATTCTGGCTATAGATTTGTGTAAGTGGAACTTTTGGAGTGTAATGCAATTTGACCATGTACAGTAAAAGACGTTGAAAGATGTTGACAGCTCCAGAAAATCTGTCATTTTTTTCTACTTATCTTCAGATGATTACAATGAAGTCCATTGTATCATCAATCAAATCAAACCTATTGTCTTTATTTTCATACTTCAGTGCAGAATGCTGACTATCTCTGTGGCCATTATGGCCTCAGGAAGAATATGGAGCAATTGGGTGGACTGGTGTTTAGTGGTCTGTTCAGGGTCAATGGCCTCTTTGGTTGAAGAACGTTTTGCACCTGCAATTGCTTCATTTGTCAGTTCCATTGTGCAGCATATAATGTTGTCCACTACAGCATAAGTTTCATGGTGGTTTCTATTGAAATGTCTACGTCAGTCTCCTGTACCTGAACAGAAAGAGCTTTGCCATCTGGTTGGCCTTGTCCTTCTTGCTCATGGTTTCTTTCACTATTTTCACCTGTTTTTATCCAACATAACTGAAGCAGTTGGTCATTTGTGACGTCCATCACCATCTTTCATCTCTTCCTCATGATTAATGGCCTCTAGACTCCATTTGCCTGCGGAATTGGAGTGGAGATAGAAACATTCTCTGCTCAAGCTGCCTTTAATCCCATTAGCAGAGTTTCCTTCAACATTGGGGTAGGCAGCTGATAGCCTGTCTATGATTTATTCTTTAGTGAGATTTAACTCTGCGCTGATTGCCTGGCACAAGTCCAGCTCGTCTAGTGTTACCTAGTGTGGGGTCTCAGCTACTTATGGGCTATTGATTCCCAATTCTACTGATGGGGATGGCTGACAACTTTACCACTACTGGAGTTCTGGATTAACCAAATTTCTCTCATTGCAGTTTCAGTGCTATGATTTTACTTTGTATCTTTGCATATAAATGGAGGGCAGCACAGTGGCTTAGTGGTTAACACTGCTGCCTCACAGCGCCAGGGACCCAAGTTTGATTCCACCCTTGGGCAATAGTGTGGAGTTTGCACATTCTCCCCATATCTGCATGGGTTTCTGCTGGGTGCTCTGGTTTCCTCCCCCAATCCAAAGAGGTGCAGGTTAGGTGGATTGGTCATGGGAAATAAAGGGTTACAAGGATAGGATAGAGATTGGTGAGGCTGGCTGAGATGCTCTTCAGAGGGTTGGTGTGGACTCCTTGGGCAGAATGGCCTGCTTCCATACTGTAGGGATTCTATGATGAAATAGGAGCTGGTGAAGACCATTCAGCCCATCGAGTATGCTCCACAATTCAACATGGCTGTTACTGTTCTTGGGCTTTAATTCCACTTTCCTGCCCTCTCTGCACTTTAATAAGCAGAGATGTAAGGCTTAATAGTGTTTATTTATGTGTAGTCACCAGTCATTACACAACATTTTGAGTATTTTACAGTGTTGCACTCATGACAAAATTGCTGCTGGACAGTTTTATGAATTAATACAGATTCATGCACATCATTATCATGGCCTTTTCACTGTTGTTATCTGCTTGTGTGTGTAAATCACAATTTATTCCTAAAGGGACAAAGGTTCTTGACAGAGAAACATGGGCAGAAAAACCTCCTTTCGAACATGTGCTTTCTCAGCTGAATTACCTTATCAGCTTCACACAACTGTGTAATTGACACAAGAAAATGACTGTGCTTTTTGTTAAGGCTTGATATCTGAATGTGTCAAAATCAGACAATGAAAACAAAATGCCCTTCAGAAAATTATTGAAAGCTAATTGATATAAATATTTCAGGCAGGTTGTTAGGCTGCTGTAAATACACTGTGCCTTGTGCCTTCTCTGACATTGGAGTGCTTTCCTTTCAAAGCAGCTGCTGCCTCTGCTTTCTTTAGCTTGACATCCCACAACATCCCATCCTCTACAAAGCCTAACCTGGTCTCCACCACCTTCCTCCCCCCCCCCCCCCACCACACCAACATCCATCTTCTGAAATATCCCCACATGAAGTATTTTTGCTCTAATGGTATCAGATTAATATCATGCAACCTATATTTAAAACTAAGTGCATTTAGCTAATTGTCATCTGAATTCAGCTCAAACTTGAGAATTTTAAATCATTTTTGACATTCTATACACATATTGATTTAGATTGACACCATCTGCATACTGAGTATTCAGTATCAAAATTATTGTACAAAATTTGAAATGAGCAAATAAAATATTTTCTTACTATGGTTTTCAAAATGTTAACCCTTGATTAATCTACTACTGCTTCTCTTCCAGTAGGGCTTTACATTATAAGACTCTAGAAACTTCATGTCCAAGTTATGTGATCTTGTCATATTCAACTCAATTTCTAAAACCTTATTTGTTTTAAATAGTTGCAATTGAAGCAATTTAGAGTGATTTTGTAGTAATTAGAAGGAGGGCCAGGTGGATCTCATTGACTAAAAGATCACTGAATAGGGTTGTGAACCTGGGCTTATCAGGGAGCCCTGGCTGACAGACATAAACAGGAGATCCAGAGACACTCCTCATTCTAGGGCCTGGCTTTGAGCTGGCTGGTTAGAGCCCAGGTACTGTGCCCATGTAAATAATGAGTGACTTGGTGAGGAGATACTGGCCTCTGTGCGGTTATTTCAGATTTCAAGTGAAATGTAGAAGCTCTGCATGTTGTCATAGAGTCATAGAGATGTACAGCATGGAACAGACCCTTCGGACTAGCCTGTCCATGCCGACCAGATATCCCAACCCAATTTAGTCCCACCTGCCAGCACCCTGCCCATATCCCTCCAAACCCTTCCTATTCATATACCCATCCAAATGCCCTTAAATGTTGCAATTGTACCAGCCTCCTCCACATCCTCTGGCAGCTCATTCCATACAAGTACCAGCCTCTGTGTGAAAATGTTGCCCCTTGGGTCTCTTTTATATCTTTCCCCTCTCACCCTAAACCTATGCCCTCTAGTTCTGGACTCCCCGACCCCAGGGAAAAGACTTTGTCCATTTACCCTTTCCATGCCCCTCATAATTTTGTAAACCTCTATAAGGTCAACCCTCAGCCTCCGACACTCCAGGGAAAACAGCTCCAGCCTGTTCAGCCTCTCCCTGTAGCTCAGATCCTAACCCTGGCAACATTCTCGCAAATCTTTTCTGAACCCTTTCAAGTTTCACAACATCTTTCCGATAGGAAGGAGACGAGAGTTGCATGCAATATTCCAACAGTGGCCTAACCAATGACCTGTACAGCCACACCATGACCTCCCAACTCCCGTACTCAATACTCTGACCAATAAAGGAAAGCACACCAAATGCCGCCTTCACTATCCTATCTACCTGCGACTCCACTTTTGTAAATGAATAAGCATACAGCTGTTTCGTGTATTAGCATCAGACGCAGAACTATGCAGATATTCAGGGGGTCGCACAACTCATTCCTTGGTTAAAGATAAAAACATGGACCTGCTGAAACTGACCTGTGGTTTTGTTGGTTAAAATGTTTGTCCTCCCCTACCTTTGGATAGTGAGCTGGTATTCACTTATTTGACTCATCTCTGCTGTTGCTTTACATCTTTGAAGTTGGTATAAGGGTTGGGGAGACACATTGGATGATGGTGTCAGTTCACCTTTGATGTAAGCATTTCAGCTTCTGAGATAAAATGTTTTGTATATTATCCCCCTCCAATGGAGAAACACACAATCCAGAATGATGTTTCTGTGTGGAACTGCCCTGTCAGGAACAGTGTCTGTTAGAGGGTGTTTTTTTTTCAAAATGTGACCTGCCTGCCTCTATTACCTTGCTTCAAAATGGGTGGCACAGTGGTTAGCACTGCTGCCTCACAGCGCCAGAGACTCTGGTTCAATTCCCACCTGAGGCAACTGTCAGTGTGGAGTTTGCACATTCTCCCCGTGTCTGCGTGGGTTTCCTCCGGGTGCTCTTGTTTCCTCCCACAGTCCAAAAATGTGCAGGTTAAATTGCTTGTAGTGCTAGGTGAAGGGGCAGATGTAGGGGAATGGGTCTGGGTGGGTTGCTTTTCGGCGGGTTGGTGTGGACTTGTTGGGCTGAAGGGTCTGTTTCCACACTGTAAGTAATCTAATCTGAAAGGGCAGCATTCTCTCAGCCACATTTCCTTCTCAAGAACACCATTAATGGGGTAAACTGGTAGCTTATCTTTGTATTTGGGATGTATAAAGTAAAGAAACCACAATGATTTCAAACTAAATTAAAAACTACATTCCCCAAACTATTAACGTACCAAACCTTTCCAGTACCAACTGCCACACTGGCGGTAGAGTCTATCGTTCATACATAGTTGGAGCAGCTATCTGAATTAGAGTGCAAGCAAATCATCCTTGATTCTGAGGAGCTAAATAAGGGGGAGAAGACAACACACCTAAGTATTTCTGGAAAGTGACAGTTTGTAAAATGTGTTTGTGTAGTTCTCAACCTCTATTTCAGTACATTTTCTAATCATTATAATAACATAAAAGGACTCTAGTGATAATAAATAAGAGCAACAATAGTTCACATGGCTCCGCAAGCCTACCCCGTTATTGAATATGATCACTCCTAACCTTTGGCTTCAGCTATATTTTCCTTTCTATCCCCCATAACACATGACTCCTTGTTAATTTTTTTAAGCAAATTGTCTCACTCACTGTAGCCTGTATTCAATGACACAACTGTCATTGCTTTCTGTGGGAAATAATTCCAGAGTATAGTGACCATCTGAGAAGAAATTCCTCTTCTCTTCCATCTTCAGTGGGGTATTCTTCATTCTGAAATGGTGTCCTTTTTCTCGTCTCCCTAGAAGAGGCAACATCAACATCATCTCTCTGAATCTGTATGTTTTAAAGGATCACCTCTCATTAGATTAGATTAGATTAGATTACTTACAGTGTGGAAACAGGCCCTTCGGCCCAACAAGTCCACACCGCCCCGCCGAAGCGTAACCCACCCATACCCCTACATCTACATCTACATCTACCCCTTACCTAACACTAGGGGCAATTTAGCATGGCCAATTCACCTTGCCTGCACATCTTTGGAGTGTGGGAGGAAACCGGAGCACCCGGAGGAAACCCACACAGACACGGGGAGAACGTGCAAACTCCACACAGTCAGTCGCCTGAGGCGGGAATTGAACCCGGATCTCTGGCGCTGTGAGGCAGCAGTGCTAGCCACCGTGCCGCCCACAAGTATAGTCTCAGTCTGATTAATCTTACTTGAGAAGATCCATACAGCTGTAGAGGGCTACAGCACAGAAAAAGGCCCTTCAGCCCATTAAGTCTGTGCCAGTCAAAACAAGTACCTAAGCTTTCTCACCAATTTTTCAACATTTCTAACCTCCTGTGCCTTGGCATGCAAGTGCACATCTAAGTACTTCCTCAATGTGATGAGGGTTCCTGCCTCTCCCAGCCTAACCTCCTGTGCCTTGGCATGCAAGTGCACATCTAAGTACTTCCTCAATGTGATGAGGGTTCCTGCCTCTCCCAGCCTTACTGCAGTGAGTCCCATTCCCACCACCCTCTGGGTAAAAAAGCTTTTTCCTCACATCCCCTTGAAACTTCCTGCCCCTTAACTTCAAACTATTCCCCTGTCACTCTGCACCAAGCAGAAAGGTTTATTCCTGTCTACCCGATCTATGCCCTTTTGTTTAAGTTACTATCAGCAATTATGATATACCATTCATGGAGTGAACAAGGTGCGTTGCTAAATTGCCTCACTTCCTCAACCCACCCATTCAAAGTTATGCTGCCTGACCTGCTGTGCTTTTCCAGCACCACACTCTCGACTCTGATCCCCAGCATCTGCAGTTCCTCACTTTCTCCATTCAGAGTTATTGTAACGTACTGGCAATGAAGGTTAAAAAAATTCTCAAAAAATAACAGTGAAGCATATGAATGTTAACATTCTGTCAGCGAAAGCTGTGTTAATGATTTATATGCTGTGGTGTGTAATTCCATGCATAATTTCTGTTCATTGAAACAGCGTTGTGTTTATTTAATATTTGAGCTTCAATGGGCACTACAGCCTTTCACACCCTTGACCTTTCTTGTGAACATGTTAATGGGACTGTGCTGTTAAAGAATAGCAAAAGGCATCAGTGATTATTCAAAACCTGTTTAAAATACCATAAATTCGATAGGTCAATACATTTTACATTAGACAGAAATGCTATTAAGCCTGACATTCGCAATTGTAGTTTCTCGAGGTCACTGAATATGATGGGATCAAAGGAGACCTTTTGAGGTTCATTTGTAGATATTGATTATATTGATATGTTTTCACAGATGTGACTGTCTCAATAAATTAGATTTGCTAAAATCTACAATTGGCAATATCACTATAAAAACTGTTACATTCTAATTTTTAAAATATGCAACATTTGTGTACATAAAAACAATGAACCAGAAGTCATTACTCCAGCCTGTTGATGAAATGAGCTGTACGTTTTGGCTAACCACTGAATGTTTGTTAATTTATTGATTGTCAAACAGTTGGAAGTCCTGAGCACTGTGTAGAGGATATTGGCTCTCTGTGAATTCACTGAGTTTGTTTACCATCTGAATCATAAATGGGGTCAATATCCTAAATTTATTGAACAGTGTCTGATGTATCATGTGAAGGGACTTAAAAAGATTTCAAATAATGAAAAACATTATAGTTTTTTTGAGGTATCTCAATTCTGTTATTTGTCATCTGAAGATTAAAATGATTGCTTATGGTAAGGGATAATGATTTTATAATCAGAGGACCTGTAGCATTGTCTATTTTTATTTTTACTATGGACCACAGCAGAATTACTTGCTTTGCATATATATTTAAAAATATCGGATGGAAGATTGTACCTTTTTAGAATTTATTACTGTGGTTTACCATCCAAATGTTACATGCCTTAATGCAGGGAGAAATTGTATCTACTGCCTTGATCCCAAAAAAATCAATAACTTTTAAACAGCGATTAATTTCCCAAACAATGAAAGGGGATAACCAAAGAATGAAATTTTGAGATTTAGTCCATTACAGCAAAAGAAAACCCAATTGAAATCAACACAATAAAGATGTGTAACTCTAAAAGAACAAATGCAGTGTTACTTCTGGCTCTCTAATGGAGTCATACAGCATGAAAACAGACCCTTCAGTCTAACTAGTCCACACCAACCATGTTCCCAAACTAAACTAGTCCCAACTGCCTGCATTTGGCCCATATTCCTCCAAACCTTTCCTATTCATGTATCCATCCAAATGTCTTTTAAATGTTGCACCCACATCCACCACTTCCTCAGGAAGTTCATTCCACATACGAACCACCCTCTGTGTAAAACATAATTGCCTCATGTAGTTTTTAAATCTCTCTCCTTTCACCTTAAAAATGTGCCCCCGGTCTTTAAATCCTCTGTCCTAGGGGAAAAAAACTACCATTATCCCTATCTATACCCCTCATTATTGTATAAACTTCTATCAGGTTGCATCTCAAGCTCCTACATTTCAGTGAAAACTGTCTCACCCTATCCAGCCTTTCCTTTTAACTCAAACTTTCTATATCTGGCAACATCCTGATAAATCTCTTGTGAACCTTCACCAGCTTGACCAGAACTGGATATAGTTTTCCTGCAGAGGCTTTACCAATGTCCTGTACAAACTTAACATGACTTCCTAACCTGTCTCTTTATGTCTTTCAAAAGCAGCTGGTTCCTTTGCTGTAAGACAATGTGAAACAAGGTGAAAACTGTAGCTTGATTTCAATAGGTGTCTGTTTGAGTGTCATCCCATAGGCAAGGTTCACTTGACTGATTCATAGGTTGTCTTATAAGAAATGATTGAGTTAAAAATTACACATCACCAGGTTATAGTTATTTGAAAGTACGAGCTTGTACTTTTAAATAAACCTTTTGGTCCATAGCCAGGTGGTGTATGATTTTTTAACTTTGTCCACCCCAGTCCAACACTGGCACCTCCACATCAAGAAACGATTGAACAGGTTAAGTCTGTTTCACTTGGAATTTATAAGAATTAGTGGTGATTGTTTTGAAACATAATCCTAGCAGACTTGCAAAGTGAATTTTAGAGGAAATTTACCTTTATGGCAGAGACTAGAGCTAGTGGACAGAGTTTAAAAACGTGGGCTTTTGTACTTAGGACTGAAATTAAGATAACTTTCTTTCACCCAATGTGTCATAGAGATATACAGCACGAAAACAGACCCTTCAGTCCAACTTGTTCATGCCAAGCTTCGTCCGGAGGTCCACTGGTGATGCTACCTGGCATGGTGATGAAACATCTGAAAACGAACCTTCCAGCTCAGTGAGCAAACCTATATCCAGAACCTCAACCTGAGCTACAAGTCTTCTCAAAACTCACACCCTAAATTAATATTGTTCCATTTGCCAATATTTGGTCCATGTCCCTCTCAACCTTTCAAGTTCATATACCATTCCAGATGCCTCTTAAATGTTGTAATAGTTGAGGATTGTTAATGTGTAGAATTCTCTTTTCCTGGGAGGAGTGGAAGTTGGGCATTGAATATTTTTAACACTGAGTTAGATTCTTGATTAACAAGGTAGTCAATGGACAGGAGACCAAGAGAGTTCAGTTCAGAACCAGATCAACTATAAACTAGTCAAATGGCACAACAAGACCAAGCGACTCAATCACCTGCTCCTGATCGTGTACTTGTTTGGCATCAATATCACACTGGCCTGTCTCTGAGAACTTCCAGAGTTTCCAAATTTACCTTCTGTTGAAGGATGTAGTTTAATTCATAAACAACTTTGAAAATCCAGCATTCATAATGTTAAAGTTAAAACATTTGATCGCAACAATATTGTTCATAAAAAGTTGCTTTTCACTCAAGTTTTTTAATTGGTCAAATTTATTATGTACAGACATATTTCTTCAAAATATACTTTATTCTCAGGTACAATTTAAAATATTTAGACTTTAACATCACAGAGAGTGCTTTAAATTCAACTACTTTCTGCATGGTTCCACTCTGGTGCCGAAACACAGCTGTAATATTCTTAATATTTATAACAGCCCAACAGCAAATCATTTCAAATTGAATAATTGCAAAATGTTCAGTGGACTTCTGCTTTTCTCTATCCAATGTATTCCACTGTGTAAATCTTTGACAGGCAGACAGCCTGAGGGGTTCGATAAGAGATTTCCAGCTCCTTGCTCTAATATGGCTGAAAGACTGTGGGCAGGAACCTTCTCACACTGTGCCTTTATGGTGGCTTCCCCAGGATTGAGTGTGTCCCTCACCAGGTAGTTCAGGAATTTGGAATGTGCCAGTCTGCAAACTTTAGTCAAGGGCAGCTTTTTGACCAGCAAATATCAGGCAGACCAAGCAACATCCTCACCATGTCAATGGTCTAGCTGCTGTAGTTTTGAATCCCACAATGGTGGAATTTGAATTGAATAAAACTCTGGCATTAAGAGTCTAATGATGACCACTGTCAGTTGTAGACAAACACATCTGAGAAGGAAATCTGTCATCCTTACCTGGTCAAAATATGAATCAAAGAATCCCTACAGTGTGAAAACAGGCCTAGCAAGTCCACACCAACCCTCTGAACAGTATCCCACCCAAACATATTACCCCACTCTATTACTCTACATTTACCCCTGACTAATGCACCTAACCTACACATCCCTGAACACTGTGGACAATTTAGATGGCCAATTCACCCTAACCTGCACACTGTGGGAGGAAACTGGAGCACCCGGAGGAAACCCATACAGACACTGAGCGAATGTGCAAACTCCACACAGACACCCGAGGGTGGGATTGAACTCAAGTCCCTGGTGCTGTGAGGCAGCAGTGACAACCACTAAGCCACCATGCTGCCCCATGTGACTTCATAGTTAACTGTAAACTACCCACTGAAAAGGCCTAGCAAGCCAGTCAATTGTATCAATTACTACAAAATCTCAGCAAAGAAATGAAACTGGATGGACCTCCTCATTGACCTATGCACCAGAAAGACAATGGCAGAAACAGCCATCAAACTGTAAAGACCTCCTTCAGCAAAAACTGAACTGAACTAGCCATAATGACACAGCGGCTACAAGAGCAGGTCAGAGGCTGGGGATACTGCAGTGAGTAACTCACCTCCTGACTCCCCAAAGCCTGTCCCCCATCTACAAGGCACAAGTCTGGAGTGTAATGGAATACTCCCCACTTGCCTGGATGGGGGCAGCTCTAACAGCACGCAAGAAGTTTGACACTATCCAAGACAAAGCAACCTGCTTGATTGGCACCACAACCACAAGCACCCACACCCTCCTCCACTGACAATATAGCAGCAGTGTCGAGTGTGTGTTGCTGGGAAAGTACAGCAGGTCAGGCAGCATCCAAGGAGCAGGAAAATCGGCGTTTTAGGTATAAACCCTTCATCAGGAATGAGGCTTGTGGGCCGGGGGCTGCGAGATAAATGGGGAGAGATAGCTGTGAAAGCAATAGGTGGATGAAGGTGAGAGAGAAGGTGATAGGTCGGGGTGGGGGGTGTGTGATAGACTGGTTTGGAGGGCGGTGCTGAGTTGGAGGTTGGGACTGGGATCATGTGGGGTGAGGGGAAATGAAGCTGTTGAAATCCACATTGATCCCGTGTGGTTGTCTCTCAGTGCCCGGCCCACAAGCCTCATTCCTGATGAAGAGCTTATGCCCGAAACTTCGATTCTCCTCAACTTGGATGCTGCCAGATCTGCGCTTTTCCAGCACCACACTCTCGACTCTGATCCCCAGCATCTGTAGTCCTCACTTTCTCTCAGTAGCAGTAGTGTGTATTATCTACAAGATGCACTGCAGAGATTTAGCAAAGATTGTCAGGCTCCTTCAAAACCCATGACCACTTCTGTCTGGAAGGACAAGGGCAGCAGATAAATGGAAACACAACCACCTGCAAGTTCCCCTCCAAGCTACTCACCATCCTGACTTGGAAGTATATCACTATTGTTTCACTGTCATTGGGTCAAAATCTTGGAATTTCCTCCCTAAAGGCTCCAGCACATGGACTGCAGCAGTTTAAGAAGGCAGCTCACCCTCACCTTCTCAAAGGGCAACTAGGGATGAGCGATAAAGGCAGGCTCAGCCAGCAATGACCAAATCCCCATGACTGAATTAAAAAGTCTCTGCAGACAGCCCAGAGCGCTGCATGACACAACTGCTCTCAATGAACCTCGATGAAAACCATTGCACTTTTTTACAGATCTTCTTTACAAAAGTACACAACATAGTGGTTGAGGTCTCTTCCCTATCACAGTGGCCTCCAGGGCAATGTACAGAGGAGAAGAGTCTCGAGGCATGTCAGAAGGATTTGATGGAAAGGGATGACCTCATGCTAGGGACTTTGT